>NC_086176.1:24670535-25295535 GCF_023053635.1 Elgaria multicarinata webbii
AATGAGAAGAGCCATGCTGGATCAGTCTGATCCATTCCTGTTTCCCACATGCCCCCAGAAAGCCCATAAGTAGGACATGAAGCAACTGGTATTCTTGTTCAGTTACTCAGGGAACTCTACAGGGAACTGTACACTCTTTCTTCTACATTGTCACTTTGCCTTTGATTAAAACCTCCCACTGAGGCAGAATGAGGACAGGGAAGAAATACCTGGATATTGGAAAGCTAAGGGTCAAAGAGCCCAGAGGCAGAGTAGGCAATGCACTCAAACAGAAGCTTGAGGAAAAGGACAGAAGAGTCAGGAAACTAGAACATAACAGAGCAAATCGCAGAAGGCGCTGTGAAGAAATTTCCAAACTTAAGTTCAAGTGCAGCTGCCTACCATTAACTAGTTGTAACTCAATGTGGTCCTCTTCGGTATGTGTGCAAACATGCACACGTTCTACAAGAAACACATTCATTGCAAAAGACCTTTGGACATTGGCAATGGGATAACTGTGACAAAAAGAGGCGATCCCAAAACAATCCACATGCACCTAAGTAGGTATGGAAGAATCAGTCATTTTCAAGTTTGCAAAAATTCTCTGAAATGCAGTTTAATTTGGGTGACCGTATGGAAAGGAAGACAGGGCTCCTGTATTTTTAACGGTTGTATAGGAAAGGGATTTTCAGCAGGTGTCATTTGTATGTATGCAGCGCCTGGTGCAATTCCCATTTCATCACCACAGTTAAAGTGGCAGGAGCCCTACCCTCTTTTGTATCTTTAGGGTAGTGGCCCCTTCTCTGTGGAACTCGCTGCCCCTGGAGAACAGGCAGGCACCCACACTAGGCTGCTTCTTGCAAACTCTTGAAAACAACTCAGGTTTGAGAAGCCTTTCTCAACTGACCCTAACCCTAACCCTAACCCTACCCACCCGTCCTATATTTTAAATTGAAGATTTTTAATTTGCTTTTTAAATCTTTTTACTGTTTGTACCTATGTTCACCACTCTGGAATCTTTTTTTTTTTAAGATATTGAGCAGTATAGATATATTGTAAATAAATAACTAATTTGTACAAATTGCCCAGAACCTCCAAAAATGCACAAAATTCCCAGAAAATCCACAAACTTACCCAACTTGCTGCAGATTGATTCAGGCTCTGCATTGGGTACCGAAATGAAGTCTTGGGGAGCGAGGCTAATTTGTGGCCTCCAGATGTTTTGGACTCAGCTCCCGTCATCCCTCACCATTGGTTATGCTGGCTAAAGAGGGTGAGGGAGAGAGGCAAGAGGCTGGATGGCTAAAAGGAAGTGGTTGCTGTGCTAAGGGCACTAGCCTGGCAGGGGAATCCTTCCACTTGGAGCTTCTTCTGGCACTATAGTATAGAACTGGACAGACGTTCCTTAGAAAAGTCTTTTCTGATACCCCCTCCTCACCTCAGGCGTTTCTGTTTTTGGCTGTCCTTGAACTGCAGATGAATTTCAGCAATCCCTCCCTTATTTCCCCACCCAAGAAAAGGTTGGAGATTTAGGAATTTTCCATTTTGTATTATCATACTGGAACCCTAGGTCATCCCAGCAAGCTGATTGGTGGGAGATCCAGGACAGATAAAAGGAAGGACTTCTTCACACAGCGCATAGTTAAACTATGGAACTCACTACCACAAGTTGCAGTGATGGTCACCAATTTGGGTGGCTTTAAAAAGGGATTACACAAATTCCTGGAGGAGAAGGCTATCAATGACTACTAGTGCCGATGTCTATGTGCTACCTGCAGTATCAGATGCAGTATGGCTATGTACACCAGTTGCTGGCGAACATGAGCGGGAGGGTGCTGTTGCACTTGTGCCCTGTTGTGAGTTACCAGTTGGCAGCTAGTTGGCCACTGTGTGAACACAATGCTGGATTAGATGGACCCTTGGTCTGATCAAGCATGCTTCTTCTTCTTCTTCTTCTTCTTCTTCTTCTTCTTCTTCTTCTTCTTCTTCTTCTTCTTCTTCTTCTTCTTCTTCTTCTTCTTCTTCTTCCTCTTCTTCTTCCTCTTCCTCTTCCTCTTCCTCTTCCTCTTCCTCTTCTTCTTCTTCTTCTTCTTCTTCTTTTTCTTCTTCGACGTCTTCATCTTCATTATCATCATCATCATCATCATCATCATCATCAGGGAGCTAATGATGACATTTTGCCCCTGAAGTGAAAATGGGAGAGCCCTTGCTACACTAATGCTGGCAGTGTCTGTTGCCCCTAGGGGGTCATGGGAGTTGTAGTTTAAGCCCTGTGATCCCTGGGGGGTGGGTGGGGGAAATATGCTACCAACATCTTCATTTTACAAACATCTAGGAGACAAAGAAGTGACCCAGTGGGCCTCTCCTCTCTTTGGATAGGGAGCTACATCTGCTGCCTTCTGTCCAACTTTGTCTCCCAAGGTGAGTTGTTCCCTCTTGATGGCCAGAATAGTGCAGTAGGCAGAAGAAGGAATTGCTTGAGCATTTGCTGCATTGAAACAGAATGCTCCACAGAGCCAATTCATTATGGGGGCAAGCACAAGGTTGTCACCAATCTCTACATGGAACCTTTCCTCAAGTCTCCTGGACCTTTTAACAACAAAGTCTCACTTTTAACTTTATGTCTACACTTAAATTACTGAACTGTCTGGGAAACGACCTGTTTATAATGCCACCGCTGCACATCAACACTGTTTTGATGTGTTCCAATTAAAATAAGAAGCGGATATAAAGAAACAGGATTTTTTTTTTTTTTTTTTTTAGTGTCAGTGGGTAATTTTGGAAGAAGCTTTATAATGTCACGATGGCATAGACGAAGTATGAAATCTGTGAAGTATTATAGAAGTAAATCAAACCCTGTGTCTCATTTCTCTAGCTCGAAGGGATGGAACATATTTGACATCAAGAAAACAACTGTCAGGATTGCTAAATCTGGCAAGAAGTACCAATCAAAACATGTCAGAGAGCACAGCTGTAACCTGACACACAGGTCTGTAGGTGCCTGACCCTATCAGTCAAAGCTGGGTGGGCCTCTAATCGCAGGCAGATGGTTACTCCATCATAACTGTGGAGGTTGCTTTGATGATTTGGGGCTGATGTGACGGATGTTGACGGACATTGGTGTGAATTGCTAGAGCTGTTATTCTCCAAGATTGAGCTCTAGAATCTTTAAAACTTCAATTTCTGTGTTGGGGTTGGAGGAATCTTATCTCTAGAGCAACTTTCCCCATCCTGATTCCATCATGGCTGGCTGAGGAGATGCTGGGCCTTGTAGTCCAAAACATCTGGATGGCACCAGGTTGCAGAAGGTCGCTCTAGTGCAAATGTATAGAAAAAAACAAGCTCATCAATACTGAAGACTGGATCTTGGTTCTGCCTTCCTCAATATGAAGGGGGCTTCTGTGAAAGAAAGGGCTCCACTCACAGAAGGCCCCTCCACCTGAGTTTTAGGAATCCCCCTTGCATACACACATATGTACCCCATAGCTCACTTATTCAGCAGGTCTCCTGTCACTCTGTGTATCATTTTCAGGGGCTGGTGGAGCTACAATAGGAAGGAGGGGACAACAAAGTCCAGTTCAAGCAGTGCAGGGAACAGGTGATCTTCTAGGACACCTCTCCTGCAATGCTTGGTTCTGAGGAAGGACCTACTCAAAGCCAGGCATCTCAACCAGCTCTCTAAAAGCCATAACAGCTGCTTCCTTCAGCTGACATGGATTTCCAGAGAGCCCGCCTGTCCTTTGGGACATGTGGTGAGGATTCTTAGCACAAGCCAGAGGGCAGGTGTGGGCAAGTAATGTGGTGGCAACAGGTGGGGCTGGGGATAAGTCATGATGTTGTGGTGGCAGTAAGGGTGTGTAGGTGATGGCAATGTGGAGGCAGCACCATGTGTGTTCTCCCACCTCAAGTGGCAGGAGAGCTTACAGCAGGGCTGCAACCACATCTTGGATTTTCAATCAGCAGAGGGCAGGCTCACATAGGGAAGGGAAAGTAATAACGGTTGCTGTGGTGGGGTGGTGGCACTCCAAAATGAGACCCGTTATGAAAATAAGAGTCCTAATTAGGGATGGATAAATCTATTAAGTTTGATTGAAGTTAGCTCTAATTAGATGCTCAATCATCTAAAATGCAATGCAAGTCATTTTTGGAGGTCCCTGCTAAGGCACACCATCTGGAGGAACTGGTTTGTGCACCACACCTCTTTAAACGTCTACATTTGCATAAAATTATATTTGAGGTGCACTCGAAAAAGCACGAAATTTCCTCAGTGGGATGTAACACATCTATCCACGGCAATCATATGTTTCAGTGCTAGGACATGCTGTTTCAGAACAAAGGCCTATCTTGTCCAGTGTCCTGTTTTCTACATAGGCCAATCAGATGTTTCTGGGAAGCCCAGAAGCATGAGATGAAGGCAGTAGCTCTTTTGCACTACTGTCCCATGGCAACTGATATTCAGAGGCATGCTGTCTCTATCCATTGAAGTGGCACAAAGCCATCATTATTGGTAGCAATTGTTAGCCTTATCCTCCACAAATTTGTCTACCCCACCTTAAATTCATCTCAGTTGGTGGCTATTAAGGATATATGATGATTTCATTTGAACTGTGTGTGTGTGTGTGTGTGTGTGTGTGTGTGTGTGTGTGTGTTTAAAAAATTGCATTTATATCCGATCTTTTTTTTCTCCAAGGAACCCAAGGTGGCATACATAATCCTCCTCCTCTCCATTTTATCCTCACAACAACAACCCTGTGAGGTAGGTTGGGCTGAGAGTCTGTGACTGGCCCAAAGTCACCCAGTGGGTGTCCATGGCTGAGTTGGGATTAGAACCTCCCAAGTCCCAGTGCAACACTCTAAACACTACACCACACTGGCTCCTTCAAATTTCTTCAAATTAGTCCCATTCACAACCCCGAACATGAATACGAATCGGAGCAGAATTTTCAGGAAAAGTTCCCAAGTTCCCAAACTTAGGGTCACATTTGAAAAGTGGTCATTTAAAAAGAAATTTAAAAATAGCACTTCCATACTATGGAGGAGAACTGTGCATTTGGGGTGTGCTCTTTCGATGCACACTGAAATGTACACTTTTGGGGTTTTGAAAAGAAAAAAAAAAGATTGTGTTTGGGAATGGGAACTAGACAAACTGAGCTCAGAGGTGAAAATAGGAGCATCTCGATGATTCTCCCATTGCTCGTGGCCACCACTATATCTTGTGGTAGAGCATTCAGTGAACTATGGACTGTGTGAAGAAGTCCTTCCTTTTTTCCCTCTTGAATCTCTTGCCGTTCAACTTTGTTGGATCAGCCCAGATGTTAGTATTATGAAAGGGGAAGAAAAAACCCTGCCTTATCCATTTTTTCCACACTGTGCAGAACTTTACCCTAAAATGTCTCCTATACAGTAGAAATAGCAAGAAGCAAGACATGGAGATAGTCTTCAGTATATGGGAAGCTAAGACCAGAAGTCAGAGAATATAAGTGTGCATTTGATAGATGCAGACGAAAATGATCTAAAATCAATAACCTATTATCTCTTACTTCTATGGAATGAAGAGGAGTATTTCACCACTTGATGTCACTGTAGCACTTAATGTGTGTTTTAATTATTGGCTAGTACTGGATTTTTGTTTCGTGCTACACAGTGCTATTTTCTGTTGGGGTGTCTTTTTTGTTATGTTTTGTTTTTCTTTTCTTTTTACAAACAAAAATGAAAGGTAGCAATTAAACAGAGCACTAGTAATAATCCTTACATCTGACAACTAATTTTGTTCTGCATTAAAATTCAAATGGACCTCACAGAGTGCCTGAAGAGAGCTGAATTGATTTGCAGTAAGTGGATCTCAAGTGATTCAACATTTTGCAAATCCGTTGAAGTGTTTTGTTGTTGTTTAGCAAGCTAGTCTGTTTCTTTGTGCTTTATCCTGTAACCTAAATTCTTTTCAGAAAAGACAATACTAGGGTCACCAGTCATAGACTGAGGCCATAGCTAGACCTAAGGTTTATTCCTGGATCGTCCAGGGGTCAAACCTGTTGATCTAGGTGATGCACAGGGGATCCAGTGCTCAGGCAGGAGTGAACCCTGGATGATCCCAGGATAAACCTTAGGTCTAGCTGTGGCCTGAGTTTCAGAAACAGTCTTGGCTGAAAGACGTTATGTAGGGATGAATTGATCATTCTGTTGCCAGACTACGTCCGTTTCGCATGTGTTCATGCATTCATAGGTCTGTGCCATTCTGTTTCCACACCAATCTGCAAATTAAACCACACACACACACACACACACACACACACACACACACACACACTTATTTTGGCAAACTGATAAATGCTGGGAGTTGTAGGACTTCTTTTCTGTCTAAACATCTGTTGGATTGCACCCTCAATTAACTTACTTTAGGATCCCTGCAATAGTCTAGAAATAGTGAGAAATGGGCAATTTGAGCTAAGCCATGTGAAGTTTAAGATGTTTGAATAGTAAACTGGGCATACCATTGGGCTGGAGAGACAATTAGCTTCATCCCATGTACCTGTTTCCCTTGAATTATCCCCTACAGCGCTAATCTGTTGGCGTTGTTGTTGTTGCTAGCTAAATCACACCCCGGGCGGCAGCGCTCCTAAGATCCTTTGCATACCAGGAAATGGGTTTAAGGGGGGGGGGAATGTAAAAAAAAATTAAAAAATCAACAGATGACCCAATCCAATTCAAATTTGGTATGCTTAAAGCTCTCATTAATATCTATTACTGTGCCAATTTTAATGTCTTTATCTTTAAATTTATGCAGATGTAAGCATTTGTTTATTTTTCTTTAAACATATCAAATCCTGCTCCTGCGTCCCCAGTGGCCGCTCAGAAAACAACAAATGATTCGCTCCAAAAGTAGTACCAAAATAGGTTGGGTCTTTTGCCTTTGAAGCACAATTAAAACAGAATGCATGGGAGTACTTCACAATAAAAGCAGATTATAAGCTGGAAAACTTCAGAGTCCTTTGCACTCAATTTGCAGTGATTGCGCAATATAACCCTGGTGTGATAAAGCTCAATGTAGCCAGTGATTTCCCTTTTCCAATGTCAGCTTCAGTTTCGTCTCAAGTCTCCATCTGTCCAAAGTGTTCCTTGACATCAGACATGGGTAACTTTTCATTGTCAAGGAGGCAAATCACATGGACTATATGATTTCCTGACTTTGGCTAGATTTACACTACTACTTAATAGCAGTATTGAAGTGCACTGATAACTGTTGGAGCACAATCCACATTCCACATACCACTTTCACAGTGTTATATCTTGCTTTTTATTCCACATTCACAATGATTTTACTCAAGGTGTAGATCTGGCCTTTGATCACTTGGGTATACCATGCTCTGATGCTGGATACCATACTTCTGCCATGCTATAGAAAGAAATCTCACTTGATAGAAAGTTTATTAAAGACCACACTAGTTGTTGCACTATCAACATGGCTACAATTTAAAATGACAGCCTTATGTTTAGATTCTCCTTCCCACTCTATTTGGCAGTTTCCCCCAATTTGATGACCTACAGATGCCTTGGATTACAACTCCCAACATTCTTGACCATTGGCCATGTTGGCTGGGGCTGATAGAACTCCAAAACATCAGAAGGGCAGCAAGTTGGGGAAGACTGTTATGATCTAGAGCAAAATGTTGAGAAGTCACAATGTTCTGAATTTACCTGCATCTACCACACATCACTGAGTGCTACTAGCAGGGCATGAGCAAACACAGAGTGTTATGACATCACAACAAGAGTAGGTTTTACTAGATATTATAGAGGGGGTGGAAGAATCTTAATGTGCCATGGCTCTTTTTAACAGTAGCCAAATGCTTAGTTTTTCAGTTTGAGTTGATGTCCAAAAGGGAAGCTGTTTCCTAACAAAGGGCCTTGCTAGACAAGGCTTTAGCCCGGTGCGAGCCCCGGGCTCACCCCTGTGCATCCAGATGACGCACAGGGTATCCTGGGCTCAGGCAGGGGTGAACCCTTCCTGGGCCCAGGGTAACCTGCACCGCTTCTGGCCCGGTTTTTCCTGCGGTCTCCGGCTGAGCCTGAGACCACAGGCGTGTGTAGCCAGGTCAGCCAATTTTCCCGGCTACCGCATTTACTACCGAGTAGTCGGGAAAAGCAGTGGATGGAGTGCTGCGGCCATCAGGGCTATGGTGGGGACATGGGGGGCGTGGGAATCATGGCCTATGGGACATGGGGGGTGGGAAATGGAGGCCATGGGGAGATCGGGGGTGGGAAACAGAGGCCAGGGGAGATTGGGGGGAATCATGGCCCAGGGGACATGAGGGGGGGAATCGCGGCCCAGGGGTGATCGGGGGGAATCGTGGTCCAGGGGACATTGGGGGAGAATCACAGCCCAGGGGCAATGGGGGGCATCGGACATGGCAGGGGGCATCAGACATGGCAGGTGGGTGGGGGGCATTGGACACTGAGGGGGGGAATTGGGGCCTGGGGGAGTGGGGAACCCTTTTTTTTGAAGGCTACCTTTATCGTTGGTGCGCTCCTGCACACATGGCCCCTTTAAAGTTTTAAAAATGGCTGACGTGATGGGGCTTTCCTTTACCCCGTCGCGTGTAACATGTAGACAGGAGTGACAGCCCACGCTACTTCTAGTGTGGGCTGGCCCCTCCACATGCCCGGATTTAAAGGTACATTTAGCAAGGCCCATAGTGACACAGCAACACAGCTCACCTCTCTTGCAAGTTTGTGAGATCAAAGCAGGGCTATTTAGCAAAGAAGCATTGAGAGTTATTTACCTTCCCTTTTGTGAAATGGAGTAGCACTGTGTACATTTAATGAAGCTTCATTCACAAAGAACAGGAGTAGCTGCATTGCTCTTTGCTTGCACTGACTTTGGCTACACTGTCCATGGCTTTGTAGAGGTGGCTCAAAATTGCATTAAATAATAAAATCTAGAGAGAGAGAATGAATGATTTCCAATAAATGTTATAGGCTTCTGTCTGCAGTTAAAATTCTGAGGAAAGGGAGAAGCTTCAAAGAAAAGATGAAAATACTTTACTTATTGATTAAGAGAAAAGGTTAGATTGACTTTGCATTCCAAAAGCAAATGTGCATTGCATAGTTCTTTCAAGTCATAAAAGAAAATCCCAAAAAGGAGATGAATGCAGAGTAAGATGCATTAACTGTCACACTTATAACTGGAGAGCATCATATTAATTAAACGTCTCTTACAATAGCTACACCAATGGTATCTGCACTGGCCATTGAGGCTGTCTTCTCTGAATCCATTTGAAACAATAAGAAAATGTTGGTCCACATAGCAATTCTGATTAGCTCCATCTGAATTGCATATGGCTCCAACAGAAGACAGAATGAGTTGTGTTTGAAAGCTCATGTGTGTTTTTTAATACATTTTAATACATTTAATACATTTAATACATTTTCATGCATTCGGAAGTCAATCCAGGATCAGCCCATTATAACTGTGATGTGTGAAACTAGTAAATTCAGAGCAATGGCACAAACAGGAGTTGAATTGGCAGCATGGGGTGTTGACTCATGATGGGGGGCTTAGAATAGATAAATTTTAGCTGCATGCTCCACTATCAATCAAGACATTCCCAAATACCCACAAAAAATACATGTTTAAATTTGAAGTTTGCCCTATCTGAACAATGAGTGTTGACTGTGATGGCCATTGCAAATTGGATCCCTTCTAATGTCCAAGGTAGGATCTACACTACTGCTTTAAAGCGCTTTAAAGCACTTTGAAAACATTTTGACAACTGTATACGGAGTGTGTCCTGGGCCCCAACAGTTGTCAAAACTGTTATAAAGCACTTTAAAGCACTTTAAAACAGCAGGACTTCTTTGATTCCCATGATTTTAAAGGCTGAACACGTTGGGGAAAATGATTGTCCGAATCTAATTAGAGAGATAATTTTAGACCACATTGTCTTTGCTTGGGCTGGTGCAGTGGAGTTGAGATAATATGAAGCGGTTTTCAGTTGTGAAAACTAGTGAACGCCACTGAATTTTGTAATTAGTATGCTCACTGGTCAAGCCTTGCTTGTTCACAATGATCATCAGTGAGCCTGGACCAGTGGTTTACAAAGTCACTTTTGAATTTAGAATTAATTGTGAATAGTCTGTATCTAAAGAATGCCATTCCTGTGTATTCATTGAGTTGGCTGGATTAACCCTTTCCTTGCCGAATCCACTGCTGCTTCTCTCTTTGCCACTGCTGCTCTGACTCTGTGAGAATGAAGAGGACTCAGCAGCATCCTCCCCCACCATCCTTAAATTCTTAGTTGTCCTATACACTAACAAATAGTTAATACATCCAGACCCTGATGATCCACAATGGGAAGGGTAGAAAGATCATCTGCATAAATGTTTATATCCCTCCAGTAGAGCTGCCATTATGGAATACTTTTGACAGTCTACTGGAAATTGTTCCTTTACACTACCCTGGCACTGATCTAATATGTGGAGATTTCAACGCTCGTATGGGCATAGGATCAAAATCTGAAGGCAGCCAAATTTCTACCTACAGAGAGGGTATTTTTCCTTTGGGCCATTACTCATCGGATGAGATCTTAAATTTCAATGGTCAGGAACTACTGAAAATTCTCTGTAAACATCAGCTAATAGATGTTCAAGAGAATGGAAGTTCTCCTGATAAATTACAGGGTTATGTCACATTTATGAGCTCCAGAGGCGGAAGCATGGTGGGTTTTTTTTTTTAATGCCTACCACATTATTGTCCCATGTGGTAAAATTTTGAATTGAGGAGCCTTGAAATGCACTTTGAAATGATGCTGCACCTGGGCCAGACTGAAATGGCAGACTGGGCTATTGAGAAGTGAAGACCGCTGCCGGCTGCTGCTATGATAGAAGGCATCCTTAGGGAGCATGTGGCGTTTAGGCTTGTGAGCCTTAACTCACAATTTCCCTTCTTTTTGGTGCTTGGTTGAAAGCTGTAGAGCCTTAACGTTGTTTTATAAACCGCAGGGTTTTTTGTTTAACGGATTGACTATTCTGGTGGTGTTCTTTTTAAGTTAGTAATGCAAATTGAAAATCTGAAATTGACTGTAAATATTCAACTGAGCCATCATTCTGATATTTAGCATAAAGATGACCTTATACCCCTTTTCGGATAAAAAAACTGACAAAAAGAGCTTTCTTGTAGTCCTTTCTACTATCTATGAATAATATCTTGTATGTGCCTTTCGATCTTTTCTTCCCACCCACCTACCCCCAACAACCTGCCCATTGTTTATGGCAACATATATACCTGAGGGAAGTATTGAATACTGGAAATGAATTATGTAAGTTATTGTTCATCAACATTGATTGAACGAACCCAACCCAAATGGCATTGACCTAGATTATCTTGTATTTTGTTTACATTATTTTCTTGGTTTACTTGTTGAGGGAAATTGGGCAGTCTTCCAATCTTATTGAGGTGACCGAAAGTATTGGCCATATGGCTTTTATCCCCAGTGAGATTGCTATTCTTCCCGATAAACACGTTTGCATCATTTGTTATTTTCACACTGGCTTACAAAGCTTTATCACACATTTTCTGAGGTTACAGAAACATGGATGATTAATATGACTTTATCTTACTTTCATGTACTCAACATTAACATTCCTAAGTAGCAATCAATCAGCTTTCCTTTGACAAACACAGTGACCTTTCTCCATACATCTCTACAAAGGAAAAGCCTTGATTGAACAACAACAAAAGCCCATTATAGTAGATAACCACGGCATGGAGAAACAGTATTGTCAATTCTCATTTTCCAGAATGTCATATTTGAAATGTCATTATGAACTGTTTTCTTTTTCCTCAGTTACAAAACATAATTTTGAGCCCCTCTCTAGCTCTTTCAGAAAAGGCAACGTTCAAGGACATTATTCAAATATCACAGTAAGAGGTCAGTACTCAAAGAAAATACTACTTTACAATTATTATTATTATTATTATTATTATTATTATTATTATTATTATTATTATTATTTATATAGCACCACCAATGTACAATGCATCTTTCCTGGTCTCCTTCAGCATAGGTCTGTGGATTGAGATGCTGCTGCAGCTGCTACTACTATTATTGCTGCTATTGACCATATCAATATGAGTGCTGGCCTACAAAGTACATGGTCTGGCCATTCAGTACAAGGTTTAAGGTTGAAATGGAAAACTGGGCCAGAAGACGTACAACTTTTATTCCAGTAACTCAGGCCTTAGCTAGACTGGGCGAAATCCTGGGTCGAACCCCAGGATCATCCCTGTGCATCCACATGATGCACAGCAGATCCCAGGATCAGGGAGGGATGATCCCCTTGCCCCGGGATCTCACCCTCTCCTTTGGGCCCACTTTTTCCATGGTCCCAGGTGGAGCCTGAGACCGCCGAATGTGTGGCTTTGCACGATTCTGGGAACTGCACCCATCGAGGGTAGGGGGAAAAGTAATTAACATTTTAAAAAAGTACCTACCTTTGCACACGAGCATTCGTGTGCTCCTGTTGCTTTAAAAATAAAAAATGGCAGGCGCAACACCTCTCCTCCTGAGGTTGTCGCACCTCATGTGTAAACGGAGGAGGGGTCACGCAATAATCACATCGTGGGATCTTCCCTCCTCCATCATGGATTAAAAGGTAGGTCTAGCTAAGGCCTCAGTCTTTAGGAGAGATGTCAAATTACAATGACTACATTCAGTCATTGACTGCATTGTGTCAGTGATGATATTAGCATGACCATTAAGAAAGGGTTTGCAAACTTTTGCTTCCATTTTTATTAACCAGTTTCTTGCTATGTCCAAACTGAAAACTGTGTTGCTCTTCTTCTTCTTCTTCTTCTTCTTCTTCTTCTTCTTCTTCTTCTTCTTCTTCTTCTTCTTCTTCTTCTTCTTCTTCTGATAGCCACTTTAAATTATTAATATAAAGTAACTTTACAGCAATTCATTCCAATCATTACAATACAATCAACACATTCAAAAACACAACATGGTGTAATGAAACTAATCAGTTATTCATCTGTTTTCTATATAACAGTTACAGAGTGTTCACAATAGAGACCAGTCTTTTAAACAATGCTGATTCTAATTCAATATAGCTATTCATCCCATAAGTATAACAAAGAATAGTTAAGATTAACCACAGTTTGTTAGGTTTGGATGACACAACAAGCTGCAGTTAATGAAAAACAGAAGTGAAAACTTCTGAACTCTTCCTATTTGCTCCACCTAAAGGGAAGAGGGGAAGGCAGAGTATGCAAACCCAAGTCTTGCCGAGACTCATTCCCAGCATGATAAACCATGGGTCATTGTGATGTCTGAACGCAGCCAATATATTTGCATCTTGTCTCCTCCTCTTGAAAATGAACTTGAGTATTTAGCATGGGATATTTTATGCTAATAAATTATAACCAATAGGAAAGAATATTCTAAATTGAAAGATGTATAAATGTAACTATTTGTACTTGAAATACAACTCCCCCCACCCCTCAAATACGAACATCTTCAGTTATAGGATTTAAGTTCAGCACATACATTTGCACTTAGTTATAATCTGAAGCTTTCTTGCAGTGAAACTCAAGCGGAAAGAGTATGGAAGTAAACAGCCCATAAATCACTTGATTAAACAACATATTATTATGAAGCAGCAGTTACCATTAGCAACCTTTTTCATGTTAACTTGTTGGAACAAAAAGTTTGTTTATATTTAGAGCCCATGAACTAAAAGAACGGTTGGGGAGGCAACAGAGACTGCATTCATTTGAATAAGAGCATTGAAGATGGATATGCCACATAATGTGCATTGACATTTTATGTTCTTTTCCTACTTGCATACATTATGTTCAAAAATTAGAATACTTTTTTTTTTGTTATTTCATCACTGTTTGCAACTTGATACTGCCAAATAGGGATGGGGAAGTGGCCTGCTGTTGGCCATGGAAATCAACTGGATCCTTCAAGTGTGTCCTGCTGAAAGCCCTCAAGGGGGAGGAGTTGAGCATTTGAAAGGAACACTCAAATGACCAGATGGACGTCAGCATCATTTCCTGTTGGAGAGGTCCATCAGACATCTCACTGGCTTGACATTATGCTTCAAACTTTTTCCCACTGGGGATCATAGTGCTTGCAGTTTAACCCCATGATACCTCTGAGCATCTTTTTCTGAACAAGCTTTTCTCATCTCTGTCAGAGCCCTGTGCTACCTACTACTATTTCCTCCAAGAGGTAGGTGTGTGTGTGTGTGTGTGTGTGTGTGTGTGTGTGTGTGTGTGTGTGTTAGGGAATCATAATAGATGGTGGAAGGTAGTAGGTTACAACCTCACCTGCTCTACATAATATAGGTACATAGGAGGTTGTCATACACTTGATCAGGCCATTCTCCAGGGTTTTAGGGAGGATGTGTTCCTAGCCCTACCTGGAGATCCCAGGGATCAAACCTGGGACCTTCCACATGCAAATCATGTGCTCTATCACACTGAGCTATGGCCCAGTTAAAAATTCTTCTCCACTCTGTTCTACATGCTTTGTGTTCTCACCTTCACCCCTACTACTCAGTTCTCCGATTGGTTGTTAATTTAGGGAGATGAACTTTTGTTTGACTACATATCACATGTAAAGCACCAGTTGGGGAAAAGGGGCACTTTCAATTTTGGCTTGAAATTCCTGAAGCCTACATTGCTGTTTGATCCTGTTCTGTAGCCTTACATGCCCAAACTAGCACACACCCCAGTTGGTTTCAATGTCTGATTGTCTACTTTTCACTCAGAACTTAACATGTTAAGAATTGCTGGAAAAGTCATGTGATGACCTCTGTTCATGCTGAAACATCATCATCATCATCATCATCTGTTATCCTAATTAATTTTGCCTCTGTGTGAACACTCTCTCAAATTGTTTTGTAAGGACAGAACATGTTATGAGAGACTCTAGACTGGTATCTAAAATGGCATCCTTATGTTGAGCTCCATCACTTTTACTATGTAATCTGTAATAGTTTACATATGCCATGGCTGTAGCAGTTTCGGGGGGGGGGGGGAGGGACAGATACAAATGGCATCATGACCACAATGTACAGTATAAGTCAGCCTTCTCCAACCTGGTACTGTCCAGATGTTTTGGGATACAATTCTCAGTTTTCCTGACCACTGGGCTTGCTGGATGGGGCCATTGAGAATGGAAGGTCCAAAACATCTGGAGGGCACTATGTCAGAGAAAGCTGTTCTGTGCATTTTTGTAGAAGGAGGCGACATTGAACATAGAGATGCCATAGTTCCCCAGTCCCACACCATTAGATGCCATTTTAATGTGTGGGTTCTTCCTCAGGCACCACACATTTCAATGCATTGCTCTCAACTTGAAGGATTCCCTGTTTCATGAATTTACTCGGTATATATCCCAAAACAAATATATCCCAGTCTTCTAACAAGGGCAAGGCAAACCATGTGATGATAAGGAATCCAGATTTCACAGTTGCAGTAATTCCTTTCCTTAGCAGCAGTGAGCCTGTTAATTTAACTGGTTTAGAAAGTATTAACAAGGTGCTATTTAACTTGAGACTAGTGTTCACTGATTATTGTGGAATGGCACTCTTCATTCTCCCCTGCCTATATGGAATATCTGTTCTTTAATTGTAGCTCATGCTTGGACTTGGCATTCCTTCAGAAGCCATTAGATGATGTGATGTTGCTAAATAATGGGTTTAATAATCCCTGAAGTCTTAAATTAAGCACAAACGAATCCCAGAGGTAACAAAGAGGCACTATTATTGTTTGAGACAATTGAGATGAGGAGAGAGTGTTGAAGAGAAACACTCTTTAGTAAGATTAGGAGATACAATGTGAGATTATGGTTAGGGGAGGAGAGTGAGAGCTCTACTGATTAAATTGTTAGAGGTCCAAAGTAAACCTTTTCTTTTATTCCTGACTCAGCTGCATTCTTCCCATTGGGAAGACTGGCTTGGCCATTCCAAAGTATCACAGGACATGACTCAGCACTTTTAACAGAGTGTGATTTGGCACATTTCCCGAATGCAGTCCAACACTTCTGGGAGCATTAATTTAACTCTTTTGTGGAGATGCAGCACTTTTGCAGACCATGACGTAAGGACTTATGCTTCCAAACATGTCGACGTGCCTCAGCAGTTTCTGAACAAGGCAACTTGGCACTTCTGCAGGACACAACAGCACTTTGGCAGAGAGTAACTTGGGACTTACTGATTTGGAATGCTTCGAGATGGCTTGGAACATAATATGCAGAGCATGACAGCACACTGCCATATAGTGAAACAGCAACACTGTCTGACAATGAGTCAGCATTTTTACAAATGTTAGGACAATACATTCTGAATATAATTTGGTCCTTTCACAGAGCATAGTTTGACATTTGGTGACAGAATTTGCACTGCCTAAATACTTCCGCAGATAATGACTTGGTGCATCTTCAGGCTATGATTCATCACCTTTTATAGATCATGATTTTACACTTTTGTAGAGCTTACATTGGAACTACTTATTGATCTAGAACTTTTGGATATGTCTCAAGAAAGCATGACTTAATATTTTCTATTATTTATTTATTTACAATATTTACATACCGCTCCCCATTCAAAATTTCAGAGTGGTGTACAAGGTAAAATAAAATAAGAACAGAAGAAAACACTTTAAAATAGATTTTAAAAGAAGCAAAATGTACAGTGAACCATGGCTGGTCATTAAGGAAAGGCTTCCTGGGATAATGACATTTTCAGGAGGCACCGAAAAGTGTACAAAGTTGGTGCCTGCCTGACCCCCAGAAGCAGGGAATTCCATAGGAGAGGGGCTACTAACATTTTGGAGTATAGGACTTGACACTATGTGAGAATGGTTATAAAATGATGTATGGATAGTATGCAACTCCAGAAATTCTGGGTAAAGTATGTCAAGAATCTTGGAAGGAAAGGAAAATGAACTTTTACATATATGGTGGACATGTGACTCAGCAAAGAAATACTGGAAAATTGGTGCAATGTTAAACTCAAGTAATATACGGAGTTATTAAAGCACTGTTACTTGTTGTTGTTATGCCAAAAATGCAAAACATTTAAATATTCCATTCCATCAATAATTAATGCAAGAGCATGCCACCCTGCAAATAAATGTTATTTAAGAAATGCATGCAATAAATATAATCTAATGTGTATATATTACATTCCGCTCTTTAAATCTTGAATTTTAAATTAAATTCTAATTCTAATATCCTAAGAATATTTCTGCTAACCTACAGGTTTCTTATGTGACTAAGCAAGAGATTAGCTGATTTGCAGCATCATGTGATAGGTTTTGGGTACAGTGAGGAAAACAGTCTTGGCAAAGGGGGAAATTTCCTATATGAAAACTGTCCTGGGCCAGGGAGATACTCTAATCATGGCTCTGAGATGGTAAATCTCACTGAATTCAATGGGGTTTACTCCCAAGGAAGCGTATATAGAATTGCAGTCTTAAAATAAGTTGGGTGCAATCCTATACAACTGGCACCTGATGCATGGAGGGCTCCGATCTCAGAGCCCTCCATTCATTCTAAACCCTGCTGGCAAGAGCTGTACAGGACAGGGGAACAGCAGACACTTTTACAGCCTATCCTCCTTTGCAATGATTTTAGCTAGATGGTTCTCTGAACCTGTTTAGCTGCTGCACGCTGCTGGGAGTGGCCCTTAGGGACCTTTGGATCTGGCGGATCCTCTGCTTCCCACCCACTGGCACCCCTAATTCACATACAGATCTCCTCAGAGTGGGCTCACAGGAGGGGATTCTGCAGCATCCTATGGCACCCCAGTCACTGTCTAGGGAATATACAATTGTTGCGTGTAGAAGTGGAAGCATGGAATAAAGACACGGACACAAGAGCTTGGATTAAACTAGGGCCTCTTCATAAATAATTAGATAGATTCATCCCTCCCTGGATCTGCATGTGAAAGTGTGGGAATTAAGTCCTTATCTCAGGTAGCTTGCCTGTCTTATGGGCGACCAACTCTCCAAAGCAAGGAGTCTGGAAATCCAGCTCCTTACTTACGTGACACTTTGTAAGTGTGGGGAGTCCACCCTACAACACCCGTCCACTGCCATAGTGACAGTGAGTAGGTGAAGACAGGAGGCTCTCCAAAGGCATACCATATCCTGACATGTGAGCTGCATAGCCCCCGAGGAGCAGGTGCTCCGGCTATGCCAATCACCAAAAGGTGCCAGAGTGCTCATCTAATATAGCCAATTCCTGCACATATCCCTGCCACAAATCAACCTAATTACTTACCCTCTCACATAAGACTTCCAGTATGAAGTAGGCCAAACCATCAAGGATGGAAAAATTCCTACCCAGCCCCCCTTCCAAAGGGATTGAATGGCTAATCCCATACTAGAAGAAAGGTGGGAGCTGAAAATGGAAGAGGCCGATGCCTCGGGGGGGGGGGCCTGCCTTTTATAGGCACAACCCCACCCTACCTTACGTGGCCTACATTTTTGTGCCACGAGGGGTGCCTTTACTCTGCTCCTCCCCTTCACAACAGCCAGCGTCCTGCCTAAGCCTTTGGCTGGGTGGACACCGGATTTCTGTTTATCAGTCTGGAGGGCAGACATCAATGTGGTCAGATGTCCCTATTTTGAAGTTCCTTAGCTGCCTACTACCCAGGTGCAAAGTAAACTGGTGATGCTTTAATACAAGCCATTCTCCTGAATGAGTGCCATGCAATTATTTTATTGTCGGTTGTTAGCATGCTGACCAACACTGAAAACCACAATTTCACAACTTCATTCTGCAATGGTGTCCCCATTAAAAGAGACAGGTTTGTGCTACATGCTAGAGAATTAAGTGATGTGGTTAATAAAATCCAGGTGCCTATTGAAACTCTGGAGATGGCCATAAGTGTTTGAAGGAAACCTGGGACGCAATTTTCTATTTCTTTTTTTTTTAGCGACAGGAATAAAAGAAGCCCATTGGTTTCAGCAGCATATGTTTATTTCATGACAACAGCTTTACTTTCAGATGGTGGTTTCAATTGCATTTTTAATAGCTGCTTTTGTGAAAATGGAGGAGGGAAATGTAATATCAGTGCTGCTCCTATCAGTATAAAAAAGTTCAGTAAAGATGAGAAAAGAAAGCTTTCATAGCTTTGTGGCAAGTTCCCATCACTTGGGCAATATGTCTTCAAACGTTTGAACTAAATGAAATTTGTGGGGGAAAATATTCACAGCTGGATGGGGGGAAGCTCTAAGTCAGAAGCTATGGATTACCTCTTTCGGTGCAAATAATGCTTACCATTTGCAATATAACCATGGTTGTTAAGGCTACTGTAAGTGCATCCAATACATCCCAAGATTGTATAAACTGGTGTGGGCAAATTTATGATGGCAGTGGCAGAAGGGAAATGACTCACCATAGTGCCCCTTCAAACTTAGAGCTAACCAGGGTGTATGCTGTTGTTGTTTATTCATTCAGTCGCTTCCAACTCTTCGTGACTTCATGGACCAGCCCATGCCAGAGCTTTCTGTCGGCTGTCGCCACCCCCAGCTTCCCCAAGGTCAAGTCTGTCACCTCCAGAATATCATCCATCCATCTCGCCCTTGGTCGGCCCCTCTTCCTTTTGCTGTCCACTTTCCCTAGCATCAGCATCTTCTCCAGGGTATCCTGTCTTCTCATTATGTGGCCAAAGTACTTCAGTTTTGCCTTTAATACCATTCCCTCAAGTGAGCAGTCTGGCTTTATTTCCTGGAGTATGGACTGGTTTGATCTTCTTGCAGTCCAAGGCACTCTCAGAATTTTCCTCCAACACCACAGTTCAAAAGCATCTATCTTCCTTCGCTCAGTCTTCCTTATGGTCCAGCTCTCGCAGCCATAGGTTACTAAGGGGAATACCATTGCTTTAACTATGCGGACCTTTGTTGTCAGTGTGGTATCTCTGCTCTTAACTATTTTATCAAGCACCTCTTTTTTTAATTCTGAGAAACTGATTTGGTTCCTTTTCTGCATTCAAGGGTCTAGTTGACACTGATGTGATAAACCTGCACCTAGGCTGTACCATTTCAGGCTTCACCTGATTGATTGTCCCTCCTAAAAACACCAACTATCTCCAAAGAAAAGAATCAATGTCAAGCAGGAGAGTTCTAATTTTCCCTAATATTCTGTGTATAGGAATCTCCCTCCCCCAACTCAATGCGAGAGCATCCTATCATGTGTAGAGTGACCATATGAAAAGGAAAGGGCTCCTGTATCTTTAACAATTGTATTGAAAAGGAAATTTCAGCAGGTGTCATTTGTATATATGGGGAACCTGGTGAAATTTCCTCTACATCACCACAGTTAAACCTGCAGGTGCCCTGCCCTATTTTAAATCTGGTCACCCTAGTACAGCTCCTGCACCTTTAACTGTTGTGATGAAGAGGAAATTTCACCAGGTTCTCCATATATATGAATGACACCATAGAAATTCCCTTTTCTATGCAACTGTTAAAGATTCAGGAGCCCTGTCCTTCTTTTCATACGGTCACCCTTATAATGTGAGTTCCCACCTACACTTTAAAGTGATTTAGACAAAGGTTTATCAGCTGCTATGCACATGCAGGGCTGTCACTGGGCCATTAAAATGAGAGGAACAGTGAAATTGACAGATTCACCCATCCCTACTCCTAAGCCATCTTGGAAGGAGTTGCAAAGTAGGATATACATTTTATTATTATTATTATTATTATTATTATTATTATTATTATTATTTAAAAAAATCTGCACCACCCCTACCATTTTTTTTAACCTTTAGCCACTGAGCATGTTCAGTCCTTACTAGACCATGGCTCTTTTGAGGAAGGTTCCCCCCCCCTTATTTTCTCCCCTAAAGTTTGTTTGTATTTTTGCAGACCTTGTAGTTCCTTCTGAGCCTGGTGATACCAACCTCTTGTTCATGAATAGTATCACATTGGTCATACAAGGATTGATACACAGCGAATGAGTTCATAATTAGTATCTAGGATTAGGTCTCCTAAAAACCATTATAAAAGGAGCTAACTCTTGGCACTAACAGAAGAGCATTTAATGAGGGATGTCAGATTAGCACTGACATAGCCGAGAGATTTTTAGCCATTATTTATATTAATGTTTTGAGGGAAGCGGGATTTTTCAGAGAACAAATTAGTCTAGGAGGCTTTCACATTCACTCAGATACTCAGACTTGCTCTGACAACACAAGTATAAGGTCTTCTGATCATTTTCCAAGAGAGAAAGGAACTGCCATCATTCATATGTTTCTTGCCCAGTGGCTTATCTCTGTCCTTTCCACTGCTTCCATTATATATTTGCTTGTTCATCCCTCACTCTGTCATGTTGTTTCCTCTTTATCACAGAAGGATTGCTAATTCATCTTTCAAGGAAGGAGATTTGTCCTTCTGTTGACTAATCCTCTGCATTAAAATCTAATTTGTTAGCTGCTCTGTATTCCTACTTCTGTGGTTTACAGTGATGCTGCAGGTCATATTTGCTTCCACCTTTTCTTCTGTACTTAGAGAATGTGAGAACAGACTGTGTCAATGATCTCCACATCATTGCGTAATACAGAGTGGATTTTAAGCTGAAAGGGAAGTCAGTGGAATGCCAGGGGTCAGTATATTGTTTAAAATAAATAAATGCAGAAATTAATACACATAGGATATGATCAAAGTTAACTGAGATGGGAGAATAAAATACTGAGAATGCAGAGAGAGAGAGAGAGAGAGAGAGAGAGAGAGAGAGAGAGAGAGAGAGAGAGAATCTCCAGCCTACCATGGAGCAAATGAGCTTGTTTTAGTAAGCTTATAATTTGCCTTGTATGGACTTCTAAATAGGGATGGATGTATCTGTCAATTTCACTTTGTCCCTCTTTCAGATTTTTAATATCTCAAATTCTAATAATCTTTTTTTTAAAATGGACTGAATTGAAATTCTCACTCATCTGCCAGCCAAATTCAACAGCTATTCCCAGCATGGAGAATACATGATGTACTTACCAACTATATAGCTGTTAAAGATAAGGAGACATCAATATAAGTAGATGTGCAATCCTAATTAAACACTAGGGCCTTTGCAAGACCTACCTGGGAATCTGTGCAGGAGGAGGGGCAAGCCCGTGGTACAAGTAGCGCGGGCTGTCACTCGAATCCAGTCATCAGATGCAACGGGCTGCAGGAAAGCCCCATCACGTCCGCCATTTTTTTCAGTCTTAAAGGGCCATCTGTGCAGAAGTGCACCAACGATGAAAGGTAACGTTGTTTTTTAAACAACGTTACCTTTGTAAAACGCCCAGAGAGTCATGGCTATGGGAGCGTTATATAAGTTTAATAAATAAATAAATAAAAATGATTTCCCCACTCCCCCTGCCCCCGATCTGCCCACTGCCCCCAATCTGCCCCCTGCCCCCTCTCTCCCCACCCCAATCTCCCCTGATTTTCCCCTGGCTCCAATCTCCCCCCTGATCTCCCCACCCCCGATCTCCCACTGGCTCCGATCTCCCTCCCCACAATCTCCCCACCCTGCCCTGATGGGCCCAGCACTCCTGTGGAGCACTGCACCCTGTCCACCGCTTTACCTGGCTACTCGCAAGTAATTGTGGTAGCCGGGAAAAGGG
The DNA here is from genome assembly GCF_023053635.1 of Elgaria multicarinata webbii. NCBI lineage: Eukaryota > Metazoa > Chordata > Lepidosauria > Squamata > Anguidae > Elgaria > Elgaria multicarinata. The sequence continues at coordinate 24,693,141 of NC_086176.1, forward strand.
GTGGAACAGTCTACACGCTCGTGATCTCGGGCTCACCCCGAGGCCGTGGAAAATACAGGGCTACAACTGGAGCCTGTTACCCCGGGGCAAGGGAGGGTTGACCCCTGCCTGAGCCTGGGATCCCCTGTGCGTCATCTGGACTGCACAGGGGCAAGCATGGGGCGAGCCCCGGGCTAACCTGTGGTCTAGCAAAGGCCTAGCATGGTTTAATTCATAAGGATTCAAACCCACCCTTTGAAGAACTAAGCACTCACAGTCTTGGGTTTGGATGGATGAATCCCTCCATTTCAGTTTTTCCAACATTCAGATCTTCAGTATTCATTAATATTCAATGTCAAAATTTACAGATGATTTTGAGAACATTTGGTTATAGTTTTGGAATGGATGATCTTGTCTAAGACCAGAAAGTTGATCTAGATATCTTCAGAAGTCTTTCTGTGTTTCCCTTTGCATAATCCTTTGCAGAATCCTGCATTCTTGTCTTGCTAGAAAAACCTTGTCTTTGTTCTTCATTGCACAATGACATTTGCATTCACCATGTGGTGGAACCACATAGAACAGGGTTGTTGGAATGGGATCATTTTGATGATATGGCATTGTCACCAGGCAGTATTTTTAAGGGTTAATGAAACTGAAAGCTGGTTTGCATCTGAAGTGATCACACCTTGGACCCATTCAGAAAATTCAGATCTTCATGAACCCAACTTAGTTACACAAAGTATGGTGATGAACTCCCCCCTACAAATGCACTAAGTGGAAAGGCAGAGTATAAATTGAATACATTAATAAATAAACTGATGAGGATGAGGCATCTTTTCATCCTAGAGCCCAGATTCTTAATGTCAGTTAACAAATGTGTGCTCATCATGCGATAACTGTACTGTCTAATGATAGCTAGCATGTGTCAATGGCCCCTCACAGATATAACACAATAGAGACTGCTTTTATTTGATGAAATGTCATAATAACACCTCAAACACAATGTTTTTCAGAGGGGTTGATTCAGGCATTCAGGTGATAGTCAACAGGTGTAGGGAATGAAATAGCACACACACGTGATCATGAAAACCAAGTATAGACTAGTCATGTGTACCAAAATCACATGATTTTGATTGGGAAAAAAAAACACTTCAGTCATAGGTTTTAAACTATTAATATGCAGATGCTAATAGGGATGATGGAGAATTTAGTTTGCTCCACATTTTTAAACAAACTGACCTAATTTGCCCCTCTGGGACCACTACAAGCATCAGAAGACAGTTATACGTCAGATTCTGCACTTTTACAAATTTTGTGATGCAGTTCTCAGCTCACAAATTGGATACAAAATTGCATATATTAAGTAATGTGTGCAAAAATGCATATATTGGACTTTATCCACTTTTGTTTTGCAGAACATTGTGAAAATTGGATGGAATGGACTTATGACTGAATGTGTGTGAAACTGACAAAGTCTGGAGACTGGGTGCTTTCAGAGGAGGGTTTTATTTGTCATCGCCCGGCCTCATTCACAGAATGTTGATGATGACATCTTCCCTCCCATGATTTGCCACTGTTTCCTTTGGCTGTTATCTTACAATGGAAAATACATTAAGGAGAAATGGATGGAACAGCTGCCCATTGGGTTGTAATCATTATAACTGTTATAATAATCATTATTATTTATTGCATTTGTATACCGCCCCATAGCCGAAGCTCTCTGGGAGGTTTGCATAAGGTAAAAACGCTTAAAAACAACATATAAAAATTAAAAACCACAAAACATATAATATGCACATATATTTAAAACCACTATAAGAGTTTTTAAGGCAGGAAGAGTGACAAAGGTGACCTTCACCTCTCTATTCTCCTTTCTTTTGGTTTTCTACTTGATGTGCTTTTGGGTGCATCTAGTCGAGTCACAGGGATGGACATGAGGTTGGGAGGCTTTGTGGAGCACCGAGGGTCAGAGGTGTGGGAGGGAGAACAGTCTCCATTCAGATTTCCACTTCCAAGGCCATATCAGTGTCTACAACCTTGAATGGGGAAACCCACAATGTCCTATGGTCTCTAGGATACTCTCCCAGGGACCACAGGCTTGCTCTCTAAGTGGGTGTGTTAATTTTAGGACCACTGTATTCTTGGACTAGAAATACTTCATTTAGGTGTGCTAGACTATCTATCCATGATCAACCCTACACATATTTACTTTTGTGAGCTTTTAGACTAGTCGATTTCAGCTGCCACCTGGACTTGGCTCCCCTGCTTGTGACTGGTAGTGCTGCTTGGCAGATTGTGACGAGCGCTGAATGGCGTCTGTTCAGATGCAGGGGTCTTGCCCAGAGCCAAACGGCTGTGTGTATTCATGTGTACCGCACTGCTTTGAAATGCATTCCTGCTGACATTACATTTCTCTCCGATTTGGAAACTCATGCTCGGAAGCCTGCAGCACACTGCGAAAAGCTCTTTTCTCAAGCCGCAAACAATCTGGGAAGGATAATTTTAGAAGAGCAACACAATTAGCAAGAAATAATCGTTACTGCAAAGACTCCTTGGGGGCATTTAAAACACACACACGCACAACCCGTTTTAGGCATTTGGATTTTGGCTGCCTTGATTTCCCAGGAAGGGTTTATATTATAGAGCCTCAGTTCTCAAACCACTTTGCTCCGGCCAAGTTTTAAAACTGGAGCAGAAACTGAGAGATGACAGGCTGTGGGAGGGATGTTGACTCATCCTTGCCCTCTGTGCTTACCCAGACTTGTGGCTGTAGCTGAAAGCTCCCTCACACCAGGGGTTAACATGCTCCCTACATGTTTTCGTTCCTTAGTTACTTCCTCTTTTCAAAAGAGGAAGTACAAAATGAGCATGAGGCCCATTGAGTCCGCAGTTCTAATGGCGCTGCTTCTCCTGCACACAGCAGGAGAGAGCAGTGATTCCGAGTTTAAAAATACATTGGACTTAATGAGAGGTTTCTTTGTCATCTGAGGAAGGCCAGAAGGCGCACGGGAAGCAGACAACATCATGCAAGGGACCTGAGCAAACTCCGTGAGTGCCCGGTAATGAATGTGCAATAAAATGCTCGTTGGATGGAGCTTTGACTCAAGCCCAGAGGGAATGGACAAGGATGCAATGAGTCACTATTCACAATACTTCAGACTGGATATGGAGGAAAGAGCCTGATGGGAATTTGACAGGAGGATCTTTGGAGGTGGAAGGGTTTGGCATCATATTGATGGTGTGGATGATGAGATTAAGCTGGATCCATTCTCCTGGTGGAAGGGGACATCCCTGCTCCCTCGTTCCCAGTGTAGTCTCTCCATGCCTTTCGACATGCCACACAGAGACAGGAGATCCTGTTGAACGGGGTGAGTTGTGGTGTGTGAGAGGGGGGTCCCCAACAAACAGGGGGAGGGAACTTCCTCAAGTAGAGCCCTTCTGCTTGCACTTCCTCTTGCAGAAAGCATCTTAATCTTATGGAAGGCAGTTCCTGGATCCAAACCAACATTTATCTGTAAACATCAGGGAGAGGTTATTCTCCTTCAAGGCACATTCACAGATGTTCTCTCGGTAATCCTTGGATCAAGGTAGGCCGGTATTATTATCCCTAGATTGTCAATGGGAAGGATGAAGCTGCAGGGGAAAGAGGAAAACTGTGCAGCAAGTAATGACCAAGTGCCTTTTTTGGCAAAGGAATTGTGGGTTGGAGTACAAGCCCCATGATTTCTTGAAAGGATGCTCTGCCCACGATGCTGTGCCCTGTCCAGGTGGACAAGAGCCCTGCTGGACACACCAGGCTTTGTTGGAGCCTTCTACTGGCTAAGAATGCATGAGGAACTCATTTCAGTTGATTTTTTAATCAGGATTTTACTCAGTTCACACCTTCCAGCCTGAACATGGACTCAAATACAATTTGCTGTTGAAATCCATACATTTCCAAGCTTGCACTGTGATTCATGGACCAAAAAGGAAGAAGGATTCAACAGCATGTGTGCCTTTCAAAAATATATACATTTCAAAATGCTGTGGAATGGGTGACCGGGCCTTCCCTGAAAATTGCTGTAGCCTGGGACGTTGGTATAGGAGGAGACATTCCTTAGGTAACTTGGTCCTGAGTTGTATAGGGCTGTGTGTAGTAATAATGACACCTTAAACCTAGCTTGGTCGAGGATGGCCAGCCAGTGTCAATCCTTTAGCACAGGCATAATATGTGTGCATTAAGGCACCCCGGTCAGTAACCCAGGTGCTACTTTCTACACTACATGTGGCTTCCAAAGCACTCTTAAGGTCAGCCCCCAAAGAGTTCATTACAGTAACCTAATCTCAGATTTACCAATGCGTGGATCACAATGGCCAGGCTGTCCCTGTCCAGGAGTGGGCACAGTTGGTATTAAGAGAATCCAAGAGAGGGCTGGGGTCTGGCAGACTCTGCAACCCTCAACCTCCTGGACCCCATTCACTGAGCTGCCACACATTTACCGAACCCATTTGCCAAATGTCATGCAGTCCACGAGCACCCAGCAGCAGCCCAACCCCTTAGCGAACTGCCATTTTGTGTAAAAATGGTGTTTCAGGGTTTCCAGAAATGTAATGTTACATAAATGTTGGCTGTAAAGGAAGCATTTATGCAAATTACAGATGTAAATGGTCCCTTTGCAGTGCTTGCTGGGCCATCCAGTAGCTCATGCAGGTGTGGGGAGGAGCAGCAACAGTTTGGGAAGTGCCTAGTGGGCATGGACAGAAGTGACTCCATCCATCCCTAGTCGGTATACCAGCTTGAGCTTGTAGTAGGTGCTTCTAGGTATGGAGGATACTTAGGACTCCAATGACAGATCCAGGAGCACTCCAAACTGCAAACCTGTGTTTTCAGGGGGCATACAACCCTATCCAGAGCTGGTAATTCCCCTAATTCTCAGGCCTGGGAACCACTCACCCACAGTGTCTCCATCTTATTGGGTTTCGGCTTCAGCTTATCAGCCCCCATCCAGCCCATCAATATGTCCAAGCACTGATCTAGGTTGTGCATGGTGTCTCCTGATTCAGATGCAACACAGAGAGTATGGTAGAATACTGCACAGTATAGAAAATAGCACAATAGTGTGCATCATTTTGCTTTTCTAAGATGAGGACCCTATTTCCTTCTCGCAGCTTAATTGGTAATACTTGTTTCAAAGTTGTTTGGATTTCTAATTAAAAGCTAAAGGTTGCATTCCAGCAGGGTGAATATATTTTCTTAAAGCTCAGTGTGTTTTTCAAGCTGAACCTATGCAGTGAAAGCAAACACCACTGAATTCAACAAAGCCTCCTCTGTGGTAATAATGCACAGGGTTGTAGTCATGCCCCTTAAATCTAATTGTAATATCTCCATATGGGTGGTATTTTTTTCCTACTCAGAAAATTACCTTTTGCAGATCTAATCATATAATCTGCACCTCTACAGCTTGCTATGAGTTACAGGTTCTTCATTGTGATAGCTATGTGTACGTCAAACAATGCACTAGACAAGATCTTACATTACATCTAAATGTTTCTATGGAGACATAAATTGGTGGTTCTTGCCTGAAAATGCATAAAATTGCATATGATCTAAAATGTACTCCCCTTTTAGTTCATAAGATGTTGTTCCCCTCCACATACAACTTAGGTACACATTTGGAGATACTGGGCTCTCTTCTTTATATGTCTCCATTTCTTAAAGATGCCATCTTCCATAATTGTTTATTGAATGACCCCAGCATATTTTGTGCATCAATGAGCTGCTCCATACATTCATTATTAGCTATATAACACTTTCAGGTGCCTAGTCCTGATTTATTTTTCTAGGTGGCACCTATTTTATTCTCTTGCTGTGCCATCAGTACTGTCCAGGAAATAGCTCTTCAAAATGTCATTTTCTACTCTAGAAGAAATTGCATAATTCATCTTCCTCTTCTTCTTCCTCTTCTTCTTCCTCCTCTTCTTCTTCTTCTTCTTCTTCTTCTTCTTCTTCTTCTTCTTCTTCTTCCTCTTCTTCTTCTTCTGTTTTTTAATCTTCTCGTTTCATACTTGTATATATCCCGCTTTTAAAATATAATCTTCTCAAAGAACCAAGAATTGTTTAGTCATGTAAAGATATACTGTAAAGGCCTTACAAATAGAAGATACAGAACAGGAGGAATGAAAAGCAGGCAATATATCCCTGGTACTTTATCAGGGAATTCTATACTAGGAAAAAAACCATAGTATCTTTTTGAAGCAGAGTTGGCAAAATACTATCTAAATATTCCAAGAAAGAGGCAGGCTTTTAGATAGTTAAAGTAAATGAATTGGGTTGTCCTGAATCAAATGCTACCCATCCACCTAGTACAAAAGTGATGAATGTTGCAATAGATTTACCCACTCAGGATCAGGCAGAGAAATCCTTATTTACAGGTCTGAACAGTAGACAGGTACAGGCAGAAATTAATTTATTGGCCCCCAAAGAAAAGAACTGTGTGGATGGGGGCAGTTGCTTATTTTAGCGACAGAATGGAGTTGATGCTTCCAATATAAGGCTAAGCTGTAATTTTGTTTTTTCTAGGATGGTGATGCATTGTGAATTGGTAATTTAATCCCTTTATGTGCACTGTCATTGTTTGCAGCTATTTCAGATTTCTCTATATACAGAGGATATATTGTCAAAGCTACCTAATACTATCTATATGGGCAACCTAAAATGTTATTCCTGTAAAGTTAGGGGTTTAGCCACAGTTGTTAAAAGGAAAAGGGTCATACTAGAAATTAATAGGTGCTTTCCCAACGTAATATTTCTCCAAGAGATGCATCTCAGCAAGAGACATAACACAGTATTAAAACATCCATACTTTGGCCAACAGTTTTTTACCTCTTCAAAAGCTCGTGGTGTTGCTATTCTTTTTCCAACCTCCCTTCCCATTTTGGCTGGAAGTACCATGGTGAACCCCGATGACAGATACTTATTTATCAAAGGTGCCAGAGGAGTTTCATACTGTACATTCACTACTTTGTACTCACCAAACTCAAACCAACATAGCTTTTTACATGATACTTTGCAGAAGTATTCTGCAAGGTGTAACGATTATGTGGGGTGGATTTTTAATAAAATAAGTGATCCAATTTTGGATACAACATGCTCTGGGGAGAGGCACAGGACAACCACTATTTCAACATTTGGCTAAATTCAAATTAATAGATTCTTGGTGATTTGCAAATACAGGATCCTGGGATTATATGTACTTTGCCCCTTGATGTCAAACATACACTAGAACAGACTACTTACTAATTTCTTCAGCTCATGCGACTTCTATCATAAGTACAGATATCTATCAAAGAATGGTATCAAATCACCCAGCTGTAAGTCTAACCGTAAACCTTTATTTAGACTGATCCTTTACTTATGGTGTTCCAATCCTGTTCTTCTGCAAAACCAACTATATGTTTAGAAAATTAAAACTGAAATAGAACATTATTTATATACAAATGAACAAGGAGGATAAAAAACAACACAATTTGCTGGTTGGAAAGATAATGGTTTACATAAGACACTGGATTTCTTTCCAAAGGGCAAATGTTTAACAGGATACCAAATAAAAGACAGGATTCCAAATACTCCTAGGGCATGTCTACACCATAGGGTGTAGAGGAAGGGAGGGGGAGGATTGTGGACCTATCTGCTTCTGCGATTCTCTTCCAGTGCCTTGATGGCCATGCAATGTCCCAGAAGGAAAGAGGATGTCATGGCCAACTCCCCCCCCCCTTTCAACAGAGAAGAAGAGCACAATTGTTTTTCAGCACAAAGTAAGTTTTGTTTTGTTTTGTTTTTAAAAAACCTGAACCCACCCCCCACCCCCACCCCCACCCCCACCCCCACCCCCGATGGGCATGCCCTGCCCTGCACAGCTCCATACCCATTTTAAGAGCCCCACTACTCATGAGGAGGAAGGGATGACCTGGGAGCAGCAGCCACACAGCCCACACTCCTTGGGATGATCCCACGGTCCCAGATATTCTGGGGAAAGTCCCTGGTCATCCCAGGTTGCCCCCGGGATCCCCTGTAAGACATTTGTATGCACAAGGATGATCCAGGGATGACCCCGGGATATAGGGCTGGTGTAGACATGCCCTTAATCTGTGGTTTCAAATCCATGAAGTATTTCATTTTCTAAATCTACCGTCAGTTAAGCACATAACTCTGTCAAGTCATAAAAGAATGGGCTTACCCAGTGACACCCCCCCCTATTCATATTTATATATATATATATATATAGGCAGGGGGCACACCAAGCAGGATATAGCACCATGAAAGCGGTATGAAAGTGGTATATGTAATGTGTCAATGGGCTCCAACAGTTGTCAGTGCACTTCAATACTGCTATAAAGCAGTCGTGTGGCTCCTGGGTTTTATATACTGCTTTCATACCACTTTCAAAGTACAATATCCTGCTTGGTGTAGATCTGGCCTGGTTATAGTCTTGTGGAGAAATGACATATGGAATGAATGAATGAATGAATGAATGAATGAATGAATAGTCCTGAGGGGCTGATATTGGGTCCTTCCTCAATACTGAAGAATGATAACAAAACATATATTGTGGATCTCAAAGTTTTGGAGTTGAATTAAACACACACACACACACCTGAATAAAACTCAAGGTATCCTGACAATATATATCCCTGACTTTCTCTTCCTTTTTTTTGCCAACTATCATAGTTCTATTTTGTGTGTGCTGCCAGTTAATTAGAAAGGACATAGTAAATGGATCATTGCAATTGGCTTACTTCTTGAGTTTTAAAATAGCCACATAAAATAGAACAATTCAGTTAGAACAGAGCCAAACCAAGCCAAATGTATAGTATTTCTTGCCATGAAACAAAATGATTTGAGACCCAGTTGGTCAATTAGGGCATTAGTAGCATGTTCTCCATTGTCATTTAGCGTGCGTCACATTGCTAGTACTAAACCTCCACATGAAAAATACATTATAAAAATACGTAATGAATGATTCCCAGCTTTACCCTAGTAGCGCACACAAATTAGCATCCATTATTCGATCAATGGCTCAGTATTTCACGGTGCATCTTTCTTAACGTTTCTCAAAGTCCAGAGAGGGTCCCTGTGGAAGATGCAGAAGGTACCTGGGGCTAGCCTGGGCTGGGGGAGAGTTATAAAAATATGTATAAAGACTACGCATCACACACAAACACATGCATTTTATTTTTTAAAAAGAAAATAATAATTTGGAGAGACAGGGCTGTTGAGCAGAGACCATTTGTTGTTTCTCTGCTCTATGTTTCCCTCCTAGTAACTTTTCTTCACCTTGTAAGATGGCAGGATTTCGAGTGAAGAAATGGCAGGATTTCGAGTGAAGAAATGGCGGGCAGGGCAGGGATTCAGCATGCCCCGCTCCATTTCTGCTCTACCGGCCTCTCTGCCGGAGCTACTTTCCTTTTTAAAAACAACAACAGCAGCAACAAACACAAACAACAGCAGCAGCAAGGTTCTGCAACACTCGTTTGCCTGTAACATGCAGAATGTAGAATTTAACTTCATGATGTGGATAATTTTGTGGTACAGCTCTTGATGGATTATGCCACTTCACCTTGCAAATGGGAGCTCATATGTTTGGCAGTGCAAACTATTGTATTCTAAGCCTGGCTTGTTGTTTATATGTTCAGGGAGATTTCTTAATATACAGGCACATTCAAGTATGTAGGCAGACGCAAAAGGCTTCCCTGTATGTTACTGGCAGAGAGAAGCTTCATATTAGATTCACAGTGGGAAAGTTCTGTTTCAATTAGGGATGTGCTCCGCTCCGATTAGGAGCGTAGAAGCAGTAGCGGATTGGCCTGCTCCGCCTTACCCAGAGGCGGAGTAGGAGCGGACCGCGGACCCCCTAGAAGCAAGGCGAAGAGAAGCGACCATTTTTCGGAGCTCCGAGTTCAGTCGGAGCGCTCCGGTCGCCATCTTGAAAACATTTCGCCATAGGATTGCATTGCGGCAAATAATCGCGCATAACTACGTTGTTTTTGAAGCTATCGTTCTGGAAATTCTTGTGCACAGAGAGTCGTGGATGGGGGTCATTTTGAGACCACTCTCACCTCTCTGCGTGCTGTGGTTCACGTGCAATATTTTTTTAAAAATCGGGTCAACCGCGGGGCTCAAACTGCGTTTCGGCTTTTCGCCCATAGGATTGCATTGAGGGAAAGAATCGGGGATAACTGGGGGGGGGTTTAAGCTATCGTTCTGAAAATTCTTGTGCACAGAGAGTCGTGGATGGGGGTCATTTTGAGACCACTCTCAACTTTCTGCGTGCTGTGGTTCACGTGCAATATTTTTTTAAAAATCGGGTCAACCGCAGGGCTCAAACGGCGTTTCGGCTTTTCGCCCATAGGATTGCATTGAGGGAAAGAATCGGGGATAACTGGGGGGGGGTTTAAGCTATCGTTCTGAAAATTCTTGTGCACAGAGAGTCGTGGATGGGGGTCATTTTGAGACCACTCTCAACTTTCTGCGTGCTGTGGTTCACGTGCAATATTTTTTTAAAAATCGGGGTTTGGGTTTTTTTTTTTTATTATTATTATTTTTTTGGAAGCGATGACAGGCACATTCAACTCCCAATCCTGATGAGAATTCATCTCCTCAGAAAGCATCCTCCTCCAATCCCAGCGTTGGAGGGGGGACTAAGGCAGACCCACCCTGAGAACTTTCTGTTTTGTGTCTCTTTGTGGGTTGGCGTTCGTGGAGGGAACACTTACTTAGCTAGTGCTCCTGCTTTGGAGATAGATTAATTTAATATAGGTTTAGTTTGGCGCGTGTGTGTGTTTGTTTGCTTCTTTCTGACTTGTAGCTTAGTTTGCCCTGTGTTTTCCCCTTACTTTGATTTAATATAAACTTTATTTTTGAATTTTGGAGTGTGTGGTTGGGTTGGTTGCCCCCCCCCTTCCCTGTATTAAAGCCTGACTGTTCTGCTTTTGTGAAAGCTTTCTTTTGAAAGCATACACACACTTTTTGTCCCATTTCCCTACATTTATATTCTTAAACATATTTTATTATATTCTTTCACATAGTCCATTAGTATATATTCTCATACATATTATATTAGTATTCATATTTTGTTCTTCTTATAGTAGTGGTTGGTTCTTTTTCCCCCTCCCCTCTCTTAAATCCTGATTGTGTTTCCTTCTATCTTCTATATACCAAATATACCAAAAAAATTGGATTCTCTTTTTCTTCTCTGTGTAACTTCGACGGAGTGGGCTGCTTTTGTCAAGTTCAACAGGCAGCCACAGATTGAGCATTTTGGGGAAAGCATACGCACACCATTTCCCTATTCTTAAACATATTATTATTATATTCTTTGACATAGTCTTAGTAGTCTATTAGTATACATTCTCATACATATTAGTAGTAGTATTCATATTTTGTTCTTCTTATAGTAGTGGTTGTCCCATTTCTTGTCCCATTTCCCTACATTTATTAGTAATATTCTAAAACATATTATTATATTCTTGTAGATATTCTTAGTAGTATATTCTCATACATATTAGTAGTAGTATATTTTATTGTTCTTGTCCCATTTCCCTACATTTAAACATATTATATTCTTCTTATACATATTCTTAGTAGTACCTTATACATAGTATTAGTAGTATTAATATTTTGTTAGTCATCATGAAAAGAGAAAGCAGGCGTGCTGAAAGCAGCAAGGCTCAGTCTGCCAGCAGGGCTTCCTCTCCTCCTGTGAAACTCAAACGGGCAACTCCTTGGCTGACTGCTCCAAAACAGAAGCAGGACAAGCAGCAGGCAGAGCCACTCTCTTCTGCAACTTGTGCCCGGCGTTCTCTTTTTGAGGGTGGGAATGGGAAAAGTGCCCGTTTGCAAGAGGCACGTGGCAGCAGTGCCATTAGAGGAGGAGGAGTATCCCCAACTCCTTCATTCTCCTTTCAGCCCACGAGCCCGCTGATGGACCTAGACGAGGTCCTCAGCACAGTGGAGGGGGGGGAGGAGGAGGAGGCGGTGGGCCTCCAGGATGTGGGGGCTGAGGAGGAGCAGCAGCAGGCCGAGGCTCTCTCCCCAGTCTCATCCCACACCCCTGTTTCTGTGGCAACACCAGAGAGCTCAGGCGGGCAATTGGTGGTGTCACCACAGAAACGAAAGACAAGCATCGTGTGGGACCACTTTGAGTTGGGAGCGGATCCCCGCTTTGCTGTCTGTCGCCACTGCAAACTCAGCCTAAGCAGGGGTTCATCGACAGGGCATTATGGAACCAGCAGCATGAAGATGCATCTTCATAGGCAGCACCAGGCGATCTTGCTGGGGAAAGAGGCGGGCAAGGCGACTGGTTCCAGGGGAAAGCCGAAGGCTGCTGCTGGCACTGCCACTCTAAGCTCTCCATCTCCCATCCCCACAAGGGTTAGGCAGGCAACCCTGCAGGACATGGGGTGGGGGAAGTATTGACCCACAAGATGGCGTTTTCCAATGCCCACCCAGGGTGCTACTGTGTTGGGGCATCTGCCGGGACTGACTCCTCCCCAATACTAGATCTATGACATGTCACTCTGCCTGCCCCTCTGCTAGCCTGTCCTCCTCGGTGACCGACTCGCTGGGATGGTTTGCGTTTGCAATGCGTGACTAACTGCAATGCTGGCTTAGAAACCAGCCATCACTTCCTTGTGCCCCCAGAAATGCCCGCAGCCTGCCTGCCTGCCTGCCCGCCTCCCCCGGGGTGCTGCTGTGGTGGGGCATCTGCCAGGACTGACTCCTCGCCTACTCTGCCTGCCTCTCTGCCCGCCTGGTGCCTGGTTTGCTCCCAATCGTCCTCCTCTGTGCCCCTCAAGGCGTAACTGCTGGCTTAGAAAGAAACAACCAGCCATCTTTGCCTCACTTTGCGCCCACTTATGGGTTGGTTTGCTATGCGTTAGTGCTCAAGCCATCCTTGCGGCACTACAATGCATGCTGCCTGCCTGCTTTCCATTGATGGTGCTATATAAATAAATAATAATAATAATAATAATTCTCCCCTTCCCGCCTTGCAGCGATGGTGTATGTGTCTTGCTTTGACTAAGGGGAGAAGTCCTTCCTGCGCTCACTTAGACTTTATCAAATTCAATAATCCCTTTTTCAAATGTGCCAGAAGATTTAGGGTTATCTCGTGGCATGTTGGGATTGCCTTGGAACTGGCCCCATTGAGCTGTCTGCAATTGCAACTTTAAATCCCTGACATACTGGAGTGTTCAAATTTCAAAAGTTCCCCTAACATCAGGGGATGATGGGATTGCCTTGAAACTTGGTGTCCATGGGGACACATGGGTAAGCTGTCATGGGACCAAAGGATAGGTTTCTAACGTGCAAATTGACGTAGTTGTAGAATGGGACTTGATTTGGGGTGAGTTAAAAAGTTTAAGCCGCGCCAAAAATCAGGGGATGATGGGATTTGCTTGCAACTTGGCGTGCATGTGGACACATGGATAAGCTCTCCTGGTGCCGAGTTTGAGGTTTCTAACATGCAAATTGACGGAGCTATCCCAAGGGGTGTGAATGGGGTGCCCGATTTTCATAAATTCCCCAAAAATCAGGGGATGATGGGATTGCCTTGAAACTTGGCGTGCATGTGGACACGTGGATAAGCTATCATGGTGCTGAGTTTGAGGTTTCTAACGTGCAAATTGACGTAGTTGTAGAATGGGACAATTTGGGGTGAGTTAAGCCATGCCAAAAATCAGGGGATGATGGGATTTGCTTGCAACTTGGCGTGCATGTGGACACATGGATAAGCTCTCCTGGTGCCGAGTTTGAGGTTTCTAACATGCAAATTGACGGAGCTATCCCAAGGGGTGTGAATGGGGTGCCCGATTTTCATAAATTCCCCAAAAATCAGGGGATGATGGGATTGCCTTGAAACTTGGCGTGCATGTGGACACGTGGATAAGCTATCATGGTGCTGAGTTTGAGGTTTCTAACGTGCAAATTGACGGAGCTATCTAAAGGGGTGTGAATTAGGGTTATGGGAGGTGCGTTAGAGGGTAGAGCCGCGCCAAAAATCAGGGGATGATGGGATTTGCTTGCAACTTGGCGTGCATGTGGACACATGGATAAGCTGCCCTGGTGCCGAGTTTGAGGTTTGTAACATGCAAATTGACGGAGCTATCCCAAGGGGTGTGAATGGGGTGCCCGATTTTCAAAAATTCGCCAAAAATCAGGGGATGATGGGATTGCCTTGAAACTTGGCGTGTGTGTGTATACGCCCATGAGGTGTCATGGTGCCAAACGTGAGGTTTCTAACTTCAACGGAAAAAAAGTTGTTTACTTTTTTAGCTTTCAATGCAAGCCTATGGGGGGGCAAAAACGGAGCTCCGGATCCGATCCGGAGCTCCGGGCGGAGCGGAGCGGAAGTGGGCGGAGCGGGGGCGGGGCGGAGCGACCCGCTCCGAAAAATGGCGGATCTGCAAGTGAAGCGGAGCGGGGGGTCCGTGCACACCCCTAGTTTCAATACTAGATTTTCTATGGGCTAATAGTTGGTGTCTTTTATTTATTTATTTATTTATTTATTTATTTAATTTATATACCGCCCCATAGCTAAAGCTCTCTGGGCGGTTTACAAAAGTTAAAAACTGTGACCATTAAAAAAGTATACAAAATTTAAAACCATCAAAAATATAAAAAAACCAGTATCCATTTAAACAACAACAGTTCATTTAAAAAACAAACAAACTTAGCATATGTTGTTAAATGTTCTTAAATGCCTGGGAGAAAAGTTTTGACCTGGCACTGAAAAGTTAACAATGTTGGCGCCAGGCGAGCCTCATTGGGGAGATCATTCCATAATTGGGGGGGCCACCACTGAAAAGGCCCTCTCCCTTGTTAACATCCTCCGAGCTTCCCTCGGAGTAGGCACTCAGAGGAGGACCTTAGATGTTGAGCATGGTGTATGGGTAGGTTCATGTCAGGAGAGGCGTTCTGTCAGGTATTGTGTTACCAAGACATGTACCCATGGGTTTGCATATTGTATTGTGACTAGGGATGTGCTCCGCTCCGATTAG
This sequence comes from Elgaria multicarinata webbii, assembly GCF_023053635.1. Classification (NCBI taxonomy): domain Eukaryota; kingdom Metazoa; phylum Chordata; class Lepidosauria; order Squamata; family Anguidae; genus Elgaria; species Elgaria multicarinata. Next base: position 24,708,156 of record NC_086176.1, read on the forward strand.
AAGCGGAGAATCAGAAGCGAATTGGCCTGCTCCACCTTGCTCAGAGGCGGAATAGAAGTGGACCGGGGACCTGTAGAAGCACGGCGAAGAGAAGCGCCCATACGCGGAGCGCTTCTCTTTTCGCGGACCGATCCGATCGCCATTTTGAAAAATTTTGCCCATAGGATTGCATTGCGGAAAAGAATAGGGGATAACTGTGCTGTTTTTTAAGCTATCTTTCTGAAACTTCTTGTGCTTAGAGAGTTGGGGCTGGGGGTCATTTTGAGCCTACTCTCAGCTCTCTGCATGTTGCGGTTCGCTTGCTAGAATTTTTGGAAAAATCGGGTAAAACAGCGGGAAAATATCTTTTTCGAAGGGCTGAGGGGCAGAGTCAACTCCTGATCATGATCACATGATCCCAACGTTGGAGGAGGGGATAGGCAAAACGGGTAACTTGAGATTCTGGGAACTTCTCTTTCTTAGTCTGAACGGACTTTTCCCAGTGTTTTTTTTAAAACAGTAGCCCCACCAAATGCACAAACACAACCTGAAATTATATACTAAGCCAATAATAAAAGAAAGAAAAAGCACAGCACTGCTACCCACCCTAACTTTGGGGAACAACTAAATAGATGTGGTGGAAGGGGATGAGCTCCCCTAGGGCAAGGACGTGCCCTGTGCACTCTCCTGTCCTTGGAGGGCCATCAGAGCCCTCCAAAGGTAAATCACTGGAGTGAATGCCTATCATGAGTTGAAGTGATCGTTTGCTTCTTAAAGACTGGTACCTAGACAGGACCAGTCAAATTGGCAGATGATTCCCCCTCCTCTTGGGCACATCCACTTCCCTCTTACTGGTAAAAGACAGATATAGCCTTTTTTAAAAAATTCTTGTTGTTGTTTATTCAGCAACACTGCTGCTTTTAATTCCACCCCTCCTTTGTTTATTTATTTATTTATTTATTTATTTATTCCATTTTATATGCATTACTGGCTTTGAAACTATCCTTGGCTCACTTCCTTGTGCCCCCAGAAATGTCTGCTGCCTGCCTGCCTTCCCTCCCTCCTCCCCTGCCCACCTCGCAGGGATGGTTTTTGTGTGTCTTGCTTTGACTCAGGGGAGAAGTCCTTCCTTTGCTCAAGTTCCAAATCAATTTTTCAAGTGTGGAAGAAGATTCATATTTAGGTTTATCTCTACTCCCCAATTCATGGCATGTTGGGATTTCCTTTGAAATGGGCCCATTGAGCTGTCTGCAGATACTGGGGTGTCCGACTTTCATAAATTCCCCCAAAATCCGGGGATGATGGGATTGGCTTGAAACTTAGCATCCATGTGGACACATGGGTAAGCTGTCATGGGACTGAAGGTGAGGTTTCTGACATGCAAATTGATGTAGTTGTAAAATGGGACTTGATTTGGGGTGAGTTAAAAGGTTAGAGCCCCGCCAAAAATCAGGGGATGATGGGATTGCCTTGAGTCTTGGCATGCATGTGTATCCCTGGATAAGCTATCATGGTGCCGAGTTTGAGGTTTCTAACATGCAAATTGATGGAGCTATCGAAAGGGGTGTGAATGGGGTGCCCGATTTTCAAAAATTCCCCAAAAATCAGGGGATGATGGGATTGGCTTGAAACTTGGCGTCCATGTGGACACATGTATTTGCTGTCATGGGACTGAAGGTGAGGTTTCTGACGTGCAAATTGACGTAGTTGTAAAATGGGACTTGATTTGGGGTGAGTTAAAAGGTTTAAGCCCCGCCAAAAATCAGGGGATGATGGGATTGCCTTGAGTCTTGGCATGCATGTGTATCCCTGGATAAGCTATCATGGTGCCAAGTTTGAGGTTTCTAACGTACAAATTGACGGAGCTATCGAAAGGGGTGTGAATGGGGTGCCCGATTTTCAACAATTCCCCAAAAATCAGGGGATGATGGGATTGGCTTGAAACTTGGCATGCATGTGTATACCTCCATGAGGTGTCATGGTGCTAAACTTGAGGTTTCTAACTTTAACAGAAAAAAAGTTGTATACTTTTTTAGCTTTCAATGCAAGCCTATGGGTGGAAAAAACGGAGCTCTGATCCGGATCTGGAGCTCCGCAGCGGAACGGACATAGGCGGAGCGGGGGCGGAGCGGAGTGGCCTGATCCGCAAATCACGGATCCGGAAGAGAAGCAGAGCGGGGGGTCCGTGCACACCCCTAATTGTGACTAGTGTTCTGGTGGCTTACAGAAGGCGCAAACATATATAAAAGTGGAGGGGAGGAAAGAATTAGCTTTGAGTATGAAATCTTATTGGGTGGGCTGATTCACATGCATGAACACACTTGGTCATTCAATACTTGGTGACTCAGGCCAATAGGATCAGCTCTAGAATGCTCCAGGGCTTATCACTGTAAGTCAGAGCTAGGGATTTATGAGAATTTTTGTTTTTGCTCACAAAACATGTAGCAGGCCCTGTTTGAAGCTTGAACACGAGCGGGGATACCTGTCTACTGCAAATATTTGAAAACTGCCACACACGTCTCACATTCGTCTCATTCCCAAGTCCCAGTTTGATTTGTTCATAGTTCCTCAGTAGACTGAATGACCCCCCCTTTAGTCTATGGAGGAGATTTGTGCAAATGCTTGGAGATTTGCGCAAAACTGCCATTCAATTGCCGCTCAATTTGTGCAAGTTTCCTGTTTGCACAGAACAAGCAGCTATTACAAATGCAAATGGGAAATGAGTATGAGATGGGCAGTGAGACAATCTTCACAGAATCCTGGGGATCTTGAATATTGCTTGGTTGCCCATCCCTAGTTAGAACCATTAAAAGATCTCCCACCTCATCACTGGTGGGTTTTTTTAGATCATCAAGGAGACTATAGAGATAGTGATGTTCCGACCATTTTTAAGGTGGGCTACATAGGAAGCTGCCTTCTACTGATTCAGAACATGGGTCCATCCAGCCCCGTATTGCCTTTGCAACTTGATGCCCTCCAGACGTGTTAGGCTATGACTCCCATTAGCCCCAGCTGAAATTGACCATGATGGCTGGGGATGCTGTGAGTAGTAATCCAACACATTAGGAAGGCACCAAACTTGGGGAAACTGGTCCATAGTACCCGGCAGTGGTTTTGCAGGTTTTCAAGCAGGAGCCTTTCCCACTCCTAACTTGAGATGCCAGGGAGAGTACCTAGGGATTTATGAGAATTTCACTTCTGTTTGCATCACATGTGAGCATGTACCATTCGAAGCTTCGAAGATGGGTGAGAGCATGTGTCTGCTGAAAATATTTGCAATTTGTCAAACAGGTGGTCACATTTATCCTGTTCCCAATTCCAAGTTTGATTTGTGCAAATGTCATCAGGAGTCTGAATCAGCCCCACTTTAGTCTTTGGAGGAAATGTTCACAAATTTGGGGTGATTTGCGTAAATCTCCCAATCAATCACTGCTCGATTTTGTGCAAGTGTCCTGTTCGCGCAGTGCGAGTAGTAGTCACAAACGTGATGGAATCAGCAAACAGGAAGATACTGTTTGGAGAATCCTGGTGATGTCAAACTCTGCTTATTCACCCATCCCTAATGAACCTGAAATTTTCTGTATGCAAAGCACATGCTCTATCACAGAGCTACAGATGTTCCTCAAAGTCCACTCTGTGTGCTTACTTAGGCTGTTATCCAGTGCACACTTCCATGGAAACAAGCTCCACTGAACACCATGGGGCTTACTTCTGAGTCAATATGCATAGGATTTCTCTGTTGGTTTATTTCCTCTGCTTCCTCATGGGTGAATTTGTCCCATCCTTCTGCAAAGTTCAATGCCCAGTGACTGGGAGGCAGAGGCACCTTGACACAGAGATACTCATGTTCTCTAATGGAGCACATGAATAAAACATTGGCTCCCCAGTGAGGATGCTTTTGGGTTGAAACTAGCATTGCTAGTGTCGACGCTGCGGCAATCCCAGTGATGAAAACCTTTCCCTGCATTTGTTACAATTCGTAACTCAAGAAGGAAATCTGTCTCAGATCTGTGGGCTGGCATATCCATTCCCTGTAAAGCTTTGTGAAGGGAAGGACACATGCCAAAGAATTTTCTCTCCGAGTATTCATTTTGCATGCACATGCTAAATCCAGATAAAGCCTAATTAGCCAAAATTAGAAAACATTTCTACGGTGCAACAAGAAGCGGAACCAATTGGAACAGAAGTATTAAATACATAAGCTGCTTATGACCACAGGATCCCATAGTATTAAGGTAGATAGATCTTTGGAAGTTAGGCGGTTTTGTCCTTCTGCCTCCCTTAATGAGCAGCTGTAATCAAAGATGTGAGCATTTACTGAGGGTTCTAATGAGTTCCAGACACATGAGTTTATCTTGCCTTCACTGTGATGTCATGGTGCCAGAACAAATTAATGTCATTCATTGATTTCTGTTTGTTCTACCAATCCAAAACAGGTAGGGGTCAGGCTTGAATGCTGGATTCTCCGTACCTTGTCCCCTTGCTGACTCTTCTGCAGTGTAGTGGCCAGGATTTTTGGCTCAGCTAAGTTTCACTTATGGCTAATGTGTGTCTTACATGCCTCATTCCTGTGTTTAATATAGCTGCACATTGTAATGTGTTTTGTATCAACCTTTTATTTTATTTATTTATTTGTTTATTTTATTAAATTTATATACCGCCCCAAAGCTGAAGCTCTCTGTGCGGTTTACAAAAGTGAAAAACAGTGAACATTAAAAAGTGTACAAAATTTAAAATCATCAGAAATATAAAAACAACAGTATAAAACAGTATCCATTTTAAACAACAACAGTTCTGGGGTCCAGTAAAAAAAAACACCTTAGCATATGTTGTTAAATGCTGTTAAATGCTTGGGAGAAGAGAAAGGTCTTGACCTGGCGCCAAAAAGATAACAATGTTGGCGCCAGGCGAGCCTCGTCGGGGAGATCATTCCGTAATTGGGGGCCACCACTGAAAAGGCCCTCTCCCTTGTTGCCATCCTCTGAGCTTCCTTCTGAGTAGGCACTTGGAGGAGGACCTTAGACATTGAGCAGTGTACGGGTAGGTTCATGTTGGGAGAGGCATTCCGCCAGGTATCCTGGCTGCATGTTTTAAATGTTGTCATTTATGAGTACAATCAAGACTCTTTTGATTTTCTATCTTGATCTACCATGTAATTGTGGATTTCTATTGAATTGATATGTAATTCTGAGGAAGGCCATCAAACTATCATTGACTACTTGCTGTAGAAGCAGCTTGCATGCTTGTAGAGTGAGGCTAAGGTCCTTTCTACACCTAAGGCTTATCCCAGGAAAATGGAGGGATCATCCCTGCGTGCTCCTGGGATCCCCTGCGTTTCATTTGGATGCACAGGGATGACCCCAAGACAATCCCGGGATAGATGGCTTGTGTAGAAATAGCCTAAGTGAGGCCTGGGGACATTGCTGAGCTGCTCTAAGTTGGGGATGCTTGAGGTCAGCTAGGGCTAAGTATTTCTTCTGCAGTATTTTGGAATTAATAATATGTTGTAGTTGTAGTCTAACTGCATCTCTTCCCTGGGCGACCAGCTAAGAAGGACAGGGATCGAGAGAACAAGTTGTCTTCCTTACTCGTCCAAGCATCTTGTCCACATTGTTGGCACTCACCAACTGAAACTGATCCAGTGTAATCCTACTTTCCCATAACATAATTCATTTTTGTAGGAATGTTTTGAGCAGAGCACTGCATTGCAAAAACCAGGGAGGAGCAATTCCCTAAGCATAGCTGTGTTTTACTTTGCTTTTTTGGTTCAGGAAATGCCAATTAGGTAGAACTGCATTACAATGCAAACTGGGGTGGTGGTGGGAATCTCTCCAATCCCTGTTTCTGAAATGGTCCTAGGAGCCACCAGAATGTGGCAGGTTCTAGATCCATGTGGAAAACATTCTAGTGCAACTGGATCCTATATTTTCCCCCCTCTATCCCTTGCATGCTGTTGTAAACTGGGCATGCTGCTATAAAATGGAGATCATTAAATGGACAAAGATGAGATTGAAGAATTCTCTTCCTCTGGGCTTCCAAAATCACACCTGTTCCAAACCAGTATCTTCACGTTATTTCAAATTCAGCAAAACAAATGTCCTACTTACTCATTTATCCTTGCTCTTGGAACACTGTGCTGTATATCAGCAATGAGTTTAACTGTGAAGCAATGCATCTTACACTGCTCACTGGAGAACCTTTAATTCAGCACCAAGTACAATATTAAAAAAAAAAAAATCTCCAGGAGATTGCAGGCAGTACATACATACTTTCATCACAAATCTAATACCCTTAGGTTGCTTTTCTTTCACCAGCTCTCCATGGTCTCTTGTACTATGCAAAACAGATTAATTTTGATAAGATCAGCCTATAAAGGTTTCAAATTACTGAGCACATAGCATGCGGCTGGGAAAAATATCCTTTGCTACATTTATAAACTTTTCAGTTTAACCTTGAAAATACATTGCATAGGAGAAAACACATAGGACAGATCTACACCAAGCAGGATATAACACTTTGAAAGTGGTTTCAAAACAGTATATGGAATGTGTCAAGGTCCCCAACAGTTTTCAGTGCACATCAATATTGTTATAAAGCAGTAGTGTAGATCCTGCCCAAGTTAAGTCCAGATATACACCAAGCAGGATTTAATGCTTTGAAAGTGGTTTCAAAAGGTTGCATACATCACACGCTGTCTAGATAGCATAGTAGACAGTGCTGGGGTGGAGTCAGTTATGGTCCATGTTGGTACCAACGATCTGGAGAAATGTAGTCGTGAGGTCCTGGAAGCCAAATTTAGGTTGCTAGGCAGGAGGTTGAAATGCAGGACCACCAAAGTAGCTTTCTTTGAAATGCTACCAGTTCCACGCGCAGGGCCAACTAGACAGGCGCAGCTGAGAAGTCTCAATGTGTTAATGAGACAATGGTGCAGAGAGGAGTGGTTCAGATTTATTAGGCACTGGGGAACATCTCTCAAGGTGAAAGAAGTTCCCCACCCAGGATCTAGAATATTAAAAAGATTTTCAGCTGTTCAAAATGTATTATAGTAGAACAAAGAACACCAGTTGCTGGGGGACATGGGTAGGAGGGTGCTGTTGCACCATATCCTGCTTGTTCATCCCTGGCCGATGGCTGGTTGGCCACTGTGCAATCAGAGTGCAAGACTAGATGGACCCTTGGTCTTATCCAGCATGGCCCTTCTTATGTTCTTATGAGGAACTACTGTTGAAGAAATGACCGCTGATTCACAGTAGTCATTATAAATTTCTTTTTAACAGGGCCTATTATTTCACCAATATCTTTTCTTATCACTCATTCTTCCCCTGGTGCATGATTGGCATGGGAACCCCTCCTTCCTGTGCTCATCAAAGCTGAAACTTTCCTAGTATTCCAATTAGCCTCTCGACCTATATGAGACTCCTCTTTGGTGAGTTATTTAAGAGCAAGGTCAGAAGGGGCGTCTGATGGATGAAAGAAGTGGTTGACATTTCAGTCGAAGATATTGGGTTGGATGAACACCTGCGGGGCGTTCTCTTATTACATTAATTTGGTCGGATCCCAAGGAATGTTCCCCCGTGTTTTAGTGTAGTTGCAAAAAAGCAGTAAACCAGAGCAAATGTGGCAGAGCTAAACGTTTTGGGACAGTGAACAAACAAGGGAAATATGTTACCCTCCAGCGATAATAGAACTTGTGCTGAACTGCACAACAGGCTAAGAGATAAAGTAGCCTGTCTGCTAGCTCAGTTGAGGTACCTAGGGAGGCTTGAGCAACGCCATTGTATGAATTCCTCTATGAAATGGCCTGATCTGTTGCTCTTGAACTAGCAGGCAGATTGAGACCTGCCAATCCACTGGTTTCATCACTAATCTGACCATCATGCTGAAATTCAAAATACATACATAAATACATATGTTGAGACACAGATATGTGCATTGTAATCTATATTTGACTACATGAGGGAATTAAGAAGATTAATGCAGAAATTCAAAAGCATTGAACAATGCAGACCAAATGCAGACCAAACAATGCAGACCAAACAATGCAGACCAACAATGCAGACCAAAAAAAAAAGACACCCAGGAAAATGACTGATTTATACATCCCTATTATTATCTCCTTGCTTTATCATCATCATCATCATCTATCAACTAAATAAGAATTTTTAGTTGATTCATTATGCTCTTTTTGTAAGAGCTCAATCAATTATATTTTAAGGCATCACCTCTATACAGGAACCAGTTAGGATGTGTAAGTCACCGTATAATTAATTTAATAATGTAAAGCTATCACACTCCTTGTTAGATGGAACAGCTAGCCTTCATATTTACTTTTTTATTCGCTACTGCATTGCCACACCAGAACCAACACAGCCTGAAAGCAGGGGTGCAGAACCGCTTTCAGCCTGAGTCTGGAGGTCCGCATTTGGCCCACAGGCTGGGGATTCCCCATCCCTCATCTACTCCAAGATTCTGTTACTTGCAGCAGCCACAAAGATGCCTTTACAACACTCACAACAGAGATATGAAGGCAAGAGTATTCCAAGCATCTGATGCTCAGAAATATGCTGCTTCTGAATAAGAGGATTCCATTTCAGTCATCATGGTTAGCAGCCATTGAAGATAAGTGGAATGTCTTTGGAGCACTGCGCAAAACACCTCTCAAAATTCTCCTCCCTACTTGTGGGCAGAGTACTAGAGGGGAATATTTTACCATTATTTTCAAGGGGAAGGGGAAATTGCCCAACAGTTTCTTGCCAGGGTACTCTGAACATCATCTCACTACTCTACTTGTGCTCAATTCTCATTCTCATTTGCGATCACTGCTTACTCTACGCGAACGGAAACATGGAGCAAATCGAGCGGTGGTCGAACATGAAATTTGCACAACTTTCCCCTGTTTGATTGGTGTACATTTCATAAATTTATGCACATTTCCTAAATTTCCACCATAGATTAAAGTGGGCCTGATTTGGCCTATGGAGAAAGTTGTGTGAATTTCAAAATTTCTGCAAATTATGAAATGTGGGAAATTTGCATTAATGTGGGAAATTTGTGCAAATCAAATGTGAGTGTTACATGAACATTTTCTATGGATATGTGCTCATACTCATGATCTTATCTGAAGTTGCAAATAGAGCATGCTCATAGTTTGCGAACTTCTCATAGATGCTTAACAATAGTGCTGCTTCTTTCTTTTTATCCAAGTTCCATGTTTGCTTCTTGCTGCTGTAAGTGGCAGCAGAAGTAACCTGGACACAATTTTGCCTTTTCCAGAATGCCCCATACCTAGTGGAGCATTGCAGTGAGTGTAGGATGGAGGCTGTAACAGGCCCACACATGGTGGGGAATGTCCAGAGAAAATTCTGTAAAGGGGGCTCATTTTTCTAGGATGGTGAGAAAAGGAAAAGGCTCCTTAGAAATTTTTTTAGAAAAATTAAAAAGATCCCCACCTCCCCCCAAATTAAAAACAAACACATAATTCCATTTGCACAAGCCATGGGACTGTTTTTTTAAAAAACAACAGCAACAACAACAACATAATCCTATTCGTGCAAATTGCTGCTGAGCAAAGCAGCTTTCTAGATCAGCATTCTCATACCTCGCTACTGAAAAGCCTCTCACTCTATAACTTTCCTCATAAGAGGAATTTTGGGGATGTTGTAGTAGCTGGCCATGAATCAGGTATGATTCAGAATAGATTGAATGGTCAAAGATTCAAATCTGTCTAGTAATATGCCTTCTCAAAATAACATATGAGCAACTAAGGATGCATGGCAAATTGGTTTCAATTCATTTTTGATCAAAAATTACCCAGTTTGCACCTGCGGACTGAACATGGACTTGGATGCACTGTGTAGTCAAAGTCTATACATATCCAAGCTTGCAACGTGATTCACACACTCCTTCCCCCCACCCAAAAAAATGCATTTGATAACATGTGCATCAAAGAGATGCTCCTGTTTTTCCAGGTGCAGATGGGCCTGGCTTCAGAAGGTGAGAGGGTCTGCTACCTGAAAAATAAACTGAACCTCAACAGCTTAGGAAGAGGAAGATTTCCTGCACTTCATATGTTTTTGTAAATCAATCTGCGGTTTATCGAGATATACTCCAACCCACCTGACAGTTGGGCTAATGAGATATTGCATCTCTTTGAGCTTCCCCTGTAAAGCTGTTTTGAAATTTAAATTTAGTGTCAAATTCAATCTCTCCCACCTCCTGTCTTCTGTTGTTTATGAGCTTGTGGCAATTTACTTTATATGCCAGGCTACGGCTGGGCATTAGCGCGAGTAATAATGATATTCCTTTATCAACGCGGCAATGAGAATGGAAGTGGGGAAGGAGAGAATGAATCCTTATTCACACAGGGGCAGGTGAAAGGAGTAGATTAAAAAAATTAAACGGCAGAAGGGAATTCTGAGTCAACACATTTGGAGCCCAATTTATGGGCCATTTGTGATCCTTGTGCACGTGGGAGCTTAGCAAATAAGTGGGATGCCCTGCAGAGATTTTGCTTTTGATGGCTCTTTTGACATCAGAGCAACACATACTAAATTCCTTGTGGTCGCCTTCTCGCAGTCAGAAGTTAATGAGGTAAAGCTCTCCTCTGAACACAATTTGAGCATAGGAACTAGGCTCTTCATGGGCTTTTGGTTTGCTGTGTTTAAAGAGTGCAGGAAAGGGGTCATTGAAGAGTAACTCAATGTTCCATCTTTCTCTTTAGTGGAGATGTCAAGAAATTTTAATAAAACTATTAGCTATACCTAAGAAACTGCCTTTTCCACCTACTGTGTCCCATCAAAATGTGTGTGTGTGTGTGGGGGGCTTCCAATGAATACCGTCATTTGGTGAATTGCCAAACATGTGTTAACATTTGATGTGCATGAATTCCATAAATGGATGCAAATTTTGTAATTTGTGCACATTTTCCTTATGGAATGAATCAGCCCAGCTGTGGGACTGTCCAGGCTAATTCCACCCTTGCTGTCCAGGCTACACATTTGTTGTTGTTGTTGTTGTTGTTGTTGTTGTTGTTGTTGTTATTTTCCCAAATACCGGGACTCAAGTTGGCTTTACATATTTAAAACATATACAATTAAAACATCTAAGGAAGGCTGAGTGAAGGAAGATAGATGCTTTTAAACTGTGGTGTTGGAGGAAAATTCTGAGAGTGCCGTGGACTGCAAGAAGATCAAACCAGTCCATACTCCAGGAAATAAAGCCAGACTACTCACTTGAGGGAATGGTATTAAAGACAAAACTGAAGTACTTTGGCCGCATAATGAGAAGACAGGACACCCTGGAGAAGAGGCTGATGCTAGGGAAAATGGAAGGCAAAAGGAAGAGGGGCCGACCAAAGGCAAGATGGATGGATGATATTCTGGAGGTGATGGACTCGACCTTGGGGGTGGTGACACAAACAGAATGATGCAAAAGTTTAAAATATAATCATCTACAGTATTGAAACATTTAAAAGATATTGGGCCCATTCAGAAGACACCTTAAACCATGGCTTTAACCACAGTGAATAAGGCTTTTTTGCTTTATTCACTGTGGTTAAAGCCATGATTTAAAATGCCTTCTGAATGGGGCCTAAAAGACAAATGTCAAATAATAATAATAATAATAATAATAAATCCAGTGCATTAACAAGGTCCAGACCCAAAGGCCTGTCAGAACCAAAAAAGTTCTTGCCTGTCTCCAGAAATGTAGCAAGGAGAAAGCCAGTCTAGCCTCCATGGGAAGGGAGTTCCAGAGCCTTGGAGCAGCCAAGTGGGAACTATGCCTAGTGGGAACTATGAGAAGGGTCCCAGTCTATGTACTCACATGGGCTCCACGTAAAGGTTACTCCTTGAGCCAATCAGGAATCTCTCTTGTATGGAGGAGCTCTGCAGGTGTATGTTGTCTTCTCATGGTGCCTACATGCATGGTGCTCGGGCTAGCTTGTGTGGTCCAGCTTCATGCCTACTGAACCTCCATTAAGTTTACATTTAATTTAGGCTTTTCCACTAAAAATGGTGCTCAGTGTCACAGCCAACTTTTTTTAAAAATTTTTATTTTCTACAGTACTTAAACATACACAATAACAATTAAAAAACAACAACACACTACATAAATGTTGAAAAAATGTTGAATACATAATATCTTATCTGAGTAACATAATCAAACTTAACATACAAGTGCACCCCCCACCTCGGGATCTCATTCCTGATTCCAAAATCTCATACTTTCTTCTGCTGGTGGTTTCCCACTTCCCTTAGAAAACACAAATATTAGGAACTGTTTCTAAATTCCTTCAAAATCATTTGTTTTAGCTATACCGCTTCTCCATTTAATATTACAAGTCAATTTATCATTAACTATATCCCATATTTCTTTGTACCATTCTTCAATACAATATTCCCCTTGAATCTTCCAGTTCCTAGCTACAATCAATCTTGCTGCAGTCAGCAAATTCGTTATCAGTTCCTTAATTTCTTTTTTACATTTTAAATCTTCAAATTATTTTTTTCTATTAAAACTTTACTTAATCTACTCTTTAATTCCTCCGGGAAATTTTTTAACATTATTACCGGTGACAAAGGGGAGCTGCTCGGAAGCAGCTCCCCTTGATATTTGCTCCAAATTTCCCAGTGAAACCTTAAGAGCGGGTTACCTATGCTTTCTACCCATTTTTTTTTCCTTCCCTGAAAAATACATTTTCCAGATTGATCTCTGTAGTACTTGTAGTTTTATCCTCCATCCAATCTAATTCTCCTATTCCTATAATTGCCTCCACAATGTGTCTTAATCTGTTAGCTACATAATATAGTTTAATATTTGGGAGACCCAATTCTCTCTTTTTTTGACTTAAATACCATTTACTTTTATTTACCCTCGCTTTCTTAGCTCCATTACAATAATTATTTATAATACTTTGCCAACTTTTTATCTCTAATTCTGAAATTTTTATTGGTAGCATCCTAAACACAAAATTGATCTTTGCTAAAATCTTCACTTTTATTAATGCTATTCTTCCAAACCAGGATAAATTTAATCTTTTATATTTTTCCAATTTTACTAAAATCTCTTTTTTTTAAGTATTTAAATTCTCTTTCTCTAAGCTCTCTAAATTCTGTGTAATTTTTATTCCCAAATATCTAATCTGTTCCTTAACTCTCATTTCTCTTCCCTTTCCTTCCCACTCCTTCTCTTCCTTTTTAGTATAATTAAATAACATCATTTCTGATTTGGACCAATTTATTCTTAACCCAGTAATATCCTCAAATTCTCTCAATTGCTGTTTAATTCTCCCCATCTTTTCTATTGGATTCTGAATGGTTAGCAGAGTATCATCTGCAAACATATTCAGTTTTATTTTTTCATACTACCTATTCCTTCGATCTCCTCATCTTCTCTTATTGCATTCGCCAATAATTCCATTACTATTACAAACAGGACCGGCGAGAATGGACATCCTTGCCTTGTCCCTCTGGCTAGTCGTATCTTATCCGTCACACCATCATTCACTGCCACTACAGCTGTATTTTGAGAGTACAACTGTTCTATTATAGCTTTAAATTTATTTCCAAATCCCATTTTATTTAGAACCATCTTTAGAGCTTGCCAGCTCACACAGTCAAAAGCCTTGAAGATATCCAATGCCAGAATTCCCGCTTTAACCTTAGACTTTTTTATCACCTGTATTGCATTTAAAACTCTTCCCACTAAATTGTGCATTTGTCTACCTGCTACAAATCCACATTGATCTTCCCCTATATATTCACCTATAAATTTATTCAACCGCCTTGCTAAAATAGTTGAGAAAATTTTAGCATCTTGGTTTATTAATGAAATAGGTCTGTATGAATCTGGGACAGTCAAATCTTTATCTGGTTTTGGTATTAAAATTATTAATGAATGTTCCCATAATTCTGGTGTCCTTTCTCCTTCCAATATGGAGTTGTACAGCTTCAATAATTTCGGTACTAAAAAAGTTTTAAAAACCTTATAATATTCTGATCCTAAACCATCTACCCCAGGTGATTTACCCACTTTCAAATTCTCAATTACTTCTTCTATTTCTCTTTGAGTTATTACCTTCTCCATTAACTCTTTATGTTCTATTTTTATTCCCTTCTTTATATACTTTTCTATATAAGCTTCCAGCTTCTTTTTTTGAGTGTCCTTCCCCTTATACAATTCTTGATAAAATTCTTGAATTTTTTTTATCTTACCCTTCAATAATACCCACAATAATACCCACAATAATTCCCTTGTTTATCTTTCAATATTCTTATCCCGTTCCTGGCTTTTTCCTTTTGTGTGAGTCTGGCAAGCAATCTAGAATTTCTATCGCTATTTTCAAAATACTCCCTTTTCATATATACTAAATTTTTCTGAACTTCCTCTAAATTTAAATTTTCTAATTGCTTTTTCTTCGCTTGTATTTCTATTAATTTATATTTATTTTTAAATTGCCAATAATCTTTTTCCAATTTCTTAATCTCTTCCTCCAACTTTTCCTGCTCTACTATTTGTTGCCTCCTTAAATTACACATTTCTCTAATACATATCCCTCTTGCTACTGCCTTCATGGTATCCCAAACTACTGTCCTTGTCGTTCCTCCCTTCTCATTAATTTCCCAAGTCTCTGACATTTCTTTGCCTTTATATTTTATCATAGCCATAGACCTCAGTTTCTTCATCACTTGCTCCTTTTTGTAGTAACTGCCAAATTTCACAAGGATGTCTTTGATTGCTCCTCTGTAATTTGCTCCTCCCACTCTATGGATCCTTTCCAGATCACAGTCTTTTATATCCAGATCAGGCATCATATCATTAAACCACTTCAGAATTATTTTTCTCAAATCCTCTGCTGGTTCTTCAATAAAGTGTTTAATTCGTACGTTGGATCTTCGGTCCTGATCCTGCAACTGGATCAGCTTTAATTCTTGATCTTGGAACTTCACTTCACAACTTTTTTTCAAAGACATCCTGCCTTTTCTTCAATGATTTTACTTCAACATCCAGCATCTTTATAGCTCTGTCATTTTGGGCAATCTTGTCAGCTAGCACCCCCATCCGCTTATCTGCCTTTTTGGAATGTTCATCCATCTTCTTTATCAGGGTTGCATTACTATCCAGTATCAGTCTCTTAAGTTCCTCCATTGAAGTTGGCTCCATGCCAGCTTTCTCAGCCATCTTGACAAATCCGTTTTCGCTCTCGGTTCCACTCTCACTCCCACTACTTTGTGTAACTTCTTCTGTGGTTATTTTCTCAAGATGGGCCAAATTATGATTAGAGGGACGTAATCGCTGCCAAGTCACTTTTCCAGGAGGTTTTTTTGATTTTCTAACATTCGGCATAGATCTATTTTTAACTATTGCTTAATGTCCCGATTAGCATTCAACACGGTCTCTTTTTCTATGCATATAAAACACTTCCTCCTTCTATGCTTTTTAAAGGGTGAATTTACTGCCAATTAGTCCTTCTTTCCAGATAAGGAGTGCAGTTCAAAATGATTTATCAGACTAGGAGACAAGAGAGCTCCAGCATTCACAAAACCAGTTTCATTTTCACGCTCTCCCCTCCGTTCCGTCTGACTGATTTACAGCCCGAACACTGGGCTAATTTCCTCACTCCTTATACTGATTGTACTTCTAAAAATAACATTTTCACCCTCTCTTAAAAGTCATAGTAACTTCCATTCATTTTCATTAGAGACCCATGCCTTTTTAAGTGAGATAATTAAATTCTCAGATCCCCCCGTATGGGAGTCTCTCACAGAGAAGTCTTACCCATCATGGCATCCAGCTCCGCCCCATCACAGCCAACTTTTAACATCTGTTAAATCCTTCTGTTCTCTCAATCTTGTTTCACACTCTCAACTAGAAGGCTTTAAATGTGTGTGTGTGTGTGTGTGTATGTATATATGTAATGTTTCTTATTGATCCTGTTCAGATGACACTAAGCAATGGTGGTTAAGCATTTTGAACTAAACTTTATGGCTAGTGTGTTGTGTGAACCATCCCTAGCCATGGTGGCTACATAATCATGTTTTAAACATGCTCACTAATCATTTGCTGCAAAAGGGTTAGTGGCCTAATCAGGATTTAGCATGTCAACTGAACAGAACATCTATGTTTCTTTTAAGTTATAGTTCTCCCTGAAATTTGAATCTATGCATATATATCAGCACATGCAAATTTTGCAGAAATCTGTGTCCTCTTTTCTCCTCTTCTTTGGTGTTGCATTTCCTCTCTTTTTGGGTGAGGTGCAAGTGGGATTTATCATGTTTTGAACTGAAGCAGGTTTGGCTCAAGATATTGTAACAGTCAAGACGGCAATGAGATGCTAAACTCTGCATGTTATATTTATGTATTTCCAAAACAAATGCACCATCTGACTCCCAGTCTTAAAAGCTTAAAATGGAACAGAGAAAGGCTCTCAAACTATTATGCTCACATCCAAAGTGGATAGAAAATTAAAAGCTGGAAAACTAAGAAAGCAACTATAAAAAATGTAATTACTTTTTATTGACCAAGTAATGTTTTAGATTTTATGGACAGAGAAGAGAAACCAATTGAGTTAAAAGCAGTACTGTGAAGCCAGTTCCACATTTTTAAAGCCTGTCTCCAGCACCAGCAGTTAAAGTCATGCAGAAAATCCCACTCCTTGCTTTTGCTTGGCCATTTGTCCCTCTGGAGAAGTTGAGGGGAGGTCATTCATCTTAGGTGAGGGCAGGGAATTCTAAAAGCCCTTCACAGGTGTGTTTGCGTGTGTTGCCCTAAAATACAAGGCGGTGAAGGCTTTTTTTCTTCCTCTTTTCAGGACTGGCCTAATATATTGCTGCCTGAAGAGAAGGACAAAATGGCACCCCTTCCATTCCACATGCAGAAAACAACTGGAATGGCAGCTAAATATTACTTCAACACTGGCAATGGAACAGCATCCTCCACCACACCTGGAGGTCGCAGGCTAAACTTGGGGGGCACAGGATAAGCCACATGGCACAGACCTCCCTGCCACTACCTGCCCCCAAACCTTTGCCACCTGAGGCAGCTGCCTCACTCTGCCTAATGGTAGGACTGGCCTTGCTTTAAAATAAAATAAAATTGCAAAACAGCCAAACTGCCCTTGCAGCCTAACAGCGTTCACTACCTCAAGAGAATGTGCTGTACCTTATCATTCCCATGGGGCTTTCTGTAAAGGGGGCAGCTTCATGAGGGTGTGGGTGGCTCACGTATTTTTCAAATAAATAAATGAGAGGACCTCTTGGAACCTCTTTTGTTATCTGAAAGGCCTTTAGGACCCG
This sequence comes from Elgaria multicarinata webbii, assembly GCF_023053635.1. Lineage (NCBI taxonomy): Eukaryota > Metazoa > Chordata > Lepidosauria > Squamata > Anguidae > Elgaria > Elgaria multicarinata. The sequence goes on from NC_086176.1 coordinate 24,725,429, forward strand.
CCTCTCCCTCCTGAAGATTTATCAATCTTCAGTGGAGTGTTTTTGTCTCACCCTCTCCCAACCCAGACAGATGGAAAAAGCTGGGCTGGAAGGTTTGGTCCAGGTCTACCAGTCATCAGACCAAAAGAAAATCCTCCAAAATTTACTCCATCCTTCTGTGCACTAGACATATAAGCACAGCTTTACAATGGAAATCCACCACTATGTATACATATCTGCATGCATCCAGGTACTAGCACAAAATCCATCATTGCCCATAGCGAAGCCCTATGATACATCAAACTATCTCATTCATTCCAGTTCCTCCAAGTACTCTCACCTGAATGATTTACAAAAGACATGTCTAAAATCCAAAAGGAATTTAGTTTAAGAAAGCTGATGCTGGAATACAGTTGAGGTCTGCATAGTTAAAGCAATGATATTCCCCGTAGTAACCTATGGCTGCGAGAGCTGGACCATAAGGAAAGCTGAGCGAAGGAAGATAGATGCTTTTGAACTGTGGTGTTGGAGGAAAATTCTGAGAGTGCCTTGGACTGCAAGAAGATCAAACTAGTCCATACTCCAGGAAATAAAGCCAGATTGCTCGCTTGAGGGAATGGTATTAAAGGCAAAACTGAAGTACTTTGGCCACATAATGAGAAGACAGGATACCCTGGAGAAGAGGCTGATGCTAGGGAAAGTGGAAGGCAAAAGGAAGAGGGGCCGACCAAGGGCAAGATGGATGGATGATATCCTGGAGGTGACAGACTTGACCTTGGGGGAGCTAGGGGTGGCAACGGCCGACAGAAAGCTCTGGCGTGGGCTGGTCCATGAAGTCACGAAGAGTCGGAAATGACTGAACGAATAAACAACAACAAAACAAGACCATTTGTTGTTGGTTTTGCAATAAGGCTAACTGTCACGACACAGGCCTCACACACCAGGCCTTGTCACACACAAGCCCTCCTCAAGCCAAGCGCCACCACTCAGACAAACATTCTGCACTCATTAGACATACAAAGCCAGACATACCTAAGGGAACAGAATTGTGGGGTAATGCCACACTAACTCTTAAAATATTATTGTGCCAACGTTATTTATTTCATAGTAGGAAGCCATCTTGCATCTCCCAGGCAGTGCAAGTCAAAGTGCCTGGCAGCTTACATAGGGTAGTTGCAAAATTGGTTCATGATTGAACCAGAAATCTAAAAGTGTGTGATCAGCCTGTGATATCCAACAAAACATGTAATTGCAGCAAAATTGGTATTTGTATGATTTTTCACGCATGATGGCATGCATGCTTCCCTGCCCCCTTTACAGAGATAATCTCGATTTCAGGTCAATGTCATATGTCAAAATTCCCTGTAAATTATATCATGAAATAAATGTTTGGATTTGTATACAGGCTAACAGTACAATCCCTGCCATGTCTACTCAGAAGTATGTCTCAGAACCATGAGGCTATAAAGTTTCTTTAAAAACTGACAAAAACATATTATGCCAAAAATTATATCCAAGTTTGCCAATGTCTTTGCGTGTTGAACCTGTAGATGCACAGAAAAGAGAGAGTCCTGGCAATGTCTGACTGATTTTCCTACTTCTGCCCAGGGGATCCTGTCTTCATTTTAATTCTGGGCAGAAGACAAGCACAATTTGATATGCTTCAGCCATTCCATGTAGTGGGACTAATGGTAAAGCGAGTTCTCCAAATACAAACAGTTTTATTGTCTCACTGAGGTAAGAGACTGCTTTATGTAACAATCTTTGATGGCCCTGGTGATGTTTTATGTTCTTATCATGCCAACTACTGCTCCCCACCCTGTGACTTTGAGAATCAATTCCTTTCCTTGAGCTGCAACTATCTATTTACTTATAAAGGGAAAACACATGCCGCATTTCCTAAATTCATTCCGAAAGGACAACCTTTTTACGGGATATACATAAATCATTCCAAGTGAGCAAGAAGCACACCACAGTCGCTTCTCATTCAGCAGGAACAGAGGACCGTCTAAATACCTTGTAGGTAATTTTCGGATTGAATGTAAAGATTGATTTCTAAACTAGCTTAGAGAAAGGGAAATTGATTGGAGTGGTACATGCTGCAGCAAATTGGCATGATATATTGTATGGCCACAATTGCAGCCCTGTGTGTAGTGTGAGTCAGATTAATTCTACCATTATAATTGGGAATGGGGGTAACACTTTCTATAGACAGGAGGCAGCATTTCTATTGCTTCTACTCAGAAAATGGCCATTGATCTGAAACCTGGCAGTGTCGGAGGACTGTGGGAATGGGCAAAATCTGTGGCTCGCCAAACTTCTCCACATTCTGTCTTGAAGCTAGTTCTGATGCAGGTCCATATGAGATTGCGAGTTCTGCGTTGAAGTGGGTAATTGGAAGAGTGGGAGAGAATGTGATGAGAGGTACTGGGGAAACATCAGTGCTGCAGAGTTAATTCTACTTTAAACACATATAAATGATTTGCGGATGGAAGGTGAAATAACGAGATGAGACAGGAAGTTGGATTTAAAATAGGGCCACATTTATTTATGAATACCTGCAAAGGAAGACGGAGGCCTAAGCGGGCATCCTATCTTGGCCAACGTCTTGGCCATAATTGGGATCGGGCAATCCATTAATATCCCGACTGGTGACCTGTCAAGATTCCCCTTCTGGGGTAGGTAGGCCTTCCATTGTCACTCCTCCTCAGGTTGCAAAACTCTGAGTGAGTGAGTAAGGTTGGCCTAAGATGTAACCCTTATCCTATCATCTGGTACCACAGAACTCCCAGGTGTTACCACAATGGTGCCTAAGAATGCTCACCAACCTTATCCTTGCTCCCATTGCCTGCACGCCTGCTCCAATCAAAATGTGACCAAATTCAACCAATTAGCCTAGATAATACTCACACTGTCTTACAGTGTGAAGTAGGTGAAAAAACTCCCAAAAGAAATGATTGAGAGCAAAAATTTCCTATTTGGGGTAACCAGCGAACCCACACTGTCTACAGGGAGGGATCTACAAAAGACACAGAGAAAGCTGGGGAGGGGAAGTGCTCCATAAATAGGGTTTGGCGCCACATTGGTGGCGCCAAATGGAGACAGCCTATGGTGAGCCTCCACTCATCTCTCTCCCCTCCCCTGCAATTGCCTACCCACGCCCAGGCAAGCCAGGCATGGTTGTAAGGCCTTTATGTGTCTGTTATACTGGGTTGTCTACATATTTCCTATTTAGGGTGACCATATTTTGTAAACCAAAAAGGAGGACAACATGGCCGCCCCATGGGGGGTGCCCACCAATATGTCCAGCCCCCAAGGGGATGTGCCCACCAACATGTCCAGCCCTCAAGGGGGCATGCTCACCAACATGTCCAGCCCCCAAAGGGGCGTGCCCACCCAAACATGGCCTTGGTCACAGGTCTGATTTCACAGTACACAATTAAGACAAACCTGTTCTACATAACACCTTAATGTTAAAATCACTGGAATAAAGTATAAGTGAGACATTCAATTGAAATTATCTTCACTCATTCCTACTTCTGTAGCTTTTGCTGTACGTTGAAGCTTTTGCTATACTGTGTGCTCAGCTACACCAAGCAGGGTATTCCTCTATGAAAGCGGTATATAAAAGGCAGGAGCCACACTATTACTTTATAGAGGTATTGAACTGCACTGCAGGATCTATACTACTACTTTATAGTGGTACTGAAGTGCACTGACAACTGTTGGGGCCCATGACACATCTATACCAAGCAGGATATAAAACTATGAAAGTGGTAAATGGTATGTGTCATGGGCCCCAACAGTTGTCAGTGCAATTCAATACTGCTAAAGCAGTAGTGTGGCTCCTGGCTTTTCTCTACTGCTTTCAAAGTGGAATATCCTGCTTGGGATAGATGAGCCCTGTGTGTGATACATTCTTCCCTTCCCTCAAATATCTTTTCTGACTACAAATCCTTCATTGGATGGCCATAGTCTAACCTTTCCTAACATGTAACACTGTTTTCCCATCACCTTACTGCATACTACTACCACTGAACAAATGAAGCAGTTGACAAGTATACAACAACCAAACAACCAAGCATTCAGAAAGAGTATAAACTACTATTAGCCTGCAAACGTTAGCCATGGAACAAAATAGACTAAAGGCTTGTACCTCTAAAGGCCTCTTAGCTTGTTTCAACTTCAACCAGACATAACAGTCAAAAACAACTGAGAAAAACACACCTACATTGAAATTGAAATACCTAATGACAAAAATGTTGCAGAAAAGGAAGAGGAAAAGAGAGAAAAATATACACCACTGGCTATGAGAGTTAAAGAACTATGGCAACAGGAAAAACTTACAATTATTTGTTAGTCACATCAGTCACCAGCATGACATTGTTGTTGTTTTTACAGAAAACCTTCAGAAATTAGGCCTACTAAAATACATGCACGCCAACATCCAGAAAGCAGTCATACTTAAAACATGTTCAATAGTCAGGACATTTCTGAATCAGTAAAAGACAGCATGACTTGGCAAAGCCCATCATGTTCATCTAGAAAAACCACCACAAGCAAGAGAGAGAGGTGATGATGATGATGATGATGATGATGATGATGATGATAGCAACCCTGTTAATTTTTTTTAAAGTTTCTTTAAGAAGGATGAACAATTGTCAGCCACTGTTACAAAATATACGTCATGCCAATTATAGCAAACAAAATGGAAAGAAAGGTCTATGAGTCTAAAATGCATTATTTAATAGGAACGTCACCTCCAAATCATCCACCGAACTCACAGAAAACTACAGCCACCCCCACTACAAACATGCACATGCATTCATTCAGTCAAACAACCAGGTATCCCATTCAGACATCAATACACTCACACTGCCAGAACATGTGTGCGTGCACACACACACAGACTCAACATCACTCACTCCAAAAACACTCATGTACACATGCATGCACATGTCCATTCACTCAAAGACCCCATGCACCCCATTCACCCATACATACATACATTCATTCTCTCTCTCTCTCTCTCTCTCTCTCTCTCTCTCTCTCTCTCTCTCTTTCACACACACACACACACACCTCAGTCTTACCTCCTACTCTCTTCTTCTCTTTCTTCTGCTCCTCCTCCTGCTGCTTGCTTCTTTTTGCTTCTTGCTTCTTCTTGCTGCTGCTTCTTCCTTCTTCTTCTTCTTCTTCTTCTTCTTCTTCTTCTTCTTCTTCTTCTTCTTCTTCTTCTTCTTCTTCTTCTGCACTGGTGGTGGGGTGGGGTGCTGGAGGCTGCGTTGCTGGAAGTTCCTGCATGCAGCCCCCAACCACTCACCTCGCTCTCACTGCCCACCCCTTGTGGCGGCCATCTTGAATCTCTCCCGAACTCATGCGAGATCTCAGCTGTTGGCTGGGTCTTGGGAGAGTTCCTAGCCAGCTGCCGAGATCTCACTTGAGTTCAGGTGAGATTCAAGATAGCCACCGCCACTCGCCAGGGGAACTTAGGCCTGGTAAGTTGGGGTTGCAGTTGCTGCGGGCCCAGTAACCACAACCCCAGTATTTTGGGCCCTAACTCCAATTCCTCCTGACCCCCAGATCTCCCAGGAGGTTTCCGGAATTTTCCAGAGGGTCTGGGCAGGCTATTCCTATTTCCCTATAAAGCCTTACACGGCTTGGGACCACAATACCTGACGGAAAACCTCTCCCAATGTGAATATACCCGGTCACTACGTTCAACATCTAAGTAGTAGTTGCATTTCATTGATGAGCTTTCCCCTTCAGCAACATAGAGAAATTCTTCTCCCCTGAATACATATGGTGAAATGGTCCACCCAATTTCTCTGCTCATAAACACGATGGAGAATTTTGAGAAGCTCAAGTGGTATGCACAGCTCTAGTGATGTGGCATTTCTTACGGCCTGGTCTTCCTATGCCCCATTATGCTGAGGTAGCAGTGTGTAGGATCCAGTACAAAAGTCTCAGTGCAAAGGGATCGCTTGTTTGCTTCCTCTCTCAATAGAGCAACAGCATCACCAAAACACTGGTGTGTGGAGAGTTTGGGCATGTCTAGATGGGGCGATATCCCAGGGATCGCCCCGGGATCATCCCTGTGCATCCACATGACACACAGGGGATCCTGGGGGCAGGGAGAGATGATCCCTCCCTTGCCCTGGGATAACCGGGGTGGCTTTAATCATGACTTTTCCATGGTCTCGGGATCATCCCGAGGCCGCGGGACGTATAAGCAGCCATCCAGGTTTTGTCCCAGCTCTTTGCGAGGAGCCGGGAACCAGGCATTGAGCTCCTCAGGAGCTCTGTGCTCATCAGGGGTGGGGTGGGGGGAGCAAGAGGTTTTTTTTTTAAAAAAAGACTTACATTTGTGATGGAGCGCTTGTGAGCTTTTTTTAATTAAAACTAAAATGGCGGGCGCAATGTCTGGGATGATGTGCGCCACGTGTAGACTGAGGGGGAGAATCTCACAATCAGAAAATTGTGAGATCCTCCCCCTCTAGTCCCTAGGTCTAGACATGCCCTTTCTTAAGTGACATCATATTTGCAAGGAGACCTGTGGCATTGGTTAGAGGTAGATGAGACACTCAAAATGCCACATGATCAAACACCTGTGGTAACATTTTTTCTTCTGAGTCGCATGTGCAGATGTATGGAATGCTCCTGAGAATTTTTGTTAGCTTTATTACTGAATGAGCTTCATTTTATTAGCCTCAAACAATTTTTGTTTCCTTCTCCTGAAATTTCTCAGAACTTCAAAGCAAAATTTCACTTTAGGGTAAACCAGTTGACAGTGTTAAAATTAGTAGAGGCCTAAATGCTGATGTTGGCATCAAAGGGCGGAATCTAATTATTCTGATAAATGAATACAATTTTGAATGAGCAAAGATTTGAACCTGTCTTTTCTTTACTTAAGACAATTTAATATTTGTTTAAGAGAAATATACAGCGTTATTGATTCCGTACCCTCCCAGTTCCTTTTCATTAGGAAGATAACTGTCGGAATATTAAAATATAATGAATTTTCATGGATAACACTTAATGAAGAAATCACCCAATATAAGACTCATGATTGAAATCCTAAGTTTGTTGTTTGCATTACAATGATTAAACATTTAATAATTTGCAAAACAAAGGTTATACCTAGTGAACAATTATGTGAATCCCCAGGCTACATTTTTTTTCTTTTGGTAGGAACATAATTCATATTAATATAGCTATACCTCAAAGCTAAAAATCAAATCTAGGCATATATATTGCCTTTAGCTAGTCCATGGGCTATATCTGCCTCTGGACTTACTGTTCCATCTTAAAACTGGCAGTCAGAATTAATTTGGGTATCGAACACCTGCTGCCTTCAGCAATTGTGAAAAATATATTCCCGCTGCAAGGATCACTTTTAATTATTAACTCTGTCTCAGCACCAGTACAAATTCGGTTCCATTTGAATCCTACTTTTGCTTTTATTATGATCTTCCCCTCTGCACCCCATATTAATTCCACCCTCTCTGCAGTTATGTACAAGCCCATTGAAGAACTGCAATCTTGGATTATACTAACGCCTATTGAGCCCAATGTTCTTTTGCCAAGAGTAGTTGGCTGGATGCCTCTTGAAACATGGAAGACCACAGCACCCCCAAATCAGATCAGGACTATGTTTATCCCTTCCCCCCATGTCCATTCCAATTAACCTCCCTCAAAAGTTACTAATTGCCCTATGAGAAAAATACACAAGTACTGTATGACACCGCTATATTTTCTCTCAGTGGGCCAGTAGTAGCTTGAGGGAAGGTGGGCAGAGAGATGCAAAAACAGCATGATGGGGGAAAGGTTTAAACCCCCTGAGTCAAACAGGCCCTCCCTCATGGCTACAACTGACTTTAACAAGCCATCAAACAATCAAACGTAGGAGATCCTGATCCCAAATCTCCCTTTTCACATTTAGTTTGTCCTTCAGAACCAACCTACACTTGATGCAGAATAAGCTGGCAGGCTATCCCTATTCAGGTGTTATGCCTGAACAGGGTATATCACCACATGAAAGGGGCACAGGGTGATATGCATTGGCCCCATCCCCATGCATTGATTCCCTGAACTTCCTGTGTTCAGCAGGGAGTACTGAAGGAGGCACCTCTGCTCAAGCTCATTTGAAGCCCCCACATGACTGACAACCTTAATAAAGCAGGGTTCCTGATTGCCTGGAGGCTTCTGCTTTCATTTAAGCACATGTGGGAGAAAGCCCTCTTCAGAACTCCTTGATAGATGAAAGGGGGTTGGGCATTGAGGAAAAGGTGCTGCAGATGTTGTAAGTGGGACCAGCATGCACATGTTCTTAAATGCATTGATATACTCTGATAATTCCCGATTACGTCTACTGGGGATGTGACCAGTTCCTTTGGTGGGAGGCCTATCCAAGGTGATCTGGTGGTTGGAAGGAGAGTGCTTAAGCCTCTCACCAATCCTTCCCTGGAAATGCTCCAATGGGTCATTTTCACCTCAACTTAGGCTGTAAGTGAGGCATTAATCCAATTGAGTGGAAATAGCATGGGGCATCTTCTGCAGAAGAGGTTCATCAGGATGAGTGAAGGGCTTCTTTCTTTCTCTCCCTGTCCTCCAGTTTTCCCCTGTAAGTGCCCCCTGTCCCACATTCACAACATCTCAGCAAACACATATTGAGAAAGGGACTAGTTCATTTTGGACTGCATCATACTGCAGCTTGGTGGAAGGAAACCCCTTTCTGACTACAGAAAACTGACACACCATGAAGAAAGGTTTAACCCTTCCCATGATGTACTTGTTACTACGTGTAGTAAGATTTCTATGAGGGGCACATTCAAAAACATGTTCTTCCACTTGGGAGTCTGAAGTGGTACAGCCCAGAATGCTACCACTACACTCTGCCTGTCATGTAGACTGGGTCGTAGACCGATACAGAAGCAACGCCACCCCCACCGAACCTGTTTCAAGAGCAGTGCTTTATGCTCAGCCTATGCCTGTCTAAAGTTAATTTCCCCCTTTAGGTATTTCTTTCAACTGCTCTGAAGAACTTCCTCTGCTCCTGAAATATGCCCAGAGAATATACTTCATCTCACTCTTTATTATCTCGTTCCTTGATCCTGTAGTCACCCTTGAGGGTTGCTCCATTAATGCAGCGCTCCATAATGGAGGAAGCGCTCTTGTATATATAATTTTCTGCTCATTATATCATTCAGTGGCCTACATGAAAAGAAAGGGCCGAGATTGATAACCAGGGCTTGATGATGAAAAGTCAGGAGAGAACGCAACCCGGAGGAAGCGTAAGATAATAGACTCACCTCCTGCCTGCATTAATTGTTAGAGTGAGGAAGGAGTACTTTGGTGTGGCTATCATTGGGAGTTCATTGTTCTGCCCACCAGGTTAGGAGTGCTGAAGATATAAGTAACTGCATGCAATTTTTTTGAGGCTGTATAATAAGGTTATGAAGGACACAAGAAAAGCTCTGTTAAGGAAATAAACTTCATAGAGGCCAAGTATTTAACTTGCCAAATGGGATAAGAAATGATGAGGAAGCAGCCAGTTGTTCACTCTGTAAAGAAATTGGGTCCTTCAGGGAAGTATCTGGGTGTCTGAAAGGAAAACTTATAAGTCCCAATTAATACCATTCCTCTGGCTCTTTCTCTCTTGTCTCCACTCCACCATAGCGGTGGGAGACAGACCTTTGGGAAAAGGCATGAGGCAGCAGGCAGCAGAGGGTGCTGTCAAAGGTGGGAGAAGTTCAACAAGTCTTCTTTCTTAGGAGTAATGAATTAATCTGTCAGTGTCTTTTGCCATCAAGAATCATGGGGTTGACCAAGAAGCCCTCGGACTAGAGTCCAAGCAGCAAAATATACTGTGCTTGGCTTCAGAGGTCTCATATGGTCCCATCTGTCTCCATATCTACATCTACATGAAACTACTGGGCAACATCAAGTGGAGATTTCAGCTTTGGAGTCATCACCAGTGTGCTGAAGACACCCAGCTTTATTTCTAATGTTCATTGGAAGCAGCAGAAACTCTAAACTAGGGGTAAGCATCCTGGTGCCCTTGAGATGTTTTGGATTCCAATGTCCACCCACTCCAGCCAGCATAGCTAATGGTCAGACAAGATGGAAGTACTGTTGATTGGGGAGAACCTTTTACTTTGAGTTGAGGGATATGGCCTGTTCTTGGTGGGGTGGCATTTCCTCTTAAGGATCAGGTTCACAGCTTAGGAGGCTCAGGTGGCATCGGCAGTTAGGAGTACCTTTTACCAGCATTGGCTGGTATGCTAGCTGAAATCTTTCTGGTAGAAAATTACCTCACCATGGTAATTTATGCCCTAGTTACCATCCATTAAGACTTCTGTAATGTGCTCTACAGGAGACTGCCCTTAAAAAGTGTTTGGGAATTTCAACTACTGCAAAATGGTGCTGACAGGTTATTGACTGGTACTGACTGGAGTGTATTATTTGGATTTTGTGCAGTTTCCATTGATTGTCTGCTTTCTGAATTTAAGGTGCTGTTTTTGATCTTCAAAGCCCTAAATAGTCTGAGACCTGGGTTTTTTAAGGACCATCTTCTTCCCTATGTGCCTTTGCAGACATTTCAGTAAACTTCTGAGGCCTTCTGAAGCTTGGCAGACATCCCATAATAGCATGGTTCCTTTTCACTTGTGGCACATACTTTATGGGATGCCCTCCCCAAGGCAAAATTATTATTATTATTATTATTATTATTATTATTATTATTATTATTATTATTATTGAATCATAGAATAGTAGAGTTGGAAGGGGCCTATAAGACCATTGAGTCCAACCCCCTGCTTAGTGCAGGAATCCACCCTAAAGCATCCCTGACAGATGGTTGTCCAGCTGCCTCTTGAAGGCCTCTAGTGTGGGAGAGCCCACAACCTCCCTAGGTAACTGGTTCCATTGTTGTACTGCTCTAACAGTCAGGAAGTTTTTCCTGATGTCCAGCCGGAATCTGGCTTCCTGTAACTTGTGCCCGTTATTCCATGCCAGTTGTTGTTGTTGTTTTCTTTTCTCACTCGTGGTGGTTTTTCTAGATGCAAGTGTAGAGGGAAAGGCACCGTAAACTAATGACGAAGGAGGAGGCAAGCTCCAGTTCTCAAGAAAAAGGAAACAGTATTGTGCTCTACATGTTTCGGAGATGATGTCTTATAGCTCCTAAAGAAGGAGACATCCTCTCCGAAATGTGTAGAGTACAATACATTTTCTTTCTTTCTTGAGTTTGCCTCCTCTTTCATCATTAGTTTTTCGAGATGAACGTGATGGGCTTTGCCAAATCATGCTGTCTTTTACTGATTCAGAAATTTCCTGAATATTGAACATGTTTTAAGTATGACTGTGTGGTTGTTGTTGTTGTTGTTGGAGATATAACAACTACAACATATTACAGGATCCACAAATAAACAAAGAATGGCTTAGGAAGGGCAAGCTATTTTCTGAAACAGAAGGATTCCTAATATCCATACAGGATCAAGTCATAGCAACCAAGAACTACCAAAAATACAGCATAAAAATTAACAGTGTAACATCAGATTCATGTAGGAAATATCATCAGTTCCAAGAAACAATAAACCATGTAAGAGGATGATATAAAATTCTGGCAGGAATGGACTATACGGACAGACACAATACAGCTGCAAAAATAATTCACCAACAACTGGTCATCAAATCCAACCTCATCAAATAACCTACACCATAGTATACATACTCACCTGAAACAATCTTGGAAAATGCAGACCGTAAAATATACTGGGACAGAACAATCATACAGACAAGACAATACTTTGCAATTGACCAGATATATCAGTTATAGACAGAAAAAAACTCACTTACCTCATCGGTGTAGTAATAACCAATGACAAAAATGTTGTGGAAAAGAGAAAAATATACACCACTGGCTATGGAAGTTAAAGAACTATGGCAACAGGAAAAGATCACAATTATTCCTCTAGTCACATCAGTCACTGGCATCACATCAAAAAACTATATAGAAAACCTCAAAAATCTGGGCCTACCAAAATACATACATACCAACATCTAGAAAGCATTAATACTCAAAACATGTTCAAAAGTAAGGAAGTTTCTGAGTCAGTAAAGGACTGCATAACTTGCCAAAGCCCATGTCTGTCTAGAAAAACTGCTATGAGTGAAAAAAGAGAGATATCATCACCATCATCATCGTCATCATTATCATCATCATCATCATCCCATTTTTTTCTGTGATCAGGCCTCAGTGGTGCAAAACACTGAGATATCACTCAAAACATGAACTAAACCAAACCTTTTTAATGAACGTTCTCAAAGACATATTTCCTGCCATCATTACAAAGCCAAAGTGCATGCTAGACATTTTAACACTTCACAATAGAGTCACCTGCAATAAATAAATAAATAAATAAATAAATAAATGGCATTTCCTTGGTCAGCAACTATGAAGCATCCCTTCTGCCTCTAAAACCTCAGGGGAAAAAAATCCTGTAGCCTGCATAAGCATCAATCTGGACAACCTTTCCAGTCCATTTCACTCCACTTTTGCTGTTTCTCTGGTTAGACTGTTCTATTTTGCTGTCCCTTGAATAATTCTCCTGAGATCTAAACCCTTTACAGATGAGCAAAGTGTACTCAGCATTCTCTAAGATGGCTCCCTCTCTTTTGAGGATGGGAGGAGGGTCACTGAAGACCTGAAATAAACAAACAAATACAGAATCTAGAAATAATCCAACCTGTCAACCTAATTGTTTTTAAAGTGTATACATACATCATTTTAGCTACCTTCCAAAGATTCCAATAGGCTTGTTTTATGAGTAACCTAAGCTTCCATTTCATTTTTTGGTGAGTTAAGCATTTGTTATCTATATAAATAAAAATGAAAAAGACCGTTCATTACTGTCGTTATATCTCTGAAAGTTCTTCACCGATTGCTTTGAAATTTTGACACAGCGTTGCGTTAGAATACGTGAGCGTTGTTTTGTAACTATGTTCTCTATGGGGTCAAAGGTTTGTCTTAAAATCGAAGAAATAGGCCTCCTCAAAACCAGTCCTGCTGATCATTGTGACATCACCAACCAGTAGGCCAATCCGCTGCCTCTGCCTCCTCTCCTATTTGCATGTACTCTCACAATTGGCTGAGTGAATATAGATGTCACACCTGTGACAGTTACACGTTCTGAAGAAAGGTAACTGCCAGGAGTTTCCAGTAACCTCCTCACCGTAAAAAAATGCTTTTATATCTCCGAAAGTTCTTCACCGATTGCTTTGAAATTTTGACACAGCGTTGCGTTCGAATACGCGACCGTTGTTATGTAACTATGTTCTCTATGGGGTCAAAGGTTTGTCTTAAAATCGAAGAAATAGGCCTCCTCAAAACCAGTCCCGCTGATCATTGTGACATCACCAACCAGTAGGTCAATCCACTGCCTCTGCCTCCTCTCCTATTTGCATGTTCTCTCCTATTTGCTCTTATAGGTCATTGTGACATCGCCAACCAGTAGACCAATCCACTGCCTCTGCCTTCTCTCCTATTTGCATGTTCTCTCCTATTTGCTCTTATAAGTCATTGTGATATCGCCAACCAGTAGGCCAATCCACTGCCTCTGCCTCCTCTCCTATTTGCATATTCTCTCACAATTGGCTGAGTGAATATAGATGTCACACCTGTGACAGTTACACGTTCTGAAGAAAGGTAACTGCCAGGAGTTTCCACTAACCTCCTCACCGTAAAAACATCCTTTTTTAAAAACCAAACAATCTGCTTTACTTCATCCAAATAATGCCTCACAGAAGATCACACTTAGGTTGTCGTACTCGCAGAGCGGAAGCACTGCGACGAGAAATTGCAAATCAGACTGAGGAAGAACGGGCATCAGCAAACGAGAAAAAAAGAAAAAGAATGCCTCAAATACGTGCCAAGGAACCAGCCAAGCAACGTTCAGCCAGACTTGAGGATGCACGGTTGCGAGCACAGCAATCGCATTCTACAGCTTCAGATCTTCTTTGTTCTCAACAGAACGAACGTGACAGGCTGAGAGTGGCTGAAAGACGTCAACGAGAAACAGCACATCAGCGTCAAACACGACTCCGTGGTAAACAATCACATGATTACAATCGCCTTGCATTCCGGTACAACCCAGCTGATGATTATAGTTTGAGGTGGCATGTTCTCATCGGCACTATGACTGAAGTGTGTCCTTATTGCAAGGCTCTTAAATTTAATGGAGAAACAAAAGGAATGTGTTGCGCTGCTGGAAAAATTAAACTGCCTCAACTTGGAGAACCACCAGAGCCATTACAAACTTTGCTTGCCGGATATACCGCAGAATCAAAGCATTTCCTATCTAACATCAGGAAATACAACTCATGCTTCCAAATGATGTCGTTCAGCGCAGAAATCATCACAGCTCCATTTATGCCAACTTTCAAAGTCAAAGGACAAATTTATCATAAAGCCGGCTCCTTCCTTCCGTTTCAAGATAGTCAACATAAATTCCTACAAATGTATTTCATTGGTGATGGCAATGATGAATTGAATGCACGCTGCGGAATTTATACCGGCATAAAAAGGTCCGTCGTTTCAAAACTGCAACAGCTACTTAACGAAAAAAACAATTTAGTACATTTGTTCAAAACAGCAATTGACATGATGCCATCTGATACACACAAGATTGTTATTCATGCTGACAAAACGCCTGCTGGAGAACATGTGCGAAGATTCAATGCTCCAACTATAGATGAAGTGGCAATTGTTGTAGTCGGAGATCAATCTTGACAGGACCTTTCAAAGGTGAAGATGTCCTCATTCCTCGCATTCCTATGATTCCAACAGATATGCCATTTCAATTTAAGAGATTGCAATTCCCAATTCGATTGGCGTTTGCAATCACCATCAACAAAGCTCAGGGCCAATCTTTAGAATTGTGCGGTTTAGATCTAGACACAGATTGCTTCTCACATGGACAATTATATGTTGCGTGTTCTAGAGTCGGCAAACCAGACAATCTCTATATCTACACAGACAATGGAACAACTAAAAATATTGTATATCCACAAACATTGTGAAATTAAACATATTAGAAACATCCGCTTTGTCTTTTCTTTCTTTTCAATTTAACCAGACTGAGCCACAGCAACGCGGCTCCTCTCCTATTTGCATGTTCTCTCTTATTTGCTCTTATAGGTCATTGTGACATCACCAACCAGTAGGCCAATCCACTGCCTCTGCCTTCTCTCCTATTTGCTCTTATAGGTCATTGTGACATCGCCAACCAGTAGGCCAATCCACTGCCTCTGCCTCCTCTCCTATTTGCATGTTCTCTCACAACTGGCTGAGTGAATATAGATGTTACACCTGTGACAGTTACACGTTCTGAAGAAAGGTAACTGCCAGGAGTTTCCACTAACCTCCTCACCGTAAAAACATCCTTTTTTAAAAACCAAACAGTAGGCCAATCCACTGCCTCTGCCTCCTCTCCTATTTGCATGTTCTCTCACAATTGGCTGAGTGAATATAGATGTCACACCTGTGACAGCTACACGTTCTGAAGAAAGGTAACTGCCAGGAGTTTCCACTAACCTCGTCACCGTAAAAACATCCTTTTTTAAAAACCAAACAAAATGCTTTACTTCATCCAAATAATGCCACAGCAACGCGTGGCAGGGTACAGCTAGTTACTAATAGATTTTAAACTATTTTCCACTCTGTGTAATATGTGTGTGCTGTATGGTTTTGGCACCATTGAAACCTTTCAAATTTGTTAAATGGTGTTCTTCCTATATCATAATTTGAAATAGCTTGCCTCATCCTTTTTTACTTTAGTGCCTTCCATATGGTCTCCAACTTCAACTCTGGATCAAAAAGTGTCATATTGTAGTGGTGGTGGGATTGATCATAGTGTCATCGTCCTAGAGAGGCTAGTGTAGTGAGTGGAGGGACATGACTGTTTATTTAATAGGCAGTATATAGATTTCCCTATTGAGATGCACTAATGTCCCCTTCATTAGCTTAGTTCCTCCTTAATCCTGTTTAATTCTTGTAGCGGTCTATCGTATTTCATTTTGCATTACAAGGAAGGTTGTTTTCTTTTCTGTACTGATTTTTAAACAATCAATAGTGATTAGAGATTGGCAGATCTGTCAAGTTCATCAAGACTCTCTTTGACTTCCATCCTTGTTCTGCCCTGGTTCCATAGAGGTGGGTCTTTTATCCACACAGAAATTTGTACGTATTTTTGAGCTCATTTTTCACATGTGGGCATGTTAATGGATGCATTTTGTTTGTTTTTGTGGAACACATCAAAAGAATGGATTTCTGACAGGAAACTGTGTTTGGGTTTGCATTCAGTTCTAGAAGGTACAGATCGGGTAAATCCATAAAAAAACAAAAAACACCCTTGACTGAGTGAATTCTTCAACTACCACTACTACAGATTGGTAGGTGGTGACACTGGTTGCAATGGGTCACAGGGCTGGTGCCACCACAGACCTCTGACACAGCTGATCTGCTCTCTTGCATAAGGCTCTGGGGAGGATGTGTTGGTTTTAACTAGGGCTGTGCATGGACCCTCCCCACAACCTGAGGCTGATTCAGAATTTCCAGATCAGTCCCAGTCACCTCAGCCTGAATCGGGCCTGACATGACCTGCTTCAGATCCTGATCTGAGAAAGTCAAGCATGAGGCTGAGGTATGTCTCAGGAGCCCTAACCCTACCCCCTTCCCACACTCACCCCCTCAAACCCAGCTTACTGCCCCCCTCCCCCAAGTATGCTGATACCCTCCCCCCCGGTTTTCCTCAGTGGCTTCATTTGGATGTACAATCCTGTCAACACTCACCAACTTTGTTCACTACTAGAAGGAGTGTCAATATATGGTAGGCCTGTGGCCTATCTGCTTGGCCCTCCTCTGGAAAGTCCAAATCCCCGTTGTTTGTGGCCCTTTGTTACAAAACAGTGGCTAGACAGAACACACTCAATGGACTAGATATGTGTCTAATACAGCCCCAACTGTTAGGGTGTCCTTTCCTTTCAGTTTTGGTACTTTTTCTGGGTAAAAGCTGCTATATATGATGATATAATCATATTTGACTGTTAACTGAAGCCTGGAGGAATTGCCTGTTGACATTTAAGGAAATAAGCAATTCCCTTAGTGGCCTCTGGTATAAGTATCTCCTTGCAGATTTAAGAACAGGTTCAACTTCATGTTAACCATCATGGGACATCTCAAGTGTGCTAATTATGAATAAGGAAGTTTCACGCACCAGTATTGCTCTTTATTTCCTGTGCTTCTTTCCCTGGAATCTGAAACATTTTTTTTCTATATATCCACAATTAATGTGGCCAATAGTCAAAAAGAGATGTGGCTGATCTTCACAGGCAATAACTCTTCAGTGATTTAGTGGTGCAAATTCTTACCTGCACATCATTCAAAGGACACACAAATGTAAGCCTCTCGTTTAGAAATGGATAATGTAGTACTTCCAATTAGAGCTCTGCTCGGGTTTTTTCTTTTATTTTTGCAGTTTAATTTTTGTGTCAAAATTGGGCTGGATTATTTGGCCAGAGAATTTCATACATTTTGACTAGTGGGGTAAAAATGTCCCTGGAACATTTGTTTATTTGTTTGTTTATTGCATTTATATCTCACCTTTTTTGTCCTTATGGAACCCAAGGCGGTGTACATAATCCTCCTCCTCTCCATTGTTATCCTCACAACAACAACCCTGTGAGATTGGCTGGGCTGAGAGTCTGCGACTGGCCCAAAGTCACCCGGTGAGATTTTGTGGCTGAGTGGGAACTAGAACCTGGATCTACCAACTCCCAGTACAACACTCTAGCCACTACACCATGAATCTATTTCTTTTGGGAGCAATGGTTCTATTATTTTTAAATACAAGGTGACCAAGGTTCATTTATTAGGGATGTGCTCCGCTCCGATTAGGAGCGTAGAAGCAGTAGCGGATTGGCCTGCTCCGCCTTACCCAGAGGCGGAGTAGGAGCGGACCGCGGACCCCCTAGAAGCAAGGCGAAGAGAAGCGACCATTTTTCGGAGCTCCGAGTTCAGGCGGAGCGCTCCGGTCGCCATCTTGAAAACATTTCGCCATAGGATTGCATTGCGGCAAATAATCGCGCATAACTACGTTGTTTTTGAAGCTATCATTCTGGAAATTCTTGTGCACAGAGAGTCGTGGATGGGGGTCATTTTGAGACCACTCTCACCTCTCTGCGTGCTGTGGTTCACGTGCAATATTTTTTTAAAAATCGGGTCAACCGCGCGGCTCAAACTGCGTTTCGGCTTTTCGCCCATAGGATTGCATTGAGGGAAAGAATCGGGGATAACTGGGGGGGGGGTTTAAGCTATCGTTCTGAAAATTCTTGTGCACAGAGAGTCGTGGATGGGGGTCATTTTGAGACCACTCTCAACTTTCTGCGTGCTGTGGTTCACGTGCAATATTTTTTAAAAAATCGGGTCAACCGCGCGGCTCAAACTGCGTTTCGGCTTTTCGCCCATAGGATTGCATTGAGGGAAAGAATCGGGGATAACTGGGGGGGGTTTAAGCTATCGTTCTGAAAATTCTTGTGCACAGAGAGTCGTGGATGGGGGTCATTTTGAGACCACTCTCAACTTTCTGCATCGTACGGGTCGCGGGCTAGACGTTTTTAAAAAATCGGCGGGAAAAATACCTTTTTCAAAGGGCTGAGGGGCAGAGTCAGCTCCCGGTCATGATGATCCCAAAGTTGGAGGAGGGCATAGGCAAAACAGGTAACTTGGGATTCTGGGAAACTTCTCTTTCTTCATCTGAACGGGCTTTTCCCCGTGTTTTTTAACACAGTAGCCCCACCAAATGCACAAACACAACCTGAAATCATATACTAAGCCAAGAATAAGAGATAGAAAAACACAGCACTGCTCCCCACCCTAACCTTGGGGAACAACTGAATCGATGTGGTGCAAGGGGATGAGCTCCCCTAGGGCATCTCATCGTGGACGTGCCCCCACTCTCTCTTGCACTGGAAGGCCATAGAGCCTTCCAAAGAGAGTAAAACGGTGGAGCAATGCCTCTCATGAGTTGAAGTGAATGGTCACTTTTCAGTGGTGGAGCAATGCCTGTTCTGAGTCGAAGTGAGAGTTTTACTTCTTCTCGGAGCTGTGGCTGTCAGTGTCTTGAACTGGCAGCTACTTCCCCCTCCCCCGGGCACGTCCCCCTATTGCTGGTAAAAGACAGATATAGCCTTTTAAAAAAAGTTCTTCTTGTTGTTTATTGAGCAACACTGCTGCTTTTAATTCCACCCCTCCTTTGTTTATTGATTGATTTATTCCATTTTATATGCATTACTGGCTTATCCTTGGCTCACTTCCTTATGCCCCCAGAAATGCCAGCTGCATGCCTGCCTGCCTTCCCTCCCTCCTCCCCTGCCCACCTCGCAGGGATGGTGTGTGTGGGGTGCCCGATTTTCAAAAATTCGCCAAAAATCAGGGGATGATGGGATTGCTTTGAAACTTGGCATGCGTGTGTATATCCCCATGAGGTGTCATGGTGCCAAACATGAGGTTTCTAACTTGAACAGAAAAAAAGTTGTATAATTTTTTAGCTTTCAATGCAAGCCTATGGGGGGGGGAAACGGAGCTCCGGATCCGGATCCGGAGCTCCGGGCGGAGCGGAGCGGAAGTGGGCGGAGCGGGGGCGGGGCGGAGCGGCCCGATCCGGAAAATGGCGGATCTGCAAGTGAAGCGGAGCGGGGGGTCTGTGCACACCCCTATCATTTATCCAAAAAGCACAAGGTGGCCAAGGTTTGTTTATCTAAAAAGCACAAGGTGGCCAAGATTCATTTATCCAAAAAGCACACACTTTACCACTGCTTCAAGTTGTGGGTTGGCTGTTCTCTGCTGCCTAGCTGTATTCCAGGACAGGATGCTAGGCTATGTTCTTGGGTTGTCCCAGAAGAAGACTTGGATGTAGAGAAGATGGCTCATGATATCAGCACCTGTACTACGAGCCTATGCATCCAGTCTGAAGAAAACACTAAGACTTTTACTGAAATATCTGGCTCATGGGTGTATGGACAAATTACAAAAGAGGCTGCAATGTGTCTTGGCAGAGAAAGAACCTCTGACAGGATTGAGGGGCACTATACATGTGGGTCAAGAATCTGCCTTAGGAGTTCCATAGACCAGGGGTTGACAAACTTCAGACCTGTGAGATCTTTTCTTCCTTCCTTTCTTTTATTCAAACCCTGAGATCCACCAAGCCGAGCCAAGCATACACATGCTAAGAATGAAGAAACAGGGTGTCTCTGAGCAGCTCAGCCCAGGGATTTATGACCAATATCAGAACCCAGCGTACAAGTCTCTTCATGCCAAAACCCATGCCCAGTTTTCCTCCAAGGATTCTTTTTCAGCATTTTTTTCCAGGTGTGTTTGTGGGGCGGGGTGTGTGTGGTGGAGAGACCTTTTAGGTCTTGCTATGGTTAGACAACTTGGAGTGAGAAAATGGTAGCAAATGTACTGCAAACCTCTCAGACATCTTCCAGTGGATCCTGATCTATCTTTGCCCCAACCCTACCATAGACACAAACTTGCCGAAAGCCCATCCCAAGGGAGAACTAGCCAACCAGTCCTTGGTGCTTGCCTCTGCCTCTGAGGCCAGGGATCCCACTTCACAAAGGATGCCTCTGAATCTGCACCTCTAACACCCACCAATCACACATGTTCCCTCATTCCTCTGAAGCTGTTGGCCAGAGGTAGGTATACATGACCCCCTATGCATCTTGAATGAACATGCAGAGGGTGTCGCAGAACTGTGTGGCACAACAGTCCTACAGCTCACTAATAGGAATTCAGTCAACAAAAAACCTAGGTCTTTCCTGCACATCATTCTTAAACCAACATAAATGTGTACTCATTTAGGCTGCAATCCTATATGTACTGCATGTACCTAGTGGTAAATCACATTGAACTCAGTGGGGCTGATTTCTGTGTAGGCATGTATGGCATTGCCCTGTCAGTTAATTAGATGACTTTGGCCCTTTCTACACCTAAGGATTATCCCAGGAAAATGGAGGGATCATCCCTGCCTGCTCCCGGGATCCCCTGTGTGTCATCTGGATGCACAGGGATGATCCCGGGACGATCCCGGGGAAAAAGGCAGGTGTAGAAACAACCTTTGAAAGATTGAATATAGACGACTCCCATTTTCAGCTGTCTTCTTTCAGGCCATATGTAATATGTTAATGCAAATCCCTTTTAAAAAAGGGAAGAAGATGGCTTTTGTTCATTCTGGACAACCAACAATGGGCATTTTATGTTCCATGAACATTCTGTATCACATCTGTATCCCATGGTCAAGCAGAAAGTAGCTTTGGCTTCCAAATGTATATTGCTGCTCAGTTAAGTTCTCTGCGAGTATGAATACCATCCTGGGGCATAATATTAAAGGAACCGGGCAGTAGCATAATGGTTTTGCTGAGGCTGTTCATTCTCTCTCTCCATGATTATCTATGCTCGTTCTGGTAGCAGGTAATGCTATGCATCAACTTTCATGCCTGACATTGGTTCAAGCTACAGTAAGCCAGAGCTATTATTTCACTTGGCAAAATGTTACAGCCCAAGCCTTGTTAAAAACAACAGACTGCTGACATTCTCGGCAGCAAAATATTTGTGTGTGGTGTTTCCAGCAAGCTAATTAACAACCAGCTTAAAATGCTTGGTGTTGAAAATGGTCGTGTTTATCAACCAGACTTTAAAGTGCTGGCTATCTTCATTTTTTTGTCGCACAGCTGACATTCACCCTCCCGCCCCCTTCCACACACAGCACACAGCACACAGCACACACACACACACCTTCAGGCGAATGGATTAATCGGAAAAGACACAAATATTCTCCTTTTGCCCTTAGCATTCTGCCAGTCCAATCCAGCTTGAGAGCCAAAGTCACAAACCAAAATAATTAGACTTCTCATTTCCCAAAACAGTAACTGGAGGCACTCAAGAATATTATATTTATTTATTTATTTATCTGAAACATTTGTATCCCACCCTATGTCACTAGGATCTCAGAGCAGCATACAGAAAAAATTCTACAATATAAAACAATAAATATACACAGCTAAAAACAAATACATATGGAACTGTGTTGACATACCTGAGTGGGTTTTTTTTTTACAAAATGTTAGCGATTTTCTGTACCTGTTTATTGAGTCAACAAGGCTTTTATATAGAAGCAGAAGCATTTTAGGCTATTCAGAAGGAACTTCTTGGAAGAATCAGATGGGAAACAGTTTGTTAATTGCCCACAAGGGCTTTATCTGGAGGTTGAAGGACATCTGTTTAGAACAGAGAGCTTTAACTGTTTCCTAACACTGGAAAACAGTGCAAAATTACTTACTGGTATGAAAATAAGGAAGAGTCTTACGGCATCTTAAGGACTACTTGTGGCATAAGCTGTTGTTACTAGAGCCCACATCATATGTATGAAGGGTTATTCTCAGCTGTTAAGTATATATACAGATAACCCACTGAACTAAATGTGACTAATTTATTTCCATGTGCACAGGATTGCAGTGTTTATGCTAGAACTTGAAAACATAGGGGTGTCTACATTTAGCAAAAAACAAACAACCCCAAAAAACCATCCTTACCAGGGCTTTCTGCTTTCGGTTTCTTTGCGAGATTAATAAGGGCACATTTACACAGCAGGCATTTGTTTTTGACATAGGGCGACCAAGGCTGTTTCCATTACAAACCCAGGCCTGAAGCCTGACTGAAATGGATCCAGACGATCAGCCTCATCCAAGAGTGTCTGGAGCTGGCCCGCAACCACCCGCTCAAGGACCTTGCCCAGAAATGGAACATTTGCCACTGGCCTGTAGTTATTAAGATTTTCCAGGTCCAGGGAAGATTTCTTCAGGAGTGGTCTCATTACCACCTCAGTGGTAGCGAAAGCCACTGAGAGGTCCAAAAGTACCAGCAGGGACACACTCCCCCTGTCAATACTCAGGCGTAGATCATCTGCTAAGGTGACCATAGCGGTCTCAGCTCCATATCCTACTCTGACTAATGGGCTGACTTGATTTATAGCAGCTTCCCATTTTCCTGGTGTGTGTGTGTGTGTGTATTGAAGAGCTTAAGCACTGCCTTACCAATTCAAAGCAAGGCTCATCTACCCTTGCTTCTTCCAATAGGTGTCTTTGAAAGCTCAGAAACATGACGCGAAAAGGTTACTCTATACACATTGCTAGATCTCAGCTTCTGGTAATCAGAGTGGTGTCACCTTTTAACACAGAGCTTCCAATCAGGCCTTGCTTTGAGGGCCAAACATGACAAGATGTCTGGAGGCTTATGATCAGATTGCCTACCCTGTTAAAATGCAAAGGAAGCTGTGGAGTGCTGGCTGGCTGGAGCATGACACCAGCGAAGATGGAATTAACTCTTTCTCCCCGTGCCATTTTATCAATCTAAAGTTGCCATTTGCCCTGAAGGTAGGGTGTCCATGGCCACCCTACCTTCCAGATAGTCCTTTATTGGAAGAGTTGCCAGAGGGTAGCCTTCTGTTTAAAGGCACTATCTAATTGAATGGCTGTCCAGTCCACATTTACTTTAAAGAAGGATGGTTATAATTGTAAATTCTAAAATTAAAACCATCCTTTGGGCCTTATTTATGCTTTACGGTGGCTGATTAAGAACAAGAACAACAGCAACAGTGATGCATTCTCCAGTGAACCTACAGCTGAAAGGTAGGATGGAGTAAGTATGTTTTTCAATGACAGTGAAGCTATTAATATTTGGAACCAGACTATAGATGCCTTTGTTCTATCCAAACTTTATTGCCTAGTCCAAGAATGTTGAATCTGTGAGGTTCTCCTTCTGTACAGTCAAAGAATATGAGATAAATGGTTCCCAGCTCCAGGATTGGCTTAGGAATTATGAAAAACTTGTACATGTATGCCTCTGGAGTCCAATTCAGGTCCAACCTTTTCTCTTTATCAGTTGTGAAAACCTAAAGTGGAATTTAGTAGAGCTGAGCTTGGTTTTGCAGCTTAGCATGAATTCTAGCATCGAGCCGGGGGGTGGGGTTGGACTCGATGGCCTTATAGGCCCCTTCCAACTCTACTGTTCTATGTTTCTATTATTCTATGAATGGCATTTTTCTCAGAATATGTGAAAATTTCCATCACTCTTAGTTATAATTGTGTGTTGATCTTTCCCTCCCTTCCATTAATACAATACGAGCACAAACATATACTTTATTTAAAATTAAGTTCTATTTAGTTCAGAGGGGATTACTTCCAGGTAATGCAGCCTAAATAATCTCACCCTGGTCTCTTCGGTACTCAGTTGTTGCCCTATATGGAACATCAGAATAAGGTCTCATTAATCTGAATGACCAAGGTTAATCAAATACCAGCCTCTGACATTATACAGCATAATTTACTGCATTGAGGAAGACATTAACTTCACACTGGCATCTGTCTCTTTATATATTTCCATGTGATGTATCGAGAATTTCTAATTTTAAACAAACAGGCAGATATGAACTCCATTGGGATTGTGGAGGGTATAAGTTGCTGCTTGCATACTTCTCTTGTAACTCCATTATTAATCTGATCAAGTAGAGTCAAATTTCCCAAATGAAATTTACACATGAGAAATATCAAGTCTAGGCAAAAGAAAGTTATTTTAGGCTTTTCCACTGGATGACTGCCTTAAAATAATTAAAATATTCTCATATTACCCAGTGTGTGAACTGCAAATTACTATAACAAATTTTCAGTCACCTTTGGAGAGAGGGCAGAATATTAAAATTATACATTGTTTTCTTCAAAGCAGCTGCTTCTAAAACGTTTCTAAGTCACTGAAAGGATATGGAGATCACAGTAAAATGTCATCTTTCTGAATATCTCACACATATGGAAAAGCCTTGATTAGACATTTCAATTGACATAGTGTATATTCACCAAGAACTTGTTGAAGAAGAAGCCCAAAGGTATTATTCAGACAACATGCTAAGCCATGGTTAGGCAGCTAACCCCTTTGAAGCAAATGGTTAGTGAGTATGTTTAAACACTGGTTATGTAGTCACCATGGTTAGGAATGGTTCAAACAACACGTTAAGTTATGGTTCACATGACATGCTAAGCTATAAAGTTTAGCTCAAAATGCTTAACCACCATAACATAGCATATCTTCTGAATAGAGTCAAAATCTGAATAGTGGATTTGTAGATTTGAATAACTTTGAGGTTGTCCGCTGAATAAGGATTTTGTGGAATATGGTTGTTGTACTTTATCTCATCTAAGAAATTCAGAGCAGCTTAATGACATTAGGAATAGGATATGAGTCCAGTGTCTAGCTGGAGTTGTCACCAAAAATAAAATCTGAAGTGAAGTTTGGAATGAAACTTCTGAGGAATTGAGGGTTCTGAACATCTATCATCACTGTATTTCACCAAAGGTGAAATTCAAAGTGAGTATGGGCATTCTTTTTCAGGAGGAATTGTGAGGAAACCCAAAAGAGTTTAGGCCAGACCAACAATATTTCTGAGGAACATTTACACAACCCTAATAGTGTTCTTCTTTGCTTTCTAACTAGGCACTCTTACTTGTTTTTGGCATCCACCAACAGTCCTGAGAAATTTTCCCCACCATTCCTACTGTCTACCTTGCTGCCATAGCACTGCCAAGCACCATTTGCCAAGGGAAGACAAATCACTAGGGTTGTGCACTCTGCACCAAAAATACAAGGGTCCAACAGTGCTCTGATGGAGCCCCAAACTTTCAGTGCAGTTAGTAGATGTTTTGAAAGCCATTACCCTCCGTTCCATTTTTGGATAACCGCTTCATTGTAGTCTATGACAATTAACAAAAATGCTGACATCTCTGCCAATTTTAAAGAAAGAGATGAAACTTGGCATGATGATAGCTCTTAAGGAGCAATATAGACAGGCCAAGTTTGAAGCAGATCCTTTCATCCCTTGATTTTTTAGAAATTATTTTCAAAGTTTGACAGATCAGCTGTCAAAAGTTTGGCAGTCAGCTGTTCCATTATAGTTTATGCTTACATTTCCATGATTTTTAAAAATAATGAGATGAAACTTGGCACAATGATAGGTCTTATGTAGGGAGAGTACACACATCCATTTCACCCCATTAGAACAAATGGTCAGGGCATGCAGCAGATCTCTATTTTTATAAACTGGAGATGCACAAATGAGCATCAGCAAAGTAAAGGAGAAAAGTTCCCTGTATAAATGTGCAGGGGTTAATTAATGCAGAATCAGTGGGGGGGGGAATGGTTTGAGGGAGGGAAATTAAAACATCCCTAAAAATTAAGGAATGAAGGGATCTGTTTCACACTTGCCATGTCTAAATCCCTCAAGAGCTATCATCATGCCATTTAGTGGGCAGGACAGGGCTTGGGTGGCACGTGGTTGGATAAGAGAGTGGGGAAAAGACTATAGCTACCGAAAATCTTGATATATACAGCATAAATTTTTCCACACTGCTTTAGATGTTTTCAAGATTGTGACAGAAATTTAACACTCCTTTAAAAAAAGGGCTCTTTTTTTCTTTTTTAAAACCAAGTTGACATATACATTCTGCTTATGGCCCAGTTGTAGCCTGAATTATATTGGCTCCCTTCCCTTCCCACTACACCTTGATTATTCTGAAAACAAAGCACAGAGCTTAAGGTGGTCAGGTCCTATGGAAAGATTAGAAAAGACTGTGCGTGAAAATCCTGTTAAAATAGACTAAAGATGGATCAGTCTTTGATGAAGGGTTTGGAAGAACTAACAGTGATGAACTGAAAAGTGGATGCACAGAATTAGGGATGTGCTCCGCTCCGATTAGAAGCGGCGAATCAGAAGCGAATTGGCCTGCTCCGCCTTGCCCAGAGGCGGAGTAGAAGCAGACCGGGGACCTGTAGAAGCAAGGCGAAGAGAAGCGGCCATTGGCGGAGCGCTTCTCTTTACGCGGAGCAATCCGATCGCCATTTTGAAACATTTCGCCCATAGGATTGCATTGCGGAAAAGAATCGGGGATAACTGTGTTGTTTTTTAAGCTATCTTTCTGAAACTTATTGTGCTTAGAGAGTCATGGATGGGGTCATTTTGAGCCTACTCTCAGCTCTCTGTGTGCTGCAGTTCGCTTGCTAGAATTTTTGGAAAAGTCGGGTAAACAAACAGGGACAGCGGGTAAACCAGCGGTTGGGTTTTTTTTTGAAGCGATGACAGGCACATTCAACTCCCAATCCTGATGAGAATTGATCACCTCATGAAGCATCCTCCAATCCCAGCATTGGAGGGGGGAACTAAGGCAGAGGCACCCTCAGAGCTTTGAGCTCTCAGCGTCTTGTGGGTTTTGCGTTCGTGGGGAGAGGAATTAGTTAGGTGCTGCTGCTGTGTTTGGAGATAGATTTAGGATTTAGCTTAGTGTGTGTGTGTGTTTGTTTGCTTCTTTCTGACTTTTTGCTTAGTTTGCTCTGTGTTTTTCCCTTACTTTGATTTAATATAAACTTTATTTTTAAATTTTGGAGTGTTTGTTTGGTTGGTTGGTCCGCCCCCCCTTCCCTCTCTTAAAGCCTGACTGTGTTTCATCTTCCTTCTTTCTTCTAAATACAAAAAAATACCCCCCCCCAAATTATTCTCTATTTCTTCTCTCTGTTACTTGGACTGTGTGTATGACTGTGTTATTGTGTGAGTGTGCTGTGTGCACTGTTTGTGAAGTGCAACAGCCACAGATTGAGCATTTCAAATCCTGTTTGGGCAAAGCATACACACTTCTTGTCCCATTTCCCTACATATAGTATTAGTAATATTCTTATACATATTATCATTATTAGTAGTATTATATTATTATACATAATATTATAATTAGTATTAGAGTGGCATCTGGGAGGGTGCCCGCTTCAAAAAATTTTATCTGTCAAACAGCCCATGTCTGCAAATGGGGTGTCCAATTTTCATAAATTCCCCAAAAATCAGGGGATGATGGGACTGCCTTGAGTCTTGGCGTGCATGTGTATCCCTGGATAAGCTGTCATGGTGGCGAGTTTGAGGTTTCTAACATGCAAATTGACGGAGCTATCGAAAGGGGTGTGAATGGGGTGTCCGATTTTCATAAATTCCCCAAAATTCAGAGGATGATGGGATTGCCTTGAGTCTTGGCGTGCGTGTGTATACATCCATGAGGTGTCATGGTGCCAAACTTGAGGTTTCTAACTTTAACAGAAAAAAGTTCTTTACTTTTTTAGCTTAACGCAAGTCTATGGGGGGGGGGAAACGGAGCTCCGATCCGGATCCGGAGCTCCGCAGTGGAGCGGAGCGGACATAGGCAGAGCAGGGGTGAAGTGAAGCGGCCCGATCCGCAAATCGCGGATCTGGAAGAGAAGCGGAGCGGGGGGTCTGTGCACACCCCTACACAGAATACGATTGGATGGAAACAATAAATGTGAACACATCCAGAGGTCTTATGCGCTTACAGAAAGTAAACGATGATAGTATTTAAACTTTGAGAGGAACTTGCTTCACAGTGGCTGGTTTTCTTTTGCTTTGCTGTACCTAGGGATGTTGGAGTGGAGTCTGATGGACTCTGCTTGTACCTGTAGACCAGCTCATTGAGCCCCCGTGGGTCAGCAAGAGCCTGGAAGCTGCCAGACCTCCAAGTGAGTTGCCATTGTTGCTGTGAAGTTCTTGTTTCATAAATGGTGGCTGCATAAGGGCCATTTATGCAAAGATGGTGGCTTGCTAGGAGGAGGAATGCCCCTGCAGCTTTATTGGGAGCTTGCTGGTCTGTTAAGAGGCTCACATGGCTCCACAAGCAGGAGCAGGTGATGGCAGCAGCTCAGCCAGCACCCAACAAAGTCAGGTATGGGTGAGTTTGTCCATCCCTAGCTATACCTATGTTCTCCATATCTGCAACAAAAGGATCCAAATATGGCCATGGCTACCTCCAGTATCAGAGGCAGTAAGCTTATTTACAGCAGTTGCTGGGGAGCATGGGTGAGAGGGTGCTGTTGCACTTGTGTCCTGCTTGTGGGCTCCTGGTTGATATGTGGTTGGGCACTGTATGAACAGAAATCCAGACTAGATGGACCCTTCATCTGAGCCAGCATGGCTATTCTTATGTTCTTATATATGGTTCAATGTGGATTTCACAGGAGTGAGCTCCAGTGAAATGAATGGCACTACTGCACCAAGTACTTTAGATGGCTTATGAACTGAGCTTCAAGGGATCCAAGGCCAAATCTACACTTTGTGTCAAAACATTATGAATGCGGAATAAAAAGCAGGAAATCACACTATGAAAGCGGTATATGGAATGTGTAATGTCCCGCAACAGTTATCAGTGCACTTCAATACTGTGATAAAGCAGTACTGTAGATCTAGTCTAGCCCAATCTGTTTTTTTAAAAAAATTGTACTGAATCCAGTGCAAGTAAATGGTGGAAATCACTTACATAAAAAGGCAAAAAACACATTTATCAATATTACATAAAGATCAATTGCCCAGTTTCCCCCCCACAGGGAAATGGAAAACATCCATCAGAAATTTGCTCAAGTGTTGTTCATAGTCTCCACTTGGCATGAGGACAGACAATGCATTAATCCAGAATAGGCATTAGATAACTTTGTATGTTCATTTTGAAGAAGCTGTTTGTGCATTTTGAATGAGTTTGAAAAATACACTGTATATTTCCCCCTTTGTGCTCATCCATGTAAACAGATGACTGGAGCCTACAGGAATTAAGGAGAGCTGAGAACAGGAAGAAGGATTAGTTTAAGTGTGATGAGGCCATAAGCTGTAGCAAGGGCTCTATATCACTGTCAAGATCAGCAACCAATCTCATCGGAAGGTCTAAATTACTTTGAATTAGTCTTGTGCATCTCCCTCTGTTGTTTTCAGATTCAGTTTGCTTGTTTCCTGGAAGAGATGTCCCATTGCACCACATCACCTAGTTCTTATATTGTATACTTCAGAATGCCGTGATTTGTATAGGTTGAATTATCAGCAGACTTATTAGTAAAATTGCATTTTGTTGGAATCAGGTACTCAGTTATTATAACCCTAACCCTATATGTTTTTTTTTAATACCTGCATGCTCCTACTACTGCCATTTGACAAATTGTTTCAGTGGGTTATTAAATATCAGTTGTTGGCTTACAGAGGTAGCAGCAATTCTTAGGAACGTACGAAACTGCCTTCTGCTTAGGAAGACCATGGGTCTATCTAGCCCAGAACTGTCATCCCTGACTGACAACAGCTCTTCAGGATTTCAGGCAGGAGTTTTCCCTGCCCTACCTAGACATGCTGGGTATTGCGCCTAACACCTTCTGCCTGCAAAACATATGCTCTATCACTGGGCTAAGGCCCCTCCATTGTATGTACCTGGGCCGTTGGGCTACCCTGTGTCTGAATTAAACCTATATGGAAACACTGCAAAGACATCACCAGCCTATTTACATGATCACACTCCTTAAAGCTTACTTTGTCATATGGATTGTCCCTGTTGAATGAGACGGTAGGGCCTTCTCTGTAGGGGCACCCACCCTCTGGAAAACCCTCCCTCATGCGATTCAGGAAGCGGAAAAATGTATTAACTTTTAAACGCCTCTTAAAAACATGTCTTTTTAAACAAGCCTTCCCTGAACTGTAATTTATTCTGGTTTTATGTGATTTTAAAGTTTTAATCTGGATTTGATGGTTTTAGTTGTAAACTTCCCAGACAGCTTAGGCTGTTAGGCGGTATAAATATGTAATAAAATAAATAAACAAACAAACAATGGCTGGTATAAGTACAGTATGCCTTGTACCAATTCATTAGTAAATGAATTGCTGTTGGGTCCCCCTTTACAATACTGTGAGGGTTTAGTCAACAGTCTGGTGTCCAATTTTTGGAAATAAGATGCATGCATTTGCACTTGCACTTACAGTGATTGTTATTGTCATCATCATGTTCATTACTGTCATATTTCCCACTTAACAGTAGTGTTTAAACACACACACACACACACACACACACACACACACACACACACACACACACACAAATACCCAATACACACACCAGTGTTTCCTATATAATAGTTATTTTTACACTGAATTGTATCCTGTGTTTGTAGCTTTTTTCAATTTTCTGGTGGTTTCACATGCATTTGAGAGTAAAGCTTAATATTGATGTGTATTTGAAAATTCTCTCAGCAGAGGACAGTTGAGAGCTGCTGAATTATCCTAAGATCATGGCTTGAGCAGGACCCCAGGCATGCCCAATGCATTGAGAATGTGTGTGTTTGCATTGGCCTCCTGTAAGCCTTATGCTGAAGGAAAGCTGGAGTATAAATTATAAAATAAAATGCATCCTGTTTCTGTTCCCTATGCTTTGGCTATTCCTTACAGTGAAGAAAAAACATGAAATACACAGCAGCAAGGGGCAGCAATCCCCCCAAAAGAACAAAACTTTTACTGTACTGTACTGTACAGTACAGTACTGACCTATGCACGCCTATTTAGAAGTAAGTCTCAGTGGGACTTACTCCCAGGTAAGTATTGCAGTCTTAAGTAAGCAGAACAAAGAGCAAGCATAAACACTGTAATGTGATGTGTTTTCCTTCAGCATCCCATATACCTTACCTTCCAACATTTTTTTTTTAGATGAAAATAATTATTTAAATTTTGCATTCTGTTAGTAGGCCCATGTAGCGATTAGAAAAAATGGTGGTTAGGATGCAACCAAAGTTACACTTTTTAAAAACCTGGTATTTAAGTTGTTAATTAAGCTCACACATTTAGCTTTCCTATCCAAATAGGATTTACACAATGTTTAATCCTGGCTGGATCATATCCACTATGGACAAACTACTTTTATTATTATTATTAATAATAATAATAATAATAATAATAATAATAATAATAATAATAATATATTTCTTACCCACCTCTCCACTTGGATCGAGGTGGGGAACAACAGTGAATATAAAACACTTAAAAACTGATTGAAAACATAGTATACATGATTAAAAAATCCTTAAAACATTCTAAAAACATTCTAAAATTCCACTGGGTAGGCCTGCCTGAATAGATCAGTCTTTATTGCTTTTTTAAATGCTAAAAGACTGTCAAGTTGACAAATCTACAACTGCAGATGTTGTACTTCCTTACTATGTAAAAAGACAACAACATCCCCCCACCCTTCATTTAGCTACTACAGCTCAGTGTATGTTTAACATATACAAATCAACAACCCAAATACTATAATATTCAGACTGTCAAACCTCAGTACATTTCAGTAAAGTGAAATTCAAAACGAATTTGGGTCAAACATGTGAGGAGATCTGAGCATACATAAAACAGTTTTATAGCCTAAGACTAACATCATTTTTTTACTGTCCAATCCAGATATTTAAGATTGACTGACAACTCTAAAGATGCCAGTCCAAATTGTTATCAGGAGCATTTGTATATCAGTGATATTTAACATTAAAATGGTTAGATCCAGGAATGAAGTAATCAGGATGATACTCTATTGGCCAGATAACATACCTTTGAAGGATACACTGCAAGAATAATAATACAAAATACAAATTAGTTATATACCCCCATCAAAGTTCATGTTCATTGAAAAAATAGCAACACCTACTGTACCTATTATATGTATAGTTTGAGATAATACGGTCAGAATGCAAGCATCTTATCCAATTAAGCTACTATATACTGGTTTATTTTCTTCAGTTCATTGTGAATCTCTCTGTTGTCATAACTGGAATAGCATTTGAGTTTATCTTTTCATAGGTAAGGCCAACTACTAATGGCAGCATTATGAGCTGGGTGTTTGTGCCTGTGATTGTGAGGTCATCAAAATGCTCAGTCAGAATGTTGCTTATCCCAAGCAGTTCATGAGACATGGACCCTTAAGAGAAAGGCAAGAGACATGAGGAGAAAAGGAGGCCAGAGACAACCTCACAGTGGAGTGAAAGAGAGATATTAGCGAAGAAGGAAACCAAATATTAGCAAATATCTCTAGGTAAGATTTTGCAGACCCTTTGGCATTGCTTAGCTCTGTTTCTATTGGTGGACTTTCCATTCAGTGAACTTCATTGTCTGGCCACTCCCCCCTCACACACACCCATGCTCCTCCCATCCCAGCTTGCTCTTCACTATTGATTTTTCTTCCAGTGATATTTACATGCTTAGGGTGAACTTGAAATTTCTCCTCATCCCCACTCTGCTTTAAAGGGCCTTGCTAGACACGCCGGCTTACGCCGGCAGGGAGGCGGGGCCGAGGCGCGCTAACGTTAGCGCGCCTCGCCCGGGCTTCCAGACGCACGACGCGCAGGGACGTCGGGTCCCTGCGTCGTCCGCCATTTTTTTGTTTGTTTGTTTAAAGGGGCCGGGTGCAGCCCTAAGACTCCGGAGACGGTAAGTGGTGTTTTTACTGGTTTTTTTTAAAACGGGGGGGGGGGGCGCGAAGGATGGCAGGGTGGGTGGCAAGGGGGCAGGGCAGGTGCGATCGCGCCGCGCACCGCCCGAGCAAGCAGCCGAGCGGCGCTTGCCCGGGCAATGCCTGTCATGGGGCGGCATTGCCCGGGCAAGCACCGCTCGCCTGCTTGCTTGGGCGGTGGCGGCGCGATCTCCCCCCCCTCCCCCCTTGCCACCCACCCTGCCATCCTTCGCCCTCCCCTCTCTTCCCCCCCCCAGGCCGAGCGCTGTGTCAGGCAGGTCCGCAGCTTTTCGCGGCTACTCGCGAGTAAGCGAGGAGCCGCAAAAAGCCGTGGAAGTCCCTAGTGTGGGCTTGCTGGTTGCTTTTATGGCCCCTTGTCTTAGAGGATTATGCAGTGCTTATTTGAGAGCCAGTGTGGTGCAGTGGATAGAGTGGTTACAGTGTTGGACTGCAATTCAGAAAATCCGGGTTCTAGTCCTCCCTTGGCCATGAAGTTCACTGGGTGACTGTCGGCCCATTACTGCCTCTCAGACTAACCAACTTCACAGAGTTTTTGTGAGGATAAAATGGAGAGGAGGAGGCCCATGTGAGCGATCTTGCGTTCCTTGCAAGAGGTGGGATAAAACTGTAATAATAAAAATGTTCTAAATGGAGAGGTGCTTGCTTGGGAGCCACACCCATTCTTGTGGAAGTCCTTCCCTCAGCACTAAATTGTGGTGGCTGCATAGGGCTGCTCTGAACTTAGAGAATAGCACTATGCACAAAGGAACTCCTTTGTTATTTTTATATGTTCCAGGGCTTCACGTGTTGAGTGCTCCTGATAACAGTCTATCAAGAACAAGGTAGGCATCCTCCTCATTTTGCTGAAGTGGTAGAAGAGGTGAAACATTGCAATGTCCAAAACTCAAGAGTAGCAACCAGGACTGGTTAAGTTCTTTTGCTGCCTGCAAATGCTGCCCCCTTCCAGTTGAGGTCCATTGTACCCCAAACCAGTCATGTTATTTTGGAACCTAAAGCAGAAAATCTCCTACTCCCTGGCAGTAAAAGTGCATTAACAAATTAATCATTAATCTCCCCAAATCAGCTGCCTTCCTAATGATGGAGGCAAATGATGCCTCTTTTCTCAGTTCACATTAAGGCCATAGCTAGACCTAAGGTTTATCCCTGGGTCGTCCAGGGGCCAAACCTGTTCATCTAGGTGACACACAGGGGATCCAGTGCTCAGGCAGGGGCGAACCATGGATGATCCCAGGATAAACCTTAGGTCTAGCTGTGGCCTTAGTGAGACAGTTGAATTCTACTCAAAATTCAAGATCTGTAATATCATTTCTAACTTAACCCCTTAATTCAAAATTACATCTCCTTTGGCTGCAGTTCTGTGGAAGCTGAAATCTAAATCTTTAGGGGAAACCCACAGTGAGAGTGGCTACTGCTGCATGTTGAGTTTTCTGTGAATTGCCTGTTGGCATGCCTCTGCAAATGCCCAGTTGCAATGGCAAGTGGATACCACACTGTATAGCCCTAAGAACATGCCAGTAATTGTTCGATGAATCCCCTTGATCCAAGATGAGTATTTTTCAGTGGCAGCCATGCTCTGGCAGGGAGATGTAATGACATCATATCATATCACTTGCTAAGAGGAGCAAAGTTTCTCTGAGTTGGTCCTTAAGATATAGGTGCAATGGACCAAATTGCTGCTTCTATCATGGCAGCTGAAGCCAATTTAAAATATCAGGCTGCCTGCAGGTTTCTTTTAAAAATATATATCTAATGAAGCTCAAAACTATCTCACTAGTGAGATCCTAGTGATATAGGGTAGGATACAAATTTTTTAATAGATAATAAATAAATACATATTTCTTGTTTCCTATTTTACGTGTAAAAGGATATTCCAACATCAGGCATCTAACTATCTATCTAAGCTGTGCGCAAATGGCCTCTCAAACTTCTCAACCCAATTGGGAGCAGAAAAATGCTGGGGTGAGTTCACCAAATTTTGTCAAGGGGAGGAGAAATTCTCCAGCATTGTCTCAGGGCTGGGGCACTAGTAGCATAGCTTATTTCTCCCATGCCCCATTTCCCCCCTCCCTCTTGCTGCTGCTGCGATTTGCAGTAGATGTGTTAGCAGTCTGCCCACCATTTTGCAGCCTTCACAATTGCCCAGCTGCGCACCTAGTAGCTTTTCTAGACGTTGTGGTGAACTACAAATTTCCTGGAGATGTCTCAGAGATAGGATAGTTCCAGTTCAGATCAGCTTTATTGTTAAATCCAGCAACAATCATAACAAGATATAACACATTTTTCTAGAACTATACCAGTTTTATTAAGAAATATTTTACTGGTTTAAGCTTTTATATTGACTGTGGCCTTCTCCTTTTCTTATTCATTAGATTATGGCATCATCAAATGAAGAGTTTAATTCTGACAACAGCTTTTCATCCCTGACTGGGACAGGAAATCAGAACATTGCCTTAGGAACTGATGGACCTTCAGACTCAAGGTGTCCTATCTGCTTGGAAAGAATACGGAATGTGGCCTTCTTAAATCCCTGCTTCCATAGATTCTGCTTTGCTTGTATCCTAGAATGGTCTGATAGGAAAGCAGAGTGTCCACTCTGTAAGCAGTGTTTTAACTCTTTCTTTCACACCATAAGATCTGATACGGATTTTGAAGAATACATTGTTCCCTTTGAAAATGCATCCTTCGGCATGTGCGGGGAGAGGTCGGCTCAAAGACCTGAGACATTGCCAGATAATGGGGTCTTGTATCAAGGATATTCAGATCTCCAGTCTCAAAGTAGGATGAGATCGTTTGATGAACTGATGAGACAGTTGAGCATAAGGAGGTCATCTCACCCAGGAGGAATATCCCTTGGGCAAATTCGAGAGCAGGTTACAATTAAGTTCAGGAGGGCCCTTTATCGATCTGGAGTGCGTGTCAGGAATGTCCAAAGTGGAGGTTTTTATAGGGATATATCAGCAGATTTTTTCCACAGGAATCCTGTCCGCCTTAACAGGTTAGTTCCCTGGTTGAAACGTGAGCTGCGAGTGCTGTGTGGTACACATGCATTCTTGATCCAAAACATACAGCATATTGTTTTGAATAACATAACCATCTATGATCTGGACAGCCAATCATTTGCAGATATTATGCAACCCCATTTACTCCACTACACCAATCACTTCTTGCATGAATTCATCAATTTTGCCCGCTCCCCTTTCAACATTAAAGCTTATGACTGGCGAGCCAGTTATGACATTCCCTATCCTATGCATGATGATGGGTTCCAGTCCTATTCGTCATTTACTACATCATCTTCAGAGGAGGAGGAGGAAGAAGAAGAGGAAGAAGGGGAAACTGAAGACTCAGATGAGAATGCGGGGGAAGAAGGAGAATCAGTGACAAGTAATGAGGAAGGAACTTGGGATGATGAAATCCAAGGGTCAACCAGTTCCAGTTCTGACCAGGCTCTGGATGAGTTTTTTCTTCCTTTTGGATCTTCAAATGGAGAACTTTTAAGAAGTGGAGACAACATGCATGTATTTTTTCAAGCTGATGCACATTTAGGTACACACAACAGGCATTGTCTATTACATAAATGTGTTCTTGATCAGATAGAAGAGAGCACACCTATGTTGTGCAAGTCCATCCCCAATTGTATGGAGAGTGCAGAGCACAATGTAGACGATGATGAAGAAGAAGAACTGGGAGATGAGCAGGAAGCCTTGAGAAGCCATAGCTTTGGTGGTTGCACTCATAGTCATAGTAATGCAGGTTCGGCTGTCTCTACCATTGCTCTGCTCAATAGCAATAACCAAATGTTTAATGCTCTGCAGGTTCCATCTCAGGAGCAAGAAACAAATAGCATGGATCAGACAACAATGCCACATCAGGACACACTTAGCACCAAGCTGATCCATCACAAAGGAGAGGATATAATTGTTATTGAGGTATTTCAGCCCCAAAGAGACAACGTTTTGGTTACTGAGCACATAGAATTGAAAACAAAAGAAATGGATTATTCTGGTCAGTTCCCATGGCAAGGTGAAGAAATGGCTAACTCTACAGAACTGCACACTCCTGCAGAAGTCACACCAAGTGGCTCTGCTGCCAAATGGGATGGTGGATGTTTTTCATGTATCAGAAGACTGTGATTTGCATGCCAGGAAAGTCACAAGGGAATAACCCAATAAAGAATAACCCACAGGGGAACTAGTGAAGTGGTTCTCTTATTGCGGTTATACATATTACGCTCAATCCAATAAATTCGTATATATGAATAAATTTCTATAATGTATGGCAACAGAAATCTGGTGTTAGTCATTAGAAAAACACTGATGATCAAAAGACCATTGTATAAATTACCTAAACTGTTTTAAGAAAAAAACAGACAGGGAAAAAATACTCTATGAAAATTTGACAGGATTCTCAAAAAACATATTTACATGTCTTATTATGTTTAATTGGAAAGTGATCCACTCACACATTTTGAACCTTAACAGAGAATTCATTAGAGGGAGAGCAGATGTCAGTTCTTTCTGGATGCTTTATGGACCCTTTATAAATATTTTTAATGGAATCTCAGAATGCTAGTGCAAATCTGTTAGTCCCGTTTCCCTTGCAAATGGAACAACTTTACACTTTTCAAATAAATGTACTACAAATAAACCAGCAAAGGTGCAAACAAAAGAAAATATTCTTTTTTAAAAGAACATTTACCATTTCTTGAAGATTGAGTTAAAAAACATGTGATATAAGAGTTTTCTTTTGTCTCTCTGGTGTCCTTTCAGCTCTTTCTCTTCAGATACTCTTTTCCTCCTCTATCTATCACCAACTGATTCCCCCACAGCCCCTTTCCCAACATTCTATGCCTGTCTTTTCATCGGCCAGCACTCTAAGAGCTCATAGGAGTAAATATTATTACACATGCATACACACACTGTATCATATGTTACATTGCATGCACACTGTGAGATACACGTATTAACCTCCCCTTTGTCTCATTTTTCTCCCTTCCCGCGATGCCCAAAGCACAATCCGTGAACTTTTTGAAGTTTCAAAATTTTCTGCACTGCTCAAGCTTCAGTTTAAAAAAAAAATGAGCGAAATGGGTCTGGCAGTTCTTGAGTAATAAGCTTTACACTACCATATTATAACATAAAATATTATCATTAAAGTAAGATTATCTTCCCTTCTGTTTTGTGTGGGTTCATCAGAAACTAGAATACACAAAGTAGAACCTAGAATGTTCAATCTAGTACAACATACAATACACCAGAGTTGCTGTGTTGCTCACTGCTGGCTTTGGCCACAGCTAGACCTAAGGTTTATCCCGGAATCATCCAGGGTTCGCCCCTGCCTGAACACTGGATCCCCTCTGTGTCACCTAGATGAACAGGTTTGACCCCTGGACGATCCAGGGATAAACCTGAGGTCTAGCTATGGCCTTTGTCTCCATCTGGACTCATGATTCTTTTATAAGTCTGCCAAAATGTTCCACACTGGTTTGCAGATTTGCTCGCCACAACCATCAATATCCATTAGGGTTACAAGGTGTGTCCCCAACTAAACATGGCAGATTTAAAACTTAGTCAGAAGGTTGTATTTGTTAGATCTATTTATTACAAGTGAAATCAGGCTGATCAGGAATATCCATCATAGTTGAAGCAGCAAATAGTCCAGTGAAGGCACATTTGGAAAGAAATTATCTGTCTTCAAGAGCCAGCCTGTGAAGCAGCAATCACTTTCATCAGATAGAAGTGGGGTGTCAAGTTGAATTCAACTCAATGGCATGCGTTGGCATTTTCAGATCCAGGAATAAAGAATGATGACTTCATAGGCACACTTGGGGCCTCTCCAAAATAACTGTTAGTCACATGGGAGTTGCTGAAGTATGGCTCCTTTCCATGACCTTTGGTAACATTGGAAGGCCAATGTATGGTGGGAGGAGTCCATGCCATGATTCTTTCCTACACTATCATCCCCCCTCCTGGGCACTGGAACAATGTGAGCATAGGAGGAGGCTGCATAATGGACTCTTTTGCATGCCACCTTGGATTCCCAACATTACTTAAAGGCACGGGGAGAACTCCAACTGCAGTAGCTACCAAGTTGCTAAAGATTAAGAGTTGGTTCCAGGATGTGCCTATTGCAAGAGAAAGGGCTCTGTTCGCAGAATGTCTGATTTTGGTGGGGGATCACCCCACAGCTCATCCTATTCAGCAGGGTCTCCTGATGCTCTTTCTGGCATTTACAAGGGGCTGGAGGGGCTGCCATTGGAAGGAGGTGGTGGAGGCATCCACTTTGATCAGCACAGTAGATTCCACTTAAGATGCGGGGTGATTTCAATGAATTTCTCCTGGGGGAGGAGAAATTCTCCAATAGTTTCTCATTGGTAACACAACTTCTCTTTTCTCTTAAGTCCCCCGCCCCCGCCATTGGAAGTGGTAACAGCATCAACTGTGTTGGCAACCTGGCTTTCATTTTACATCTACATCAATGCCCCTTACCTAGCCTCATTCTAGGGCTTTGTGGGAGGTGGGGTTAGGGGAGAAACAATGCAAGCACTACCACCACCCAAAAAAGAAAAAAAAAGACCATAGCCCTTAGGGATGCCTATTAAAATATACATGGTGTCCTGTAGTGGGGGGGGGGAAATTCCACACAAGAAATAAGGATCATGCAACAAAATAGGAACTCGCCATTGTAGTCTGCATAGTGAGGTCACAGGTAGAATATTCATTGGATTCTGTTTACCCACCTTGAATTTTGTCTCTATGGGAAAGAGAACCATCTGTTGAAACCAATAATCCTATAAGAAACTATTACCTGGAAGAGGTGAGCTGGTGTGTGTTGTGGGGAGGAGAATGGAAGGTGGGGTTATTGAAGAGGAGATATAGGAGGAGAAGTACAATGTATATGTGTTTAGTGTAAAGAATGTTTGATTTAAAAAGCCCTTCTCTGCCTGTCAATAGTGGTAGAACTTTAGAATTTAGGATTTATACATTGGCGTAAATGCCTGTGAGGTTCTTTAAAAAGAAACAAACTACCAACTGGATATTGATGGGATGGGGAAGAATACAGTTGGA
Source organism: Elgaria multicarinata webbii (assembly GCF_023053635.1). Classification (NCBI taxonomy): domain Eukaryota; kingdom Metazoa; phylum Chordata; class Lepidosauria; order Squamata; family Anguidae; genus Elgaria; species Elgaria multicarinata. Next base: position 24,765,940 of record NC_086176.1, read on the forward strand.
ATTACATGTTACCAAAATAAAATAAAGTCCAGAGGGCTGCCACCTAAACCAGCAGCTCCCATGACGGATTTTGTCCCAACATATCTTGTGACCTGATTTCATTACACTTTCCTGGTTCACTCATAATGCTAGCTAAGGGGTTGTTGGTTGAAATATGTTTTTTTGTTGTGCTTGAACTCTTCGCCATCAACAAACCATGGTTTGTTAACCCACTACAAACCACACACAGAAGCCACAGTTTGTTGTTGATTTGCAAAGACTGGTTTGTGGTAACATCTAAAACTTGAAACCTGGCACATCTTTTTTTTTAAAAAAAAATCACTGATATTGATTTTAGAATGCATTTCTAAATCATAGTAGTGAATTATGACATTCAAAACAGATCTATGTTTGTGGAGTCCAAATCAAACATCCTTAAGAACATAAGAAGAGCCCTGCTGGATCAGACCAAGGGTCCATCTAGTTCAGCACTCTGTTCACACAGTGGCCAACCAGCTGTCGACCAGGGACCAAAGAAGAAGGACAGGGTGGGACAGCAATTTGTGTATATAGGCTTACTGCCTTCTTGATCAGCCCATTCCTTTGTAAAGCTTAAATCAGCTAATGGGTGGCTTTCAGGGAACTCAGTCTAACTCTTTGTTATTCCTTTTAACAAGCATATTGCTGTAAATTAAGCATTCTTAAAAGGACACTGTGCATTCAGGCCTGGCTGAAGAACTGGAAATTAGAATCACCTGTGCGGCACCTGTTCCACAAAGAGTTCTTCATCCAGCTAGAATTGTACATGTGGAACTGTTCCCATTGTTGGACCAGAGCACCCTTAATTAGAACATACACTAGATTAATTATTTTCATTTTTTAAAAAAATCAGTTCAGGTTATCTTTCTACACCCCACCAATATTGTGGAACCATGATATTACAGCAATAGTACAAAAAAAATAAAGGGGTGTTCTGTGGCCTAACCTAAGACTTCTATGTGCTTTCTTTCAGATCATGAGACCCCTGCATAAGGAATTTAAACCAAGGACTGGGTTTAGATCCCTAGGAGAGGGTTCTTTAGTCAAGACAATGCCCCTAAGTATGGCAAAAAGCTCAAAATGTGCCATCTGCTTAGGGGGAATCCAAGACACAACGTACTTGAACCCTTGCAATCACAAGGTCTGCTTTGATTGTATACAGAAGTGGTCCAGAAAGAAAGTCATATGCCCACTGTGTAAGCAGCGTTTCCATTCATTCTTCCACACTGTAAGCACAAAAGGCGCATTTTGCGAGTATGTTCTGCCTTTGAATGATGGCTCCTTTTCTCATTCAGAAAGCAGAGAGAGTCTTACATCACCTCCTGACAATGGAATAGTGCATGATGAAATTAGAGGAATGCTAACTCAAAGAGAGAGGGATATTTATCAGCTCATGAGACAATTTGCAGTAACAAAGAGACCTACTAACAAAGGTGTAATAAGCCTTGGGAAATTTAAAGCACAAGCAGTAATTCAGTTTAGGAGAGCTCTATACCGTACTGGGATCCTAGTTCAAAATGCCCCCAATCCAGATTTCAAACGAATTGCTTCAGCAGAATTTCTCAGCAGAAACCCTGGTGGCTTTGACAGATTAATCCCATGGCTGAAGCGAGAATTAAAAGTGCTGTGTGGCAATCAGAGGCCGATGATCCATACCTTGCAGAGTTTCATCCTAAATAAAATGATGCAGCACGACCTCCAGAGCAAGGAGTTCGAAGCTCTGTTACGGCCTCACTTGCGCCACTTCACAACTCACTTCCTGCACGAGTTTATCAGTTTTGTGCAGTCGCCATTCAGCGTGAAGAAGTATGACTGGAATGCCTCCTATGAATGCCCCACTCTTACAAGGGAAGATTCTGATTCTTTCACTTCTTCTGGATCTTCCGACGAAGAACATTCCCTGCTACCTGATAATGATCAGGCAACCAAAGCCAACAGTAATTTAGATGATGGATCACTGGGATGCTTCAACTCTGGTTCTGAGAAGGATATTACTGTTGTGTCTACTACGGCAGATGTCACAAACCACTTATCAGTTTATCAGTTCATCAAATGTGGCTATAGTCTCATCTGCTGAGAAGCAGTGATAGTGATAGTGATAGTGATAGTGGCAGTGGCCAGGAGTACTCTCTTTTGATCAGCATACTGGCAAGTTAGTGGAGAAGGAGAATCTTGCCTTAGCTCCTGCTACCAACTGTAACTGCAGAGGCCATCAGAGAGGGAGGAAGCAGCAGCCAGGCCCCTCTCCACCGTGCCTGGGTCCAGCTCCAGCTGAGAGCCCCCTCCCTCCTGCTACCAACTGTCTCTGCAGAGGCCACCAGTGAGGGAGGAAGCAGCAGCCAGGCACCTCTCCACTGTGCCTGGGTCCAGCTCCAGCTGAGAGTCCCCTCCCTCCTGCTACCAACTGTCTCTGCAGAGGCCACCAGTGAGGGAGGAAGCAGCAGCCAGGCACCTCTCCACCGTGCCTGGGTCCAGCTCCAGCTGAGAGCCCCCTCCCTCCTGCTACCAACTGTCACTGCAGAGGCCACCAGTGAGGGAGGAAGCAGCAGCCAGGCACCTCTCCACCGTGCCTGGGTCCAGCTCCAGCTGAGAGCCCCCTCCCTCCTGCTGTCAACTGTAACTGCTGAACTTTGCAACTAAGATTGTAGTGCCTGAATTTGCTTTCCTTTCCCCCCTCCTCCTCCTCCCTCCCAATCCCCTTTCCTTTTGTGTCATGTCTTTTAGATTGTAAGCCTGTGGGCAGGGACTGTCAAGAAATACTTTTGTAAGCCGCCGTGAGAGCCTTTTTTGGCTGAATGGCAGCATAAAAATCCTTAAATAAAAAAATAAAAAAATAAAAAACAACGAAGGGAATGATTTGGAAGACTTGTCCAACAGTGATTCTGAAAAAGGGAGGTATACAGCAGACAAGTTCCTAAAAAACAAGCTGCTGAAGTTGCAACCAGATAAAAGAGCTCAAACATTTGGATCGTTCTCTCCAGCTCAGCTACTTCAGTGCAAAGAAGAAAGTGAAGACCTGAGGGAATTGCAGCCTGTTGAGACTCACAGCTCGAAGAATGCTGAAGCATCTAAGAATGCCTTAAATTTACTAGCATCAGGGGATAATAATTATAAGGCATTTAGTTCGAATCACAGCGATGTTGCCGAAATCAATAGCATCCAAAACTCCACAAAGGAAGAAGCAACCACATGGCAGCAAGTGGATTCCCCCACAAGGAATTTGAGAAGTTCTTCTTCAGAAAGGTTCACAACATTATCTCCCAACAGGAAGAGTGTCCTGAAGAAGAGTGGATCAAGGGGTATGGGATACCATTCTGAAGAAGGATATTCTGCCCCAAAAGGAAGACATGGAGGAAAAGGTAGAAGAAGGCATCCACACGAGGAGAAGCAATGTACAAACTATTCCAGAGACAAGAGACATAAGAGAGAGCAAAGGAAGTCAAAGTCTAGGGATGCAAGTTTATTTCTCTGGAGCACTCTGCCATTAAGAAGTGAGAGCATTGTGGCTAGAGATACAAATAAGCCAAAGTCTCAGAACACACATCATTTTAGAAAACCAAGGAGCAAAGATTATGATTGTTTAAGAAACAGAGTTTCTAGTGAACCAAACTGCAGATATCTTTACTACAGACAAGACTCTGAGAGATACAGGTATGAAGAACCATTGTATAGTAAGGGTGAGTCAGCCAGAGTTTATGGTTCAAATCCACTTGATAATTGCAGGGAGAGATTGTTTTCCTCCCCAGAAAATAGAATCTCAGACAATCAAGAAAGACTGGCTAAAGGCTGGTACCACTATTCAGAGAGATGCAGAACCACAGGGAGACCCAGAGGCAGGTGTGTTGTGGTAGGACAAGAGGGAGGGCTTTGCGATAAACTTGGTGGGAAAAGGAGACACAAGTCACACCACATGGAGCCTGGCCATTCAAGGGGAGGCCTGAGATAGTTCTAGATTGGTATGAACAGCTAAAGCTCTCATTACCAACTCCAGTGCAAAACAAAGACCACAATGGAAGCTGTGAAGGAAAGACCATGGAAGTAATGGCCGAAGAAATTAGCAAGGGCAAATGCATACAATAATGGAAGGCAACGGCTTCACAAAAAGAGAGGCTGCAAAGCCAAGCACAAAATGAAACAAGCAAGAGACGTGTTCTTCTCTAAGTGTGACTTTGCCTTTTGAGTCTTATGAATAAAGTAAAAGAAAAAAATCTCATATGTATGTACATACTTACGCTATTCAATTTCTGTCACAATCCTTTCTCAGGATTTTGGGGCAGGTGACTAACTGAAAATAAACAACTCATCATGAAAAAGAAAAGAAAAGAAAAGCCCAATTCAATTAAAGTTACCTCATGCCTGCCAACTGAACTACACCCTAAAGGAGAGTGTGTTTAAGCTTACCCGATATGGACTGGAGAAAAGGAATTGCAGGGGAAATGTGGAGGGTGGGGGTCTGGAAGGTGGCCAGAAATGGCTTAGCAAGCCACGTGGCTTGTGTGCTTCACTGTTTTGAACCCCTGCTTTAATGGGCCTCTTGGGGAAGGATGTTCTAGAGTTGTGAGACAGACGCTGATAATGGTGTATCCGAAGTAATTAACAATGAAAACCTAATTCCTGTCATGTTTTTTATAGTAAATTATTTGGCACCAGGCAAGTACCATGCACACAAACAGAGCTATCATTTTGTATCTTCCATGATGCCCCAGACCTATTAACACTCTGGGACATGCTGCACATCGGTGGGGGGAGGGGGGCAGGGCCAGTCTAAGACATGTTGCTGCCTCAGGCAAAGCACCCTCCTCCTCCCAAGTCGAAGTACTTAGTACTCAAAGCCATCTAAGTTACTTTGGCACCTAAAATGGAGAATTCGACAAGCACTTCTAACTAGGCATGTGCTCCGCTCCGATTAGGAGCGTAGAAGCAGTAGCGGATTGGCCTGCTCCGCCTTACCCAGAGGTGGAGTAGGAGCGGACCGCGGACCCCTAGAAGCAAGGCGAAGAGAAGCGACCATTTTTCGGAGCTCCTAGTTCAGGCGGAGCGCTCCGGTCGTCATCTTGAAAACATTTCGCCCATAGGATTGCATTGCGGCAAATAATCGCGGATAACTACGTTGTTTTTGAAGCTATCGTTCTGGAAATTCTTGTGCACAGAGAGTCGTGGATGGGGGTCATTTTGAGACTACTCTCACCTCTCTGCATCGTGCGGGTCGTGCGGTAAAATTTTTAAAAAATCTGGTCAACAGCGCAGCTCAAACGGTGATTTTCAGCTTTTCGCCCATAGGATTGCATTGCGGGAAAGAATTGGGGATAACTGGGGGGGGGGGGGTTAAGCTATCGTTCTGAAAATTCTTGTGCTTAGACAGTCATGGATGGGGGTCATTTTGAGACTACTCTCACCTCTCTGTGTCATGTGGTTCGCGTGCGATATTTTTTAAAAAATCGGGTAAACAAACATTACAAACAGGGACAGCGCGGGTCAAACGGAGGTTTTCGCCCATAGGATTGCATTGCGGAAAACAATTGGGGATAACTGGGTTGATTTTTAAGCTATCATTCTGAAAATTCTTGTGCACAGAGAGTTGTGGATGGGGGTCATTTTGAGACTACTCTCACCTCTCTGCGTGGTGCGGGTCGCGCGCTAGAAGTTTTTTAAAAATCAGCGGGAAAAATACCTTTTTCAAAGGGCTGAGGGGCAGAGTCAGCTCCCGGTCATGATCACATGATCCCAAAGTTAGAGGAGGGCACAGGCAAAATGGGTAACTTGGGATTCTGGGAAACTTCTCTTTCTTCATCTGAACGGACTTTTCCCAGTGTTTTTTAACACAGTAGCCCCAGCAAATGCACAAACACAACCTGAAATCATATACTAAGCCAAGAATAAGAGATAGAAACACAGCACTGCTACCCACCCTAACTTTGGGGAACAACTGAAAAGATGTGGTGCAAGGGGATGAGCTCCCCTAGGGCATCTCATCGTGGACGTGCCCCCACTCTCTCCTGCACTGGAAGGCCATTAGAGCCTTCCAAAGAGAGTAAAACGGTGGAGCAATGCCTATCATGAGTTGAAGTGAGCGTTTACTTCTTAGTGGTGGAGCGATGTCTATTATGAGTTGAAGTGAGCGTTTACTTCTCAAGATCAGAGCTGTTGGTGAAGCAATGGCTGTCTTGAGTTGAACTGGCAGCTACTTCCCCCTCCCCCGGGCACGTCCCCCTATTGCTGGTAAAAGACAGATATAGCTTTTTTAAAAAAATTCTTCTTGCTGTTTATTGAGCAACACTGCTGCTTTTAATTCCACCCCTCCTTTGTTTATTTATTTATTTATTCCATTTTATATGCATTACTGGCTTATCCTTGGCTCACTTCCTTATGCCCCCAGAAATGCCAGCTGCATGCCTGCCTGCCTTCCCTCCCTCCTCCCCTGCCCACCTCGCAGGGATGTTGTGTGTGTGTGGCTTTGACTCAAGGGAGAAGTCCTTCCTGCGCTCACTTGGAGTTTTGGAAGTTCCAAATTTTGCAGGTTTAAGCCCCGCCAAAAAACAGGGGATGATGGGACTGCCTTGAGTCTCGGCGTGCGTATGTATCCCTGGATAAGCTGTCATGGTGGTGAGTTTGAGGGGTTTTTTTAACGTGCAAAATTGACGGAGCTATGGAAAGGGGTGTTGGATTTTCATAAATTCCCCAAAAATCAGGGGATGATGGGATTTGCTTGAGTCTCAGCGTGCATATGTATCCCTGGATAAGCTTTCATGGTGGCGAGTTTGAGGTTTCTAACGTGCAAATTGACGGAGCTATGGAAAGGGGTGTGAATGGGGTGCCCGATTTTCAAAAATTCCCCAAAAATCAGGGGATGATGGGATTGCTTTGAAACTTGGCGTGCGTGTGTATACCCCCATGAGGTGTCATGGTGCCAAACGTGAGGTTTCTAACTTGAACAGAAAAAAAGTTGTTTACTTTTTTAGCTTTCAATGCAAGCCTATGGGGGGGGGAAACGGAGCTCCGATCCGGATCCGGAGCTCCGAGCGGAGCGGAGCAGAAGTGTGCGGAGCGGGGGCGGAGCGGAGCGGAGCGGCCCGATCCAAAAATGGCAGATCTGCAAGTGAAGCGGAGCGGGGGGTCCGTGCACACCCCTACTTCTAACTGGCAGTGCAATACAATAATCATAAATAGCTAACCATTTGCTGCCAGTTCATGACACCCAAAATCAGATGCCTAAGCCAGCTTCCTCACTATGCCTAATGTGTGTGTGTGTGTGTGTGTGTGTGTTGATAGGGATAGCAGCTGCCTCAAATGAATATTGGAGAATGTTTAGAGGAAATTTTGTAATGACCTCTTTTTCTCAGAGGGTGGGAGAAAAAAAGAAAAGGGGAAAAAGTCAGAAATTTTGTCAGAAAAAAAAATGTCCTGAGAAATTCTGAATACCAGAGGAGCATAATGGTTGTAAGCAATTGGAGAAGCAGCCGCATTCCTGCAAATCACTCTGTAAGGACATTCCCACTGCTACTCCATGCAGCAGCAAAGTTTGGGTGGGCTTAGCACATGATTGAAAACTATAGACTTAGGGATGAGGAGGAAATTCGTTTAGTTCACATTTTCATGTGAGCTCACCTAATTTTAAACTTTCAAACCACTGTGTGAACTGAAATCCTTCAAAATCCGCACGTTTCCAAATTTTGCAATCGAGTTTCATGCAAACTTTTTATTATTATTAAATCTTCAAAGTTTGGGAGGAACTGAATTCAAGACAGGAAAAATAAGAAGCTGAGACTGAAAGATTGGTCCATCCCTATACGGATGCCTGCATCTTCATTTTGTAATAGCCACCAGATAGGTATTATTACAGAAGCTACGATGTGGTTCCTAGCCCACTGTTTCGACCCCAAAATGGAGAATGTTCCATTCATCTGGGTTGGGCAAAGTGGTTTATGAGAACAGAATTTTGTGAATTTTGTTAACTTGTTCCTGTGAAGCATATAATGTGAATTAGCTATTGGCTGTTTATTTCTGAGTATTATCATTAAGTTCATCAATTTTAATCATAAAACGTTCAACTTTATTGCCTGTGTAATTTTGAGATAACAGTAAGGAGAGCAAGATTCACTGCAGTTCTTCTGCTGACTCAAGTATCCTTCTCCCATCAATTGCAATTAACTTTTAATAGCTACTACTCTAATCTTGAATTAAAGGCTTATTTGTAGCAGTCCATTTGACATGTAAACATTTTCTAGCTTGAATGATCTCCCCTCCCAATGACATTTACATTAAACTCCTTGTTATCAAAGTATTCAGAACAAGAATAACAACCACAAAACATCCTTCTTCAACTTAACTCTCGATAAACAGTTCCATCACGTGGTAACTGTAACTTTCCTATATTACATGGTACAAGTACTGTAGTTATTGAGGGTGGTCTCATTGGTCCTCACTGCTGTAATCAGATTGGCAATTGTATCCTATGTGATTTTGTTGATGGCATCATAGTGCCATGGCTGAACTGTTGATGTCATTGTGAGCCCTATTGAAAAACCTCAGCTCCCCCAATGATTAACAATTGTGTGAGGGGTGGAGCAAGGTCCACCCCCATGGCCCCCAATTAACTATGTCACCAAACACCCAACCATCCACATGCTCTAGGTGAACGGACTCTTTCAATAATGTGGAAACCATCATGGTCATGGTTCCACATCATGGATTGAGCCTATCAGCATAGTCTGTCCCCTCTACAGAAGTTTCTCCCACTTCATGGGTGGCATAAGGTTGGAGTTGACAGGGATGCAGTGGGCATGTCGCCCCTCCCCCCGGCACACACATTTTTTTTTTAAAAAAAAAGATTAGTTTTCCAAAACAAAATCAACAAAGAGAAAAGAGGGAGGAAGGGAGAAAGACAGAGAATAAGAAAAAGAAAGAAAGAAATAGATAAAAAAGGAATACATTGAATTTAAATTGAATTATTGACAGAGGGTAGCACTCTTAAGCTCTATTTATATTTTTCCACTATTACTTTACAATCCAAGACATATGTGGAATCAGTGGGCTTCTTAGAAGTTTTCTGGTGTATGTCAAACATAGGTTTAGTCTCTTTTCCATAATCTGAGAGAAAGTTTTGACAAATACTGCTGTTTATGTCTGTGATCTGTATATAGAATAAAGCCCTGCCATGTTTTATAAAAGTCAGCTGTTTTGATTTTGCTTTTAGCTAGTTTCAGCTGGTATGTCATCTTTTTTTTGCCATGGCTATTTGCCATAATTTCATATACCGTGATTTCAGTGTTCGATATTCTGCAGTTTTCCAACTTTTGGCTAGGACTGTTTGGGCATCCCTCGGCCCTCATGATGGGAACATCTCAATAGGGCTATGGGTGTCTGTAAATACAATTCTGTGGGTCATAGTTTGGCTATGACAGATGTGCTGATTTTGGAGTTCATGTCAAAATCTGAGAACATTATTTAGCCCAGTCCTCAGGACCAGAAAATACGTTACTTTAACTCTGTGGGTAGCAGCTATGTCTTCTTTCATTTTTATTGTAGAGTAGCTTCAGGGGGCCTGATCAAGATCTTAAAAATCATTATACCCACGTGTTTGAGGTCCAATCTGAATTGGAGCCACTGTAGCTTGTCTAGAATAAAAAAAAAGGGGGGGAGGGAGGGAAAACAGGTATTAGACACACATTTAAAGTGATTTCTGTTTTGGCCTGAAGTAAGAACATTTAAATTGTATTAATTTAAAACCAAAATTAAACAATTCGGACATTGAAGTCAATATGATCTAAATCTGCTTAATATTGGTAAATTTAATGCACAATCTGCCAGCTAAGGGGCTTTAAGACACACTCCTCTGCTCGTTTAGACAGAAAATGTCTGGAGCTACACTCTTAGCATGATGCAGTGTGGAGTGGGAGTCACTATAGTGTCCCTTGTACTTGAGAATTGCTGCTAGTCATCTTTACAAAACACTCTGGGAGTGGAATAAATTTCTTAATCTAGTATCTGGAGTCCCCCCCTCTCTTTTCCCCTACTCAGTTGTAGTTCAATGGGGTTAACTCCCGGATATGTAGGTACAGGACTTCAGCCAAAAAACCCTTTAAAAATTGAATTATTTATTAAATCATTAGAAAATCAAATTATTAATATTTTATTAGCATGCATACAAGCAATAATAATTTACAAAAGGATTACGTAACCTTGCACAGGGAGTAGGGATAAGAGAACCAGGGCTGGGAGAACCAGGATGTTCAAGTATATCAAAATTCTCCAAATGCCACTTTAAAACTTGGTTCAGCACACTCCCTTTTTCATTTGCGATGTTTCCCAATTTGTTCAAACTGGAAATGTTTGCACCTATTTCAAAAGTGCAGTCTTTCCTCTTTTGACTAAAGCATGCAAGTGCATATGTTTTTTTTGGGGGGGGGGGGGGATGTGCATTTCAAAGTGATCACAAGTTCAGGAATATGCGAATATTTCTCCAAAAAAAAAATGCACTCCCATTTGTGTTTGGGGGGTATGATTCTCACACATCCCTAATTTGAAGCCTCGGCGGAATGAAAATGCACCATTTTAATGAACCTAAAAGACATCCTTCACCTTCTATCTACTTGCAGATCAGGACAGTTAAAAGAAATATATTTCAGTAGTACATTGACTAATTAGGTAAAGTGACTAGAAAACTGGGATAAACCTTGTTATCTTTAGAAGTTCCAAAGATTAAGTAGGGCTTAGAACGGGGATTGGCCTCATTTAACGTTCTTCACAAGTAGTCAAAGGTAATTTTACATTATTGATGGAAGGTATATAGGAACTTGCCTCTTCAAAGTCTTTAAAATGATTTTTCCCACCAAACCTTTTGAGAGATAACAGTTCTGTGGATAGAATAAGTCAGTTTTAAGACCTGGGCTCCATGATTTGCATTTTACAGCTACTGAGATCACAAAAAAATAGTAAAATGTTCAGTTTGGTGCCGGAGGAGAAGTTCCTCATGTATTATTCTCTGATTTGTTTGCATAATCAATTTGTAGAGTTTCCTTGCTGTGAATAAACAGTATATAGTAGAGAAAGCAATTTGGGCAAGTATCAAGAATCTTGTTTAGCAAATTATTTTAATACAAGGGCTTACAAAAATTAGCGGTGACACATGCTATGTTAGAAGAACATTCCCCTAGTCTCTCTGTGCCAGGGATGAGCAAATTGTGGCCCTCCAGATGATGGGACATACAATTCCCATCATCTTCCACCATTGGCTATTCTGGATAAGGCTGATGGAGGGTCACAAGTTACCCAACCCTACTCTTAGAATGGAGACTTTCTTAAAACTCCCGCACTGAGTGTATGTGACTTCAGTTCAGGAAGCAAGTCACTGGAAGAGGTAAAGGTTTTATCTTTCACTCTTGGTGCACATTGGTCCTGATCATAAGCCTGGGCGGGTGAAGGCTAATTGCGGGTGGGTGTGGCTTGATGAGGTGTGGAGACATGCCATTGGCAGCCTCAGAGTGGTGCCATGGGAGCTGGGAGGGGACAGAAGAGATACATGCAGGCTCACCCCTCTCAGCTCCCTCTTTCACTGTGCGGCTCCCTCCCTCCCTCTCCTGTAGACAGTGTGGGTTCGCTGGTTGTCTGTTCGGAGGCGTAGTAGGAATTTTTTGCTCATTATCTAACTTGGTTGTGATTCCCCCCCCCCCCGCTTACTTCACACTGGGTGTTATAATTAGGTTGATTGGGTTTCAATTTGGTCACATTTGTTCGGTAGGCAGGTAGTAGCGAGCATATGGACCGATGTTTAAATTGGTGTGCATTCACAGGCACTATTGTGATTATAGGTAATGCCTGAGGCCCACCACTGGGAGCCTTGTGGCACCAGCTGGTGGGATAAGGGTTACCTTTGAGGCCAAGCCTCCTCAACCACTCAGAGCCTTGCGGCCTGGGGAAGATAACACCGGAAGGCCTCCCTAACTAAAGAGGGGGAAGCCAGTGAGATGGCAAATTACCTGGCACCACTTTGCGGGTAGTGAATGGTTCGCCCAATCCCCAACAGTGGCCTGTGAAATGGCCAATAGATGATGCTCGCTTAGGCCTTCCCCTTTTGCAGATCTTAAATAAATGTGGCCCTTATTTAATCCCATTCTTGTGTCTTGGCTCATCATTTCTCACCCTTCACTTCCGCAATTGGGCTGCATGCATTTTCTCTAAAGAAAGCAAAAGAGGGGTTAACCACATGTAATGTAATTAAAGTAATGTATAGCTTGACCCTCACACATGCTGGAATCCCTCTTTTAAGATGGTGCACACTGTGGGAATGAAAGCATCGCCAGTTGCTCCTGAAAGGGCTGTGCCAGCCCAAGGTTCGTACATTCCCACATTTCTGTAATACTTGAAGAGGAAATTGTGCAGGTGATTTACTCAAGCTCCATTTTCTTGTGACTCAGAAGCTTCCCCACTACCACTATGGCCAGATCTACACCAAGCAGGATATAACACTTCGAAAGCAGTTTGAAAATAGTATATGGAATGTGTCATGGGCCCCGACCATTATCAATCCCATTATGAACCATTATAAAGCAGTAGTGTAGACCCTGTCTATGCCACTTTTCAGCAGGCCTGCACACCTCTTAACCCCTTTTGGCACAGGCCACCAGGTACGTATGACAACACATTAGAGGCAAAACAAACAAAATAAATCACCTCTTCATCGAGTCTCCTGACATTGTTGAACCAGGTGACTTGTTGAACATCAGGAAAATCAGTGGGCTGAGTCATGCAGAAATTCCTAGAGGAGAAGGCATCTATAGCTACTAGTCCTGATAGCTATGTGCTACCTCCAGTAGCAGAGGCAGTAGGCATATCAGTTACTGGAGAACATGGGTGGGAAGATGCTGTTGCACTGGTGTTCTGCTTGTGGGTTCCTGGTCAACAGCTGCTTGGCCACTGTGAGAACAGAATGCTGGACCCTTGGTCTGATTCAGCATAGCTCTTGTTTCAAACTCTGCAGAGTTTTCCAAAGTTGAGAGGCCCCCAGGCTCGCTCAAGGACTCTAGAGCTCTTTTGACCAAAGCTTCAGAGCTTGCTTTGGGATTCAATGATTTTGCAAAGACTTGTTATTTTCCATTGTAATGTGTACATTTATGAAAATGTACCAAAACAACAACAACAACAACAACAACCCAGTAGTTGTTCAGTTTGTGACAAAAGGGGTTGTATCTATGAGCAAAATTCTGTGACCAAAACGGGATGCTCTCAGGTCACTTGAATGGGAATAATTGATTCCCACTTCTCCTTACAGCCCTTTGCACTCCCACATCCTCAGATTTGTTTCATCAAGTTGGGGAACCATCCAGCATGGCGTGGGATGTGGCATGAAGAGGCTGCCTGGGAACTGGGGAAAATGCAACTTCCCTTTTATTTATGGAAATCTCCATTGCAGTTTTCTCCAACCTGGTGGCCTCCAGAGGTTTTGGATTATGACTCCCATCATCCCTGACCATTGATTGTGCTGGATGGGGCAGATGGTAATTGCAGTCCAAAACATCTGGACAGCACTGGGTTGTGGATCTATCCCTCTATGAAGCAAATAAAGCTGTTAGAGTAGTTTTGGCTCTGCAGTAGGAATATATATTTGTAACAGAAATGTTCTTCATAAATGTGCAACTGTTTTATCCCAAATCTTAAATAAACACACACACACACACACACACACACACACACACAGAGAGAGAACTTCAGTTCTTGGTGGATTTTTTTTTAGAAAAAGAACCCTCACAACAATGAACAGTGAACTGATATTCACATCTGAACGATAAACATCTTTGATTAAAACATTCTGTTATAGAAAAGTTAAGGAAATGTGGTGATAAAGATGGTTAACTGTAGCTAAATTAAGCTGTTTCAGATCCATACCATGAAAACTAAATGTAAATACTGAATTGAGGCTGACTTAATTAGAGAGAATTGTACATTTCAAAGGAAAACGAGCTATACAATATACTTCTTTTTAAAAAAACACTCTTAAAAGTAAAATTCAGCTGTACTTTGATATTTGCACTTTTCTGAACCTTCCATTGCTGTTCTCCAGTGAAAGTATGTTACTGATACATGTGCACAAAAATGTGTACTTTAATTAAAGTAATATACAAAACCACATATTAGTCAAAATTGCTTGTAGAAAATGGTAAATAAAAAAAGTTGTAAAACTGTATATATTAGGAGAAAAACATGAAGATAAGTAACATTTTGTGTTATTTTTTTTTTTAAAAAAAAACAATTACAAACTAATGCAGGAACAGGAAAAATGACCTTAAAGTTGGAAAAATTGAGAAACTGAGCAAAACCAAAATTGACTGATTTGTCCTATTCCTTCTACCTATTTTATTGGCTGTGTGGTGACTCACTCCCAGGTATTCCAAAAGAATGAGGAATAATTCCTCTGGCTTATTCTTAAATTGCTGGACAAGATGGTCATCTTGATCTTTTCAGTTCTAATACAGAACTTGGGGTCATCCCATGAACCTAATTGGTGGGAGATTCAGGATAGATAAAAGGAATGACTTCTTCACTCAAAGCAAAGTTAAATTATGGAATTCACTAACACAAGATGTAGTGATGGCCACCAATTTGGATGGCTTTAAAAGAGCTTTGGATAAATTCCTGGAGAAGGCTATCAATGGCTACTAGCCCTGATGGTTATGTGCTATCTTCAGTATCAGAACAGTAAGCCTATATACACCAGTTGCTGGGGAGCATGGGTGGGAGGGTGCTGTTGCACCGTGTCCTGCTTGTGGGTCTCTGGTCAGCAGCTGATTGACCACTGTGTGAACAGAGTGCTGGACTAGATGGATCCTTGGTCTGTTCCAGCAGGGCTCTTCTTATGTCCTTATTTTATGTAGTGATGACGAGGTGGGGGTGTTTTTACACAATGTATCAAAACATGTGCCAGTTTGCCATAAAATTAACTTTTGCTTGTGGCTAAGCAAAAGGCAGCACTAGACAGGATGAAGCAAAGAGGCAACTCTTGACAGTGAGTGGATGCACGTAGAGGAGATTAAGCCTTCAAAGAGTGTTTGGCAATGAAGCTTTCCCAAAGCTTAAGGTTTACCTGCAAGCAATTTCTGTACATATAATGTGCTTTTGTTTTGTTTTCAAGCCAGAAGAACCAGTTTATCTCTATCAGACAGATGTGGGGAGGGGAAGGAAAGCTCCAACAAAACAGATTCCCTTACATTGCATAATGTGAGGATCTAAGCTGGGCTGGCACAACATGTGACCTATCAAGCTGAATCTATACCATCTGCCAGTTATCGTTGCTGTCAGGTGCCTGACATCAGCCAATGTCCTGTTGAGATGATCCACCCTATTTGTGGGCAGAGAAATGTGAGAGTATGTGTGTATGTTTTTTTTTTTTTTTTTTTATCATTTCACTGATTTTCTCAAGGAGGAACCGAGCTTTTACAACCATTCCTGGTGGGTGGGTGGGCTCACATTAGCAGCAGCAGTAGCACAACCTTTTTCTTTTCCCAACAAAAGTGGAAGCAACTGCAACTGTGTTGGTAGCCTTGCCACCATTTTGCCTCTTCTGCAATGCCCCAGACATTATTATTATTATTATTATTATTATTATTATTATTATTGTTATTGTTATTATTATTTATTTATATAGCACCATCAATGTACATGGTGCTGTACAGAGTAAAACAGTAAATAGCAAGACCCTGCCGCATAGGCTTACAATCTAATAAAATCATAGTAAAACAATAAGGAGGGGAAGAGAATGCAAACAGGCACAGGGTAGGGTAAGCAGGCACAGGGTAGGGTAAAACTAACAGTAGAAAGTAACAGTAGAAGTCTGCACAACATCAAGTTTTAAAAGCTTTAGGAAAAAAAAGTTTTTAGTTGAGCTTTAAAAGCTGCGGTTGAACTTGCAGAAGGGAGCTCCCCTGACCTGTCCCAATCCAGAAGTGATCATTTCTGCTCATTTCTGGGATTATTTTTAGATGCACAACATCCCTATGGTAGAGGTACTGCATTCTGCAAGTGCAATGGAATGAAGGGAGCTGGAATTACTCCCCCAAAACACATCAAGCTTCCCACATACATCTCTACAGCCACAAAACTGTAGTTGGCAAGGACATTACTATAGTCCAGGGTGTATAACCTTTTTGCCCTTGAGACCCACATCCAATGTTGCATCCAAGTCCACACACGTGCACACATATACACCTTGTTCCCTCTACAAACATTGCCTCAGCCGTTCCTCAGCCTTCCCCTTGCTTTTTATCTTCTTTCTCTGTGTGCCTAGTACATTCCTGCAACATTGATCTGACTAGTAGGCATGTGCTCCGCTCCGATTAGAAGCGCAGAAACAGGAGCGAATTGGCCTGCTCCGCCTTGCCCAGAGGCAGAGTAGAAGCGGACCGCGGACCCCTAGAAGCAAGGCGAAGAGAAGCGCCCATTTTCGGAGCGCTCCAGTTTCCGCGTTCCGCTTCTATCGCCATCTTGAAACATTTCGCCCATAGGATTGCATTGCAGAAAAGAAAGGGGGATAACTGTGTTGTTTTTGAAGCTATCTTTCTAAAAATTCTTGTGCTTGGAGAGTCGTGGATGGGGGTCATTTTGAGACTACTCTCAGCTCTCTGCGTGGTGCAGTTCGCGCTAGAATTTTTAAAAAAACCGGCGGGAAAAATACCTTTTTCGAAGGGCTGAGGGGCAGAGTCAACTCCCGGTCATGATCACATGATCCCAAAGTTGGAGGAGGGGATAGGCAAAACGGGAAACTTGGGATTCTGGGAACTTCTCTTTCTTAGTCTGAACGGACTTTTCCCAGTGTTTTTTAAAACAGTAGCCCCACCAAATGCACAAACACAACCTGTGAAATCATATACTAAGCAAATAATAAGAGATAGAAACACAGCACTGCTAACTTTGGGGAACAACTGAAAAGATGTGGTGCAAGGGGATGAGCTCCCCTAGGGCATCCCATGTGGACGTGCCCCCACTCTCTCCTGTACTGGAAGGCCATCAGAGCCTTCCAAAGAGAGTAAAACGGTGGAGCAATGCCTATCATGAATCAAAGTGAGCGTTTACTTCTTAGTGGTGGAGCGATGCCTATTATGAGTTGAAGTGAGCGTTTACTTCTTAGAGCTCTCGTGGTGAAGCAATGGCTTTCTTGAGCTGAACTGGCAGCTGCTTCCCTCTACCCCGGGCCTATCATGAGTTGAAGTGACAGTTCTACTTCTTAGTGGTGGAGCAATGTCTTTCATGAGTTGAACTGGCAGCTGCTTCCCCCTCCCCTGGGCACGTCCCCCTATTGCTGGTAAAAGACAGACATAGCCTTTTTTAAAAAAAGTTCTTCTTGTTGTTTATTCAGCAACACTGCTGAATTGAAAAGGGAGTTGAAATTCATTTGACTACCTTAGAACTTCCTCTGACATTTTGCCTGAGCAGAAAGTTCTGAACTCACTTCAAATTTATCTTCAGGTGAAATCCAGTGACAACCTAGGGATGCAGAACCCCTTTGAGAAATTTGGCTGGTTTCCTTGAAACACTTTTAGCTTCCTTTGAAATTCCTCATATGCTTCCCCCTCAGGGAGAACCTCCCAATTTGCTTTGAAGTTGGCCTTAGGTGATATGGTGACAACTCTTCTCAAAATCTTCAGTACAATTTTTTCAGCAAATATGAAAGTTGGGTACACAGTCAGCAAATACTCCATTAATGTATGCATGCTCTCTGTGTAGCTACAGAATTGATTGTCAGCTATGGTGCTTGAACAGAAGGCAGTATTTTTCAGGAAATGGTGATCTCAGTCTGCATTATTTGCCCACGCAGTACACAGGGAGCCAATACCCAATTCAGTCATTTGGATGGATATGAAACACTTTTCTATCTCACTGAGATTCATTGTTGCCTGGGTTGGCAACTCACACTCCTCTCTCTCTCTCTCTCTCTCTCTCTCTTTTTAAAAACCTAAAATTTCATGGAATACTAATTCACTTCAAACTACAGATTCACAATGCTGTAAAATATTTATATTCTCCCTCATGTCGGCATTAAATTTTTCAGTAAGGTTAAGGTCATGAATCATGATAGGGCTTTTAACGAAATGAAATAGTCCTACATGTTGAAGCCGAATTTTATTTCACCTTGTTCAACACCTCAAAATCTTCAATGCCCCATTGATAAAGCTAACAGCCAAATCCCTACTTATGAAAAATGACACCCGCCTTTTGGTCTCAAAAAGATGTAAGGAGATACCTTCAGCTGAATTGGTTCATTGTTCCATCTGGCTCAGTATCTTCTACCTAAGGTATTCAAGAAAGCAAGTTTGTTTGGTTTTGCAGTTATACCCAGCTTTCCTTCCAAGAACCCCAAGGTGATATACATGAGCCTCCTCCTCCTCCTCCTCTCCATTATATCTTCACAACAACTCTGTGAGGTAGGTTATGCTAAGTCCATGATTGGCTAAAAGTCACCCAGCGAGCTTTATGGCTCAATGAGGACTTGAATTTGGGTCTCTCCAGTCCCAGTCCAATGCGGTAATGGCTGCACCATACTGGCTCCCACATTATTCTCACACATAGAGCTTTGTTCACTTAAAATTGGATGGAAGGAGAAGGAGGGAGAAAAAGAAAGTAATTTAGAGGTGTGTGTTTCTAAAGGTTCAACTTTGCAGGGAGAGCCCTTTCCCTTGTTGAATTTTTTGTCTGTGTTCCTTTTTTATATATTAGCTGTACCCAGCGTAACATACGTCATTGTAGCATATCTTAACGTTTATTAATTTAATATCATAGCGGGGGCGCGGGCTGCTTGGAGGCTGCCAATACAGAGCCGTCTGGCAGACCTGGGGGCAAGGAGGTCAGGGAGGGGGAGCAGGTGTCCCCCCCTCTCCTGGGTTCCTGTCAGCCTTGGGCCGCCCACCCAGCTTGCATGAGATTAGGCCGGGGCCTCAGCTTGCAGCAGGCGAGCAGCCTCCCTCCCAGCCACCAAGGACCCGGCCGTGCCTCGCTCATGCTCCGGACTGTGGCGCTGCCCCCTTTGTGGGGGGTGGGGGACCAAAGAGGCAGAAAGGGGGATAGGATTACCTTGGAAAGCCCAGAGGAGTCGGGCGAGGGGCTTAGCAACCTGTATCAGCTGACGTTACACATTGTTACTATTGCTTAGCAACCTGTATCAGCTGAAGCCTGTACGGAAACATACCTAAGTGTTTTATATATAGAGATATATAACAAATTGTTCAACGATACACACAAACTGTTATCACTGCCTCCACTCAAATAAGCTATCTCCAGAGGTCAAATATCTTAAGAATGGCTTCTACCCCCTAAAAACTAATGCTGTGCCAAAAATTTCAACCATTCCATTTTTGGCATTTTGTGGGGGATAAGGGAAAATGAAAACTCAGGGAAAAGAGGCTGGAAGATGTGAGAATTTTGGAGAATTTTCTCCTAGGGGAAGGAGTTGTGTTTCCACATACCTGTTTAAATGTAGCCTGTTGTTGAGGGGTCTCCTTTCTTTCTTTTTCTTTTTTGTAAAACACTCCCAGCATTTTCAGGAGCTCAGGAGTTTTCAGGAGGCCAGTAGTGGACAAGGTCACATGGTCTCCAACAGGCATTCACTAAGAACTGCTGGGATCCTCCAAATGCCAGGGAAGGGGAGTGTTTTTACAAAAAAAAAACCAAAACCTTAAATATAGCCAGCTACCAGCTACACTTAAAAAAGCTATGTGGAAACCCTGTCCCCCTCCCCAAGGAGAAAATTCTCCAATCCCCCTCTCCCTGAGAAAGAGGCAGAAAAAGCAATGCCTCTTTCACAGGGAGAGAGAAAGTTCCTGAAAATTTGGCCCAACACTACTAAGAACGTGGATGAAATTATGCCCTGCTTTCAGGACCAGCAAATGTGAAAGTGGATTGGTATTTTTCAGCACAGCTTTACATTTTACTGCTCCTCCTGTATCCATTCAACCTGCAAACATCTGGTTCCTGATGCAAGTATAAATGGACCACAGCAGTTTATTTGTTTGAAACTTTTTTTAACGGAATGTTTAATCACACAAAGGATCTGGCTGAACTTTCATAGAATAGCTACGGCTCAAGCACATTCAGAAACGTTTACCATCTGGAATAGGATGTTGGGAACACCAAGTATTTCTTAAAGTCATCCCCAAATCTCTCTATGGTCTTAGGTTGTGTTTTATTCCGCAAAAAGCTTTTATTTCATGTCTATTGGATGTTGCATTGTCTCTTTAATAAGGGCTTTTCAAAGTCAGTTAATTGTTGGAGCATGAACATAGCTAATGTTTCTTTTAAGCATACACTTTGGCAATACCCAGTAGTTGCCCTTTTTTGGGAGGAGGTCATTATATGGATAAATTTTGTATTGGAGCACTCCTTAATATTTACTGATGTATGTGATCTTTTAAATTATCTACTGCTTCCTGGAACTTAATACATGGTCAGCACAAATGGATTCTCCATGCCCTTTTGACAGCTGAAAGATTTGATATTAAAACACTAGAAGGATAAACACTCACCTCCTATAATGCAATGACTTGAAGACCTTACAATGCTTTCAACATTTGAATGGGTTGTATATAGCTGCCACCTACGAATAGATACTTATTTTGATATTTGATCTGCTTTTGTTGAAGTTTATGTATAGTTCTTAGAAATCTGTATTTTTTGTGTAGGTATGGGTATATATACACAAATACACACATATACATTTCAAACGTATGCATTGAAATTGATATATTCAAATCCCTGCAGCCACATTTTCCCTTTCTTCCCCCGTTTATTTTCTTTTGTTGAAATTTCATAATCAAATTAATTTTTAAAAAGTCATCCCCAATGTTCCCAAAAGCAAAAGAAAGGTTGGTTCCAGATAGTGATGTACCAGGGGCAAATATCAGAAAATAAGGACATTTGTAGCATATGACATCCAAAGTACACATCTCAGAGATCCTCAGTTGAAAAACATACTCCAAATGTGTGTTGTTGTTTTTAAAAAAGTACCCCAGCATATACATCCCCAACATGGTGCCATCCAGATGTGTATGTCAACAACTCCCATTATCCCCAGTCAATATAATGCTGGTCCAATGCAACTGGAGGATATTAGGTTGATCTTGATTTGGTTATGGCTGTCAGTGTCCCCTAATAATCACATGAAAAGGGCCCTTGAAATTTCCCTTTGAAATTATTATTATTATTATTATTATTATTATTATTATTATTATTATTATTATTATTCCTTTGTTCCTCTTGCAAGGAATCCAAGGTCATTTACATAGTCCTCCCCTTCTTCATATAACCCTCACAACAACCTTGTGAGGTAACTGAGGCTTAAGAATCAATGACTGGCCCAAAGTCACCCAGTGAATGAGGACTAGAACCCAGATCTCCTGGATCCCAGTCCAACACTCTAACTAACACATCACACTGGCTCGCCGCACTAGGTCGTAACTGGCAGCCTGCCTTAACCTGGTGCCCTCCCGATGTTTTGGACTTCAACCCCTATCAGCCCCAGCTTCATGGTAGGATTTCTGGGAGTTGTAGTCCAGAACATCTGGAGGGCACCCAGTTGAGGAAGGCTGTTGCAAGGTGATGCTATCAATCTGTTATTTAAATTAATGTACACAGGATAGTGCAGATAGATGGCATTTTTCTTTAATGCTATTAAAATGTTCCCAGAGTACTCTGTCATCCTTACGTTAGCTAGATAGTGATCCATTTAGTTGCCAAGCTGTCTGTTTCATCTGATGTTAATATGATTTCAGGGGCATGTTTAAATCTGTACTGGTGACCTTGGAGCTCGTCTCTCTAAGTCTCTAGAGAGAGTGTCTGACGGAATGAACAGAAGACAATGATGCTGAGCGCATAAAGCATTTTGCCTTTTGCCTGCTTCCCACAGTGATTCCCATGGGCAGATAGTCTTATGTTCATTCTACAGCGGGATAGATTTATTGTTTCATTTACATTTAGTTTTAAATGAATCTGCATTGAGATCATTAATAGGATTAGAGTTCTCCTCTCCACTCTCCTACTGAACTGTTCCAATAGAGGATACATCTCTTATTTCTTTAACAGTAGGCTGGTAAACAGTCCCTTTGCTTGATCATGTGTGCACCAGCTGCACTGGTTACCAGTGTGTTCCCTAGGGGTGGGTGAACTCACCTGCGCTCACCTCGGCAGACAGTTGCCCCACCATTGCAGCCTCCCACCCCTGTTTGCTGGGCTGTGTGAGACTCACAAGGCCCCATCAAGCATCAGCCTGCATGCATCACAAAAATCGTGCACTTCCCCTTCCTGTGTCAATGGTGGCCACCATCGATGCAGGAAAGGGAAGTACGTGACTTGGGTGGGTGCCGTGCATTTGACAGTGCTCAGTTGCTGGTCTGCGCTTGTGTCCAGGAGGTGGATGCAGGGGGGGGGGGATTCCACATGATTCCCAGTCCCAGCCTTGTGCCCGCAGCATCCTGGGTGTTTCTGAACCCAATTCTGAACCCATTTCAAAGCTTTAAATGATTTAGGGCCAAATTACTTGAAGAACCGTCTTCACCCATATTAGCCTTTCCACACTCAGAAATAGAGGCCCTTCTCATGTGCCCACCATGAGAGCAGATTGGTTGGCAACCACATAAGAGAGGGTCTTTTCCATGGCTAGCCCCACACCTCTGGAATAAGTTGCCATCAGCGAATCACCCGGCCCCCATCACCACAGGCTTTTAAGAAGGCCCTGGAAACATACTATGTTATTCCAGCCTTCCCCTGATATATTTGCTGCTGTTGCTATTTTTATTTGTAATTATTATGCTCTTACTATTTGTATTGTGGTTTTATCATTTCTAATAGTTCGTCAGTATTTTTATTATGCATCGTCTTGTTGTACAACACCTTGGGAGGGTTCCTGCCCTGAAAGGTAGCCCAGATATGTTTAAAATAAAATATATTCTAAATCAGCTTAACAAAAAAAGTGGCTTTTAATTTCCCCCTTTGGGTAATAATCTACTTAAATGCACAGGCAGGCACGCTCGTCAAAGTTCTTGAGAACTGGCAAATGTTATAGACATATTTGAAAGGCTGGCTTGATAATGTTCAATGTGATGTGACTGTGACATGCGTGGCTGCTATTGTATTTTCAAACATCATTTGGATGAGAAATATATTTCTTTGATCACTACCTATTAAGGTCATGGGGTGGCTGGTGAGGCAGATTTTGAGGTAGAACTGCTGCTGACCACCACTGTCTGGCAATACAGAGAGAGGGGCAACCCTTCACCAATCTTATGGCCATTTCTACACCAGCCCGAAAACCCGGGCTGGTCACGGCCGAGTCCCTGTGCATCCAAATGACGCACAGGGAGGGGATCTACACGTTGTACTGAAGGCCCTTGCGTCTGCCTCCAGTGCGCCCCCAAAACGATGGTGTAGATCCTGCCCTGAGAGATGGAGGAAGATGCGGAGGAGGAGGCGGCTGGGGAATCCGGCTGCATCCTTGCCGCCGCCGCCGCCCACCTCCCCACTGGCCTCCTGCTGCCGGCAAAAGAGCCACCCGGTTCGGAGAGCTCGGCGGAAGAAGGCGGGGCGGCGGCTTCTTCCGCCGAGCTCTCCCACCTGGGTGGTTCTTTCGCCGGCAGCAGGAGGCCGGCGGGGAGGTGGGCGGCGGCAAAGACACGGCCAGATTCCCCAGCCGCCTCCTCCTCCGCATCTTCCTCCGTCTCTCAGGGCAGGATCTACACCATCGTTTTGGGGGCGCACTGGTGGCGCAAGCAAGCACCTTCAGTACGACGTGTAGATCCCCTCAGGGACTCCCAGGGGCAAGGGGGGATGAGCATGGGTTTTCCCAGGGATAAATAATCCCTGGGAAAACCTGATTCTTCCTGCGGTCTTGGGAACATAAGATTTGTGGACCAAAATAAAAATGCATCTGATTGCATTCAGCTATTTGGGCGGCGGGGGTGGGTGGGGGGTATTGGCATGACACAATGTGTACTTTTGAAACATGTGCACAAATAAGCTTTAATTAATGGGAGAAGAATGCATGCATTTCAAAGACGTGCACAAGGGATGCACAAGGGGGGGGGGGGGAGAAATGCAGTTTTTCATGCAAAACCCCACACTCAAAACTCACAATCCAATATGGATTCAAGTTGGAACATGCTTTGAGATGAAATCCAGAGAACTTTGGTGAGCTCAAGTTTGCTGATTTGCACATACCTAACCAAGGGTCTGAGTCAGGCTTAATCTACACCTGCCATCAATCCCGGGGTGGTCACAAGGACGTCCCTGTGTGTCCAAATGATGCACAGCTGATCCTGGGGTGAACCAGACATGAGAACTCAGTTCTTCCTGGATAGCTTGGACTGCCATTTCTCCATTTTTTACTGCTGTCTCAGGACCATCCCGAGCTCTGTGGTTGGTGTGGCTCTCCCGGGGTCCTCCCTGGTCCCCACGAGTAGCAGGGCTCAGGAAACGGGGAGGGAGCTGTGCAGGGGAAGTCCATGGGCATTGAGGGTGAGGAGGAGAGCATTTCTGCCATCCTTGGGATGGTGCTTGGTGTCCTCCAGTGCCGAGTTTGTTGTGTGTTTGTGTTCAGAAAAAATGTCACCTTTGCGTGGGATCGCACCTGCACAATTGTGCAATTGCACAAATGTTTCCTCTTTTTTTCTTTTCTTTTTTTAAAGGCACCCGTCTTTACTTCTGGGACAACTTGCTGGCCTGTGGCCCCTGAGGGATGATCCTGGAATTGGAAAACTCTGTGCTTCTCCCTCCCCAAAAGGGCTGCAGGTGTAGATGAGCCCCCAGTGTAAGCCAACCATGTTTAGTGAGGAAAATACTAATACAGGCAATATACTAACTATGGTTGTTCCAAAAAAAATTAAGGGTGGAAGATTTATATTTTTAGGGAACCCATGAAATACTCCTTTTCAACTAACCATGATAATGAGATTGGTCAATGTTACATCTGCAGCACTGACAAACACAAAAGTCCGTAACGTAACTGTGAAAAAACTAAATATTATATTGATTGATGGCTACCCAGGAATTTTACTTCTAAAGGGCTTTTCATGATTTGGACAAACGGAAGGAGCTATATATGATTGAACTGAACGTTGCTACAAATATTTAGCTCATACCGGTGAAGAAATAGACACCTAGACCTACCACTAGATGCCTCTGTCATCCCCTTGTATCATTTCACTATAAACAAGACTCACTAGCTAACTGTGATAATACATCCATAAATCCAAAACCTTGCCATACAATATGAATATAGTTTGTAGGTCTGTTAAATTGTTAAACTGCCGCACGTGTGTACCCTTTGAACAAGTTCAATGAAACAGGATTAATGATCACAAGGTTTAAAACAGAGAAGTGACAAGGCAAAATAATCACCTAAGAATATGTAGTGAGGCAGATATCAGAACAAAAGTTGAGCCAAAGTATCCCGTAAGACATTTGGAGATTTTCCTTTCTTGCCTAGGAAAAGAAGGCCTCTTTCTAGAATTTTCTCTGAATACTTGCCACCATTTTCAATGTGTGGTGGTTCCATTTTCAACTCACAGTGCCCTGGAATGATGCTAGGTATCTGACATTTTGGAGGATGCACAATGGGGACATATTTTAAAGCTGTACCTGCTGCAGCAGCAACAGAAGCAGCACAAAAGCCCTTAGGAAACAAAGAGACAGTGTGTACTAGTGCCCCTGCTAATCGTAAGCCTATCCCTCGAGAAAATGTTGGAAATGTTCTCCTCTTTCTGGAGAAGTTCTATGAAATGCCCCCCTGTATGCCCTTAGCTAGACCTAAGGATTATCCCAGACCAATGGAGGGGTCGTCCCTGCCTGCTCCCGGGATCCCCTGTGTGTCATTTGGATGCACAGGGATGATCTCAGGACAATCCTGGGATATAGGCCGGGTCTAGCCATGGCCTATGTCTCTGCCTGCAAATGGAGTGAATTCACTGGTTGCTTGTTTCCAGAGTGCATATTTTCTTTTTGAACTGAAAAAAGCCCAAAGAAAAACAAAACATGAGTCTGAATGTCTTGGAGCATTTAAAGATATAGACATGTCTCTGCCTAAGAATATGACTGTCCCTGATAAGTGGCAATAAAAGAACAATGCACATGATCATTTGGTTGTTGTTGTCGTTGTTTAATGATGAAGCTTAGGCTGCCTTGAGGACCAGTATTGGGCAAAAGGCGGGATACTACTACTACTAATAATAATAATCTGTGCATTCTACTTTCCTCTTAGAGGTGTGATGAGAGTCTCCTAACATTGGAAAAGACACAAGACCACCACCCTACATCAACAAGCTTTCTGATGGCCAAATTTCATGTCATGATAAACACATGGCTGCCACCACTGAAAATGTTAATCACCCACTTATTTCCCAACTCCTCCATAACATAGAGGAGATCTTAGCATGTGTTATGATGTCACAACCTTCGACATTTCCCTGTCATCACCAGTCACAGTTATGTGGAAATGTAGAATATTGGGGCACCATGAAAGAGGGATGTTCTACTAGATGCATGCAGTCACTTTTTTGCAGTGGACATGAGTTATCTTGATAAGATTCTTTTTCCTTAATGGATCATGGATGGAGTGGGATGATTTTATCATACTTTTTATTGAACATAAGAAGACCCATGCTGGATCAGTCCATTCAGTCCATTTAGTCTGTTCACTCAGTGACCAACCAGGGACCCACAACCAGGACACAGTGCAATAGCACCCTCCCACCCATGTTCCCCAGCAACTAGTATATATACACTTGTTACCTCTGATACTGGAGGTAGCACATAGCCATCAGGACTAGTAGCCATTGATAGCCTTCTCCTCTAAGAGAGTCTTGGACATTGTAGACTCTTCTGGAAATAATGTAATCACTTAGAAAGCCAATCCTATAAGTCTTCACCAGCCCTAGTGATCAAATCTCAGGATAGTTTGAAACTGTTTTTCTTAGCTCCCCCTCTCCATCACTGTACAATTATTCCCAGCATGCTTCCTTTTATCTAGCAGCTTGATATGCTAATTGTCTTCTGGCTCAAGGGCTGCCATTAAGTAACAGCTGTGAATGCCTCGATTATTGTTACCCATCTATTTCAAATGAGAAAAATCAATGCTTCAGCGGGGAAGGGGGGCAGCTTCAGGTTGAACGGTGGGCAAGCCTTGAAACACTGGATTTGAACATTCCTGCCCCCTCCAGAAGCTCCACAAAAAGGCCACAAAATAGCAGAGGAGAAATAGTTCTCGCTTAAAATAAAATTGGCTATAATGTTAGGTTTTCTTGCCAGTGTAGAAGGCACTACAGCAGCCGTTAAGAAACTGACTTGCCTATTATCTTCTGACTGAGAGCTTCATCCCATGTACCCATTTCCCTCAAATTATCCCCATAGCGTAAAGCTGTTGCTGTAGTAGTAGTTAGCTAAATCACATCCCAGGCAGCAGCACTCCTAAGGTCCTTTGCATACCAGGAAAAGGGTTTAGGGGGGGGTGATATAAAAAAAATCATTAAAAATCAACGGATGACCCAATCCGATTCAAATTTGGTATGCTGAAAGCCCCCTTTAATATCTATTACTGTGCCAACATTGATGTCTTTATCTTTAAAACTTACATTGTGTAAGCATTTGTTTAATTTGAGGTTTAAAAATCATCTTTCTGCGCCCCCAGTGGCCGCTTGGAGAAGGACAAGAAAGTATGTTAAAATTATCCTTGGGATTGTGGGAGAGTAAGCAGAGTCGCTCTTTCCGCGGTTCTATCTCCGGCGCTTCTTTTAGGGAAGCAGCGCAATCACAGCAGGGTGCATGGGAGTACTTCACAATAAAAGCAGATTATAAAGAAGAAAACATCAGAGTCCTTTGCATGTAATTCGCAGTGAACGCACAGTATAACGCTGGTGTCGTGAAGCTCAAAGGCAGGTGGAAGGATCTCCCATGGCAGCCAGGAATATCTTCCTGTTTTCTTCAAGATGGCACCTTTATTGCAATTGTGTGTATATACACAGCCACACATATGCACACACATTTGTCCTTGTTCTCCCTCCTCTTGAGAGCTCATGGGTATGAGAAATAATTCATTTCAATAACTGTTGTTCAGTTCTGTGCTGCATGCTCATACTGAGGTTGCAATAAATTAGTTGTATTGAAAACCTACTTCCGTAGTTAATGGAGTTTCCCTTGGAGGTTTCTACTCTCTCTCTCTCTCTCTCTCTCTCTCTGCCCACCCGCCAATTCTTTTTTGACAGTTCTTCTTAAATTTTCTTGACATCCATTTGGCAGAGCAATGTATATGTTCTAAGACATCTCTGTCTCCTAGAAATATAGTAGTGTGCTGTCAAGCTTTTACAGCCTGCTTCAAAAATGGCTCCGTGATCTTACTCAAAATATGTAAAACAACCATCAAGGCTTGACAAGCTATTATAGAAATAATTCCGAGTTTACTTGCTCCTGTGACAGAAACAAATAAAGAAATGTCTGAATTAACAGAGAGCTAGGCAGTAGAAGGGGCAGAGGGCAAGATGAGAGGACTGAGAAGTGTTTTATGTTTTGTTTCTTTAATCAGGCGACTAAACAGAACACAGCGAATGAGAGATTCACCTTCATTGTTGTATCGGAGTACTTTTGAGTCTGCGTAATGTGGTTATGCTTTTGCAAACCTCTTCTGATAAGAAAGATATGGTAGAACCCATCCATTTCCCTGATTGGCTAACTTTCAATAAGATGGGAGATTTTTAGGTTGAATACTTTCCTACCTAAAAACCTCCCTTCTTACTGAAAGTAAGAATCAGCCACAAATAGTAGTCTTGGTGGTATGATCCATACCAGGGCTATTGAACATTGGGTTTTCTCTTAAGGGTTGCATTCTTATGGGGATAATCTATCAGGGTCATACGCTGATGGCGAGCAGTGACAGAGTAGAGCATGGCCCTAGGCCACTGTCGGAGGGCAGATGATGCATCCACCTTGATGAAGCTATGGCCTTAGCTAGACCTAAGGATTATCCCAGGCAAATGGAGGGATCATCCCTGCCTGCTCCCGGTATCCCCTGTGTGTCATTTAGATGTACAGGGATGATTCCAGATCTTTAAATATCAGGTATTGCTGCGTCTTAATTTCTCAGAAGGCATTTTTCTGAGGAAATTTCTAAGATTTTTTTTTTTGCCTCATCCTGCCCTTCCATGCTAGAAAAAGAAGACTGGTTTGCAGAGTCTTCTCTGGATAGCCTCCCTGGTGGTTGGTTGGTTGGTTGGTTTAGCAGCAGTAGCACCCCCCCCTCTGTGAATGCCCCCAAATGGTGCTAGGTCCAGGGCATTCTGGAGGATGTAAAATGGAGGCCTGGCTGCCTTAGGGAAAAACACATATTTATTTTAAACTGTGTAAGTCCCATGGTGTTCAATGGTGCTTACTCCAAGAAAGTGTGCATGGTGTTGCAGTCTTAGGCCTAATCTACTCCAAGCAGGATATTACACTATGAAAGTGGTATTAAAGCAGTATATAAAAGCCAGAAGCCACACTACTGCTGTGTAGCAGTATTGAAGTGCACTGGCAACTGTTAGAGCCCATTGACACATACCACATACCGCTTTCATACCACTTTCATAGTGCTATATCCTGCTTGGTGTGGTTCCTGCCTTTTATATACCGCTTTCATAAGCCCTTTCTACACCTCCCGGCCTTCTGGGAGGGAGGGGGGAGGATCTCATGATATTCAGCTCACAATATCCTGCCCCTAGATCCAGATGCATGTGCAACATCCCAAGAGGAAGGAGGGATGTCACGCCCACCAGTTTTTTAAAAAATAAATAGGGGGAATGAGCACAATTGCACTCCAAAAAAAATATTTTTTATAAAAACAAAACAAAAAACTGACCCCACTCCCCCCTGTTGGGCAAGGAGTGTCCCAAGGGCTCTATGCCCATTTCCCACCTCCTTACATTTACTCATGAGGAGGTGGGATGAAGCAGGGGCAGGCACCCACACATCTCCCGCAGTCCCAGGATGGTCCTGGGACTGCAGAAAAACTGGGAAATCCTCATTTTCCATTTTCCTGGGGTCTCCCTGGGTTAACCCTGGTTGACCCTGGGATCCCCTGTGCAGCATTTGGATGCACAGGGACAACCCCGGGGCGACCCCAGGGAAAAACAATGGTGTAGAAAGGGCCATAGTGCTGCATCTTGCTTGGTGTAGATTAGGCCATGGGCACACACACACACCCTAACGTTCATTTATAGAATAACAGAATTGTAAGGAATCCCACAATCACCTAGCCCACTGGTCTGCCTTTATTAAAAGTATGCCTTCACATCTTTTTTTTCCCCTTTCAGAAAATGCATTTGAAGCATCCTGTAATTTCTTCTTTACATATATTATTTATTATTATGACAGTAGCTTGTCTTGCATGACACTTGGTCTTGTTTTAAGATATGCTGGCCCTGAGGGTTGGAGGAGTGCTCTCTGTTCAGCTAACACATATAGTTCTAATATGCTGTTGAGGCTGAAGATTTTCAGGGAGTGTTATTGCTAAACTGAAGAAGGTCCTTTAACATGCTGAGAACAAACAAATCCAATTCAAAGGAATTGCGGGGACAACAATGCTGAGAAACCCTGCTGGGCAAGTAGATGACAACACTACAAAGGACGTTATGCAGTGGATCTGTTGATATTTTCTTTGATATGAAATGAATGAGGGGTCTATTGCTTTTACCAAACGTTTGCAATTCATCTGAAATGAGGATTAACAATTTGGAAAGGAAAAGAGTCTTACACGAATTCCAGAAGTGCAGCTATATTACAGCACAACCCTATACAAGTTTACTTGGAAGCAAACCCCACTGAATTCAGTGGGGCTTACTCTCATGTAATGGGGTATAGGGCTGGAAAATTAGGGCCAAACTATCTGTGGCAGTAAAAACAACTCTGCATGTGATACCTGTAATTTTCATAATGGGTGGGGTGTAGTAGGGACATCTTGTCTTTTTCCTAAGGGAGAAAAATGTTTGGGCCAATAATGATACACAGAATTTCAATAAACACAGAATGTATGAACAAACACTATCCATAAAGGTGATTATGGACAGAACAACTACAAAGAGGTGAAAATTTTATTTTCAACAGCCGTAGTCGTGGACATGAATTGGGTCTGTCTCTGCTTCTCTCTGGTCTTTCTCCACCCAGTTGTGTGGCTGTGTACAGGTTTATGCCTACCCACCTCTTGTAGCATGTCTCCAGGTTGGGAAAAGCATGTGGCTGTGCAGTTGAGTGCATGAGCTTAAAAGCATGGGTGAGGAACCTCACTCAGCCCACAGTTCAACTTCAACTTCGGAGAAGCACCACTTCTGGTGGTGCGTGAAGGCAAAAGGTGGGACACCAAAATACCACCAGTAACGAAGCCTTAGGAGAGGCATGCCAACCTTTTAGAACAAGGGGGAAGGAACTACAACACAAAAGCCAGGAAACCACCAAGTAATTGATTGTTGAGGAAAAAGGGTCAGGGAAGGGGAAGAGGGTGTGGCCATCTGGGGAACCTCAGGTGGGCCAGATTTGGCCCCTGAGCCTGAGGTTCTCTACCCATGTTCTAAAGAGACCAGCATGAGACAACATCAGGTTGTTTTCCTTCCTTGAGCATAACTGGTTGCTGTGCATTGTTGCCTGATAGTTGTCAATGTGAAGAATTTGGTGAACAGTGTGTGTTTGCTATATTACAATAATACTGACTGACTAACTGATTTTGCTCAAGTGTTGCCTCCTGGCTGACCTGGAGAGAACATGGGTCAGCTGGAGTCATTACAAACAAAGGGTCTGGTTGCCAACTTGTGGAAGGCCTCTCAGAACAACGGTCAGGCCATTGGTTAAGGATGCATTATGGACCATTCCCACATGGGTTGCTGCAGGGTTTTTAAAGTTAGATATATTGAAGAACCCTGCTGAAAGGTTTTCTTATAGAACATCATACAATATAAAGAGCTACTCTTAATACTAGGTTACTTACAAAGAGTTTGATAAAAAAAAAACTCCCCTCCTCAAGAGGAAGGGCTCTGCTCACAAAAGGACTATCCGCCCTTTGAGGGATGGATCCCCCTCCCCTCCACACCACTGCTCAGTGCTCACCCTATTCAGTAGGTTCTCTCTGTGGAGTATTTTCAGGCAGCTAGAGCAGCTGCCGTAGGACTGAGAGCATGGGAAAGTGCACTTCCAGCAGTACCGTGGATCCAGTGTAAATCTGGATACAACCTCAAATGTTTAATTTCAATAGAATTCACTATCAAATGAATATCATTTTTAAACATTTCCATAAAGCTACATAATTGCATGATCAAAATCACATTTCTCACACATACATTTGTTTCGGAGGCTAATAGGAGCGGAAGAATTATGTCCCCCTCCCCATTCAGGAATTGAAACACAAACAATTATATTACACCTAGAGAACGTACATGTATTGAACACGTTCACTTTGAGGATATTTTTATTCTCTAGTGGTGCCCTAAAGAAATATAACCCTCAGAATGCAGCAGCCTGTACTCTTTATATATGTGAGCTTGTCATTGTATTCCCACAGTTGAAGTAAAAAAATGGAGTGAGTTTAATGGAAGAGAAATTCAAGAGTTATTGGTCAGTTTCAGTTCTTGCTGTTGTGATATTGGAATCTGAGTCAAGAAATCAAATTGTTTGATTAAAAAATAGATGACGATTCAGAGTCTACTAAAGGAATGTGGAAAACAAATATCTTTGTATACAGGGTCTAACATATTTCAGATTGCCCCCTCCATTTTCAGTGTAGGTCTGTTTCACTGGAACACTATCTAAAAAGAAATAGTCTAGGCTAGCCTTACACAAGTTGGTTTTGTTTAGATGTGTTGGACTACAACTTCTATCAATGAACAAAAAACCTACGGTTTATAAAACAACATTAAGGACGTACACTTTTCCACCAAGCACCAAAAAGCGGGGAAATTGGGAGTTAAGGCTCGCCAGCCTTAACTCCACATCCTCCCTAAGGAGGCAGAAAGTACCAGTGAAATTCTCATTCTGCCAAAGCAGATAAACCATGAGGACAGGATGGAGAATAGGATATGCAGAGGTGACTGTGGGGTTGTGGAAAACTGATGACGAACAACTTAGAGCCACCTACTTCTTTTTTTGTTTAGAGCAGCCCTTCCCCAACCTTGTGCCCTCCAAAGGTGTTGGACTACGACGACGGAGCAGGTAAGATGCTGATTGTAGATCTTAAAGGACTGGAGTCTATTTTTGCAGGATCATGCTCCTGTGTGTTTGAAGGACAACAGAAGCTTCAGAGTTAGACTTCGATGGAAGAGCTACATTCCTCAGGCTGGGAAGGTGTACAAGGGGGCACTGAGGGCCCCTTCTGAAGTGGGGTGACCTGCTTGAATCATAGGGCTCATCTACACCAAGCAGGATATTCCACTATGAAAGCTGTATGAAAGGGGTATATAAAAGGAAGGAGCCACACCAAGCAGCATATAGTGGTATGAAATTGGCATATGGTGTGAGTATTAGCTATCCCACCCAATTTTGTGTCATTTGCAAATTTGATAAACATTCCCTGTACCACCTCATCCAAATCATTAATAAAAATGTTGAAGAGCGCTTGGCCCAGGACTGAGCCTTGCGGTACCCCACGCGTTACTCCCCCCCCCCCAGTTTCAGAAGATACCATTGATAAGCACTCTTTGAGTCCAATTCTGTAGCCAACTGTGCATCCACCTAATAGTTTTTCCATTTCCACTTTTAGCTAGTTTGTTAATCAGAATATCATGGGGCACTTTATCAAAAGCTTTGCTGAAGTCAAGACCTTAGGATGCAGCTCATCGGGCCATGAAGATTTGAAGACGTCCAAAGAAATTAGGTGTTCCTTGACCATTTGTTTATCAATTTCAAACTGCAATCCTGCCCCTTCAGTTTGTGCTTCATGTTTTCCAGGGAGTCATTGACCAGTTTTTTGGAGATGACTGAGCCAAAGTAGGAATTGAGCACTTCGGCCTTTTCTTTGTCATCTGATATCAATTTGCCATCCTCATTAAGCAGTTGACTGAAAGTACCATGACAAGTTCCTTTAGCTGAAGAACATGGACAAGGCAAGGTCAGATAGTTGCCAGCAAGCCAGTAAACAAAGTTGATGAAGGCAGACACTGAGATGTCTCTTGCAGATTTTCAAATAAAGGTCAACATGATGATTTTGCACCTTACTAAATGGCAGTGAAGAGTGAGACAGTATATATATATTACCAGGATGGTAATGAAAATTTAAAATGTCAGTGAAATTCATACTTGCAGAAGAGAGTGGAAACTCTGATTTCAGTGTCTTCCCACTCACTGTACTATTTAAGATCTAATGGCTTGTTCATATTAAACCATGCTCAGACATATGGAAGAAGGGGAACAGCAATCAATCAACTCACCCTCCATCTCCTTCATTCTCACACTATAGCATAGCAATGCTTGCATCCACTACAGCTTCAGAGAGAGAACAAAGGAAATCTGTACACTGCCCATTTTGCCTTTAGTCTAATTTCAGCCTAAGGTTGTAACTGGCAGCCTTCTCCAACTTAGTGATTTCCAGAAGTTTTGGGCTAGAGTTCCCTGAATTGCCCATGCTGGCTAAGGCTGATGGGAGCTGAAGTTCAAAACATCTCGAGGGCACCACGTTGAGGAAGGTTGAGCCTAAAGGGATTATGATACTATGATTTCTCTACAGACCCTTATATTAGGAAATTGACAAAGGGCAGATATCATGGTTCCTAATAGGGACAATTAAGAAATGGAAGTTAAGAGCACCTTATGGATAATGTATCATTACACAGAAGTCCACCAACTCTGTTCAGTCCACTATGTCAGGATCTGTCCTGTCCTGCAGCACCATCTGGTGGAAGCTTGCCATATAACCAGCCACTGGGCTTTGCAGGTTGCAAGCCCTGGCTGATAAAGCCTTGCAAGGTTCAGGCCCAGACCAGCAGGCACTCCCAGGTGGGCTCATACAGAACAGCTGGGAGCTGCCAGGAAAGGCCTATATAAGAGCTACATTTCACCTTCAGCCTTTGCCATAGCAACACGGTCTCTTGTGCTAGCTGCAGCCGGTTCCTGAACATTTGCTACTGCAGACCAAGCCTCAACTCATTGGACCTCTTTTTCATCTCAACCACGCCTCTGCCTCTGGCCCCTTCACTACCTGGTACATGCCTGAACCTTGCTTGCCTTTGATCATTGACTTTTGCCTCTGGCCCTTGTTTGGACTCTGTTCTTCTTGGACTCTGACTCTTGCCTTGATACCTGCCTGGACCTTGCCTGCTTGTTGACTGGACTTCTCTTCTGCCTCTGGCCCCTGCGTGGATTCTGAACCTATGTCTGACCTTGTGCCTGTTTCCTGGATCTGCCTCCTGCCTCTGGCCCTCTGCTGGACTCTGCTACCTGAGACCCGTGCCTCACTCCCAGCTCACTCCGTGCCTCACTCCACCAATATTCCAACCACCCAAGCTAGTTCCATCTCCGTCCATCCTTGTTCTGGTGTTCCTGCCTAAAGACCTTGCCACCCATGCCCTGGATCATGACAAGCTAATCTTAACAACATCCTGGCAGAAGGAGTTGTATGGAGGGGGGCATCTCCAATTTAGAGCATAAATGTTTGTCCAATTATAATAAGACCTGGTTTCCAGTGTTTTATGCATTGTCTAAGATTTATAAATAAGTCACAATCTACCAGTACTTAAATCTTTAACAAATGAGATATGTGTATACAGAAGTAACTTCTGCACATTATTGTATCCACAGCTGCATGAGGTCTCACACGGTATATAGGTTGCATGGCATGGTTCCTATTTTCATCCAGGAACCATGGCTGTGCATATATTACTGAGTGGTGCTATTGCTGATTATCAGACTAGGGCAATTTCTACCCCATCCTGATAGTCCGGGCTGGTCACGGCTGAGTCCCTGTGTCTCTAAATGATGCACAGGGACTCCCAGGGGTATGGGGGATGGGCACAGGTTTTCCCAGGGATAAAGAAACCCTGGGAAAACCCAATTCATCCTGCAGTCTCAGGATTGTCCTGAGACCAATATTTGATGTTGTTCCCTGCCTCAATTCAAAGGGAGAGGTGGGTAATAAATTATTATTATTATTATTATTATTATTATTATTATTATTATTATTATTATTATTCCAAGATCTAGAATTATTTAGCTGTACCACAGACAGCCCTAATAGTGAGTGTGTACATAGCTGGAACTGGCCCTTAGAGTAGATAATGGGCTTTTGAAATGGGCCTATGATATGTATGAAACTTGAGGGTGCTCTGTTGGAGCTTGATGTAAATGGGTGATATCAAAGGGTAACTTGTTCAAGAGAATAATATATATATATATATATATATATATATATATATATATATATATATATCTGTAAGGAAACGCTTGATAATAGGGTGGCCCAAAACAAGGAAATGCATCAGCAAGAAAGAGGACAAAAGACAGTACTGATTTGCACATGCTAATTTACATGTGTAGATGATTAACATTTACAAATAATTAGTATAATTGAAATCTCAGCATAGTATGGAAGACTACGACTAGGTGAACTTCGTGCCTTGCTCAGTCTGCTGACCAGGTGCTTACTGTTGATGGGCAATTTCAAGGCTCATCTATTCATTCTGATGGGTCATTATCTTTAACCTGGATTTTGACTGGGCAACCTTTCGAACAGAGGACACCTTTAAAATTTATGACCATCCTGTGCAAAAGAGAGCACATGGCTACCCTACTTGCTAAAGAACAAAATCTGTGATAATCATTCATTTTGAGACATTCTGGGTGAAATTTCTGGAAAAGAACAGCCCAAGTGGTAAGTGCACTTTCGTTCATTAAGGACCGTTTCAGCTATCCCCAAATAAGCCTCAAACTATTCCACATTTTGCCAGAATGTGTGTCAGGGTGTGTGAAAAATGTGACAGTTTTCTCACCCACTCAGAGTAGAAGATGGTTCTCTAAGGCTGG
Organism: Elgaria multicarinata webbii; assembly: GCF_023053635.1. Taxonomy (NCBI): domain Eukaryota; kingdom Metazoa; phylum Chordata; class Lepidosauria; order Squamata; family Anguidae; genus Elgaria; species Elgaria multicarinata. The sequence goes on from NC_086176.1 coordinate 24,802,945, forward strand.
GGGAACATGCCATATGAACAAGTAAATTAGCCTGGCCTTGTTGTTTACCAGTCCATGGAGACTTGCACACCATCTTAATTACGCCTTCAAGGTACTGCCCCTTTGAAGTAAAGGCAGTTGGTACTTCAGAAGGTTGTGTTCCTATTTGAAGTGCTTCCAACTTTCCATATTCTTTTGCTTTTCACCACAGTGGGCATTACTGCATTGCTTTTACTATAGGGTTTCTATGCACCCAGATTATACAGATCAGAAATACTAAGGCTTAGTAGTCATGTTTAAAGCCTTGCATAAGTGCTTTAAATATAGAGGTACACATACCTTACCCAAATTTTTTGATAGTTCATGGGCTTTGAAGAGCTCCCCCTGTTGGCTACTCATGGGGGACGCAGGGATGCAAGCAGAAACAAAGTGTTTACCTATCTTATCAGGATTCCTGGCAGTGGGAGATACCATGATCCCTGTTACTGACTAGCTTCAGAGTGTAAGAAGCTTTGCCACCCCCCTTATTTGGCTTCATGATGATGCCAAATAGTCATGAAGAGTTGGCTTTGTGACAGTGTAATAGCCAATTTAGAGCAAAGGCAATATTTTCTACCTGACCTGGTGCAGCACTGGTGGTGCTGGAGGGGTGAGAAGGAGTCATGGAGCTGGCCAATTACGCTGATCACATTTGTGTTTCATGGATTGGTAAGTGCCCTTTGCTCCATGAATTTGCACAAATCCTCTCCAATAGTAAAAACAAGAAGAAACAAACAAAAAACCTTGTCTGGAACCCACAGAACTCTGAACAAGCTGGTTTGCTATGGAATCCACAGACTGGATTCATACAAATCTAAACTCATTTAAATGAGTCATAGATTTCTCTAACATCCCCACTTCCAAGACTGCAAAAAAAAAGGCTCTAGCCTTGCCCCACAGTCCAAGACAGCACCATTGCCTTAAGAGGTTAATCATCATGGCTTCCGTAAGAAGAAGAGCCAGAGTACAAGGAAGGACTCCTTGGGAGAAAGTGACTTCTCATGAGTAGGGCTCTGGCCAGAGAGCTCTAAAGAAATTCAGCTGAACTCTAGATGGGGCTGAGCAGGCTTTGGTGTTAAAAGCTTTGTTTCTGCTTAGAAAGAATGTTTTTCTTCCAGCTCTTGTGTCTTCTACCTTGCCTTCTGGATCTTGCCCAGTGATTGATGCTCCATGCTGCTGACCTTTGGAGTCCTTCTTGACTCTGCTTCTGGGCTGCGTAACATATCAGGCTGCCTAACTCTGATGGCTGTCTTGACCACTCCTGCCTTAGCCTGATCCCATCTATCTGACTGCTTGCCTATGCTTTGACCTTTGCCTGTTTTGTTACCTTGCTTCTTGGCTAGCCCCTTCACTCAGAGTCTGTTGCAGCTAATGCAGATGAGACAATGATTAATGTGGACTGGAATGTTCCTATTGAAATCAGTGTTGACTTAAATGAACTGGCTTTAACTGGATCACATCCATGTTTTCCCCCTTTCAATTCTTCCCTGATGGCCATATATAAACCTTGGGGCAGCCTGCATATACTACATATGTCTCTGTCGCGATTTGGATAATTTGGATTTGGATTTTTCCTCCATCTACAAGCTTGATTTGCTAGCTAGCGTGCACTGGGAGCACACAAAATATTGATGAATGTTCAACAAAGCTTTAAGCCAATGCTCTGAATAGCACCATTTAATTAACATCTGGTAAGTGCTTATAGTTAGTGACTTTAAAACATAATAACAACGGAAGTTAGGTTTCAGACACATGACTCTGATTGATGATAGGCAGATATGTTTTGTCAGGGCTGGTCTACTTAAACTTCTTATTCTGAGGCTGGCTAAAATGGTGCCATAGATGATGCAACTGAAGTTGACATAGTAGTTCCCACATTACCAGAGATGTATCTTATCATCTCGGGAGGTGAGTTACTGAGGGATTATAAAGACAGTGTGGTGATGTAGTTTAAGAGACAGTATGAAGTGGTATATTGAATTTCACTTCTTTCTAGCACAGTATGCCTTGCATTCTTTGGACTGGTGAATCTTATTGGTGAATGGGTGCAAATTCTGTTAGTACAATTCCGTTTTGAACTACAGCTCTCAGGGTCCCAACCATTGACCATGCTGGCTGGGGCTAATGCAAGCTGAAGTCCAAAATATCTGGAGGAACCAGGTTAGGGAAGCATCTGTTAGTACATAGCTCCCATCAAAGTTTGCACCCAGAGACAAAACCTTGTAAGTTTCAGTGAGACGTCTGCTTCGAGTGGATTTTGTACTTCGGGTCCCAGGGGATGTCTCAGGCAAAAGGATGCAAATTCAGATAAACCATTTTGGTCCAGGAATGGTAAAGGCAAGGGCCAGATCTACACTGATCAGGATATAACACTTCAAAAATCGTTTGAAAACTGTATATGGAGTGTGTCATTCGCACCAACAGTTGTCAAAACCATTCTAAACCATTTTAAAGCAGTAGTGTAGATCCTTCCCGGGCTGCAGATTGCAGCAAACAATTTATCTTTTGCCAGAGTACCAGCGGAGGTGGACCGCTGAAGAATGGGTTGTATCCAATGGTGTTGTTCCACCAGCAGAAGGGAACCAACCAATGGCAGATCAGATTTCCCCTTTCCCCCTGCAGTGCCTGTCTGTGGTCAAACAGAAGAGAGGCTTGACATCAAGTAGGTAGATGCAACTGTCAGACTTTGCTCCTGTGCCGTTGAGAGGGGGTTGGGGCGAAGGCCGAGAGTAGGGGCAAGGCAAAGGCAGGAAAGATATGCATTTTTGTTTACTCAAATCAGCAAGAAAGCCTGATCTGGAAGCTTTTATAGAGACTATTTGGTGCCTTGTATTTGCTTAGCAGTGCAAGATGTAAACAGAAATCTACTCTGTTTTCCTTATTAGTTCTTGTATACAAGGATCTGGAGCAGTTCCGATCCAGGTTTTTAGAGCTGTGTTCCACTTCGCTTTGGAGCATAGAAGCGATAGCGAGGCAGCCTGATTCACCTCCGGAAAAGTGAGTCGGGGGTGTGGATTGAGGCGAAGAGGATCACCTCGATCCAGAGCTCTGAACGCAGGTAAGTGAGGGGGGAGGGGGACTCATCTGGCGCTGGCACCGCAGTCCCTGCGGTGATGGTGATGGAGCCAGGTAAGGGGCAGAGAGGAGGGAGGCTTAACTATGTCCATCGTGGTCTGTCATGGGCTTCAATTGAGGCCCTGGCTTCAAGTGGAAGAGGCCACGGCCTTCTCTTCCGCTTGAAGCTGGGGCCTCAATTGAAGCCCGCGATGGATGCAGGTAAGGGGGCAGGGGGGTTGGCCTACTTGGCGCCACTGCCGCCATCCATGCGGTGGCGGTGGAGCCAAGTAAGGGGGCATGGAGGAGGGAGGCTTACGTGTGTCCATCATGGTCTTCAATTGAGGCCCCGGTTGAAGCTGGAAGTGAAGGCCGAGGCCTCTTCCAGCTTCAAGTTGGGGCCTCAATTAAAGCCTGTGATGACGGACACAGGTAAAGGGGTGGGGTGGGGGTTGGCTTACCTGGTGCCGGCACTGCCATCCATGCAGTGACGGCGGCAGAGCCATATCTCGCTCCACGGAGTGGGGGACGGGCTGATCGGCCCAAAGAGGATTGGGATCACGAAGCGGATCGTGATCCTACAGCCCTACAGGTTTTATTTAGGACTCAAGCTCTCACTCTACGCAAAGTAGGCATTTTTTAGGCAGCCATGAAAGATTTTGGTAGACCTAAGTTTAAGCATGCATTTAAATTGAGGCTTACCTAAAATTGTTATAAGTAAAACATAATCTGCTCAGACCAGTTCTCTCTATTTTCCTGGGTCCTTAAAGAATCTTACCTACAATAAGTAGGTTTCCATGGCACTTTGAAGTCCCTCACCATCAGTCTAGTACCAAGTAGTGAGTGACACGTAGGCCTACTTACCATTTTTCACCTCACCACCTGAAGAATTGTTATGGGCTCAGATCCTAACGGTTTGCATACAAAACTTAGATACTATCCTTCCACTTGAAAAATTTCATGGTAGTTCACAAATTAGCATTAAAATAACAAATAGGAGAAAAAGCAAGAAAGCAATAGTTGACATCAGCATCGAACATTTCAACTGCTAGCAAAGATTTTAAAAAGGCATGATTTGAAAGGACTAAGAAAACTGTGAGGTCTTTGCAGGCACATAAAAGATGGGAGCACAGGTGTCAAGTCAACTTCCTTGGGGAAGAATTCCCACAGATGGGTTGCTATGGCTGAACAAACCTCTCCCCTGTCACTATCTACCATACCTCCCTTGAAGGGAGTCTTCTGAGGAGGGCTGAAGTTAGACATTAACCTTAATACCTGGGCAGGTTGAGCTGGAAAATGTAATTCTGGATACCAAACTATGGGAATGAAAGAATGAGAAGCAAGGGATAGAAGGGGTATTGGTCATCCCAGGCTATTCCTTCTGCTACAGATTTTCTCTTCTTCTCAGTGACCCAGCCAAGAACTGAAGCAACTATGCAACCAGGCTGAAACTGAATAATGTGCACCCATCCAGTGCCATGACTGAATCGTGCAGGAGAGGAAATAAGCTGGGGCCAGCCAGTCTTCATCTTGCACCTTCATCACTCACATCCTCCATTTTCTTCTTGCTTTTCATCCACTGCATGTTCATAAAATTTGATTGAAGCCAAAGACTGGGGCCAATCATATGTGAGTCACTCTCTGTTTTTCCAATAGAAGTGTTTTGCTTTGTGAAACTGTTTATTTAAAGTTTCTTTTAAAAAGACTTTTCATCTTGTGGATGGAGATTGCAGAATATCATATTCACCAGTCATTGATCATCACCCTTCTTTCCTTTTTGTTTAGTGAAGTGCAATAAAAATATCACAGCGACCCAATAATAAAGAAACCCAATGCTATAGTAATATTTCACACCTTAAATGTTTTATTAGAACTTATTGTTCTCAGTGTTGAAATAACTTCTCATTGCAAAAACCCATAAAAGGGGGGTGAAAAGGACATGCAGAATATTAAGAAAAGTGAAATCTCAATGTATAACATTTATCTAAAAGAGACGCATTTGGTGTGTGCTTTATGTATAAATATTTTAATAGAATGATAGCATACTTGCTAGTTCCATTGGGATCTGGATGCAGTTAACATCGTGCATGGTATGATATGAAATTGAAGGGAATTTGTCATCTAATATCAATTTTTACTATGCTGGGGTTATATACTTGCTGTAATAACAAGGCTTGTTTTGTCAGGTAGATTTGAATATTTATTTTGCATATTCAGTGATTTGATTATACTTCAACTGCTGAGCACATTTGATTTCATCTTGCTTACTCGCATGCAGAAAACTCAAAGTAGTATGTAGATTGGAGATTTCAAGATTCTCAAAATATGACTGGGAAGAAGATTTGTGTTAGACTCTGGAGCCTGTATCAGGATGGAACCTCTGGACCTGTTTCATGTGCAGAAGGTGACAGGCCAGGACGGCACAGCATCAGCCCCTGAGATTGTAGGTAAACTGAACTAACCAAATCCTAATAATAATAATAATAATAATAATAATAATAATAATAATAATAATTTTATTTGTTACCCGCCTCTCCCTCTGGATCGAGGTGGGGTACAACACAAATGCAAACACCATAAAATAATATAACTCATTAAAACATTTAAAACTAATACATTATTAAAAAGGCATCTTACAATTCAACTGGGTAGGCCTGCCGGAAGAGATCAGTCTTTACGGCTTTCTTAAATTCCGGAAGAGTGTTAAGTTGACTAATCTCTCCCGGGAAGCTATTCCACAAACTGGGAGCGGCAGAAGAAAAGGTCCTCTGAGGAATAGTTGTCACCCTTGTTTTTTGTTGGCTGTAATAAATTCTTCCCAGAGGACCTGAGTGTGCAGGGCAGATTGTACAGGAGAAGGTGATCCCACAGGTAGCCTGGACCCAAACCATGTAGGGCTTTAAAGGTGATAACCAACACTTTATACTTTGCCTGGAAACTAATTTGCAGCCAGTGAAGAAATTTTAAAACTGGTGTAATGTGGTCACCCCTAGGTGTACTGGTGACCAGCCTGGCTGCCATATTTTGAGCTAGCTGAAGTTTCCGGACTAGGCACAAATGTAGCCCTATGTAGAGCGCATTGCAGAAGTCGAGCCTCGAAGTTACCAGCACGTGGACTACTGTCTTTAGGTCTTCCAACTCTAGGTCTTCCAAATCCAAAGCCTTCCTGCACTCCTGATTTGGCCTTTCAGGGTCCCCCAGATTGCAGTACCTATTACAGTATGAAGAACTATACAGCCTAAATGGGTTGTGCTTCCTGGGAGAAGCTAGGAAGTAGTTCAGACCAATGCCCACTGCTTCTGGCCTGAGGGGAGAAAGGCCACTGATGGAGAGAACTCTGTAGAAAAAAAAACTTTAATAAAACTTTAAAAGTGTGTTTAGAAAGAAGAATCTGTTTGATTCTATAAGGTGCAATCCGCCAATCTTGAAACAGTACCTCTTTCCCTTGGCCACAAGCCTTTCTTCCAAGCAATAGTTGTTTAGTGGTTTCTAGTTCTTGTACACGTTTTTTTCCCCATTTAAAAAGGTTGAATGCCTTTATTAAAGCTTAGTTAGTAGCAGTAAGAGGTAAGCCACCATACGCTGGTACTTCTGGCCTCACCCCCTTTTTTGACTCTTTTCTCCACTGGAATGTGTCTCCAGCGTAGCTTCTCCAAAATGGAATTCGGCCCAGAGGCTGAAAGATGTCCCCTACCCCTGTGCTCTTCGCTCCTCTGATGCCATGTTTCTCGCCTGCCCAAGGGCCTCTACTTCCCTTGCTCGGCTTCGTCCATTTTCTTCTGCTGTCCCTTATGCCTGGAACGCTCTTCCGGAACATTTGAGAACTACAAGTTCAACCGCAGCTTTTAAAGCTCAGCTAAAAACTTTTCTTTTTCCTAAAGCTTTTAAAACTTGATTTTGTCCTGACTTTATACTGTTAGTTTTACCCTACTCAGTGCCTGTTTACCCTACCCTGTGCCTGTTTGCATTCTCTTCCCCTCCTTATTGTTTTATTATGATTTTATTAGAATGTAAGCCTATGTGGCAGGGTCTTGCTATTTACTGTTTTACTCTGTACAGCACCATGTACATTGATGGTGCTATATAAATAATAATAATAATAATAATAATAATAATAATAATAATAATAATAGTAACTACTAGGAGCCTGGCCTTCTGCCCTTCCCAGATCAGCCTTCCCCAGCCTGGTGCTGTCTCTACGTTGAGGCTGATCCCATCAGCCCCAACCAGCATGGTCAATGGTCAAGAATGCTGGGAATTGTAGTTAAAAAAATGTCTGGAAGTCACCAGCTCGGGGAAGGCTTTTTTTATACTTTAGGGTGGTTAAAAGATTTGCTTTGGGTTCTGCCCCTTAACTAGTTTACCAGAAAGTTTTATTTCAAAAGGTGGCCGGGCAACCCTAGACTCCAAGGAGGAGATACTTCTGAGTCTAGATTCAGGCATTCCTGAGTCCTCCATCCTGCTCTTTTGAGTTTGTCAGTTAATATTTTGTATGGAACTAGAGGGCTTCAGAGGAAAGTGGTTTTTAAGGGCTCGCTAAACTGGCTCGGTGCTATTTTTGTAAGCGTTTGTGCTTCCCGGTGATTGCAATACATATAGCAAGGTATAATTTACATAATAGAGTAAAATCTAACAATAAGATGGGAGATCTGCAGGCTCCCTTTTTTTCTGTCTCTCTGTCTCTCTCACACACACTTGCTATAATTCTTTGCAGTCCTTCATGACACTTCAATTTCGGGCCTTACAAGTATAGAGCAGGCAGACAAAAGATTTTCAAAACTGAAATTGCTCAAAGTTTTCAGGATATAGATGAAAGTACATTGGCAAAAATTGATAAGATTTTTTTTATCTATTATCTTGCGACGATTTGTTCAGAATTCTCTTAGCTGCACAATCAGATCTCCAGATGACACCACTCGCAGAACTGTTCCTGCATTCATGTTTTGCCAGATAACTTCAGATCTCTGGGGCATCTTTTCGTTTTAAAGTGTCATAACTCTGGATAGGAGGAAAGAATCGCATCACAAACCCATTGCATCCCAGAAGAGCTAATGAATTCACAGCATCCCAAAAGAGCTAATGGAAATCTGCTCTTTTCCAATAGGTTCCAGGCAATGAAGTAAAATTGTAATGGTTGTGTATTTACTTAAGAAAAATACTACTTTTCCAAACTAGCTAACATGTTAACTGAGCCCACATTATTTAACTGAGAAATGTTACTCACATTATTAAAAGTTCTGGTTTCCCTCAAAATTCCTGGGATGCTCCATGCCATCTAGGATAGCCAGGTGTCCTACTTTATGGAGTACAGTCTTCTATTTTGGAGAACTTATAGATAACAGTCCCCTATTTGAGGGTGTCCTCTATTTGCAGCTGTCATGGTTCCTCCTGAGGAATCTTCATCTGAGGAGGAAACTGACTTACCAGAGGCTGTAGACTCTCCTTCCTCTGAGAACATACCAGAGGCAGCATTGCAGGGAGAAAAGGATCATACAGCTGAGGAGGATGCAGGCCCCTCGGAAGAGCTCCGTGAAGGCCATACTCCCCCATCTCCTGTCTCCAAACGAAGCAGATTCTGAGCCTGAAGTAAGTCGTCCACCCAGCCCTTGGGAACGAAGAAGATTGAGGTGTGCAGTGGCAGCGCAAGTCCGGCCAGAAAGAAGTCTGCCTCTGCAGAAATGTAACACTGTGAATGCTGCACTTAAATAGCTGGCTGAGATGGAAGGCTCAGTAATGAGCCACAGCTGGAGACAGGCGAGGCCAGGCAGGATCAGGATAAAAAGGGAACGAAAGAAGCTGCCTGCCACTGGCAACAACTGTTGTGAAGTTGCTGATTCTGCTGCTTGCTCCGTGACTCGTGCTTTGGAATCTTGGTGACTTGGACCCTGGACCGGACTTTGGAACTCACCTGTATCTCTCTGTTATTTGGACTTTGATGCTGCATCCCTGCTGCCAGGATTTGCTTATCTCTGCCTGTTACTCCTGGCAACTAGGAGCTTCGCTGCTGGCCAGCTTCCCAGACAGACCTGTACCAGATCTACACCAAGCAGGATATGACACTTTGAAAACTGTCTATGGAGTGCATCCTGGACCTCAACAGTTGTCACTACTGTTATAAACCATTTTAAAGCAGTAGTGTAGATCCTGCACTGATAAAGACTCAGTATTTGTAAATTCGACAGAGAGGTGTTCAGTTCAAGTCTGGTTGAAAGTCGAAGAACCCTAAGGTGAGAGAGTAGCATGGACTTTGAAGTTGCCCATTGACAGTTACCACCTGGACAGCAGACTTAACAGGCATATAGGTTATCTAGTGAGTCTTCTCCATATGGTGAGATATATTTATTTCTATTTAAGTTATAGGGTTGTGGGAATTTGCAACTATACATAGAAATGTGTAGAAGCAAATGTTATGCATATAAGTGTCCTCCTTTGTCCTCCTTTTTAGTGATGGTTAAGTGGTCACCCTATTACCCCAGAAAGAACATCCAAATTTTGCTGTAGGCGAAATGTAATCGTGACTTTTGGTATTCTACAGCACAACTACCAGGCCTTGGAATGCATGGTGAAGCCCTTCAATTCACTCAGCATCACATCCAACCCCCAAAGTTTTAGTAAGCCAGGTGTGGAATCAGTCATGTTTTGACTATGTATTGGGACTTCTCAGAGCAGTCTACATCTTCTGATCTGTTATCTAATAGTCTATTCCTATGCATGTCTATTCAGAAGTCCAATTGAATTTTCATTGGTGCTTACTTTACAGGTCAGTGAATAAGAATTTTTTTCCTGTGCTTCACATAGTATTTCAATGTTATAAATAGTCACTGAACAGGGCAATGAGGGGGGGGGGGAATGACCCCTATTGCTTAATTTATAGATGAGTCATGCACTTCATCAGCTAGGCAATAGCTCTGGGCCTGATTTTGCATCCAAATGCATATGCTATTTTTAAAAGATAGAAGCAACTCACTGCCATGGAATTACAGGAGTTAATTACTAACTGTTTTTGTTCCATGCATGAAATTCAGTACTCAAGTAGTCATATTATGACAGATAATAATTTCTGCAGTGTTAATTTCATTCCAGTGGCTTGAAAAGACTTCAAGCTTTAAGGGCAGTCACATATGACGCAGAGTAAACCTGAGTCTTCTAACAAAGATACACTCAAGACGAAGCAAGCTCTGTATTTTCAGGCCTTCAAAGTGCATTTTGGGTGTTTTGCATTACACCAGCAGGCTCCACCCCCATTAGAACATCTGTAAAGATGATCAGCTTCCCCTGGCTTGTGTCAGATCAGCTTTGGACAATAAGCTGATCTACTTCCTCCCTCTCAAAAAGGAAAAACAACAACACCCATTCAGAAAGAACTTGGCTTATTTTCAGCTCTGCGAAATAAGGAGGCCTTATTTCTCAAGATCCTCCAGGGGAGCCTTGCTTCCTAGAGGTGAGGGATGAAGGGAAGATGACAGACATGGGAGAGGAGACTTGGGAGACAATGGGAGCTGGGTAGAAGGAAAGGAGAGAGGTGGGTTGGGGGAGACATTCTTCAGTTCTGATTTTAATTAATCCAATAGGACATTTAAGGGGCTTCATAATCCTCACCTTTCCTTAGAGGTGAGCATCTCAGCCCCAGAAGTTCATATCTAGTCCTGAACCTGATGAGCTTCCTGCCTGGCACCATTAGTGGGGAACTGGTGGATGTAAAGATGTATCTACAGGAGCTTCCTATTGAGGTCCTAAAGAGCATGGATGCATGAGATGTGGGGCATGCAGTTCCTCTCTGTGCATGTTCATTAGGCACAATTTGAACACCCGAAAAGGGCTCACTTCACAGCCAATCTCAGCTTCCTGATGAGTGTGCCTGTAGTCGATACATGCATCTGCAAACACTTTAATCATGTCCCCTCCCTCTTATTTATTTATTTAAAGCATTTTTATAGCGCCGCCTCACCATTTCTGGCATTGAGGCGCTTTACAATACTATATAAAACAATTCCATTAAAAACCCCAACCCACATTAAGACAATTCCATTAAAACCCTCACCCTCAAACCATTAAAAGCCTCTTCATTTAAAAGCTGCAAAGAAGTGCACTTAAAATATATAAAGTGCAAAGAGGTCCTACGATCCAAAAATCTTCCCAAGAAATGAGAATAATATGTTGGTTTAAATGTTCTTAAATGTTTGCATGGTACAATTCAGTTTTCAAAACTAACTGAAAAGCTTTGCTCTGTGCAATGGCTATGAAGCACTACATCTACTAATGTGAAATGTACACCCAGTTGACCTTATCTTTCTTCTCCCCTACCTCACTCTCCTTCCTCCTCCGTAACAACCCTCTGTGTCTTTTCTTGAACTGTCCCTGTCCACGTGCTCCCCACTTTATCATCCTCTCTCACCACATAGAGACATAGGCAAAGATACAACATATGCCTTGAATTTCTGGTTTCAGTAGCCTCTACTTCCCCTGCCCCAAATAGTTGAAAGCAAGAGTATCCCTTAGAAATCAATGGTGAAAGCCAAGATTTTACTGTATCTGTGACTGGACAGCAGATGCTCACCGAGGAGACGAAAAGACAGCAGCAAAGTCAGGATTCATGGCTCTTTCTAATTTCAGCTCAGGCCTTTCGCAGTGTGCAAAATTTAATTGGACTATTGAGCTTTTCAAAACAAAACCTGTCTCTATGCAGGTTATTGGAGGCTGAGGCTGCTTGCATGCAGCTAAGTGCTGGGTTTGGCCTGAGAGACATCTGAGGGAGCAATTTAAGCAGACTGACCTTTGTTGCAACCTGAGAGGTGTTTGATGTGGGTGAGGTGTGTGGATTCTGTAAAATCCATTCCACCTATGTTTCATGAATTGTGAGGTGCCTTTCATTCTGTCATCTGTTCATTGGTGGAATTGTTTTGATTGTATTTCCACCGCCACCACCCCCATGGGAAAATAAACTCTAACACCGGCCAGAGCTGGGAGACCTGAATAAGGTCCCCGGTTATGCCCCAATTGAGGGCCTGTCACCGAATAGACTAGATCCTTGATGGGGACCTCACACATGCGCGGGAGGTTTGGGCTATCGGCCCCGTTGCTTCCCTCATCTGAGGGAAAGATATTGGCCAACCGGCCCCAAACCGCGTGAGCAAAGTGAATCTGGGAGGAGTAAGTGCCTATTTATTGGCCTGTCATTAACCCCTCCCAGTCCAGTGGCACCACCCTTAGTCACCCAATGACAATTGGGCACGTCTCTCCCCTAACCCCGCCCACAATTTCTTCCCCATGACCAGGCTTTGCTGGGCGCGGCAGAATGGCCATTTATGGCCAGCTTTTTAAAATGTATTTTTCTACAACTAAATTTGTATAAAATTCTGGAAAATTAAAAAGAAAAGCTGGTCTGCAAGTCCGCGGGATGTATATGACATGGGAAAAGGTAATCCGCTGCAGAGTATGCTTTTTGGATTCCTAGAAATCCAAACTCACTTGATTCTGTTGTGGATTTCAATGACATCCCTAGACATGGGGATACTTTATTTTATTTTCTGCTGGGAATCCTGCTCAGCCTCAGCCCCAACTTTGGCCTTCAGGGTTAACTGTGGACTACACTGCAGGGTTGCTGCTAACTACTGTTTCAGCAGAGTCTGTCAATCTGCAACAGGAGCACACTGAGTTGTTGCAGTTAGCCACTCTTTCCTAGTTGCAACCCCTTCCAACCTGCAACAAGCAAATAATGGAACACATTTATCTTGGAGTTTTCAGTGGAATAGCTATTTATTATTATTATTATTATTATTATTATTATTATTATTATTATTATTATTAAAATCACAATAGATAAGATTGGAGATAGAAAGCACATGGACTCCTCTCTTCTCTACCTTTTGTCTGGGGACAGGCAAGCTGGTGTCCAATCAGCCATTTTAAAGTCTCTGACTTCTGCATTTATTTCTAAGGGTAGCTCTTGCTTTTGCTTGTTGGGCCATTTTAAAAAATGGTTTCTCAATGTGACCTATCAAATAATGGGCCACTCTATCTTTATTAGGGTTGTGCATGGACACCCCTTCCTTCCTGATTTGCTTCAGAGTCAAATTCGGGGGTTCCAAACTGGCCCTGATTCGACTCAGGCTGTTTCTGTCCCGGGCCGATCCACTCCGGGTCCGGATCTGAAGCGAGATCCAGAAACCCAAAGTGGGTTGGCTTTTATGAGATCCTGGGTGCCCACAGAGCAGCTGCTTGGTGAGCAGCTGGGAAACCTGGATGTGAGGCCAACCGGGAGTCCACTGGACTTGCCCCTCCTCCCAGATCACCCCCAGACCTGGAGCTGCTGCCTGTGCTCACCTGTGGAACATACCTGAGCAACCCAGCAGCCACCCGTCCTCAATGAGAGCTGCCATTTTCAATGAAGGTGGGAGCTCTGATGTTTCCTAAGTCTAAGGTGTCAAACTACGGCGGCCATAAAGGGCCATTATCACACATACTCTTCTGTCAAGCACCCCTCTGAGCCCAGAAGGAAAGTGACATCGTTGCTGTGCAGCAAATCGGCTCTTTGCTGCCTCTGAATCTCTTCCAGCTGGATAATGGCATTTTTGAAGCATGCCTCAGCAGTTGCAGCCGGGCCTCCTCCAGACAAGCCAACATCTCCTTTGTCTAATGCTGCCGCAATGCTTTCCAGCACCTGCAGAAGGGGGGGGGGGGTCTTTGCCCAGCTGAGTCCTGGCACCTCGTCTTCACAAGCTAGCTGTGTGAGGGATACTGCCAGATTGGAGGTGGTGGTTGGGCATCATTCAGCCTTTTTGAAGGGCATGGGCCCTCGGCAGCTGCCCCACAGTGCTGGCTGCTGAATCCAGCCCTGGTATAGAGGCTCTTACACACACACACACACACACACACACACACACACACACACACACATACACATACACTGGAAGGAGTTTGCTTCTGTCAGTGTTCACTTGTCTGCAGAAGACAGATGGAAAGGTAGGAACAGCAAGGAGGAGGAGGAACTGTGTCAGAGGGCTCTGAGCTGATGCTCAGTGCAACATTCTTGCCTAAGCCAATGAATCTGAGAGCTGAACCGCACATTACTGTTTTCTTCTTTTGTTTGTTATTTACTCCAAAGCAATCACAAGGGGAGCCAACCTAGATGGGGACCTTAGTGTTCGTTCTCTCTCTCTCTCTCTCTCTCTCTCTCTCTCTCTCTCTCTCTCTCTCTCTCTCTGTGTGTGTGTGTGTACGTGTACGTGTACGTGTACGTACACAGGGGAAATTTAACCCTTTCTGTGGTCCTGATCCAGACTAAGCTCCCTGCACCTGCAGCATATCTTGCCAAATAGTGATCCATTGAAGGAAATGGATCACTGTTTGGCAATATAAATTGCATGATCACAATGGGGCAGAAAGTTTAAAGCCCCCCCCCCCCCCCAATGCCATCTCCCAAGATAGGGTCCTGATCTGGATTGGGGCCCTGCACTTATTCTAGCGTAAAGAAAAAAGAGATAGCTTCTAGCTACAGCTTTAAAGTACAGTGTGCTTGAGCCTTGATGCCAGCTCTTACAGAGAAGCCCCTTGCATGATCAAGGACTAGTTTAATCACCTAATGAAATCATAATTATGTTGAGCATCCTGAGGGCACATGGCATGCAGGGTGTGTGTGTGGAAAACCTGACCATTCTTTTTGAGTTATTCTGTAAATGGAAAACTCACAAATACTATCTAAAGGAAAAAGAGGAGACAGACTGGCATGTAATTACACAATTTTGCTCTAAAACCTAACCGTTGTTCTACACTAACTGTGAAGAATGTGCCGCTGATAGCATCTCTGCAATTGCTTCTCTCTCTCTCTCTCTCCTACGGCTCCTCTTCCCTTTGGATGAGGCTGTCTTCTGAACAAACCATTATCACCCACTCTAATGTGAAAAACATAATGGTTCCCCCCTTTTATTTCTCTTAAGCACCAAGAATCCCCCCCCCACACACAAAACAACAATGGATTCAGGTGCATGTGGGGAGGGTTGTGTGTGGAACAAACAAATTGGCTGTAATTGTCAAAACTACCTTAGCCTGGAAAGCCTTTTTTTTTTTTTTTTGAGTAAAATTGCAAGTATAAGACTTTGAGGGCTGGACTGACAATCTGAGCTGGTTGGCTCTTATTGCAAAGATCTGTTGAATGTTTCAGCTTTGAGCAAGATGTTCTTTTGAGGATTCTTTTGAGGTGTAATTCCATGATTTGAAAAGGGGCCCTGGGGTGTACGTCGAGCCAAGATTGAATGTCATACTTCTCCCCCTCACTACCACCACACACAGACTTTCACGTAGCAACTGAGATTTCATTATTTTCTTTGAGACCACAAGGAAAGAGTTTTAAAGGAAGGGTGAACAAAATAATGGACCACCTCCAACCACAGCCAGGCACATTTCTGTCTCATTAATTTCAATAGGAGGGTGATGCATGCCCTTAATTCTCTGCTTCTGTATCCAGTGGCACTATGGCAATATAAAATCCAGTAACACATTTTAAAAAGGGTGACACGGCTTCTGATATGTAATCTCCAAAACGATTTTCAAAACAGAAAACAAAAATGTTGACAAATTTAGCAATGTGGTTGAAAGGCTGGTACAATGACCCATGGTTATAAGTAGTCCTGTGCCAAATATTTAGACCATTCAATTTTTGTTATTTCATGGGGGTGGGAAAAAGAAACTCACGTGAAAGAGGCTGGGAGAGGTGAAAATTTCTGAGAATGGTCTCCTTGGGAACGGGGGACAGGGTTTCCACATACAGTACCTATTTCAATGTAGCCAATTGTTGAGGTTCTTCTTTCTTTCTTTTTTATTTTTTAAAAAGAACCCTGGCATTTTCAATAAGCATTCTTCCTGAATGCTTATTGGAGAGGTCACATGTTCTCCAACAGGCATTCATTAAGAACTGCTGGGCTGCCCCAAATGTCGGGGGAAGGGAGTGTTTTTTTGAAAAAAACTAAAATATAGGAAGAAGCCCCCCCCAGCTACTGGCTACACTCAAAAAAGCTATGTGGGAACCCTCCCACCCTCCCCAAGGAGAAAATTCTCCAATTCCCCCTCTCCCTGCGAAAGAGGCAGAAAAAGCAATACCTCTTTCACAGGGAAAGAGAAAGTTCCTGAAAATAGGGGGGCAGAATTTGGCCCAACACTACTAAGAACATGGACGAAATTATGCCCTGCTTTCAGGACCAGCAAATGTGAAAGTGGATTGGTATTTTTCAGCACAGCTTTACATTTTACTACTACTCCTCTGTGCACTCTATCCATTCAACCTGCAAACATCTGGTTCCTGATGCAAGTATAAATGGACTACAGCAGTTTATTTGTTTGAAACTTTTTTTAATGGAATGTTTAATCACACAAAGGATTTTGTTGAACTTTTATAGAATAGCTACGGCTCAAGCACATTCAGAAACAGAGGTCAGGATATGGCCCAGCACTAATTATAAGAAGCAAACATTTTGCAGTTGAAACAGTTGGACTGTCAGATAGGGAACAATGAGACTTAGGCCATAGCTAGACCTAAGGTTTATCCCTGGATCGTCCAGGGGTCAAACCTGTTCCTCTAGGTGACACACAGGGGATCCAGTGCTCA
This sequence comes from Elgaria multicarinata webbii, assembly GCF_023053635.1. Classification (NCBI taxonomy): domain Eukaryota; kingdom Metazoa; phylum Chordata; class Lepidosauria; order Squamata; family Anguidae; genus Elgaria; species Elgaria multicarinata. Next base: position 24,819,617 of record NC_086176.1, read on the forward strand.
GGCAGGGGCAAACCCTGGATGATCTCAGGATAAACCTTAGGTCTAGCTGTGGCCCAAGTCCCCAGGCTTGAGGCTCTCTATCTCAGTGGTGAAGGCAGGGCTGTAGCTCCAAATTGTCCCCTGCTATCTCCCCTCATATTGGAGGGTTTGAAGTAATTCTTTGCAAGTCTCTATCACACATTGGTAACTTTGATGCTCGACTTCTGCAATGCGCTCTATATAGAGCTACCTTTGTGCCTAGTCCAGAAACTTCAACTAGTTCAAAATATGGCAGCCAGATTGGTCACCAGTACATCTAGGGGTGACCGTATTACACCAACTTTAAAATCACTTCACTGGCTGCCAATTAGTTTCCAGGTGAAGTATAAAGTGTTGGTTATTACCTTTACAGCCTTACATGGTTTGGCTCCAGGTTACCTGCAGGATCGCCTTCTCCCATACAATCTGCCCCGCACACCCAGGTCCTCGGAAGAATTTACTCCAGTCAACAAAACAAGGCTGACAACCATTACCCAGAGGACCTTTTCTTCTGCCGCTCCTAGATTGTGGAATGGCCTGCTGGGAGAGATTCGTCAACTTAACAGTCTTCCGGAATTTAAGAAAGCCATAAAGACTGATCTCTTCTGGCAGGCCTACCCAGTTGAATTTTAAGATACCTTTTAATAATGGGCTGCTTTTAATAATGTATTAGTTTTATATGTTTTAATCAATTATATGTATTTTATGGTGTTTGCATTTGTGTTGTACCCTGCCTCGATCCAGAGGGAGAGGAGGGTAAGAAATAGATGATGATGATGACAACAATGATGATGTGACTTTGCATCCCCCTGCGCTCTATGAGTTTTGAAACATGTGTTTGCCTTTTCAGACATGAACTCGAATGCCACAGGGTGAAAAACACCTTCTCTGTGGGGATTTGGAATGGAGGAGCTGCAGGTAGGGGGAAGAAAAACCCTATTCCCATTCTGAGGGCGTTTCTGGAACTGTACCGCTGTTTCTGCTCCCTGTTTCATTCATGGGCCCTTTACACTGGCTAGTTTTATCCTGGAACTTGAGGAGTGCCGATTGCACCACAAAATCATCATGTATAGAAGCTCTGAATTCCTACCTCCCAAAGCTGCTGCTCTTTAATATTACTGTTATTATTAAAGTATTTAGTTCCTTTCTAATTGTGTGAGCTTATGTAGATCTCAAATGAGTTCTTGAGGCATTGGGGATGTATATAATAATGTTTATGGCTAATAATAAAATCATTTCCCCTGACTTCGGGCCTTGCTAGACCTACCTGAAAATCTGACCTGGAGTCGGGGCGACGGCGCGCTACAGCTAGCACGCGCAGTCGCCCTTTTCCACACATAAGACGCGACGGGGCAAGGGGAAGCCCCGTCGTGTCCACCATTTTTTTCAGCAGTTAAAGGGCCATGTGCGCAGGCAGAGCAGGTAAGTGATTTTTTTTAAAAAAAATAAAGGCCCCCCTGCTCCACCTGCCCCTGATCCCCCCACAATTCCTGATGCCCCCCTGCCCGCTTGCTCACCTGTCCTCCCCCCATGCCCGATGCCTTGTCCCCTGTCCTTCTTCTCCCCCCACCCCATCCCCGATGCCCGCTCTTCTCCCCCCGCCCCCCACCCCCCATCCCTGATGCCTGATGCCCGCTCTTTACCCCCTGCCCCTGATGCCCGATGCCCGCTCTTCTCCCCCTGCCCCCCATCCCCAATGCCCGCTCTTCTCCCCCTGCCCCCCATCCCGATGCCCGCTCTTCTCCCCCCGCCCCCATTCCCGATACCCGATTCCCGTTCTTCTCTCCCTGTTCCCATCCCAATGCCCGCTCTTCTCCCTTCGCCCCCATCCCGATGCCCGCTCTTTTCCCCCCACCCCCGTCCCCGATACCTGATGCCCGCTCTTCTCCCCCGCCCCATCCCCAATGCCCGCTCTTCTCCCCCGCCCCCGATGCCCGCTCTTCTTCTCCTGCCCCCCGTGCCCGATGCCCGCTCTTCTCTCCCCATCCTCCGTCCGCCATGCCCGTGCCCATCCTTCTCCCCTACGCTCTCTCCTGCCAGGTCCAGCCTTCCCCCCAGCCCCTATCTCCCCCCACCCGTGATCCCCCCGGCCCAATGGGCACAGCGCTCCTATAAGCACTGTGCCCAGTCCGTGGCTTCTCCTGGCTACTCGCGAGTAAGCGAGCAGCCGGAAAAAGCCATGGACCCTGGTAGACCTTCCGCAGCCCCGGCCTCAAGCTGGGGCTGAGGAAAAACTGGGCCATAAGTGAATCCGCTTATGCCAGGTGAAGGGAGGCTTTAGCCCGGCCTGACCCCGGAATCCCCTGTGCGTCATCTGGATGCACAGGAGGGAGACCGGGCCTCACACCGGGCTAACGCCTGGTCTAGCAATGGCCTTCATAGTATAGGCTTCTCCTCTCTCTCTCTCTCTCTCTCTCTCTCTCTCTCTCTCTCTCTCTGTGTATGTGTATGTGTATGTGTGTAATATATCTAGAGTATATAAAACTTTTCCCCAGGAAACTCAATACACAGGTAGCACAATTATTATTTATGTGTTTGATATATGCAGGTACAGAACGGTGCTGTGTTGACCATTTCTTCCACTTTTTGTTTTTGTTTTTACTATTCTCATTCAATTTGATTGAAGAAATAATTTCAAAAAATAAAAATAAAAATTCAAATATGAATAAAAATTCAGAGAAACCATCATTGGTTGGATTCAGGATTCTTGTGTTTAACTTACTTATAAGGTGTTTATCTTACTTCAGTCTTTTATTGTACAATCATCTCTCCAACAGCCTGCCACCTCCCCTGCTTCCTATACTTCAATAAAGTCCAAGGGGAGATATTATGACCCACAGGAAGTGTGGGAAGCCACGGAGGCTGCAGAGGGATGGGAGAGATGTGAAAGAGAAGGAAAGAAAGGAACACCATCACAGCACTCTGCCATCTCACACCGATAAGGTACGTTCAAAAACAATGCCAAAATGCAGTGAAAATAAATTCTGAAGTGCCCTGAAAGTGAGGCAGAAAAACAGAAGGCTCTTTCATGGATGACAGATTTCAGCACTGCACTAGCTTCACCTCTTCCCCCACCCTAGGGCTTGCAGGGAAGGAACAGTATTATAAGCATCAGAGACAAGATTAATCCACAATCACCCCCCAGAAATTTAACATTTGGGAGACCTTGGGGAAGATGGTGAACCCCGAAGAATTGCAATTAGAGGGAGGGAGCTGTGTTACAGCCACTACGAATGGTGAGCCCCATCTCTGACATTTTTTCCCTCCTCCTGGGGAGATCCAGTGAAATCTCTCTAACCACAAAAAGAGTGAGGAATTTTAAGAGACCATTTGTGCACAACAATAGTACAGAATATGTGATAGGGTAGTGAGATTGGGCCTGCTAACTACTTCCTTTTTATGCTGATAAGTACTGACTATGCCCCTCCTACATGCACTCAGCATCAATGTCAAGGGGACCTACATCAGTGGGAAGGGAATGTACAGACCTTTGTGTGTCAGGCTGCCTCCATACAGATGGGTCACCATGGCCAATTAAGGTTCTAGCTTATGTAGAGGGAGCCTTATATGAATACTTTTGGAGGGGCAGGACTGGCACAGGCTGGTGGGTATGATTCCACTAACCCCCAAATTCTGCCTAGGAAAAAATGCACCCCTCCCAATGGGTCAATGCAAGGGTGATAGAATGCTTGGTACTTTGGATGGCAACTTGATCATGACCACATCACGTTTAGGCATCATAACATTTGTAGCAAGGCTCCGATGTGTGTGTGTGGAGTGAAAGGAATGAATTTGTCCTTTGTATATGCTTGAAAACTCATGCTCACACACACACATGCTAATTAATGCATCATGTCCAGTGGAGACAGAGAGCTCTGATTTCAGTGGCATTGTGAATCCATTCTGGGTTTTAGGCAGAACCAGCTCAAACTCTAAAGGAGGTATCCAAGGTGCTGGACCTATTTGATGGATTGGGTTCAGCCGCTTGGAAAGCTCCTTTAGATCCTGTTCGGATGTCATGCTAAGCCACGGTGGTTCAGCATTTTGAGCTAAACATTATGGCTTAGCGTGTCTTGTGAACCATGACTTAGCATGTTGTATGAACCAGCTATATAACCACAGTTTAAACACACTGATCATTTGCTGCAAAAGGGTTAGTGGCTTAACCATGGCTTAGTGTGTCATCTGAACAGGGTCTTAGAGTTCTGACTGAAACCCAGAATGGATTCACATCTCCACCGAAATTGGAGCGAACAGCCTCCACCCACTGATCATGCCTCCTCTTTCAACAGCCTGGATGTTTTGTTTTTCCTTTTTCCTTTTTTTTTAAAACCAGGATGTTCAAACAGTGGATTAAAGCTTTGAAAGTGAAGTAATCTTTTAAAAGGTGTTTTATGTGAAATGGAATGGTTGATTTCAATTTGGATTGTCAGGGATAATGGCAACTTGTGGGGAGGGATGGCATCACATGCTTCATTGCAAGGACATCACAAGGTTAAGGCTGCTGCCAGTTTGAGTGGTGTTTTATGTAAAGCGCATTAGTCACCCTCTCTCCTGTGCATGGTTCATTTGAAATTATAATTGAGTGAAAAATATTTCAAGCTAACATCAGGGGAGAGCTGCAAGCAACTTGTTGCAGAGCGGGCGCTGGCTGGAGGAAGGAGATCAGACTCTTTTCATCAATGCAAATAACATAATTAATTTGAAAATGTCCATCTCTATAAACCAGCTCAGTAGATGCCTGAATCTTTACTTAAGGTTATTAATCAATATGCAGGCAATGCGATGCATATGGGACAAACCTGGTGTTCGCCCAACCAATGGTTTGGGCGCAAATCCAGCTGTTGCTGGGGGAAGGAGGTGGAGTAAGGCACCTCACATGGTACCAAAAAGGACCATGTGAGGGAAGGGCGGGGGCATGCCTATATAAGGCAGCCATGCCCAAGTCTCGGCCTCTTTGCGATTTGTCTCCCACCCTCCCACCCTTTTCTAGTATGGGATTAGCCAGTCGCTCTCTTTGGAGGGAGGGCTGAGTAGGAATTTTTCCTATCAAGGTTTTGCCTACTCCATACTGGAGGGTTATGTGAGGGGGTGTTTAATTAAGTTGATTTGTGGCAAGGATGTGCGGGAATTGGCTTTATTAGATAGGGACAGTGAGCACTCTGGCACCTTTATGGTGATTGGCATATCCAGATGGCCTGCTCCTTGGGGGCTAAGCAGCCCTAGTGCCAGGATATGGTATGCCTTTGGGGACCCTCCTGTCCTCACCTACTCGCTGTTGATATGGCAGGGAGCGGGGGTGTAGTAGGGGGGTCTCCCCACGCTTTTAAGTGTCAGATAAGGAAGGATCCAGCTTTCCTCCTTCCTTTGGAGAGTGGCTCACCCTTTATTACAGGCATATGTCCTGAGTTAAGGAATTAATTCCCGCACTTTCATGTGCAGATATCGGGAGGGTAAAATTACCAATAATTAATAAAGAGGCCCTAGTTTAACCCAAGCTCTGGTCTCTGTGTCTTTATTCTCACCTTCCTTCTCTATCAGCAACACTCCAACAACAACAAATGTCAACTAGTAGAATTCGGTTCATCAATATTTATAGTAGGGATGTGCTCCGCTCCGATTAGGAGCGTAGAAGCAGTAGCGGATTGGCCTGCTCCGCCTTACCCAGAGGCGGAGTAGGAGCGGACCGCGGACCCCCTAGAAGCAAGGCGAAGAGAAGCGCCCATTTTTCGGAGCTCCGAGTTCAGGCGGAGCGCTCCGGTCGCCATCTTGAAAACATTTCGCCATAGGATTGCATTGCGGCAAATAATCGCGCATAACTACGTTGTTTTTGAAGCTATCGTTCTGGAAATTCTTGTGCACAGAGAGTCGTGGATGGGGGTCATTTTGAGACCACTCTCAACTTTCTGCGTTGTCTGGGTCGCGGGCTATATTTTTGTGAAAATCGGGTCAACCGCGCGGCTCAAACTGCGTTTTCGGCTTTTCGCCCATAGGATTGCATTGAGGGAAAGAATCGGGGATAACTGGGGGGGGGTTTAAGCTATCGTTCTGGAAATTCTTGTGCACAGAGAGTCGTGGATGGGGGTCATTTTGAGACCACTCTCAACTTTCTGCATCGTACGGGTCGCGGGCTATATTTTTGTGAAAATCGGGTCAACCGCGCGGCTCAAACTGCGTTTTCGGCTTTTCGCCCATAGGATTGCATTGAGGGAAAGAATCGGGGATAACTGGGGGGGGGGGTTTAAGCTATCATTCTGGAAATTCTTGTGCACAGAGAGTCGTGGATGGGGGTCATTTTGAGACCACTCTCAACTTTCTGCATCGTACGGGTCGCGGGCTAGACGTTTTTAAAAAATCGGCGGGAAAAATACCTTTTTCAAAGGGCTGAGGGGCAGAGTCAGCTCCCGGTTATGATGATCCCAAAGTTGGAGGAGGGCATAGGCAAAACAGGTAACTTGGGATTCTGGGAAACTTCTCTTTCTTCATCTGAACGGGCTTTTCCCCGTGTTTTTTAACACAGTAGCCCCACCAAATGCACAAACACAACCTGAAATCATATACTAAGCCAAGAATAAGAGATAGAAACGCAGCACTGCTCCCCACCCTAACCTTGGGGAACAACTGAATCGATGTGGTGCAAGGGGATGAGCTCCCCTAGGGCATCTCATCGTGGACGTGCCCCCACTCTCTCCTGCACTGGAAGGCCATTAGAGCCTTCCAAAGAGAGTAAAACGGTGGAGCAATGCCTATCATGAGTTGAAGTGAATGGTCACTTTTCAGTGGTGGAGCAATGCCTGTTCTGAGTCGAAGTGAGCGTTTTACTTCTTCTCAGAGCTGTGGCTGTCAGTGTCTTGAACTGGCAGCTACTTCCCCCTCCCCCGGGCACGTCCCCCTATTGCTGGTAAAAGACAGATATAGCCTTTTAAAAAAAGTTCTTCTTGTTGTTTATTGAGCAACACTGCTGCTTTTAATTCCACCCCTCCTTTGTTTATTGATTGATTTATTCCATTTTATATGCATTACTGGCTTATCCTTGGCTCACTTCCTTATGCCCCCAGAAATGCCAGCTGCATGCCTGCCTGCCTTCCCTCCCTCCTCCCCTGCCCACCTCGCAGGGATGTTGTGTGTGGGGTGCCCGATTTTCAAAAATTCGCCAAAAATCAGGGGATGATGGGATTGCTTTGAAACTTGGCATGCGTGTGTATATCCCCATGAGGTGTCATGGTGCCAAACATGAGGTTTCTAACTTGAACAGAAAAAAAGTTGTATAATTTTTTAGCTTTCAATGCAAGCCTATGGGGGGGGGAAACGGAGCTCCGGATCTGGATCCGGAGCTCCGGGCGGAGCGGAGCAGAAGTGGGCGGAGCGGGGGCGGGGCGGAGCGGCCCGATCCGGAAAATGGCAGATCTGCAAGTGAAGCGGAGCGGGGGGTCTGTGCACACCCCTAATTTATAGATTTAAAATTTTAGAATTTATTTTTTTATAATTTTTTTAAAAATGAATGTGCTACTAGTGGCCATTTGTTTTGTTTGGAGTCTTAAGCTTGTCACTTCTGTTTGTGCATCTCTCTGCTATGTAAAGAGAGGCTCAGTTGGGATGGTTCCCCCAGTTGTGGTTTAGGTAACTGGGTTATATAAGAAGCTTCCTCATACCGAGTCAGAATCCTGGGCTATCTAGCTCAGTTTTGCTTCCATTGGGCTTGTTCAGACAGCATGCTAAGCCATGGTTAGGCCAAGAACCCTTTTGCAGCAAATGGTTAGTGAGTGTGTGTAAACTGTGCTTATGTAGCCACCATGATTAGAAATGGTTCACACAACATAATAAGTCATAGATCACACAACATACTAAACCATAATGTTTAGCTCAAAATGCTTAACCACCATGGCTTAGTGTGTCATCTGAATAGAGTCACTGACTAGTAGTGGCTCTCCTGAGTTTCTGACATGAATCTTTCCCAAGCTCCCCTATGAATGACAGAGATAGAACCTGGGACTCCAGCTGAGCACTGCCATCTTCCCATGCTCCTCATTTCTCTCCTCTATCCTTGTGTATGGTTTGTCTTCCACTTCCTGGATTTCTTTAACCGTGCTTTGGTATGATGTCTAAATAGGCATGCTATTCTGCCAGTTCAACAAACCCACTTCAAACCATCGTTTCAGTCAGGAGGGTAAGGGTAGGCATAATAGAGTTGTACAAAATTATGCATGGTGTGTAGAATGTGGATAGGGAGGCATTTTCCTCCCTTTCTCCTGCAACCACTTCCATATTGGATCCTTGCCCCTCTTGGCTAATAAAAGCTAGCAGAGATGAAGCAATTGGCTGGGCCAAGGAAGTGATTGATGCCTCTTTACGAGAGGAAGTGGTCCCAAGTCTCCTTAAAGAGGCGGTAGTGAAACTGCTCCTGAAGAAATCTTCCCTGGACACTGAAAATTTTAATAACTATTAGCCAGTAGCAAATGTTCCATTCCTGGGCAAGAGGTCCTTGAGTGGGCCACTTCCAGATACTCTTGGATGAGACCGATTGACTGGATCCATTTCAGTTGAGTTTCAGGCTGGGTTTTGCTACGGAAACAGCCTTGATCACCCTGTATGTCGGGAGAAAGACAGGGGGAATGTGACTCTGTGGATTCTCCTTGATCTCTCAGCAACTTTCGATACCATCGACCATGGTATCCTTCTGGGGCGACTGTCTGAGTTGGAAGTGGGAGGTACTGCATTGCAGTGGTTCCACTCCTATTTGATGAGTCGGCTCCAGGAGGTGGTGCTAGGGGGACATTGCTTGGCCTCATGGATTCTCCAGTAAGGGGTTCCACAGGGGTCAGTCTTGTCCCCCATGCTGTTCAACAACTACACGAAACTGTTGAGTGCAGTCATCCAGAGTTTTGGAGTGTGTTGTCATCAGTATGCTGATGACACAGCTCTATTTCTCCTTTTCATCTTCATTGTGTGAGGCTGCGACAATGGACTGGATGAGGACTAATAAACTGAAACTCAATCCACACAAGACTGAGATGTTACTAGTGGGTGGTTCTGCTGACGGGATGGAGGGTGTTCAACTTGTTCTGGATGGGGTTGCACTCTCCCTGAAGGAGCAGGTTCGTAGCTTAGGGGTTCTCCTAGAACCATTATCACTTGACATTCAGGTGGCCTTGGTGGCACAGAGTGCCTTCTACCAGCTTCAGTTGGTGGCCCAGCTATGCTCCTATCTGGACAGGATAACCTGGCTTCAGTTGTCTATGCTCTGGTAACCTCTAAGTCAGATTACCGCAATGCACTCTACATGGGGCTGTCTTTGAAGACGGTTTGTAGTGTGTGTGTGTGTGTGTGTGTGTTTAAGGGGGATGATGGTTTTTTTGGGGAATTGAAAATTCCTTTTAAAAAAATCAAGGCATGAATGGATCTGCTACAAACTTGGCATGTCTAAAGCCCTACTTAAGTGCTATCATCATGCCTAGTTTCATCTCTTTAAAAATGGCAGTAGATTTTAAAAATACTTTTAAAACTGTGAACTTTAAAAATATTCCTAAAAACTCAAGGCTTGAATGGATCTGAGACACACTTGACATGGCTAAAGCCCTCCTTAAGAGCTATCGCTATGCCAAGTTCCATCTCTTTAGCTTTAAAAATGAGGGAGCTGTAAGCATTTGCTTAATTTCCATTGACTAGAGCGGTTATCCAAAAATGGGCAGTTCTCCAACAGGCAGAGAATTGCCTCATCGGAGCTCTGGCTCAAATTTTGAGGTGGAGAAGATCCACTTAGCACACCCCTATTTGCCACCATAAGATGTATTGCTGGCCACCAATTTGGATGGCTTTAAAAGGGGGGTGGATAAATTCTTGGAGGCGAAGGCTATCAATAGCTACTAATCCTGATGGCTATGTGCTACCTCCAGTATCTGAGGCAGTAAGCCTGTGCGCACCAGTTGCTGGGAAACATGGGTGGGAGGGTGCTGTTGCACTGTGTCCTGATTGTAGGTTCCTGGTCGACAGATGATCGGCCACTGTGTAAACAGAGTGCTGAACTAGATGAACCCTTGGTCTGAACCAGCATGGCTCTTCTTATGTTCTTATGGTTTGGAGACAGCACTATGGCTTATTCAAAAGTCACAGATAAAAAATAAATAAAGGAAGTTGAGGAAAGAATCCATGTGGGAGAGTGGTAGTAGAAGAACCTTGTTTTTCTGCATTCAGCTGCCAACCTTATGTTGAGGATTACAGAGTTTGTATAGATAATATTATTTACTGGCTCCATGTAGAAAATTTAGCAGCATGATAAGATTGTCAACAAGGGCTGTAATGGCTGTTTATATTTTTCCCACTGATGAGAGCCAGTTTGGTCAAACCACATTTGGGTTATAGCCATTGCATATTTGTACAGCCTTTTCGATTTGGAAATCAGTTTTGCAACTATGTACATGCCATATACTATTGGACTGCTATGTGTGAAATATTAGTTTTTATATTAGAATATATATATATATATATATATATATATATATATATGTGTGTGTGTGTGTGTGTGTGTGTGTGTGTGTGTGTGTGTACACTCAGAATTTTCCTTATACCTATTTGGTTTGGAAGATCCGTGTGAGCCTATGGGATGCACATGACAGTTCTCAAAACCGCGAAGGATTGGCTTCAGTGAGTCATGAGCATGAGAAAACTGCAAATTAGTTTAATTAGTTATCCTTCCTAATTGTCCTGAGCACATTCCCACTGCAGAATGGAATAGATTAGTTTTGTTCCCATGCGCATTGAAATCAGGCATTCAAAAGAGAGGATATAATTTATTTTACAGCATTTACATGGCAATCCCATGGTTGTTAGTTGCATTTGTATATCAGGGGAGTTCTCCTGTACACACTAAACTGAAATGAATGGGAGCTGTACAAGGAAATGATTTTTTTTTCTTGCACAGGAGGATTTCCTATTGAGTTATACCCTTAGGGTTTGATTCTGAACCATGAACAGAAAGGTTCGTTCCATTCAGTGAAGTGATCTGGATCCAGTAAAGATGTGCATTCTGCAAAGTGGATGTTTGACACCACCCTCAAAAATTGCTACCAATGGATAATTTTTTAAAGCTACATTGCAGTGGGAAACAGGTTGAACTGTGTGTGTATCTGTGAGAGATTTAATGGGTTTGTGACAATCATGTTGGTACTACATGCCAGCAGTGGTACTACATGCCCCGCCCACTGCTGGCATGCGGTTCCCGACCTGCTTTCCTAAACCAATACAGCCCTTGGGCTGAAAGAGCTTCCTCAGCCCTGGGCTGAAGGGATAATCTGCTGAGAGGTGCACAAGGCTCTGAACAGGCTTCACAGAATGGCCACCATCTTGTGTGGGTAGTGGATCAGAACTGTTTGGCATGCACAAGTGTGATGAAGATGGCACTGCTCACCATTTTGACCACAGTTACGGATGTTCAGGCAGGACAGCTGCCCTGTCCTACCCATACAAAATGGAGTTACAATACATCAAGTTGATGTGATATGATCTGAGTCAGTTTCATCATCCTTGCAAACTTTGCAAAGGGGTTGAGGACTTGTCCATTTGAACTTAGCAGTCCTGCTTACATCCCTCAGTCTCAGGCTCAAAAGCTGAGCTTCCTGCTTCATTTCCTGAGTGCCCTGGCTAAGTCATGGATTCACCAAACAACAACAACAACAACAATAACAGATTGTAAGGGAATGACCATGGGTTAGAGATGAACTGTCCAGGGAGCTTCAGCTATTGGGCAGTATAAAAATGCAATAAATAAATAAATAAATAAATAATAAATAGAGGTCATGTTTGGCATGTATAGTTTCAGTTGTAGCTTCTCCCTTAGAAAAGCATCTAGAGTAGTTGGGTAGTTAGAACCTCTGCCTGAGATTATTGATAGCTGTTGCCAGACTGATTTATCAGAACTAATCAAATGCATAGCCTGATTTAGTATAAGGCAGATCTTACGTGTGCTACTTTTGTGCCTTAATTGAGCAATGGGTGCACATCTCTGTATTTGTTTGTAATCTTCATTTGCAACTTTGCCTCTTCCTTGCCTTTTTCTATTTTTCTTTCTTATCTGACTAAGGGTTATAAGCTCTTTTACATTACCCTCTGCAAAGCAGCCTACCCTAATGTAAATCAGTGATGCTCCATGGGTCCTAACTAAGGCTTGCTGGCTTTAATAAGTTGAGGCTAAAGAAACCATTAGCTTTGTGGGGACAGATGCTTCAGTTCTGAGGAAAGAATTGGCCCCACTGTCGAGTGCCGTCACACCCAGAGCCAAACAATGTAGCTTAAACCTTATCAGCCTTCAAGACTGATAATTATCATGAAAGGCTTGCATGCTGTGATACAGGCCACAATGAGATAACTGTTCTAGCTCTAGGTCCCTGAGACTGCCTAATCTTAAAGCTATTTAAACTTAGCCAAAGACATTATAAACTTTGGTTCCTGATTCCTACATTTTATTGGCCAGGGGCAGCAGTGGGTGGCAAATAAAAGTCTAGAAGTGCACCATTTCTGTAGCAGTTTCCAATTACTGCACTTGGGGGGGGGGGACAAAGCCCACTGAATTGAAGTATTTCTTGAGAAGAGGCTGGGGCTGGACTTAACTGAATGGATAAGAACGTAGGTGAGAATGACTCTATTTGAAATGGCTGCAATCCACTTTCCATTTTAATGTAGCCAATCTTGGTGGATATTGTTCATGCCCCTTTCAATGCCATCTCAGTGGGAAATTAACCAGTACAGTGTGTCTATTTCCCATACCACTCCAGTAAGATGAGTAGTCTGAGATCGCATGGGAGGAATGCATGATATGGCTACTTCCCATGTCAACATGGTCCCTCCTAGGATGGGGACAGTGCTGACATAGGGAAAAGTTGGTTTCTGCTCCAAACATGCAAGAATGGTTTCACTAGAGCTTGATCCAGGACAGAGACTTGTACATCTGTAAACAATGCCTTTTAGTACACCACCAGATTGAGGAAGAGCATCAGACCTGTAAACTTTGCAGTAGCCACTGATACAGAGTTTGACCTCTGATGTCACTTGGTCCCTTGGGCCAAGAGGATTCTGGGCTGTTGTGGAAAAATCCCAGTTAGGTATGCCTACTGTTCCATGCTCCTCTGTTCAACATCTCTGGTGACATAAGGAGCATGGAACTAGCACCTGATCTGAGTGTCATGGCAATGAGTGATAAATATTTATCAAAAAACCATACAAGTTACAAACTCTGATATCAGAGCAGTGTACAACAAATTAAAGTACAGGATACAACAAAATTACAATAAAATCAGAAATATCAATAAAATAGTAACTGGAATTTAGTCATTAGCTGGGAAATACTTGCCTGAAGAGAAAAGCCTTTAGCAAATGCTGAATACAAAGTAGCACAGGGGGATGCCTTATCTACATTGGAAGGATGTACCATAGGGTGTGATCCGACACACTAAAGGACCCATTCCTGGTGGTTTCCTATCAGGTCTCAAGCCAGGTGAGATCACCAGGAGTGACTAGCGCATGCATACCTCTTTACTATAATTTCACCTTCCACTTCCATTGTGAAGCTCAGGGTGGGTCTTACATGGAGTTCCATGGGGTTATCCAGCCAGATACTGGGCAGGCTGAGATTGGCTTATATCTAATGGTGTAACAGCCTCATGTGCTCTTGACTGATTCTCTGCCCCTGGTTATGCATTTTTATAGCAAATGTCATGTTCCACTGCAAATGCAAATGTCCAAGGTAAATAGCCCCAAATGCTTCTAATAAAGCAACCAACAGGTTCTCCTGCAACTTGTAACACCAGTTTTATATGGCTATGCCAGCGTTAATGCTCAAACCTTTAAAAAAAAAAAACTGGTCCAAAGAGTTATCTTTCAAGTTAACAAGATACTATTTTGTTTTTTGTTTTTGTTTTTAGCTTTATTGGGGTTTTGAAATCATCAGATGTTTGTTTGTTCCAATGTTCTGAGAAGATTAGCATAATCACTCTGCTTCCATCTCAGCATGACAGGATAAAAGCTAGACTGTGAGCAAAGGGGAGGGATGTTATTGGGAGGAAGACTTTAGAAGCCTAAGTGGAGAAGTGCAAGAGGAATTTAAGTGTGCCTGTTGATCTTCTGAAGAGAATACCACATTAGTAGTCTCCTCATAGATCGGAATGCCATGTTTATTACCAAAAATGGCAACCATCTCTCACATTTTTAGGTATATGATTTGCAGATTTCAAGGAACTATTTCAATCAGTGTTCTCAAGTCTTCCAATTGTTGGCCCCGGGAGGTCGCTTGGGAAACACAGTTCATGCTGATTTATGTAAATTTTGCATGTGACAAAAAATATATCAGCTGCAACGGAGGCAGAGTTTTCGTTCTTGATCTTTTGTTTGGTGCTTTGAGTTATGCTGGATAAAAGGAAACAGATGTTGCAGGACGGGTGTCTAAAATTCCATAGTGTGTGGTTTAGCTGTCAGAAGAATGAATGGGGTGTCTGAAATCAAAATGTCCTTGAACAATATCAATGGAATGTTTAAATGATGGTTCACAAGATTCCTAAGCAGCCAAAGTGAACCGTTTATACAAGAGCTACAGTTATCAAATTCCATAATGAAGGCTTCTAGTCCTAATGGAGAAATTATATGTTTTGAAGACTCCTCACTGTCATACTTACTGCATCCACAGAGTGATTTTCAAGCAGTCTCCACATGAAAGCTCAACCTCAGTATTGAAAAAAGGAAACCAATTTATCAGACAATTTTGGAACAAGTGTTTCTTTCAGAAGTGCTTGCGCTACTTTCCAGTGCAGCATTGCTTGAAGATCTCATGAGCTTACTCTGGAGCCAAATCTTTCCATACCCCACTTGATACAAGTGAACAATAATATTTATAGGGTGGTTTTGTAGTAAGACCTGTTCTGGGGTTCAAGCTGATCAGGTGTGCGAGATCGGTATCAAGAATCAATGATTAATGCCCTAAATGATGTCATATTTTATTTTCAATATGGGATAAGTAGTGGAGAATATTTGGACAAAATTCTTCAAAATTTTGACTCAGCTCTGTTGGGGCAGAGCCGCGCAGAGTGGTAAGCTGCAGTTTCTGCAGCCAAAACTCTCCCCATGGCCTGAGTTCGATCCCAGCGGAAGCTGGTTCTCAGGCAGCTGGCTCAGGTCGATTCAGCCTTCCATCCTTCCGAGGTCGGTAAAATGAGTACCCAGCTAGCTGGGGGAAAGGTAGCCACGACTGGGGAAGGCAATGGCAAACCATCCCGCTACAAAGTCTGCCAAGAAAACATCAGTGAAAGCAGGCGTCCCTCTAGGAATCAGTAATGACTCAAGTGCTTTGCACAAGAGGTTCCTTTCCTTTCCCTTCTGTTGGGGGACAGAAGTATTTATCTCTATAAAATTCCTGTGAGTCTCTCTGATCATCTACAAGAGTGATATATAATAGAGTAGCCTGAGCCTTGCCTTTATGGCACTGTGTTACTGCTGTTTTGCTGCTAAACCCTGTGGTTTTGCTGCTGTGGGGTGGTGGAGGGTAATCCCGATGGCAGGAGGCAGTGCAGGCTTTCCAGCAGCCATTCTGCTCACTGAACCTGCCTCTTGCCTGGACGTGGTGGTGAAGAAAAGCACAGCTTCATTTAAAACCTCACATTGGCTGTGAGTTGCTGCCTACATCATATAACTGATGCAGCCCCACTGCGCAGCCACTGCAAGGCTTAGAAGACATATAGATAGCCACCTTGCTAAAATAATAATAATAGAGGGATACACATCTGTTTCTGTTGCATTCCACCAAAGTTCTAGAGAGGGTTATGAAATCCAAAACAGATCCTCTGTTACTCTACTACCACTCTGCCTATGACTGAACTGTCAAGATGGGTTCTGTTTTTACCTCCCCACTTTTGCTAGTCTGAGGTGGAGCCAGGGGGTGGATTTTTATTATTTATTTATTGCATTTCTATACCGCCCAATAGCTGACGCTCTCTGGGTGGTTCACAAAAATCGAAACCATAAGTACAATTTAAAATATAAAACTTAAACCATACTGTAAAAACATAATATAAAAATACATCCAGGATAAAATGGAGCAGCAATACATAGATTTAAAATACAGATTTAAAACAGAAATGTTAAAAGACTAAGATGATAAAATGTTAAAATACTGGGAAAATAAAAAAGTTGTCAAAAAGAGTACAACATACTGTAGGTACAGAAATCATTCCACAGCCGGGGTGCCACAGCAGAGAAGGCCCTCCTCCTGGTAGCCACCTGCCTTACTTCCTTTGGCGGGGCTCCTGCAGAAGGATCTCTGAAGATGATCTTAGGGTCCAGGGAGGTATATATGGGAGGAGGTGTTCCTTCAGATAACCAGGTCCCAAGCTTAGGGCTTTGAATGTTAATACCAGCATTTTGAATCAGACCTGGACTGGCAGCCAGTGAAGCTGGAAAAAGACTGGTGTAATGTGGTCTTGTTGTCCAGTCCCTGTTACTAGCCTTGCTTCCATGTTTTGTACCAGCAGAAGTTTCTGGAGTGTTTTCAAAGGCAGCCCCACATATAATGCATTGCGGTAATCCAAACGAGAGGTTATGAGAGCATGGATAACTGTAGCTAGGCTATCTCTGTCCAGTTAAGGGCCACAATTGGTAGATCTGCCTTAGCTGATAAAAGGTGCTCTTTGCCACGTGTGCCTCAAGTGACAGGTCTGGATCTAAGAGCACCCCCAAACTACAAACCCAATCCTTTAGGGGGAGTGCAAACCCCTCCAGAACAGGATGAATATCACCTATCTGGACAGACCCACTAACAGTACATCCATCTTGTCTGGATTGAGTCTGAGTTTGTTGGCCCTCATTCAGTCCATTATCATGCCAAGGCACTGGTTCAGAACAGCAACTGCCTCACCTAGGTTTGAAGAAAGGAGAGTAGAGCTGGGTGTCATTTGAATATTGGTAACACCCAGCTCTACCTCAATTTCAATAATTGAACATGGGGGTGGGTTTTTAAATTTCAAATAATTGGAGCACAACAGCTGAGAAGCAATCCCATCATGGTGGGAAAGTCACACTTGTTTAGGGCGACAATATGAAAAGGAGGAAAGGGCTCCTGTATCTTTAACAGTTGTATTGAAAAGGGAATTTCAGCAGGTGTCATTTGTATATATTGAGAACCTGGTGAAATTTCCTCTTCATTACAACAGTTAAAGCTGCAGGTACTCTGCCCTCTTTTAAATCTCCTGTATCTTTAACTGTTGTGATGAAGAGGAAATTTCACCAGGTTCGACATGCATACAAGTGACACCTGCTGAAATCCCCTTTTCTATGCAACTGTTAAAGATACAGGAGCCCTGTCCTCCTTTTCAAATGGTCACCCTACACTTGTTCCAAGGCCTTCCAAGTGTAGGAAGGGTAGCTAAACCTTCTCCCCATCTTTGCCCTTGAAGCTCCCTTATGGCAGGGATGCTTCTGGCATTCTGCAAATTTCTCTCTGGATTTTCTTTCTGAAGTGCAATTGATTTGTGCATTTAATTTGTGTGTGTGTGTGTGTTCGTATGTATCTGTTTTTTCTACAGCATATGTATGCAGTTTGCTACAGCATTCTGTTACTTGAGTTCATTTTATGTCTCTCAAATTATTGATATACATATGACAATGATAAAACAATGCAAAACAACAACAGCAACATTGATGGGATTGCACAGATAATTCCATAAAGAATCTTGCACATGTGCACTTGAGTTCAATCACAGAAAATACTGAAAGAATGAGCTCTCTGTTTGATTGTATGCATGGTTGTTTCAAAATTTTTCATGTGTGGTTTTTGTTAGCAATGTGCAAGAATACATATATATATATATCAGTGATGTACTGCAGCAACAACAACATCTTAATGCATTTATATGTACACAAACACATCAACATTGCTTTGTTTGTTGGCAGTGTTCTTTCATCAATGCAGATGTGTGCATAGGAGGGGGAGAACACAAAAACAAGTATCAGAGGCAATAAGTCTGTATACACCAGTTACTGGGGAACAAGGATGGGGGTGCTGTTGCACCATGTCCTGCTTTGTTGGCCCCTGGTCGACAGCTGGTTGGCCACAGTGTCAACAGAGTGCTGGACTAGATGGACCCTTGGCCTGATCCAGCATGGCTCTTCTTATCTTCTATGAATCAAGAACTGCAATGGCCCGTGCATGCTCCAATTCTGGAATTCATTTTAGAAATCCTCCTAATTTGGCATTTAAAAGGAGTGGCATACAGATCAGACCAAAACTATGGAACAAGAAAGAAAAGAAGAGGTGATACCCAGTCACCTCTAATTTCTGGATTGACCCAGTACATGCCAGAAAACTGTGATGGTCCTGGCCTCATTCCACAGGCCAAAATTCTCCCTTTGTCATTATAGAATATCCTTCCACTGTCTCTTTTGACTAGATGCACTAGACTAATCTCTATGCGTTCGGTCATTTCACTGCTTGTAATAGAGTTGGATTAAATGGCTTTATTCCATGGTTGGGTTCATTTTTAAAGGCCTCTTCCATCATGAAAACAATGCTGTTAATTGCAGGCTCTAAGGTTAGCCCACTTAGCGAGTTGATAGCTTCTGCCTTTTCACTCCAGATTTGAAGGCATTCAATTTATCAGTACAAGATGGGCTAGGAATTTATACTGAGTCCAGTTTATAGTACACAGTTTGTGTCTTAGTTTGCTGGTACTGAAACACAATTACCTCCATGCTGTCATATGATTTTAATTAAGGTTTTATAGCAGGCAATGAATGGCAATACGATCTGTCTGTCTTTTGCAGGAGGAAATTCTAAGGACATGACAACCAGCAGAGTGGAAATGATTTGGACTCATCCATTGTTTCATGCAGAGAAAATTGGGGAAAAAATCTGTATGTGTCCAAATAAAGCAACACACACACACACACATATAGTTTCATAGATCCAATTATCAAGTAGGGCCATATCTGTTTAAATTCACCCTGGAATGAATAAATATACCATATGCTACCTACTGATTAGCCTGAGATGAAAGGAGTTCAAGCTGTATCATGAGCAACTATGTTAAAGACCAGTCCTGCCAAACAGCAGAGGTTCCAATGTCATTGGGGCAGTGAACGTGCTCTGGGTTTCAGTTCAGCACCTTGGATAGCTCCTTTAGAGTTCTGATGGGATCTGACTGAAACCCAGAATGGATTCACTGCTCCACTGATGTCAGAGGCACCAGCCTTCCTAGCTGCTAAGTGGGTCAGGGCTATGACCCTTCCCAATGATTTCAAAACTGTCTGCCATGAGGGGAGTCAAAGTGTACCTTTGAAGATCAAGCCATCATCATACCATAGAATTAGCCTGGTGAAGATCTGTATGGAGTCTGTTCTGGACTGATAGGCAGGCATACAAAGAAGCCAGCTCAGAGCAAGGCTTATAAGATTCTAAGGCAGGATCTATGCTACTGCTTTAAAATGGTTTTAATGGTATTGACAACAGTTGGGGCCCATGACACATTCCACATACCGTTTTCAAACCACTCTCAGAGTGTAGATCTGGTTGGTGTAGATCTGCCCTAAGTAGGAATGTTTGATTCTCACTGTAATGCAAACTTTCTTTACTTATTTATTTATAAAAATCCTTTTAAAAACTCAGTGAATTGGACTCAGGGAGCGGCCATAGCTCGGTGGTAGAGTATATGATTTGCATGCAGAAAGTCCCAGGTTTGATTCCCATCATCTCCAGGTACAGCTGGAAAAATTCCTGCATGAAACCTTGGGGAGCTGCTACCAGTCACGTTCTGCAGTACTGGGCCAAACAACGCAATGTTCTTCTTGAGCAAATTTCCTGACCCCTAATCTTTTGATCTCTAAAGTATTAACCTTTTGGTTGAAACTCAGTAGTAAACACACACACACACACACACACACACAGAGAGATTTAAGCCCACAATATCCTAAAACCAAATCAAACACAAAAATGTAGGACAATTCTGTTCTTTCAGAGCATTAAAGCAGCAATAGATGGGGAAACCAAGTCAGAACACAAGATTTAAATGGTTAAGATTTAAAGACTCACCCACCCACTCAGGAAATATTTATGTTCCTTGAAAGCACAGTGTCCATCTCCCCCCCCAAAAAAAAAATGTGGGGGGAGGATCTGTGCAGGCATTATTATTAGAAAAAGGTTATTCATATCCTGAGTGATCCAGATCAGAATGTACCTCCATAGCTCTCAGCTGGAAGGGTGTTTTCCTTTGGTCCCTGCAGCAACCTGCAGAAGAGGAGGAGGAGGAGGAGGAGGAGGAGGAGGAGCTGCTGCGGTGGCATGGCTTTAATGTATGAACATCATTAGGTCACTTCAACCAGTTCTTCTATATCTTATGACAATAAAGAGAAAGTATACCTATGTCTCTGGCGAGACCTGTACACTTTTGCAGGGCTGTTGTGAAAGAAGGATGCATTACTCCTCACTGACATAAGAAAATTGTGTATGAATGTTGGTAGGATCCATCCTATTCCTCCCTTTCTCTCCCCTCTCTCTCTCTCCCTCCCCACCCTCTCTCTCTCTCTCTCTGTGCCTGTGCAACTTCAGAATTGCTGATGGATTTTGAGAAATTGTTCTGGCAGCCTTCCAGGATTTCATGAGTTACAGGGGAAGGGGTATCTATACATATTTATCACTGCTATTCTTGAGCAACTTGGAATATACATCTGGATGAGTTATCCACGTTTTGGAACAAAAAAGGAAGTGTTTAAGGGCTGCCAACTTTACAATAGATCCGGTAGTCTCATCAGCAAGCATTCCAAAAATAAGTTGGTGTACATGTGAGAAGGGGGTGGGAAGATAAACATGCGGGCTCTGCTCTCCCTTGTATCACTCTTGTTGATGGCCTACATGCATAGAGTGTCAACTAGGCATGTGCTCCGCTCCGATTAGAAGCGCAGAAGCAGGAGCGGATTGGCCTGCTCCGCCTTGCCCAGAGGCGGAGTAGAAGTGGACCGCGGACCCCTAGAAGCAAGGCGAAGAGAAGGCCCATTTTTTGAGCGCTTCTCTTTCCGCGGAGCGCTCCGATCGCCATCTTGAAAACATTTTGCCCATAGGATTGCATTGCGGAAAATAATCGCGGATAACTGGGTTGTTTTTGAAGCTATCGTTCTGAAAATTCTTGTGCTCAGAGAGTCGTGGATGGGGGTCATTTTGAGACTACTCTCACCTCTCTGCGTTGTGCGGGTCGCGTGCTATTTTTTAAAAAAAATCGGGTACATTTACAATACAAACGGTAGGGTAAACCGGCTGCGGCGGCGGGGTTTATTTGAAGCGATGACAGGCACATTCAACTCCCAATCCTGATGAGAATTGATCACCTCATGAAGCATCATCCTCCAATCCCAGCGTTTGAGGTGGGGACTAAGCCAGAGTCACCCTCACAGTCAGAGAGCTCTCAGTCCCAGCCTCTTGTGGGTTTAGCGTTCGTTGGGAGAGGGTCTACTTAGTGATCTGCTGCTGTGTACTTTGGAGATAGATTAGGATTTTAGCTTGGCGTGTGTGTTTGTTTGCTTCTTTCTGACTTTTAGCTTAGTTTGCTCTGTGTTTTTCCCTTACTTTGATTTAATATAAACTTTATTTTTAAATTTTGGAGTGTGTGTTTGTTTGTTTGTTTGGTTGTCCCCCCCTCCCCTCTCTTAAAGCCTGATTGTGTTTGATTTTCCTTCTGCTTTTGTGAAAGCTTTTTTTTGAAAGCGTGCACACACTTCTTGTCCCGTTTCCCTACATTTATTAATAATATTCTTAAACATATTATTATATTCTTATACATATTCTTAGTAGTATATTAGTATATTCTTATACATATTATTAGTAGTATTAATATTTTATTCTTCTTATACATATTAGTAGTAGTGTTTGGTTGGTTCGTTTCCCCCCCTCCCCTCTCTTAAAGCCTGATTGTGTTTCCTTCTATCTATATACAAAAAAAAATACCAAAAAATACAAAAAAAATATTATTCTCTTTTTCTTCTCTGTGTAACTTGGACTGTGAGTGTGCTGTGTGTGCACTGCTTTTGTGAAGTGCAACAGCCACAGATTGAGCATTTTGGGGAAAGCATACACACACTTCTTGTCCCATTTCCCTACATTTATTAGTAATATTCTTAAACATATTATTATATTCTTATACATATTCTTAGTAGTATATTAGTATATTCTTATACATATTATTAGTAGTATTAATATTTTATTAGTCATCATGAGAAGAGGGAGCAGGCGTGCTGAAAGCAGCAAGGCTCAGGCTGGCACCAGCAGTAAGCAGCAGGCTGCCTCTCCTGCTGTGAAAATCAAACGGGCAACTCCTTGGCTGGCTGCTCCGCAACAGAAGCAGGAGAAGGAGCAGGCAGAGCCACTCTCTTCTGCAACTTGTTCCCGGCGTTCTCTTTTTGAGGGTGGGAATGGGAAAAGTGCCCCTTTACAAGAGGCAGGTGGCATTAGAGGAGGAGGAGGAGGAGTATCCCCAACTCCTTCATTATCCTTTCAGCCCACGAGACCGCTGATGGACCTAGATGAGGTCCTCAGCACAGTGGAAGGGGAGGAGGAGGAGGCGGTGGTCCTCCAGGATGTGGGGGCTGAGGAGGAGCAGCAGCAGGCCGAGGCTCTCTCCCCAGTCTCATCCCACCCCTCTTCCGCTGCCACCCCTGTTTCTGTGGCAACACCAGAGAGCTCAGGCAGGCAATTGGTGGTGTCACCATGGAAGCGAAAGACAAGCATAGTGTGGGACCACTTTGAGGTGGGAGCAGATCCCTGCTTTGCTGTCTGTCGCCACTGCAAACTCACCCTAAGCAGGGGTTCATCTACAGGGCATTATGGAACCAGCAGCATGAAGATGCATCTTCAGAGGCAGCACCAGGTGATCTTGCTGGGGAAAGAGGCGGGCAAGGCGACTGGTTCCAGGTGAAAGCCGAAGGCTGCTGCTGCTGCTGCTGCTGCTGCTGCTGCTGGCACTGCCACTCTAAGCTCTCCATCTCCCATCCCCACAAGGGTTAGGCAGGCAACCCTGCAGGACATGGGGTAGGGGAAGTATGGACCCACAAGATGGCATTTTCCAACGCCCACCCAGGGTGCTATTGTGGTGGGGCATCTGCTGGGACTGACTCCTCCCCAATACTAGATCTATGACATGTCACTCTGCCTGCCCCTCTGCTAGCCTGTCCTCCTCGGTGACCGACTCGCTGGGATGGTTTGCGTTTGCAATGCGTGACTAACTGCAGTGCTGGCTTAGAAACCAGCCATCCTTGCCTCACTTCCTTGTGCCCCCAGAAATGCCCGCAGCCTGCCTGCCTGCCTGCCTGCCTGTCTGCCCGCCTCCCCCGGGGTGCTGCTGTGGTGGGGCATCTGCCAGGACTGACTCCTCACCTGCTCTGCCTGCCTCTCTGCCCGCCTGGTGCCTGGGAGATGGGCTTTGCGGTTCATGCCCAGCACCCTCCGGCACGCTTGCTCTCAGTCGTCCTCCTCTGTGCCCCTCAATGCGTAACTGCTGGCTTAGAAAGAAACAACCAGCCATCTTTGCCTCACTTGCTCCTTGCGCCCGCTTACGGGTTGGTTTGCTATGCATTAGTGCTGCCTGCCTGGCTGCCTGCCTGCCTGCCTGCCTGCCTGCCTGCCTGCCTTCCCTCCCTTCTCGCCTTCCCTCCCTTCTCCCTCACCATCGCAGGGATGGTGTATGTGTCTTGCTTTGACTCAGGGGAGAAGTCCTTCCTGTGCTCACTTAGACTTTATCAAGTTCAATAATCCATTTTTCAAATGTGGAAGAAGATTTAGGGTTATCTCGTGGCATGTTGGGATTTCCTTGGAACTGGCCCTATTGAGCTGTCTGCATTGCAACTTTAAATCCCTGACATACTGGAGTGCCCGATTTTCAAAACTTTCCCTAACATCAGGGGATGATGGGATTGGCTTGAAACTTGGCGTCCTAGTGGACACATGGGTAAGCTGTCATGGGACCAAAGGATAGGTTTCCGACGTGCAAATTGACGTAGTTGTAGAATGGGACAATTTGGGGTGAGTTAAGCCGCGCCAAAAATTAGGGGATGATGGGACTGCCTTGAGTCTGGGCATCCATGTGGACACATGGATAAGCTGTCATGGTGGTGAGTTTGAGGTTTCTAACGTGCAAATTGACGGAGCTATCCCAAGGGGTCTGAATGGGGTGCCCGATTTTCAAAAATTCCCCAAAAATCAGGGGATGATGGGATTGCCTTGAAACTTGGCATCCATTTGTATACGTCCATGAGGTGTCATGGTGCCAAACGTGAGGTTTCTAACATGAACAGAAAAAAAGTTGTATACTTTTTTAGCTTTCAATGCAACCCTATGGGGGGGGAAACGGAGCTCCGATCCGGATCCGGAGCTCCGAGCAGAGCGGAGTGGAAATGGGCGGAGCGGGGGCGGGGCGAAACGGCCCGATCTGAAAATCACGGATCTGGAAGTGAAGCGGAGCGGGGGGTCCGTGCACACCCCTAGTGTCAACAGATGGGGCAGGGGGAATCATGTTTTCCTACCGTTGCTTTGCCTCTTGCTGCTGTCCCACTATTAGGACAAACGGCTTCGTCTTTCTTCACAAGCAACGGCCACGTCACCCATTCAGTGGGTGTTTTTGTTGCGCTGCTTCTCCTGCACACAGCAGGAAATGGCGGAGGTGGATGGAGTAATCCAAATGACCTGCAAAAAAACATGTGTGGCCAGTAACTTGCATGCAATAAAATGCTCATCTGACAAGCCCCATAGAGGAGGCTCCCACTATAGCCAGCCATTCTCTACATGTAGGGCAATGAGAAAAATGGTGGGGTAAAACTAATGCACTTATCCTCTCCCCACACACACACATACCTCACTTGTACACCCTACATGGTTTTCAAACATCTGCATAGATGCTAGAAAAGTGATCTGTATGCTAAGTATCCCTTGAATGTTCGCTAATGTGAAATCCTGACTCAGATAATTTCATCTATAAATGTTGTACACATTAACAAGCGGGTTGGGAGCAGCATAGGAGAGGATATATCACATTGTTTCTCTGACAAGGTGCTGCTAGGTAACAGATACTATATTCCTTTTAAAACAATGCAGTGAAGTGCCAATGTGAAATGTATTTATTTATTTAGGAATGTGTGAGCTGCCTTTCTAAACAACCATTTTCTCAAGGTAGCTTCTGTAAAACATTTCAAGCCAATACCTAAAAGGTGTAACTGAAAATGGCAGCACAAAACCAAGGCTATCAGACAGACCATTAAAGAACATATTGCCATTAAAAGCAGAAAGAATTGATGGGGCTGGAGGTGGAAAGTCAAGTTCAAATCCTTCTTACTCTTTAGAAATCATGATTGCTTACCTTCACCTACCTCATACACATTTTGGTAATGCTAGAACAGGTTCTACATATGTAACAAAATAATGAATAGTGGGAGATGTCTTCCTGCACTGTATACTCCACTGCACAGTGTGAGCAGAAAAGAATCCTCTGTAGGATTGGAAGAATGGATCTAGGTCCAGTCTGTGTCTTCCCATCAATTACTGGTCTAGCAATGTAGGGCAGGAATGGACAACTTTGGGTAGTCTGAGAGCCAATTGCATCCCCAGACCACCACCTCCCCAGCCCACTTTAGTGGCAGATAACAAAAGTCTTGAAAACAAGCTACGTTTTTCCTTCGTACAGTAAGCTCCAGAGCAATTTGCCAGGGATTTCAGCAATGAACTGATTTTACTTCCCCTTCCAATTAGGAAGGGGGCATGGGGCAGTGTGTGTGTGTGTGTGTGTGTGTGTGTGTGTGTGTTTTGGGGTGTGTGTGCATGGCTGTAGGGAATGGATAGTTGTGAATTTCTGGCCTGCATATTTCTAGGGATAATTCTGTTCATTTCCCATATCAGTCTGTGGATGCTTTTATATGTTCCTCTGAAAATACATATTTAAATACTTATTTTAATTTGCTTTCGAATGTGTACTTCCTCTCAAAAGATGCAGCTAAATGTGTTTTGATACATTCAAACTGCTGAGAATTGCTGTGCTACATTTGGAGAAGTTTGTGATCTCGTAGGTGGCTTTGTTCCAAGCCACACCTTAGTCTGAATTTTGTGGTTCATTTTTTGTACAGGAATTCACAAGGATTGAATTCTGTAAGCATTCCTGGTTTATTGTACAACCACCGAGTAGGAGCAACGTTGAAGTTTTTTTTTTAATAAAAGAAATGCTAAAAATTAGAAGCATGCAGGTTGGCAGCAATAAAAGCTATTTGGGGGGGCGTCTCATAGCAGGGAAATATTTAAGGAATTTGGAGAAAAGCCAAATGAGTTTCAATAAGGTGAGCTTATGTCTCCCTGTTTGGTGAATAGGATCAACACTCAGTTAGGCTTAGGACAGGGGTGTGCAACCACTTTGACCCCAAGGGCCACATTGGGCAGCGCCAGAGGGTTGCACATGTGCTTGCTTGCACACACACACACCACATACGCAATCCTGGGGGTTCCCTTGGTAGAACTAGTGCTGGCACTAGCAAGGGAAACCCTTCCTTATCTCTGATGTCAAAGATAAAGACAGGGAATAGCAGCCTCTCCGTCTGGCCCTCACAGAGCCAGCCAGCTGTCCCAGCAGTGAACATGGATCACTACTCAGCAGTTGCCTACCCTGCTTGGCAGTAACCTACACCCACTACCAAAATTGTGCACTTCCCCGGTCCATATTACTGGCAGTCACCATTGGCGCAAATGGCAGAAGTGTGCAATTTCGGGAGGCTCTGGAAATTGTGCATTTCCACCATGAGCTTGGAAGGAGGAAATGTGCAATTTCTGGAGCCTCCAGAAATAGTGTGTGTGTGTCCCCTGCACCAATGGGGACCTTAAAGGCCCCCACGTGTGTGTGTGTGTGTGTGTGTGTGTGTGTGTGTGTGTGTGAAACACTTGGTAGAGGCTCTCTCAGACCTACGGGTGGGGGTGGGAGGCAGCGATGGCAGGGCTAGCGCTCGCCAAGGCAAATGCTGTGCAATTTTGCCCACCCTATCTCAAATAGATTCCAGAGTGGGTAAAATAAGAAATAAAATAGTTAAAAATATTTTTGAAAAATATAAGAATAGCATATTAAAATTGTTCATTTTAAAACAAGAGTACCAATAAAAGCTATGGCTGGTCCATTAAAGAATGCTTCCTGGGAAAGAGCTATTTTTAGGAGGTTCCAGAAGCAGCATGATGATGGCACCTGCCTGACCTTCAGAGGCAGGGAGTTCCAAAGAGAAGGGACTACCATATTAAAAGTAGGAGTGTGCACGGACCCCGCCCCCCGATCTCCTCCTCCAGATCCGCAATTTGCGGATCGGGCCACTTCGCTCCGCCCCGCTCCGCCTATAGTCCGCTCCGCTCCGCTGCAGAGCTCCGGATCCAGATCGGAGCTCCGCTTTTTTCCCCCATAGGCTTGCATTGAAATACAAAAAAGTATACAACTTTTTTTCTGTTAAAGTTAGAAACCTCACGTTTGCCATCATGGCACCTCATGGACGTATACATATGCATGCCAAGACTCAAGCCAATCCCATCATCCCTTGATTTTTGGGGAATTTATGAAAATCGGACACCCCATTTGCAGACATGGGCTGTTCTCCGACGTTTTGACAGATAAAAAAAATTGAAGTGGGCACCCCCACAGATGACATCTAGAACCACATTCATGGCAAGATTCAAGCCAATCACATCATCCCCTGATTTTTGGCGGGGCTCTAACCTTTTAACTCACCCCAATTCACACCCCTTTTGATATCTCCGTCAATTTTCACATTAGAAACCTCAAACTCGCCACCATGATAGATTATCCAGGGATACACCTGCATGCCGAGACTCAAGCCAATCACATCATCCCCTGATTTTTGGGGAACTTATGAAAATCGGACACCCCAGTATCTCAGGGATTTAAAGCTGGAGACAGCTCAATGGGGCCATTTCAAAGGAAATCCCAACATGCCATGAATTGGGGAGTAGAGATAAACCTATGAATCTTCTTCCACACTTGAAAAATTGATTTGGAACTTCCAAAAGTCTAAGTGAGCGCAGGAAGGACTTCTCCCCTGAGTCAAAGCAAGATACACACAAACCATCCCTGCGAGGAGGGCAGGGGAGGAGGGAGGGAAGGCAGGCAGGCAGCAGACATTTCTGGGGGCATAAGGAAGTGAGCCAAGGATAGTTTCAAAGCCAGTAATGCATATAAAATGGAATAAATAAATAAATAAATAAATAAACAAACAAAGGAGGGGTGGAATTAAAAGCAACAGTGTTGCTGAATAAACAGAAGATTTTTTTTAAAAAAAGGCTATATCTGTCTTTTACCAGTAAGAGGGGAGCGGACGTGCCCAGGGGAAGGGGGATAATTGCACCAATTTTGACTATCCCTGTCTAGGGACCAGTCTTTAAGAAGCAAACTTTCACTTCAACTAATGAAAGGCATTGCTTCTCCACAGGTTTACCTTTGGAGGGCTCTGATGGCCCTCCAAGGACAGGAGAGTGCACTGGGCATGTCCACATGCCCTAGGAGAGCTCATCCCCTTGCACCACATCTATTCAGTTGTTCCCCAAGGTTATGGTGGGTAGCAGTGCTGTATTTCCTATCTGTTATTTATTTGCTTAGTATATGATTTCAGGTTGTGTTTGTGCATTTGGTGGGGCTACTGTTTTAAAAAACACTGGGAAAACTCCATTCAGACTAAGAAAGAGAAGTTCCCAGAATCCCAAGTTACCCATTTTGCCTATCCCCTCCTCCAACTTTGGGATCATGTGATCATGACCGGGAGTTGACTCTGCCCCTCAGCCCTTCGAAAAGGTACCTTTTCCCGCTGTTTTTAACCGATTTTTCCAAAATATTCTAGCAAGCGAACCGCAGCATGCAGAGAGCTGAGAGTAGGCTCAAAATGACCCCCAGCCCCGACTCTCTAAGCACAAGAAGTTTCAGAAAGATAGCTTTAAAAACAACACAGTTATCCCCTATTCTTTTCCGCAATGCAATCCTATGGGCGAAATTTTTCAAAATGGCGATCGGATCGGTCTGTAAAAAGAGAAGCGCTCCGCATATGGGCGCTTCTACAGGTCCCCGGTCCGCTTCTACTCCGCCTCTGGGCAAGGCGGAGCAGCCAATTCGCTTGTGATTCTCCGATTCTAATCGGAGCGGAGCACATCCCTAATTAAAAGCTCTTCTCTTGGTGGACTGCAATCAGGCCATAGGTCCATGTGGAAGAACCAGGAGCATGGACTTGAACTGGATAATCTTACAAATAGAGGACTGTTCTCTGTAATCTAGGACACTGGACCACCCTCGCAGTACCTTGGTGGGAGGTCAGCTGCAAATAGTGCTTCACCTATTTTTGTTCAGTGCCTACTTCTGTGCCTTTAAAGGTGGCCTGATACAGAAAGGAACCTTTCTCTAGCATGAAAATAATTGGTTCGGAGCTTCCTCTGCTAAGTCTCTATCACTTGCCTGGTATGCATCAATGACTTCCACCTCCATTTCATTAGCGCATCAAGAGGTGGTCACTTTCACATGCATGGTTGTTGCATTATTTCACCTCGTTTACCTCTTCACCTGTGCTGGCTCGCGCTTCCTGGTATCTCCCCCCACCCTGCCCCTTCGCCTTCCCCCTCCAGTTCCTTGGTTCTTGATGGACATCCTGATGGATGTGGGGGCCTTCCTGCGCACTCTGGTTTTGTTGTCTAAAGTTTAGCGATTTAGCTTTTCATTGGCTGGCCACCTCGGACAGGGAACAAAAAAAGAGGGAAGTTGAAACAGGTGGATGATAGAGCAATGAGAGTGGGTTTGGAGCAGTGAAAGCCCATTGGACCAAATCAGTGCACTGGAGGAGAACTACCCCACCCTCCTCTTTCATCAGGCCTTCACACCCCCAAGAAGGGAAATTCTGTGACATAGCACAAGGACAGCAATACACTGAGACCGAAGGGCAGTTCTATCCCGCATGGAGAAAAAATGCTGCAATTTCCCCACCCTAGAAAAAACATGGAAAATGGAGGGGAAGAGGCGAGATGACTGCAGGACAGGGACATTGTCGTGTGAGGGTCACAGGGCAAAACAGTAAAAAAAAAAAAAAAAAAAAAAAACCAGGACGACACTGCGATAAAATGCTGGTGTCATGGAGCTCTCGGACTATTGTTAAAAGCACAGGAGTGCAACCAGAAAGTTAAAGGCAGTAACCCTTCCCAAGAAGCAAATGCAGAAGCTGTTCTGAGCTCTTTATATAAAAGGTGCAGTATAAGCAGAAGATGTTAAATAACTTATTTTACTTGGTTGATAAAAACCTCCGCATCTTATGGGGGGGATCATTTGTTTAATTAATGCTCCCCCCAACAACCCCCTTGATTCAACAAAGCTCTATTTGTACCCAGAATTTGTTTTAAAAATCCTTTCACATACAGCGGCATGAAAAATGTTGTTCGTTATATGCAAGCCAGCTGTCAAATATATGCATTTCCCCTCAAGAGTTCATTAACGGGGAAAAATGAAATATCTGCCATACTTCTCCCTGCAGAATGGCTCCCAGGATCCTTCAGATGCTTAAGCAGCCCTACGAGGCTGTTAGATAAAGTTTTCTAATACTGGGGAACTTCTGGATAATATTTGTAGAAAGATTATGTACCCTCCAGAATGGGAAGGGGGAGAACACACAGCTGGCAGAACGCATGGGACTCCTTTCCCACTCCTGCTGCCCCATGCTGTCCCCACACCCCTCCAGAAATCATATCTTTTTACGGCAAAGGTGGCATCTGAAGCGCTACAGAATGCCCCAAAGATCAAAGTTAGCTTGTTTGCAAAGTACGATATCAGCTTGTTAGTGGCTACGGAGATCTTAAAGGCTCAAATTTAGCTTGCAAACAAGCTAAATTTGACCTTTTGGGTGCTCCATAGTGTAGGGTGACCATATGAAAAGGAGGACAGGGCTCCTGTATCTTTAACAGTTGTATTGAAAAGGGAAGTTCAGCAGGTGTCACTTGTATATATGGGGAACCTGGTGAAATTCCCTCTTCATCACAACAGTTAAAGCTGCAGGTGCCCTGCCCTCTTTTAAATCTGATCACAGTTTAGCTGCAGTATAGCTCCTGCAGCTTTAACTGTTGTGATAAAGAGGAAATTTCACCAGGTGCGACATGCATACAAATGACCCCTGCTGAAATTCCCTTTTCTATGCAACTGTTAAAGATACAGGAGCCCTGTCCTCCTTTTCACATGGTCACCCTACCATAGTGCTATGGATGCCACATTCCTCCTTAACTTATGAATATCAAATTCATTTTTTGTGCGTGTCGCCTGCAGATTGTAGGGTATTAATCACTGAAATGTCAGTGTAATGGCACAGTTTTTGCCAGCTGTTCCGAAAGGAGATTGCTCCTACGGAAAAGGCCCTGTGTCAAGTCGATACCCACTTTACCTCTCTAGGAGGTGGGATATATGACAGGCCTAAGATGATGATTTCAGGCTCTGGGCAGGTTACTAGTAGAGAAACTTGTGTTTTCTGACACCTTGGCCCCATGTTATGACTTATTTTAAAGGGAAGAACTAGGACCTTGAACTGGGCTCAGAAACAAACAGAAAGCTAGGTAAGCTATTTCAAGACTGGCATTATATGGTCTACAAAAGTCACACTGGACAATAGTCTGACTGCTGGATTTTTCTCTGAAGGTCTCAAGGAGGGCTCCTGTATCTTTAACAATTGTATTGCAAAGGGAATTTCAGCAGGCGTCACTTGTACACATGCAGTACCTGGTGAAATTCCCTCTTCATCACAACAGTTAAAGCTGCAGGAGCCCTGTCTTTTTTTTTTGGGGGGGGGGGGTATCTGGTCACTCTAGTATAGCTCCTGCAGCTTTAGCTGTTGTGATGAAGAGGGAATTTCACCAGGTGATGCATGCATTCAAATGATGCCTGCTGTTAAAGATACTGGAGCCCTGTCTTCCTTTTCATATGGTCACCCCAGGACTTTTTGAGATCCAGGCTGCAACCTCATTGCCATCAGGAAAACAGCTGAGGATAAATTGTAGCTCATGCTTGAAGATATTGGGCAGGATCCAATGATGCCCTTGCATGAGCGTCCAGGTCCGCCAGTCCTGGTGCATGTGTGAGTCCCCTACCACTGGTGGATGTGATCTAGCAGTTCTGGGGGCAAACCCCACATCAGTGGAAGTACTCATTTCCGGAACAGGCATTATTATTATTATTATTATTATTATTATTATTATTATTATTATTATTAATTTATTTATTTATATAGCACCATCAATGTACATGGTGCTGTACATGGTGCATGACCTGTCCCTTCCAGAAAGGAGCATCTCTGCAATAATAATAATAACAACAACAACAACAACAACAACATTTCTTGCCTACCCCTCCCTTTAGATTGAGGCAGGGTACAACACTGATGTGCAGCCATCCTTCACGCAGTTCCAGTATAGCTATTACACTGCTTGGTGTTTTGCAAAGGTCTGGAAAACAGCAACAATGACCCCCCCACCCCATAAAAATTTAGAAAACAGCTCATTTCCTAAATATCTTCCAGAAAGACAACCTATAAATGTAATAAATAAATAAATAAAATTAATGAAAAAGTCATGATGGCTGTAGCCATTTGGAATAAGGCCTCAATCAACAGTCTGGTCTCCCATCTGAATGTTAGTACTAAAATAATAATACTTAAAAAGGCTGTTCATCTCTGTTACAGAAGAAACTCAATTATCTCTATTGTATAGAAGAGCAGGGATATTTCACTTTATCCTCTTCACATGCAATTCTTTTTAAACTTCTGTTCTATGGGCATTAAAAAAAATCTACCTGGTTTAAGATATCATTTCCAGATATAAATGGCAGTTTTGTTCCACTTCTAAACTTCAGCAATTCATTTTTAATTTACTTTCTTAGGAAACTGAAGATGTGAAATGAAAGCTATTAGCTAGGTTTTGTGGGGTTATTTTTATAGGTTTTGCTATCCTTCCTTCAATAAGAGCTGGTGGGGTAGGGAGCTCTATAGAAATGTTAATTTAATTTTGTTTAAGCTGGTTCATAAAGAAATTGTTCAAGAGTAAAACAGGTGCCTAACAAGTAAGGAATGAAATGTGAGTTGTAGATGTGAAAGAATCACGATAAGTTGCAAAGTAATTTGTCTTTATTGTTCAGAGGGGACGTTGTTGGGTCTAGAAGGCTATTCAGGAATCCCATTACTTAGACGCAAGGGAGAAAATGGATAATAATGAAGGTTTTATATGCAACAGATTCAGATACTTTGCCTGATGGAAAATGATATCTCTCGCCGTACATTGCACGTGGCAAGTCGTAGCATAGTGCATCCATAAAAGACCAACAAAGTACCTTCAATTCTTTAGTGTGAAGTTTTTTGCCTGGGGGTGTACTGTGATGCCCCCAGGTTACTTAGGCATAACCACCCCATCCGCCTCTGACTTGTGCTGCGTCTCCATTGCTGCACAGTCTTTTGGGGTGTCTATCTGGGTTTGTCTGCACTCTGGGCTTGTCTGCTCGTGGGTCGCCAGCTGGGGGGCAGGTGGGCACCGAGGTCTGTGCAGCTTGCCCAAGGCTGCCCAGGTGGCGGGGTGCATAACCCCATGAGTGGCAGGGTAGTTAATCCTGTGTATTGCCACTGACTATGGGTGATCTTGGCTGGCCCCTCTCCCGGGAGTGCACGGTGGGGATTCGAACTGCCAGGCTTGGGCTCCGCAGCCAAGTGCCTTCCCACTGTGCTATGCCAGCACTTAGTACCCTTCAATTCTTAATTGAGTCTTGTATTGTATCAGCAGGTCTGTTCAGATCTTCTCCTGTGTGTTTACAGGAAGAAGGATCACACCGCTAGCCATGCCCCTTGACACCAATACACCCTTTGGCCCTGCATGGTCAGCATTAGTGTGAAGTGGGAAATCCTCCACACAAACAAGGGCTCATCCACACAACTAGCTCCATCACACCAGGGTTATACTGTGCAATCACTGCGAATTGCATGCAAAGGACTCCGAAGTTTTCCAGTTTATAATCTGCTTTGATTGTGAAGCACTCCCATGCATCCTGCTTTAATTGTGCTTCTTAGCCAAAAGACCTGACCTATTTTACTACCCCTTTAGGAGCAATTTTTGTCATTCTCCAAGCAGCCACTGGGGGCGCAGGAGGATGATTTGATATGTTTAAAGTACAAATTAAACAAATGCTTACCTCTGCGTAAGTTTTAAAGATAAAGACATTAAAATTGGCACAGTAATAGATATTAAGGAGGGCTTTAAGCATACCAAAATGATTTTTTACATTTCTCCCCCTTAAACCCTTTCCTGGTATGCAAAGGATCTTAGGAGTGTCGCCACCTAAAAAAATGATTTACCGAACAACAACAACAACAGCTTTATGCTATGGGGATAATTCGAGGGAAACAGGTACGTGGGATGAAGCTTAACAAGTGAGAACCTGCCCAATCAGGGTTTCTGCTCATGTGGAGGTGCCCTTCTTATGTACAACTGAATGTGTGTAAATTTCTGGCTTGCTAATGCCACTGGGGGTGTGGCTAGTCACACAACCCCTCTTCCAAGTGTTTGATACATGAAGAGAGGACAAGATCTGGCCAGACCTTGTCAGATTAGGAGGAAGTCATGAATATCCAGCAACGGATTAGTGCCTCTGTGGTAGTCACTTTTGACATCGCCAAAAAAAGGACACATCTTTGCATAGAATTTACGTACGTGAAATTGCAGGCATGAATGGAAATTTAGAAGTAATGACTATAATTTCAATAGAAGTATAATTTCATACTGGGGAAGTGCCTACACGGCACCAGGTTTCCAGTGCCTTAAGGAAAACTCCGCACTTCCTCTGCAGCGAGTCGGTGGCAGCTAATCCCAGTACAGAGGGAGAGCGCGGGGTTTCCAGCAGCCATTGGGACAGTGGGCTTGCCCCCTGCCCTCTGCCCAGGCAGGCAGGGACCAATCGGGGATCGCCATCCACCTGGGAATGCCTCTGCTGTGACTCTGGAGTAAGGATAGATGACGGATTCACCGTATTCGCCTTGCTCCAGGGGAAAAAGTGGGGTAAGTCCCTGACTTGTTTTTAGGGTGCAGCTTTGTGGAAAAGCCCCTTGATGGCTGCAAGGTGGATGCTGCATTGCAAAACTGATGCAGCACCACTGCGCATGCAGTGCACCCACTGTGGGGCATTCAGACCGTCTAGGCGGCACCCAAGTGACCAATGTGCCTGGTGTCCTGGTGCTATGTGTTAAGGGGCAACTTAGAGGCCACTGCTGCCCTTTTTTTTTAAATGGTTTGTTTATTTATTTATTTATTTATTTATTTATTTATTTATAACATTTATATACTGTCCCATAGCTGAAGCTCTCTGGGCGGTTTACAAAAGTTAAAAACAGTGAACATTAAAAAGAAATATACAAAAATTTAAAAGCATCAAAACAGCAATATCATTTCAAACAACTATTTTGGGGTCAGTTAAAATAACTCAGCATCTGTTGTTAACTGCCTGGGAGAAGAGAGAAGTCTTGACCTGGTGCTGAAAGGATAACAATGTTGGTGCCAGGTGAGCCTTGTTGGGGAGATCATTCCATAATTGAGGGGCCACCACTGAGAAGACCCTCTCCCTTGTTGCTAACCTCCGAGCTTCCCTTGGATGGAGTAGGCAATCAGAGGAGGCGTTTAGACGTTGAGCATAGTGTACAGGTAGGTTCATGTTGGGAGAGGCGTTCTTTTATTTTGGGGGTTGGACTGGACAACTCTTCAAACAGAGGACTGTCCTCTGCCACCTGTCCAAAATTGAAGACTGTCCTCTGTTAAAGAGGACACATAGCCACCCTACTGGACTAACACTTTTCTCAGGAATTTACATCCTTTTCTCCGTCCCCATGATATTGTTGTTACATTTTGTCATTCCAGAGTTTTCTCTGCTGGTTCCCCCCCCCCCCGGATCTGATCCATGGTGCCATATTGTCTTATACTGGTAAGCCCTCACCCCTAAAATTCATAGATTTCAATGCCCACGCCAGAAACTGAGACTGGTCTCTGATCCCCTTTTTGTTCCATAAAAATTATCAACAATCTATATGACCAAAAAATTGGCTCAGCATTAGTTTTTGTTTGTTTGTGGGTTTTTTGCTACAAATGCAAGCACAACAACAGCCTATCTAGGGTGGGCAGTAAAGCACTGTTAAGGCCATTAAGGGCATTGCAAATTTATTTATGTAGTTTTAATGGACAGAAAAGATACCTCATTTCTGAGCCACGCTCACTAGGGAAGCGATAAAATAGCCTGAACCTTCAAACAATTACATTTTCAGTGAGCATTACAGAGAACCTTAACAAAATGGAAGTTACTTGTTAATAGCAGAAATTATAGAAGGGTCTTGGCCATGGGAAGGGGCATTGCTGTATAACGTAACACTCAGTTAAGCACTCTGTGGAACCTTAGTTTTAATTCCACTTCAACCTAGCTGGGTGGCTAATCATTTAATACTGCATTCCCAGACCTGATAATACAGATGTTTTGGACTACAAGTTCCACTATCCTTGACTATTGGCCAAGCTGGCTAGGGAAGATGCAAATTGTAGTTGGAAACATCTGGAGGCCAGCAGGTTGGGGAAGGCTGGATTCATATATGATTTAAAGTAGGGATGTGCTCCGCTCCGATTAGGAGCGTAGAAGCAGTAGCGGATTGGCCTGCTCCGCCTTACCCAGAGGCGGAGTAGGAGCGGACCGCGGACCCCCTAGAAGCAAGGCGAAGAGAAGCGCCCATTTTTCGGAGCTCCGAGTTCAGGCGGAGCGCTCCGGTCGCCATCTTGAAAACATTTCGCCATAGGATTGCATTGCGGCAAATAATCGCGCATAACTACGTTGTTTTTGAAGCTATCATTCTGAAAATTCTTGTGCACAGAGAGTCGTGGATGGGGGTCATTTTGAGACCACTCTCACCTCTCTGCGTTGTCTGGGTCGCGTGCTATATTTTTGTGAAAATCGGGTCAACCGCGCGGCTCAAACTGCGTTTTCGGCTTTTCGCCCATAGGATTGCATTGAGGGAAAGAATCGGGGATAACTGGGGGGGGGGTTAAGCTATCGTTCTGAAAATTCTTGTGCACAGAGAGTCGTGGATGGGGGTCATTTTGAGACCACTCTCACCTCTCTGCGTTGTCTGGGTCGCGGGCTATATTTTTGTGAAAATCGGGTCAACCGCGCGGCTCAAACTGCGTTTTCGGCTTTTCGCCCATAGGATTGCATTGAGGGAAAGAATCGGGGATAACTGGGGGGGGGGTTAAGCTATCGTTCTGAAAATTCTTGTGCACAGAGAGTCGTGGATGGGGGTCATTTTGAGACCACTCTCACCTCTCTGCGTTGTCTGGGTCGCGGGCTATATTTTTGTGAAAATCGGGTCAACCGCGCGGCTCAAACTGCGTTTTCGGCTTTTCGCCCATAGGATTGCATTGAGGGAAAGAATCGGGGATAACTGGGGGGGGGTTAAGCTATCATTCTGAAAATTCTTGTGCACAGAGAGTCGTGGATGGGGGTCATTTTGAGACCACTCTCAACTTTCTGCATCGTACGGGTCGCGGGCTAGAAGTTTTTAAAAAATCGGCGGGAAAAATACCTTTTTCAAAGGGCTGAGGGGCAGAGTCAGCTCCCGGTCATGATGATCCCAAAGTTGGAGGAGGGCATAGGCAAAACAGGTAACTTGGGATTCTGGGAAACTTCTCTTTCTTCATCTGAACGGGCTTTTCCCCGTGTTTTTTAAAACAGTAGCCCCACCAAATGCACAAACACAACCTGAAATCATATACTAAGCCAAGAATAAGAGATAGAAACACAGCACTTCTCCCCACCCTAACCTTGGTGAACAACTGAATCGATGTGGTGCAAGGGGATGAGCTCCCTTAGGGCATCTCATCGTGGACGTGCCCCCACTCTCTCCTGCACTGGAAGGCCATTAGAGCCTTCCAAAGAGAGTAAAACGGTGGAGCAATGCCTATCATGAGTTGAAGTGAATGGTCACTTTTCAGTGGTAGAGCAATGCCTGTTATGAGTTGAAGTGAGCGTTTTACTTCTTCTCAGAGCTGTTGGTGGCTGTCTTGAACTGGCAGCTACTTCCCCCTCCCCCGGGCACGTCCCCCTATTGCTGGTAAAAGACAGATATAGCCTTTTTAAAAAAATTCTTCTTGCTGTTTATTGAGCAACACTGCTTCTTTTAATTCCACCCCTCCTTTGTTTATTGATTGATTTATTCCATTTTATATGCATTACTGGCTTATCCTTGGCTCACTTCCTTATGCCCCCAGAAATGCCAGCTGCATGCCTGCCTGCCTTCCCTCCCTCCTCCCCTGCCCACCTCGCAGGGATGTTGTGTGTGGGGTGCCCGATTTTCAAAAATTCCCCAAAAATCAGGGGATGATGGGATTGCTTTGAAACTTAGCGTGCGTTTGTATATCCCCATGAGGTGTCATGGTGCCAAACATGAGGTTTCTAACTTGAACAGAAAAAAAGTTGTATAATTTTTTAGCTTTCAATGCAAGCCTATGGGGGGGGGGGAAACGGAGCTCCGGATCCGGATCCGGAGCTCCGGGCGGAGCGGAGCGGAAGTGGGTGGAGCGGGGGCGGGGCGGAGCGGCCCGATCCAGAAAATGGCGGATCTGCAAGTGAAGCAGAGCGGGGGGTCCGTGCACACCCCTAATTTAAAGCAAATCTTTCTTTTTATCTCGTGATGTTTAGCAGGCATTCACCTTTTCTATATAGATTGTAGCTTCTAGATATCTTTTAAATTTAATATGAGCATGGCACATCTTTAAGATATTAAGAATCCTTAAAGCAGCTGTGGGCAATCTCATGCCTTCCAGATGTTTGGACTATAACTCCTATGATCCCTTACGAGACATCATAGTGTTTGAGGCTGATGGGAGTTGTAGTTCAAATCACATGGAGGGAGGTCACTGGCTTGCCTCCCCCCTTTTAACTGTACAATAATGCTGCCTATCACTTGCTGAATGGGGATGAAGATACCCTTGAAAGGTAACTCTACATAATTTTGGATTGCTTATATGCAAAGGAAGAACATAATCCGTTTATGGCATCTTGTTAAGAGGTAGAAAGTGGGTGGTAAAATGCTGAGTCCCCTAATAAATAGAGAAGATAAAACTCCTTTGTGGGTTGGAAGTGTCACCAATAAGCATTTGAGGAAATTTCATTGCTTTCTTCATCTTTTAAAAGTTTAAAAAGCTGTTTCCATTTACATTGTTGTTTGTGGCAGAGGTTGATTTCACCTCTGTCACCACACAATAATGTTGAAAATGTGGTTCAAGTCACAGAGCATTGAAATATAACCCCCAGAGTATTTTTAGTTTGTGTATTTTAAAAATGAAGACGTTTGTTATTTGTCTAATCTTGTGAGTGCACCTGGGTTATGATCCGGCTGTTGTTTCATCGTAAACATTTTACAACATGTTCCTGTCTTCACGTGTGCAGACTCTAAATTTGATCATGTTGGATCACACCTGCATGTAATACAGATGAGACCCCCAAATATTTTGAATCCCATTTTTTTCTTAGTTAATACCAAGTGGATTTTGAAAGCCTTGCAATGATGGGATGGGTCTCATCCCTTCATTCACACAGAGACACAAATTTTACACATCATGGCTGAACAGCAACAGGTGCAAAGCTTGGCAGCGACAGCATTATTGGAAGCAAAACAACCTCCCGTGAAAAGCCGAAAAAGCAATATGTGAAAATGAACAATGTACTTCATTCTGGGACAACACCATTCTGTAAGAAATGTCATTTGATTAAGTTAAAGGCAGAGAAAATTTCAAAGCTTACCAGTACAATTGGAAAATATTATAGCAGGGGTTGGCAAACCCTCCTGTTGTTTTAGACCACAATTCCCATAATCCCGGACCATTGGCCATAATGGCTGTGAGTTGATGTTGAGTTGTTAGCCAAAATATTTTGAGGGTGCAATTTGGGTTGACCAAACATACCTACTCTGGTTTACATTTACATATCTGCCCTCATTGCGCTGTACATGTAGGGCATGTCTACATGGGGCGATATCCCGGGGATCATCTCGGGATCGTCCCTGTGCGTCCACATGATGCACAGGGCATCCCGTGAGCAGGGAGGGATGACCCCTCCCTTGCCCTGGGATATCACTCTACCCTTTAATTCTGATTTTTCCCATGACCTCTGGATGATCCTGAGACCATGGAATGTGAGGGTGGCCGTCCCAGTTTGTCCTGTCTCCGCACGAGTAACCACAAGCAGCTGGGAACCGGGCATGGGGCACAAGCAGGATTATTATTTTTAAAATTACTTTTCATGCGAGTGCTCCTTTTCAGTCAAAAATTAAAAAATGGTGTCTGTGACATCCTCCGTCCTCCCGGGACGTCGCGCACTGTGTGTAGACTAAGGAGGAGGATCTTGTGATCACCATATCGTGAGATCCTCCCCCTCCCTCTATACCCGTAGGTGTAGACATGCCCTTAAAGACTCCTGGAGAGACACTCAAAGCAATTCTAACTTGTCCATCCCATTACGGGTGCCTTGTATGTTCAACCATTCTACAATGTAACATAAGCATACCACATTAGGTGTTGCTGTTGCTACACCTGCATTCTGTACAACAGTAACCTGAGCAGAATATTATTATACTCTTTCATTTTGAGTGTTGGTGGTCAGGCATCCATATATGCAAGCAAAGTTGCTTAATTTTTCCATCCACATCAATATTTTTGGATTCATTTTGTGCATAGAAGTCAGCTGGAACCCTAAGCCAAACCTAAATGTGGCTTTAAAGGGTTTAGTTTTGACTGCAACTCTCCTTTTCAAAGCTGATGTGAATACTTCTTCCTGTTTCCCCCTAACCCGCGCCACCTTCTGTCTCAAAAAGGGTGTGTTTGTCCCAAGATGGTTGAAATGGTAGTGAGATATCTTCTGGTTGAAATCATAGAATTATAGAATAGTAGAGTTGGAAGGGGCCTATAAGGCCATCGAGTCCAACCCTACACTCAATGAAGGAATCCACCTCAAAGCTTACCTGACAGATGATTGTCCTGCTGCCTCTTGAATGCCTCTAGTGTGGGAGAGCCCACAACCTCCCTAGATAACTGGTTCCATTGTCGTACTGCTCGAACAGTCAGGTTTTTCCTGATGTCCAGCCGGAATCTGGCTTCCTGTAACTTGAGCCCATTATTCCGTGTCCTGCACTCTGGGAGGATCGAGAAGAGATCCTGGTTCTACTCTCTGTGACAACCTTTCAAGTATTTGAAGAGTGCTATCATGTCTCCCCTCATTCTCCTATTCTCCAGGCTAAATATGCCCAGTTGTTTCAGTCTCTCTTCATAGGGCTGTGTTTCTTGTCACCAGGCTGAGTTCTCCTGTATTATAGGAATTAGATCTTGTTTTTAATCCTACCTTTCTTCCTGCCAATTACTTTCTTGGTGCGGGGAGTTAAAGGGTTTGCCACAGTTGAAGGCAGAATTAGGGAAGCTTCTGCAATTCTCTTTATGTGAAACAAAACATGTCATATTTTGCAAGTTGATAAGGATTAGCATGTGCATTGACGGAGATTCAATGCCTTTGGACCAATGGAGTGGCAGCATTTCACATATAAATGTTTTAATTTTTTTGTGCCAATTTTGCATGAGGTCAGCATAAACAAATGCATTCTTTGCATTTTGCCAGCGGCACTCAAAATGGACTAGCTGTCAACAGCTTTACAGAACAGATGGGAAGGCCTATTCCTGACTCTCCAAGGTGATGATTCCAGACAATATAACTGTTCTGTTTAATTATGATGATGATATCCCACCAGCCAAGGGTGTGAAGAGTAATTTAGACAGTTCCATGTTTAAGTGTGAGCTTTGTGCTTCTGCTTTGGAGCCCTCATGGGCTGCCTTTTCAGGAAGAAATGAACTGTACCGGCAGGCAAAATGGTAAGTTGGAAGCTTCTTTGTTCTGACTTGAAAACAACAGCAACAACAGTATCTGTAAATAAGAACCTAAATCCTTCTGAGTTGAGAATTGCAGTGGGTGCTTCTAAACTAGGCTAATGCTAAATGTAAAATATTGAATTATCTTTTTGTTATTATATGT
Source organism: Elgaria multicarinata webbii (assembly GCF_023053635.1). Lineage (NCBI taxonomy): Eukaryota > Metazoa > Chordata > Lepidosauria > Squamata > Anguidae > Elgaria > Elgaria multicarinata. The sequence continues at coordinate 24,861,769 of NC_086176.1, forward strand.
AGGCTTTGTAATCTGCTCTGCCCTGGGTATATTACTTAAAGGTAGTAGTAAGGGGGGAAAGTACACCCTTAGATATGATTAACATACTGCCTCGTCACAACCAAGACCACTGAATACCTGCCCAATTTACCAAGGCCTCCGGTATGGCCAGAATTGTCATGAATACAGTCAAGTAAAATAATCAGGCATCAAGCAATATAGGAATGATATCGCTGCGGAATGCCATCACACATCATATCCACTATCTGCCTGATATAAAAATCTAGTAGTGATTATTCTATGAACTGCCCTTATCTCTGGTCTTTCAAATGCCAAGAATGTATGATAAATAAATAATAATAATAATAAATCATGGGTTGAAATTCAATCCTCTCCCTGGTTCCCTGCAGGCCTCATGGCTCCCAAAAATATATGCCCTAGATGGTCTACCAATCCTCCAAACCAGGTCTATGGGGTGCTGCAGGGGGCAGGAGAATCACCCCATCCCTAATTTGCTGACAGAAGCCATTTTGTCAGCAGGAGGGGCTAATTTGTTATAACACATTGTTTTGGAAATGGGTTCTAGATAACATTTGGGGTCAGGAAGAAGGGAGGAAGATGATTTCATTAAGCTAATCATGTATTCATGATGCAACAAGAGGCGTGTAATAAATAAATAAAATTCTTATTATTATTATTATAATTATTCCCCTGCTTAAGTGGAGCCCTCTAAATTCACATCCATTTTTGCCTATGTTGAAATCCACCGGCAGCTTAATCAGAACTCTTGGCTCTTAAACAAGAACAGCACCCATCTATGAATACTTCTCACTTGCAGAAGTTGTTGTGAGTTGAGTTGTTGTGACAATTCATTTTGTTTCTCCATCTTTGTCTCAGTCATTAATTCAGTATTGGGGAAACTGCATAGGCTAGACATGGTGCGGAATTTATGGAATCAATCTCTCCATTAAAAGGTTTGTTTCTTCATAGTCAGCAGGCGTTCTGCATGTCCTACTTTTCTTTCTGTAATAGTACAATGACAAATGTACCTGAGATAACAATAATGCATGTAAGTAGGGAAAAAAGATGGAATTTTACTTACTGGTTGATACAGAAGATGAATCAAGGTTCTGGGGAGGAAGTGCAGGTCTTTTCAAACTTGAAGAAAGCAAGTGTGTATCCAATTACTGAACTCAGTAAATTGCTGAATCATCATGCTGTCCTTCTGTTAATTGACAATGTGAGATAATTTGACAATCGCTGACATTGTAAGGTGTATATTTGTAACTTGAGTTATAGTAATAGTTAGACACCATACTAGGATTTTGGACTCGAATAAATTGCAGAGAAGGTTTAAATATGACTTTCAGGAAAGAAAGAAGAAAGTTTGGTTCAATGGCCCCGTAGTGTTGATCAGTACCATTCTGCATTATATACATGCCTAGATCTATATAAATTGAGCTAATGAGTTTTGGGGGAGCTTAAAGATTAACAAATTTATTATGGCATAGGTTTTCATAGTCTAGACTAGAGAGTCCACCATTAGATCCATTAAGTAGCACCTCTAGTTCAAAGTTATGCATCATGGGCATAGCATGAAAAGTTTAAACAGTGGGGACAAATGTCAATGAAATTCAGAAAATGCCGTTTGTGAGAGTTCAATTAAAGCTTAAATGTTTGCAATATAAGCACTGTGACCAGCTGCAACAGCAGAATAGATGATAATTGTTTTATTGTTGACAAGTGAATACTCTTTAGTTGTATTTTATTGTTATGTTATGTCCTCTGCTTTGATAATTTTGTTGGGAACTGGTATGTTTGTGAAATAAATAAAAATAAATACATAACACAATCACCCCAGCCTTGCTAGGTTAATTAACAGGAAACCATTGTGTCTATTCATGCAAAACTGATAGAATGAAATTTCTTGATGATTTCTTTCTTTATTAAATAGTTTCAACATTATTTGATATGAATTTATAAGTTACCATTTGGTCAAAATGTCCATGGAATTTTGACGGAAGCAAAAGAATTCTGGTAGGATTTTTCAGGAGAGCGATGTGTATCATATTATACCTCTTTAAACTATTTAAGGGAGAAATCCTATGCATGTTTAGACAGAAAGAACTCCTACAACTCCCTTCATTGCTTCAACATGCCTGGCCTGGGAATGTTGGGAGTTGTAGGACTTTTTCTGTCTAAGAATGTATAGAGTTGTGTCCTAGATGGCTGCGTTACTGCCATGGACAATTGAAAGTTGTCCACTGATTTAAGAGGAGGTCCCCGTTACTCTTCTGTAAAAGTTTGATTTATAGAAGCAAATCACAAACCTGATTCCCACCCCATCGGTACAGCTTGGGTGGGGGTGGCATTTTTAGGTGGGGAGGACGAAGAAATACTGCTGCACATGTGCTGGCATGTGTGCAGCATGAGACATGGGTGGGGCAAACCTATCAAGGCAAGCCCCACCAGCAAACCTGGCCTGTATCACTTTCTGGCTCCCACCCTTCCTCCCTATAACCAGTATGGGATTAGCTGGTCATTAAATAATAATAATAATTAATAATAATAATAAATTTATTTGTTACCCACCTCTCCATTCTGATCAAGGCAGGAAACAACAATAAACAATAAAATACATGATAAAACTGAATTAAAACATAATATACATTGTTAAAAACATCCTAAAAGAAAATCTTAAAAGCATCCTAAAATTCCACTGCATAGGCCTGCTGGAAGAGATCAGTCTTTATAGCTTTCTTGAATGCTAGTAGACTGTTAAGTTGACAAGTCTCCTCCAGCAGACCATTCCACAGTCTGGGAGCAGCAGAAGAGAAGGTCCTCTGGGTAACTGTTTCCATTGGAACAGCTGAGTAGGAATTTCACCTGCTGTGTATTGGCAGGTTATTTGCCTACTTCATACTGGGATTAATTCTTAATTGAGGGTGAGTAAATAGGCTGATTGGTTGGGCAGGGTTGGGAAGGAATTTTGATTATAAGAATAGAGCTGGTGAGCACTAGAGCACCTTTATGGTGATTGGAGGCCTGCTCCTCAAGGGTTGTGCGGCTCTCGTACCAGGATATAGCTTGCCGTTGGGGGACCTTTCTGCCTCACCTGTTCAGAGTTGTGCGGCACCAGACGGAGGTGATACAGGTTGATTTCCCCCCACTTATAAGATGTGTAGCTTATGAAAGAGACCAGGTTTACCCAATTCCTGACTTGGCAAAGTGCTCACCCATAAGACAGGCTAGTGGCCTTTAGAAAGGATTTAATTGATTTCTGCATTTTCATATGCCGATCCAGGAAAGGGCAAATTATCCACTTTAAATTAAGACACCCTAGTTTATCCCAAACTCTGGTTTCATTATTTCCTCAGTTTCTTCTCCACTCGCAATCCTCTTTCCTCTTCTTCTGCAATAATTCTTCTAGCACAATCATAGCCAGGCAAGCTGTCACCATGCTCTTTGTTCCAAAAAACATAACCAACCATCAGGATTTTCCAAAGCTGTTTCTGCCCAGCGACAATGAATGCAAAATATCTCATTATTCTCTCCCAGCAGGGAGAGGTATATGATCCATGTAGTTACTCCAGATGATAATTGAGGAAAATGTGGTGGAGAGATCAGAAATCCACATGCTATATGTAGATACCTCCAATTCATCCTATTATTTTATACCTACTTAGATTCAAATGAGGTTTTTGAGAGAGGCTTTGTGTGTGCTCCCTCCACCAATACATACACAAAAATGTTTACATATCCCCTCAAAAAAATTATTATTAACCCGATTGCTGTGCCAAAGCTGATAATCACCCCCAGGAAAAATGTGAGCAGGTATTGTGATTCATTCAGATGTGTTTTAACAAATGACAGTTCCATTACAAGCTTATTTGAATAGAACCCTTGAACTGCATAACATATGCATGCAACATTTTTTTAAAAAAAAGATGGTAGTGATGATCCCCATTAATGTATATCAATAGAAAATAGATAAATTTGTTAGCAGCATTTGAATGGAGCATTTATGACTAAGGAGTACAAAGGATGATTAGCATGGCACACAGACTAATAAATAGTTTGTCCGTCATGATGATGGTCCTGAGCAATAACCAGAATTAAAATGGAGAGATTCTTAGTTGAAAGCCCTCATGGGGAAAATGAATTCTTTTATAATACTATTTAAAGAAACACAAAATGAAACGTCAGGCATCAGAATGTTGAACAAATGGGCATATCTCTTTTTCAAGCAACATATATTTGCATGCAAGCAATATGTGTGTTATCTAGCTAATTAAATCACTTCAAAACATTTGAAAGGATTTATTATGTTTCTATAAATGGGTGGAAGCCCAGCCCACTGCTATTTAATTTGGAAGTTATGAGGAGTTATAAGAAGTTCTGTTCATGGAGGTGACAGGGACACCATGCAATACCACCAAGATTTCTTTAGAAAGACAAAAATAAAACGAAAAACAACCACACAATGGTGCTGTAGCCATGCACACATGTACAGTGGTAATGCTGGGTAAGAAAAATATATGAATAAATTGAAGTAACTGAAAGTTAATGGAATCTTTCAGACAATGTCCCATATTGGGCAGTATCCAATGGGTTGCTTCTCCCCTGCCAATTCCCTTCTCCCCGCCCATTCTGTTACATGTGGTGGGTCCCATCAATGTTGTTGTGCAAGCGGGACCCACTGCTTATGCAAGGCAGATTTAGTGCCTCCGGGGGTAACCCAAAACAAGCAGAAATTCTCATTTCTGGAAGGAGGCAGGTCAGTGGAACTTCCAACCTGCCTCCTTTCATAGAACCATAAATAGTAGAGTTTGAATGGTTCTACAAGGCCATCAAGTGCAACCCCCTGCTCAATGCAAGAATCCATCTTAAAGCATCCCTGACAGATGGCTGTCCAATTGCCTCTTGAAAGCCTCTAGTGTGGGAGAGCCCACATGTATTTCTACAAGTGGTGGGTGCTGTTGGCAAATAGGAATCTGCGTAGGCAGGAGAATCATCAGGGGCATAAGTGCCATGTTGGATACTGCCTCCATATTATTATTTTATTCCTTTTTTTAAGAAATTCTCTAAGATAAACCATAATGCAGGAGTATTGGGATATTTATTTATTTATTCTTTCATTTAAAACTTTTCTATACTGCCCTCCATCTGCTCAGATTCCAGAGCAGTGTTCAACCATGTAGAAGATAATAAATTCAATCTTGCAATTCTGTTAGGGATGTCTGTCATGCTGAGGTCCGTCGGATTCCCATGCTATCTTTGGCTTGGTTTGCCCTTGCAAGCTGAGCTGCCCCTCCCTGAAATCCAGAAATGTGATTGGTTTCTACTCACAACCTGGAATGAACATACATTTCTGGTGAAGGTGGGGGGGACTCAAGTTCCTGCCGCTGTGGCTAACCATGCCTCTCGCCATACTGGTGTTGGCACTTGCAGGGACAGAGGGAGTATTGTGCCATGGTGGTGCCATGGTGACAGGAAGGCAGGGCAGCACCATGGTCTCTCCCCCCCCCCCGATGTCACTGTCTGCCATATGGGAATCTGGCCCATCAGATTCCCATGCTGCCCCTGGCTTGGTTTGCCCTTGCAAGCTGAGCCAGAGGTCCACTCCTAAAATTCGGAAACTTGGTTGGACTTTTTCTCCCCCCTGCCTGGAATGTGAGCCACCTTTCCCACAAAATGGCAGCTCAGTGGATCAGCAAGGGCTGCCACACTTGCCCTACTTGGCAGGTGCTGAGTCAGGCAAACGCAGCCATCCGCAGACTGGAGTATGGCAGGCTATGCAGGAAGACGTCCACTGGACTCCACCATTCCCTCACGAACACCTGTGACATCCCTATGGGTCAGAGACTGCTTTGGTCACCTTAGTAGACAACCTTTACCTTGTTTTTGCTTGGCCTCTCAGCAGCTTTCAATACTATCAACCATGGTATCCTTCTGGGGCATCTGTCTGAGGTAGGACTGGGAAACATTGGTGGCTCTGGTCCTTTCTTGGAGGGGCAAATTGTTGTTCAATACTGTGGTTGTTGGCCTGTGGCGTCCCTCAGAGTTCCATCTTATCCCCATGCTATTTAACACATGCATTAAACTGCTAAGAGAGATTGCCCAGAGTTTTGGAGTTCAGCACCACCAGTTTTGGAGCCGAGAACTGTATCATGATGTTTAGAGAAGTGCAAAATCCCATGAATAGCAATATTCTGATCCACACATTAATCCAGGAGGTATAGATCAGGTCAGTTCATATCAGAATTTCCAAAGAATGCATTCCGCAAGCATTCGACAAGCGAAGTGCGTTCCATTCTGCCGAGCTTTTAATGATGTTGCTTAATGCACTCTCTAATTTCAACGGCATTGAACGTTTCTTGCCCTTGTGCTGCTTGTCGTTTTATTAAATGATGTATGAGTTGTATTTCTGAATTTATTGTTGTTGTTGTTTCTAATTTCTACATGTCACCTAGGGTGCCTACTTGGTGGAGGGGTAAGTCATACATTTATTAAATACATACTAAAATCTTTAGGGTCAATGCTCTCTTCCATAGCTTGTAACTGTAGGCACATCAGCAGTAGGCAGAGGAGACTTGTGATAGGACTCTCCCTTTGTTATATTGCTGGGGGAATTCAGAGTAACTATGCAAGAGGAGAGGAGCTAAACAATCCTTTAGGTTGTTTTTTTCCATCAAAAGTGGGGTATTGTTTTCCCATCCATGTCTCCCCCTGCTCTCTGCACAACTCTGCGGTTGAATTTTTAGCTACTGTGTCTGTATGTGATTTTTTGTTGTTATTTTAGTAAAACTGGGAGGCCAGTAAAGGCTATAACATACAGTTTGACCACTGAGTGATCAAATAAACTCTCTCCCACATTCAGTGAACAGATGAAGGGGTAGCAGAAAGTAGGGATTTTGCTCACAGAGCATGCCAGTGTGTCCCGTTCAAAGCCCTGAATGCAAGCGCGAGCCCGTGTCCCCTAAACATTTTTTTCAAAATTGTCAAACACATGCTCACATTTATCTTGTTCCTGAATCCCAGTTTTATTTATTTATTTATTTGCAAAATGTCCTAATTTGCGCAAAGTTCTTCAGTAGACTGAATCAGCCCCGCTTCAGTCTATGAAGGAAATTTGAGCAAATTTGGGAGATTGGCACTAATCTCCCATTCAGCTGCTGCTCAATTTGTGTAAACCTTGTGTTCATGCAAAGCAAGTGGTGATTGCATACATGAAGAGGAACTGAGCATGAGATGAGAGGCAAGACAATATTAGGAGAATCCTATCAATCTCTAACATTACACATTCACCCATCATTAGTTAGGGATGTACAAATTTCATAAAACCCATTCTGTCAGTTTATTGATAATTGTCAGGTGCCTTTTGTTTGGTCATCCACTCATTAACCAAATGGGATTTCCCCCCTCCAATTTCTCAAATTTGCACAAATTCGCACTTGCAAAAGTGTGCAAATCCCACCAAAATTCACAATTTATGCTTTAGCCTATGGAGGAAAGTGTTTTTTGCTTTTCTATTTTTTTTTAATGTAGACTAAATTTACATAAAATTCCATATATATATATATATATATATATATATATATATATATAAAACAAAAATGGTGTGCAAGTCCATGTGATTTTGGAAAAGCTGATCCTCTGCAGAATCTGTGGGTTACATTCATAAAAGTTTGAACAATTTTGATTATTTGGGGATTTCTCCAGTATCTCTCTCTATCCTTACCAATAGTAAAATCACTCCACTGGCTGCCAGTTAGCTTCTGGTCAAAGTACAAAGTCTTACATGGTTTGGCTGCAGGTTACTTATGGGAACAGCTTCCCCCGTACAATCCACCCTGCACACACAGGTCCTCTGGAGGAAAATTTACTTCAGTCAGCCAAAACTAGGCTGACAACTGTTACCCAGAGGACCTTCTCTTCTGCTGCCTCCAGACTGTGGAATGGCCTGCTGGAAGAGATTCATCAACTTAACACTCTTTCCAAGTTTAAAATAGCTATAAAGACTAGTATCTTCCAGCAGGCCTACCAAGATGAATTTTAAACTTAAGAATTCTAAGATGCCTTGATTGTTATTTTAATGTTATATTGGTTTTATGTGCCCTTTTAATTAGTTTTATGCATTTGATTTATATTGTATTGTATTAATGTTGTTCCCCACTTCAATCCAAAGGGAGAGGTGGGTAAGAAATAATAATAATAATAATAATAATAATAATAATAATAATAATAATAATAATAATAGGAAACGTGCCCACTGGCCATGCTCCTCCCACTGGTACAACAACTGGTCATGCCTCTGGGTACTACATGCATAGGGCTTCACACAATTGGGGACCCTGGTCAATTATACTGGGGGAGGAGGTGACAGCCAACACAAGCATTGTCATAGGAAGAGCTTGGCCAGCAGACACTTCCAATTACCCCCTCATGCGTGGGGGATTTTATGTGAACACCATTCATGTAGCACACCCTTAGAGAAGAAAATCCCACTGAAAAATATGAGAATTATTTCCAAGGATTAAGTTGGGGGACCCAGACACTTCTACTTGTTCTAACAATTCTGCCCTTCGCCTTCCTTACATCTAGATTTTAAGAGGCATTATGTTTTAAAACCAACAATACGATCAACTTGCAAAGCCTGAGAATCATTTTTAACTATCACACTTTTCTGTAAAAGATTTATTTAAGGAACAGAAGGCCCTGTGTTATGTATCCTTAAAAGAGAGTGGGGCATGGATTCTAGGGATAGAAGAAGCCAAAGTAGTTGAGTGAGGAAATTAAAGAGACGAAGAATTCAACCCCATTTGAAAAATAGGGCAAAAGCCATAAAGTGCACTCCAGTGCAGAATTTCACTTCTGTTGCTGTAATGTCTGTGGTTTTGCTTCCAAAGCAGGAAGTTGTGCTTCTTCAATGCCAGCGCTTCAGCAGAAAACTTGAAGTGCAAGGTCACCTATGTGTCGTTACCAGAAATGCCTTTCCCAGCACTAGATGCTGCTTGTTAACTATGCAAGCTGTCTGCTCTCAGTAAAAGAAAGTGGGAAGAATGCGAGTGTTAACTGCTATCACCTGCTTTTCATAGTCTCCTATAATGAACCACTCTTGTTTACGGCCATTTGGTGACATGACATGATGAGGATAAACCAAAACAGATGCCAAGCATTTCGCTTAGCTGGAATTTGAATCAGGCACTTGTAGATATTTTACAGGAACTGTTAGGCGAGGGCATGCTCAGGCCTTGTAGATTTATTTATTTATTTATTTATTTATTTATTTATTACATTTTTATACCGCCCAATAGCCGAAGCTCTCTGGGCGGTTCACAAAAAGGCCAAATAACATCTCATTTTGTTTTTTTCAGGAAAACCTGGTCCTCACATATTGTACATAGTTTAAAAACACCCATTTGAATAGCTTTAAAAGTTGGGTACAGAAATTCATGGAGGATAAGGCTATCAATGGCTACCTCCATTATCAGAGACAGTACCAAGGGATACCAGTTGCTGGAAAACATGACCAGGACGGTGCTGTTCTACTCATGTCCTACTTGGGGTTTCTAACAGACAGCTGGTTGCCCACTGTGTCAGTACAATACTGGACAAGATGGACCCTTTATCCGATCCAGCTATTCTTAAGAATTTAGAATTAACAAATTAATTTACAAAATGGCAGTTTTACTAATGACATTAATAGCCACTTAAAGTTACTGCTTCAGCCAGGTACGCAGCGGAAGGTTAATAGATTTCCTTCTTCCAAGCTATTGAAGTGTGGTAACACTCCTCTTAATTCATGGCTGTACTCCATTCAGTATGTTTGTAAAGTGGCTGCCACATGGTTATTGGTGTCTGTTCGCCCCTGCTGCCTACTAATTGATATTATTGTTAAATGTGTTAAATACTAAAAAAAGAAGAAGAAAAAAGCCAAAAAAAACAAACAACCAATTACAAAGCCAAAAAAGAGGACTAGTCACAAAATTTTAAGCAGAAAATTAGCATGCAGCCTCTTCATTGGATGAATTCTGACAAAGCAACCAACTTGTTCATGTGTGGACAACCTATTTCTCTAAAGGCTCTTTTGTTACTGATATGGTAAGTCTACAAGAGTTAGTAATTTCCTCTCCTACATCAACAACATCAATGGGGGGAAAAAGATTCCCACAAAGAGTTTCCAATACAGGCTAACCCCACAATCCCTAAAATTTCTGCCACCCTTGCTTTGAATCAGTGTATTTCATATTTAGACTCAAGCATTTGGACCCTGAACAACATACAAGATACTCTGACCCTGTTTGGACAATTGTTGATGAAACCGTGAATGACGTTTGGGGCCAAGTGCTCCTTCCCTAAGCACTTCTCTGTCCTCCCCCATAGTGCACTCGCATTGGCATGGTGATTTTAGTTTATTTTCTCTCCCTCTGGCAATAGTTTATCCACTCTGATATAGAAAGCACTATTTGGACCATCAACATTTTACTGGCAGGTTCCAAATGGAGGTTTCTCGCTGCAACTTCAAAAAGAAGTTAATGCAACTCAACAAAATGTTAAAAGGGTTGAGATGGATAGGATATAAACAGGGATGTGCAATGCCTGGAAATCTTTTCTGCTTGAGACCGATGAATTCTGCAGTGTTTCCATTCTGGTAAATAGCAGTTGATAGTAGTGGATGTTTTCCTCCTGGTTCCGCAAATGTTTTGTGCATTTTTTCAGGTGTCCCCCCCCCAAATGTGCAAATTGCATTTCTGGGGTGGGGAGAGATGTGTAGCTCTTCAAATATACACAAAAGGAGTTTTTTAAAAAAATAAAAAAAATATCCCAGTGTTTTGCAGGTGCGCAAGAGTGCAGATTCAGCTGTCTGATATGTGTGGTCTTGCCTTGTCAATTTCATTGTAGGTTTCATCTGTCAAGGGAAGCACTGAAGTGGAACATGCAGGGAAATTGACAAGCAGACTACATATAGGCTAATTTGTGCATATTTGTTAAAGGCAGGTGGATATATTAGTAAGAGACAGGGGAAACCCATTTGTGCAATCCAGAGGCACCGGAAAATTAAAAAAAAATGCAAAATAAGTAAGTGCACCAAAGGGAGGGTGTGGAGAAAATCTCCCACGTGGTGATGTAACCCTCTTGCTATTTCGTGTTGACCTAACGCCTCTGATGCCTTGCTCGCTTTCAATACTTCCCCAAGTCTCCAACAAATCCGGAAATGGATCCCCACCTTTTTGTGCCCACAAATTTAAAGGCTGGGCAACTTCCCTCCTCCATTTATTTCCCAACCTCTAAATTTGCACACATTTCTTCTCCATTTTTCTTCCCAGCCTTTAAGCCTGCACAAATTTAAAGGCTGGGCAGGAAACGTAGGGGAAATTTGAATAACTACTCTGAGAAGGAACCATGAAAAATGGGAAGAGCTGGTCACTCCCCTTCCTGGACTGGCCCTGGCCCTAGGAAATGGGCCCTACCTATGTGTCTATTTGCATAAAAGTCACAAACATTCATGATTGGTTGTGATTTTCAATAGGAGAGATAGTTGCAAAAATGACAGATGGCGATTAACTCCTGACTTTTAAAATAAAGTCCTAAGAATATTTTTTTTAACATGGGCCCACCAATCCTACACTCCATTTCTATTTTCATGCTTTATACCTTCCCCTGCATTTGGTATTCTTTGTATGGCATTACTTAATTGAGATTCAAGGAGGGTGTCTCTGCCTTGGTAGTGGAAAAAATTCAGATTTTCTACTGTATTTTTATGTGTAATTTCATGCCATTTTCAGTAAATTATGCTGAAATAAACGGCTGTCTTTTAAAGCCATTTTACATCTAAGTCATTGACATTCACAGTTCCAAGTCTCCCATTTAATTGAAGTACTGGGTCTGAATTACGAATCTGTAAAATATATGTGTGATGCACACAGGTACATACAGAGAGTAAGTTGGCACATTAAAAAGCTATTACAACTGCTTTCCTATATCATGCCGGGTAGCAGTATATTACACTGTGATCCTTGGAATGGAGAAGAAAATGACTAGAAAGGCAAAATATTAATAATCATGGGTGATAGATTGTGAATGCATGCACATAGCCACTTCAAAGACCAAGGGCAGGATCTAATCCATGCTTTGCTCAAGTAATGGTTTATCTCCAGGCACCTGGCTCACCACAGACTGCTGCTCCTGTCCTATCCCTGACAGATCAGCACCCTTGGGCAGCTGTAGGCCTCTGCCCTGCCCTCCTTTAATGTTTTCCCAGCCCAGTTCCCCAAATACTGTTTCTACCCATCATTTAAATTCCCCACAATGCCTCGAATGTATTACTGCCTGACACACTAGGTAAGTATGTGTTTGAGCTCAATTCAGGTCACTGTTGTTAATCTGTCAGTTCTTAAAAGTCTTGAGACCCGGGTCCCTTAAGGACCGCCTTCTTCCATACAGGCACAGGCCAAAGTATCTTGCTGCCGACCTGTTTCTTATTGCCACAACTGCTGGAGTCATCATGGCCGCTGGCACCTGCCAACCCAACCCATTTGGTCAGCCGGCCCCTCCCTCACTGAGCGGTGAAAGGCTCAGCCAAACTCCCATGAGAGATCAGCTGGCCTCTCACGATAGAAATGAAATAATAATAATAATAATAATAATAATAATAATAATAATAATAGAGAAGAGGTTCATAGCCAGGGCCCAGAAAATGAAGGGAAAGCCTGATCTAGATAATATTACAGAAACTGGTATATATTTGGGAGCCCATTTATCATTAATATATTTCTAAAAGGCATACACTCAACAAGAATGTTCTACTGGCCACCACACTAGGGTAGGGATGTTGGAGGAGTCTGTTTGGAAGATGGAGCTTGGCAACGTTTTGCGGGCTAGAACCCACCCTCCGCCGCCCGAATCTAGCTCACTCATCCATGAGCTGGCCTGACTCAACACAGGTCGAGTTGACCAGTTTGTGGACTTTCACCATTGTTGTGCTGTCTGCAAGTGTCTCCTCCCTTTAGCGACCCCACTGCCACAGTGTGCAAATGGCTCCATTTCCATTTGCACACACTCTCTGCAGGTTCTGGTGCGGAGCCTGCAGGTTGGATTTCCTTGCACGATACATCCCTAAACAATCCATACCAGACCTTGGTAATTTGTGAAGAACAGTACTGTACATAAGGACAGTACTCTGCGATTAACATCTTGTGATGTTTGGCCCATAGAAAAGGCATATAAACAGGAAGCAACAGCAAGGAGGAGAAAGGACTAAGTTAGAACTCACCAGTGATTGGCAGAAGGCCCCTTACTTAGACGTGGGCCTTGGCAGACGCCTAACAATGCTGATGCCTGGCACCTATCCTATACTAGTGGACTGCTTTCCCTTCATTTTTTGTGCAGTCATGTTGGTGAAATGAGTTTTCTTGTTGCTCACTATGGGCTTTTCCAGACAAAGCTTTTATTATGTGCTTGTCAGGCAACATTGTCCCCATCCAATTTTGCATACATTTTTAAAAAACAATTTTGCAGAGAATTTTGGAGGAGCAAAGTTGAGTATTTTTTGTGAAACTGAAACAAAATGCTAGCCCCCTTAATGTAGTTGCAATATTCTGCTGTACTATAGCCCCACCTAGAGGTCATATAATGGAAAGTTCAGAAGAATAATCCATGCAGAGCGCCAAACATAATTCTGCAGCGAAGCTGGATGTAGAAACAGCAGGTTAAGCAGCCTCATCTAGAAAAGATCTAAATGTGGGGATTGAACTAATCACTTCAGCATAAATGGGAAACGGTTTCATCATATTAATGTAAATTGCCAAACGAGCAGCCGTCCAAACCATAGTCTGAATGAGGCTATTAACATTTGATAAGCTACCCACCCCAGGGACTATCAAACCCGTTCATATTTTGTATAATTTTGATGTTACTTTGGTCAGATTTTTATCATGCCATTCTTCAGAATCTTTTCAGCTAATCTTCACTTTTCTATAACTTTGCCTTCATAAAGAAACATTAGGAAAATTAATCTTTTCTAATGGCAGTCTAATCATTGATATGTACAGATGAACGCTCTACTGAACTTCATTTCAATCCAGTGACAATTCAATCTCAATTGAAGATCCATATAGGGACTTAATTTGTATGGGATGAGGAATTAATGTGAATCATTAAACTCCAAAAAAGACCCCTACAAATATCAGATTTATCATTGTCAGCCATGCATCAACCTTAATGAATTGTGCTCTCAAGCATCCTTTGCATACTAGGTAATATTTATCATTTCTGCTGCACTGATTGGAAAAGAAATACAGGCATAGTACAGTGTAAATATAATTATGGGGTACATGTAGTGGTATAAAGCAACACAGGAGCATTTCAAATGAGATTTAGAATCTCCTATCATCTAGAGTATATGTTGCAGAGTACATGTGTTTAGATATCAACCAAAGATACATACAATTGTAACCTACCAAATTAAAACTCAGGCTTTAAGAAATGTGGAAGCTCTTATCTGAATCTAAAATCTCAGGGTTCATAGAAGTCTGAGGTCTCCCCACAATATGTTATCTATTATATTAGCTATTAACTACTAACTGGGGTGGGCGTAGGGACTGCGTGGACAAATTCAAAAGATATTTAATGCCACTTTGCAAGAGGGGGTGTTCCCAGCCACACTGAAAATACGGATGTTGGAGAAATCTGCAATGGATTCAGATGAGTTCAGATTCCTCCAGAATCCAATATAAACTTCTCCTGCTGACCTTCAATGCTCTTCACGGTCTAGCTCCTGCCTATCTCTCCTCTCTCATCTCACACTATCGCCCCGCTCGGGCTCTCCGCTCCTCTGATGCCATGCTTCTCGCCTGCCCAAGGACCTCCACTTCCCTTACTCGGCTTCGTCCTTTTTCTTCTGCTGCCCCTCACGCCTGGAACGCTCTTCCAGAACACTTGAGAACTACAAACTCAATCACTGCTTTTAAAACTCAGCTAAAAACTTTTCTTTTCCCTATAGCCTTCAAATATTGAGTTTGTTCTGACTCTATACTGTTAGCTTCACCCTACCCGGTGCCTGTTTACACTTCCCT
Source organism: Elgaria multicarinata webbii (assembly GCF_023053635.1). Taxonomy (NCBI): domain Eukaryota; kingdom Metazoa; phylum Chordata; class Lepidosauria; order Squamata; family Anguidae; genus Elgaria; species Elgaria multicarinata. The sequence goes on from NC_086176.1 coordinate 24,876,825, forward strand.
GTGCCTGTTTGCATTCTCCTTCCCTCATTATTGTTTACTACAACTTATTAGATTGTAAGCCTATGCGGCAGGGTCTTGCTATTTACTGTGTTATCTGTACAGCACCATGTACATTGATGGTGCTATATAAATAAATAATAATAATAATAATAATAACTTGTGGCTTCCATGAGTCACACAGTCAGTCCCACAGCTTCCATGGACTTGTGGATCAGACTTTTCTGAGTCATACAGATTCTGTCAAGTTGAGGAGTAGTTTTTCACATTTGCAGGTGAATTTCACTAATATGCATTTACAGATTTATGCAGATGTGAAAATATGCAAATTAGCACTAATGCAAATTAGTGGAAGGAGAATGAAATTGTGGTAAGAAATTATTCTACTGGGTTGGGCAAACTCACCCAGGTCCAATTCTTTGAATGCTCACTCTGCAGTCACTGCCATTCGAGGTACCACGCGGCCTTCTTTTGTGGCTTGGCGAGCATCCAATGATGCCACAAGCCCATCTGCCCTCATGCAGAGCCTCCACTGAGCGTAACAATAGAGGCTCCAGAAATTGCATAATTTCCCCCATTGTGTATATGGTGGCCGTAAATGTATCATTTACACAAGTGGGGAAATGTACAATTGTACAATGCAAGCTCTGGAAATGGCGCATTTTCCCTCTTGCATAAATCTGGGCTTGCCAGTTGTGCAAGGGAGAATGCCCCCAAATTTCTCAACACCGATGTGGGAGACTGAGCAACAGTTACAGGAAATGCTTAATTGACATTCTTGCTGCTGAAGGGGGATGGCACCAGGCATTGAATCTAAAGGTTCACATATTTTTTCACACATGAATATTAAAAGTTGAATCGGTTGTGAATAAATAAATGTTGAAAAAGCATCATGATTTCTGTGTCATTTGTTAATCAGGTTATCTATTGTTCTTTATCTAGGATGATGGAGTTACTTTAAGGTCTAATAACATTTGTGTTGGAAATATGTGACAGTCCTAAGGGGTTCACATTTTTTTTTCTCACCTCTGTAACGTGTGCATTGATTATAGTATGTTCACGAGCCTCTGCTGGGTCCGTGCAACTAGTGTTATCATGAGCATCCAACTGGGTCTGTAGGGCAGCGGACGTCCCTGTGTACAGCCCTCGCAAACCCAGTTTGACACACCTGGTGCAAACGCAGACCTATGCCTCAGTGCTATGCAGACCTATGCCTCAGTGCTCCTGAGCCGCCCTGCAAGAGCATGGCAACTGCCTGCCCTGGCTTCCCTCCCCCCACTGCATTGATAGTGGCCACCAATAATGCAGTGAGGGCCAGTGTGTGATTTCTGGGAGCATAATTACTTAGCGCTTGCCTCTCACCTGAATATGGGACTTGCCTCTACTGAAATGTTTTGAGTTTGAATCACCATTGGCTGATCTGCCTGTAGTCATTACCAGTGGTGTCGCTGAATCCATGGTGTACTGGAATTTTATGCAGAGCAGGAGCAGCGCAGAGCAGTGTTGCAGCCCACTCTGCATTTCTGCCATATGGGTGATTTTGCCCCATCTAGTAGTGGCACCACAGAGAGGAAGGGAAGGAGAGTGGGGCGGCCATAGAAAATAGTGTCACACATAGGATGATCATACGAAAAGGAGGACAGGGCTCCTGTATCTTTAACAGTTGTATTGAAAAGGGAATTTCAGCAGGTGTCATTTGTACATATGGAGAACCTGGTGAAATTCCCTCTTCATCACAACAGTTAAAGCTGCAGGAGCTCTACTAGAGTGACCAGATTTAAAAGAGGGCAGGGCACCTGCAGTTTTAACTGTTGTGATGAAGAGGGAATTTCACCAGGTCCCCCATATATACAAATGACACCTGCTGAAATTCACTTTTCAATACAACTGTTAAAGATACAGGAGCCCTGTCCTCCTTTTCATATGGTCACCCTAGCAATGGTAAGTAAGTGGCTCTCAGTGGCACCATTCACCTTGCCAGAAGCATGTGTGAAGAAAACGAAGGGGGGGGGGGGCTAAAACAGCCCTTGTATTAATAACACCATGTTTGGGGCTAAATATAAGAATGTATGTATATTTCAAATACTCCCAATAAGAAATGTCCTCTTGTTAAAGATCAAAGCTCCTGTATATTATGGATAGGGATGTATGGAAAGCCCTGTCCTCCTTTCCATATGGTCACCCTAGTCACACAGCTACCCCAATCTCTTTCTCTCCCCACCCCCAGGAATGCCTCCTCTCCCCCACCTCTTCACTCCACTTTGAGAGCACGGAGAGGTAGCTGGCATGGTTCCCTCAACGCTGACTATGAGGGAGCGGGGGGGGGGGGTGAGAAGTGCAGGTTCCTGGCTCTCAGTTTGGACCAAGAAACTGAACAATCCTATGTCCAATCAGATACTGTCTAGGTGGCATAAGATTGCTCCCTTGGAGTTCTGTGAGATATGGATCTATGATAAATTCATTTCAATTCATTTTTGATCAGGATTTTCCCCTGTTCACATCTTCCGGACTGAACACAGAATCAGACACACTCCGTGGACAAAGTCTGTAATTTCTGAACTTGCCATGGGATTCACAGAACGCCGCCCCAACCCCAAAAATGTCCGACAGCATGCGTACATTTTAAAAATGAGTGCATTTCAAAATGAACACCACTCAACATGAACACCTTTTAAAAAAGAGTATGTGTCATAAGATGTGCACAATTGTTGCACACATTTGGGAAAATACACACAAATAAGTACAGATTTTCATGCATAAGGATGTATTTGTTTATTTTAAAAATGGTCAAAATCTGATATAGACTCAAGTCAAAAAGCACTTTGAAACAAAATTCAGCAAGCTTCAGCAAGCTCAGGTTTTGCCGATTCCCACATCCCTAGGTTAGTACACTTAATTTGCTTTACTTTTGCTACCCAGTCATTAGCACAATTCACTGACAGAGTAGAGCAGCATTTGAGTTCCCTTGGCACAGCATATGTTCACCCAGCCCAGACTTTGTAGATTTTTCTGAAGCAAATCTCACTTGCTGTTGACTCCACTGTTAGTTAATGGTGTTCCTTATCTGTGAGGGATCAGGCTGGCATAGCAGCATTTATACTAGGCGTGACAGGCAATCTAGTAAATGGTCACTCACCATTTGTGTGTCTCACCCAGATAGAACTCCTGCTGATAAGCTTATGTTTTTCTAGGCAGGAAATTTCAAATATGATGAGCCACTTAACAGGCTGCATATAGAAAGCAAACCTAAGACCTTTTTGATTTTGCAAACATATACTGCTCTTCACTTAGAACTGGGATCAACATTGAATCCACCATGGTATGAACATCTATAAAACTCAAACTTGTCAATTTCCACTTTGAAGCTCATTCCAAATATGTCCCTTTCAGATTGAAAGCTCTTCCTGCATATGTACAAAAATATGTGTGTCTTTCAGTATGCACATTTCCGATGGTCACATTCTTGTGACCACCAGATTTTTTTAAAAAAAAGTTGTTGTTGTTGTTGTTGTTGTTGTTGTTGTTGTTATTATTATTATTACATTTATATACCGCCCCATTGCCAAAGCTCTCTGGGTGGTTTACAAAAGTTAAAAACAGTGAACATTAAAAAGAAATATACAAAATTGAAAACCATAAAAAGCATAAAATACAAACAAAAACAGACAATTTCCATTTAAAATCAACTTTTCTGAGGTCAGTTATAAAACTCAGCATATGCTGTTAAATGCCTGGGATAAGAGAAAAGTCTTGACCTGGCACCAAAAAGATAACAATGTTGGTGCCAGGTGAGCCTCGTCAGGGAGATCCTTCCATAATTGGGGGGCCACCACTGAAAAGGCCCTCTCCCTTGTTGCCATTCTCTGAGGTCCCCTCAGGGTAGACACCCAGAGGAGGACTTTAGATGTTGAACTAAGTATGTACTTTTCTTCCATTTATTTACTTATTTCATTTCATTACCGCCCAATAGACAAAGCTCTCTGGGTGGTTCACAAAAATTAAAACCATAAGTTCAGCATAAAATATAGTGTAAAAGATGATCCCTGGGCGATCCCCAGGATAGTGCTCCATCTAGCCGTGCCCATAATCCTGTGTTGGGAATCACAGCCATGTGAATGCCTGGAAGCATTAGTGCTTCATTGCCCATCCACTGTAGCTGGAGAGCCACATGATATCCAGTGTCACTCTTATTACTGCTTTGTGTGGAGAATTCTGGGACTTAAGCCAGCTAGGCCAAGATTCCATCTTGATAGCGGAGTGACTCACCATGGCAACCCTGAAATCAAACTCTTTTCATGGCAATTCTCTCCAACCATTCAGCTTGGTCGGACCCTGCTGTACTCAAACCAAAGCTTCTTCCAACTTGGATACACATGAGGCAGAAATCCTACCTCAGCAACCTTCAAGGCTTCAGCAGGTGAAGCAGTGGGCCTCTCCAAGCTACAAACTAGCCATGAAGAGGTGAGGCTTTGTCACTAGGTACAAAAGGGAAATAGTGGTGAACTCTGGACTTTTGGAGTGTGTGAGTATCCTGTCTTTCCTTGTATAATCAATGTCTTTCCTTGTGTGACCCCCTTGCCTTCCTGCACTTCAATTTGTTTTATGTGGTGGTGCCTTGCCTCTCTTACTGCATAATGCCCCAGAACAACCTTAGGCATGGAACATTGTGGAAGATGTAAAATGGGGGGCAGGCTGTCACTGCTGTTGTAGTGGCCGCACAACCCTCCCCCATGCCCCCAAAAACCTTAAGAAAGAAGAAAGAAGCTGTACTAGAACCCCTGCCAACAGTAAGCTCTACCTGTGAGAAACTGATGAAGAATTTATCCTATCCCTGGAGAAATTCAGTGAAATCCATCTTCTTTGCCCACAACTGGGTGGAGAATTTTGACTGGCAATTTATGCACACCTCTATCCTCCACAACTGGGGTTGGTTCTTTACTTGTCTCTTCGGGATCCTCATGTGATTCATTAATCCATACACCCTTGAGCAAGCTTCCTCATCTTGTAAATCTAATCTTGAGCATGATTAAATGATTTCATTCTGAACATGACCTTTAATTTCGGCACCTCTAGTGGCTCAGCATTTCTAATACAGTAGTAAGGAAGCAACTATTTAGTTTGCATGTTGAAAATAAAATTCAATTATCTGCCTTTGCACTTCGCTATCTCATCGGTTGTTGAGCCAAATAGTGTCAGGCCAGGTCACTCCTTGGAGAGGATACTAGATGTGTCTAAACTCTCTGTGGCCCCATACCAGACGCATAAGACGGGGGCAGTGCAGAGGCATAATTGGAGCAGCATTACAGAGCCTAGGCTGTACATACGCCTAATTTCAACAGAGAAAGTTGGTCCTCTGATTTGAAAATTGTTTCTAAAGTTTTCTGGAATTATAATTTGGTCGCCAGATTTTATTCGTTTCCTGGAAAATTTGGGAGCCTTTCACAAGACTAGGAAAGGCTTTAAAACAGTTTATAACAGTAGTGACAACTGCTGGGCCCCAGGACACACTCCATATACCGTTTTCAAAACATTTTCAAAGTGTCATATCCTGCTTGGTGTAGATCTGACCTAAGAAAAAGATGTTGAACATGATATCGATGACAAATGGAGACAAATGTGTGTATAGGGTGAAACTGAGGCCTTAGCTAGACCTTCCAGTTAGCCCGCGATGGAGGAGGGAAGATCTCGCAATGTGTTTATCGTGAGATCTCTTCTCTGTTTACATGCAGTGCACGATGACCTCAGAAGGACAGGCTTAGTGCCCGCCATTTCTTTTTAACTTAAAGGGGCAGCAGTGCACCAACACTCTCGCACAAACGTTGAGTAATTTTTAAAAATTAAATTACTTTCCCTGCTCCCCACACCACCCTACCCCCGATGGGCATAGCACTCCTGAGGAGTGCTGCACCCCATGCACAGCTCTCAGCTCCTCATAAGGAATCACACTGTGCTGGGTCAACCCACAGTGCCTGGCCACGTGTTCCATGGCCTCGTGTTCAGCCCAAGATTGCGGAAAAACCGGGCCTGATCCCGGGATCCCCTGTGCGTCATGTGGATGCACAGGGACAATCCCGGGGATCACCCCGGGATAAAGCCCCATCTAGTTATGGTCTGAGACTATGGAGAGATATTGGAGAACATTCAAAACATATAATTCCATCCCTACAGTCAGAAATGTTACATTTCAAGATAAGCTGCACTATACAATTCTATACCTCCACACTATCTCTTATTACATATCTATTATGGAACCATAGAGAGTTTAACATAAAAACAATATTAGAAATACTTATTTCACACATTTGCAAATACTAGATGGTACATCTGCTCCCTAGTTATTTCTTATTTAGTATTTTGACACAGCATTTCTTCTGTTTCTATAGTCTCCCCCCATCCTTCCATGTACAATTGCTGACACACACACACACACAGAGAGAGAGAGAGAAAATAACTGATTGGATCTGAAGTTGCATGCAGCAGAACTCTGAGAACTGGATGATTCTGTAGTGGAAGGGGGGAGGTGATTTATTTTCTTTTTACTGATTCCCCCTCCCCTTGCATCCCCAAATGCTCTCAAAAATCTACTCTAGGATTAGAGACCCTCCAGAACAGACAGTGATGTGCTAGAGGCTTCTGGGGAATTGGCAAAACTTGCCACCTTGTTCCTTGACTTCAGTGGGGAGGTTCCGATAGATCCAGGAGCTTGTCCATCACCATACAGTCTGTGATAGATCCAACCCTTGCTTGTTTATAGTAAGTAAACGTTTTGGCAAAACCACTCTATACCAGGAAGAGTCAACCTTTGTTTTGACCATTGGGCAATTTGAGAAACTGTCCTGATCGCCACCAGAACTGGGCACACTGCAGGTGAAAGAATCATTGAGCCTTGAAGCCACCACCTCCCATCTTTGTTTCCTAAGAACAGAGTCCCACGTGTGACCTAGAGGCACTCATGGGAAAAGAAGATGGAAGCAGCAATAAGTCTTCATTGGATTTCAATTATGTTAATATTCTAATGCAAGTACCTATTCACACCCTAGAGCCATCTTGTAGGTGATGTATCATTGGTGTTGATCTGAAGGAAATGTGAAAATAATTTGAGTGATGTTTGAGTTTGTGCTATGTCTAATTTTACTTTAGTTTTTTTGTGCCCCATCATAATTGCAACTTCCATTTCAAGTTGTTTTCAAAAACATAATAATCTTTGTCTCACGTGTTTTAACTATGTTAAGATAGTTTAAACATGTGTACATTTAAATAATTTCTCAGTGTATAATGAATTAGTGATTGTGCTTTTACACTTAATGATGTCTGCCCCTGGTTCTCACTGGGTCTGTGAGCGTATAATAAATGATGATGATGATTCTGCAAGGTGGGGAAAAATATTACCCAATAAAAACCCTTAAGATCTCCTTTCTCCTGCAATTCTGTCTTCATAAAAATTAGATTTTTCTGCCAGCTCAGTTTCTCAAAAGGTTTTCTGGTTATTATAATACCAATGAGAATTCTTGTGCTTGTGAAGTCTTCCAGGAAAGCAACAGCTTTATGATATAAAACTTCACAAGCTCAGAGGGGCTAGTTGTCAAGAATGTGTTGTTTTGTCAAAGAGTGAAATTTTCATCTCATTATTTTCCTTTTTTAATCAAGGGCCCTTTCTACACCTAAGGGTTATCCCAGGAGAATGGAGGGATCATCCTTGCCTGCTCACCGGATCCACTGTGTGGCATTTTGATGCAAAGGAATGATCCCGGGACGATCCTGGGATATAGGTCTGGTGTAGACATGCCCCAGGGCTCATCTACACCAAGCAGGATATTGCACGATGAAAGTGGTATATAAAAGGCAGGAGCCACACTACTGCTTTATAGCGGTATTGAAGTGCACAGACCACTGTTGGGGTCTATGACACCTACCATGTACTGCTTTCATACCACTTTCATAGTGTAATATTCTGCTTGGTATAGATGTGTTATGGCCCCCAACAGTTGTCAGTGTACTCCAATACCACTATAAAGCAGTAGTGTGGCTCCTGCCTTTTATATACCTCTTTCATACCACTTTCATAGTGGAATAACTTGCTTGGTGTAGATGAGCCCCAAGTTATATCACCAATACCAACATTTCTTTTATGTGCCCAAGAGGGGGGAAATAACAAACAAAACACCAAAAGAAAAAGGAGCCGGTCATTACTAGGGAATAAATTATGTTTCTTACTACTATTGCATTAAAAATATGGAAAGCAAAAATGTAATCACCATTACAATCAATAATTATTTTGCATTTTACTGGAAGCCTGTTTCATAATAAGCAAATTATGAAAACCATCATGCCTTTTGGGCCAGTGTTAGAAATGGCATTTAGTTTAACTATTTTAAAGCTAGCTGTGCTGCTATTTTGGGTGTTGCTATGAGGGGTGGTGCTAGTGGAGAGATATCAAAATGGAGGCTGAAATAAGACTATGGGCATGCCTAGACCTAGGGACTGGAGGGGGAGGATCTTTCTATATGGTGACCGAGAGATCCTCCTGCTCAATCTACCTGCAGCGCACAATGTCCCAGGAGGAAGAGGATGTCTCGCCCGCCATTTTGGATTTTTTTTTAAGATGAGTGCTTGAGTGCTCCAGTGAAAAGTAAGTGTTTATTTTTTAAAAAAACAACAACCCTCCAGCTCCCCCCACCCCTCCCCTAATTGGCACAGTGTTCCTGAGGAGCTCTGTGCCCCATGCTCATTTCCCGTCTCCTCGCAGTTACTCACAAGGAGCCAGGATGAAACCGGGATGGCGGCCCACACCTCCCATGGTCTCAGGATCATCCCAAGGCCACAGGGAAAATCAGGATAAAAGTGGAGCCCATCATCCCTCCCTGCCCCCGGAACCCCCTGTGGGTCATGTGGACACAAGGGAATGATCCGGGGCGATCCCCAGGATATCGCCCCATCTAGCCATGCCCTAACATAGGAGTTTGGGGGTGGGGGTGAGAGAAAAAAATCTTAGTCTGTCTTGAGAGCCAGTGCAGTATTTTGGTTAGAGCATTGGGCTAGGACTGGGGAGCAGTTTCAGATGTAGTCATACGTACAGTAAAATAGAAATTTACTGGAACTTTAGGCAAAACAGATCCTGTGTCTATCCTTATAAAATGGCAGGGAGAAGGGATGTGTGCTAAAGTAAAATACAAGATTGCCCATTACCAGAGTGGAAGAAAAGCAAAAGAAAGGAGCACAGCAGAAAGGTGATATATATTGAATTGAATTGGTCTATGGGGGTGATAGAGGAAAAAGCAGCTAATGTTTTCTTTTTTTTCCCTTGGGAAAAGGTCATAGCTGCCAGAAGCAGAAAAAGGGTCCCTTATATAATCCTACAGCCTGTGCCTTTTAAAGAAAAAAAAATCTGCTGGGCCCGCTGACTTTTTGCTCTGAAGTAATATAAGTAATTTGTCTAGGTGTTACAGTGGGAATAATGCTTACTATTCATCATCATCATCAGCTGAATTCATACATGCCACAGTAGCAGATTATAAAGGCTAAGGTGCGATTCCAATGAACAGGTTCTACATGTACTATCTCTGTGAAAAATGACTCCACTTAATCTGCACTAATAGAAATTTGGCTGATTCGCCTGCATTCACCTGTGACCGTGAGATAATTGTAAGAGGACAATAGAAAAGCTTTTACAAACATTTGGGATGTGCAGATCAAATCTCTCCCCACCCCCATTTTCCATTCCGTGCTCCAAGCAGTGGGGAAATAAATACCTAGTTCTCATATGGAGCTGATGAGATAGTAAACCTGGATGTCTGAGCTGTACCGGGTTGGAGTGCAGGATTGAATGTTGCTCTGTTGTTTTCTCCGGCCATGCTCATTTTCTACATCTAGGAACAACCCCACCCCCATCACAGCAGGAGTGTATTCCCTCATGGGAGACACCACTACAGTTTCAAGGGGGATACTTAAGATGCAGATGGCTCACCTAGGCATGGGAGAAGTTGTCAAGCTTGATATTTCCTCAGGCTTTTCAATTACTAAGTACGCTCAATTAGGATGACCATATGAAAAGGAGGACAGGGCTCCTGTATCTTTAACAGTTGTATTGAAAAGGGAATTTCAACAGGTGTCATTTGTATATATGGAGAACCTGGTGAAATTTCTTCTTCATCACACCAATCAAAGCTGCAGGAGCCCTGCCCTCTTTTAAATCTGGTCACTCTAGTATAGCTCCTGCACCTTTAACTGTTATGATGAAAAGGGAATTTCACCAGGTTCCCCATATATACAAATGACACCTGCTGAAATTCCTTTTTCTATGCAACTGTTAAAGATACAGGAGCCCTGTCCTCCTTTTCATATGGTCACGCTAGCTCAATCCTGTTTCTGAGTGGGATTGCCATTCTTTTTAGTTTGCACCAAAATTTCTACATATTTTCATTCAAAATACATGTAGTTTGCAACAATTTACATGATTTATGTTAGTATGTAACATTTTGTGTGTTTCCCCCCTATTCCATTCGACTTTTCCTCATGCATATTTTCCAGCATGGCATATGTCTCAGGAGAAACTTGCCCGTTTTCCTGTGAAACAAATTGTGTGAAATTCTGGAAAGCAAAATAAAAATCTGGAAGTCCATGGACTCCACTCAGCCTGGAGAAGGCCGGTTTGCAGCAGATTCTGCAGGTCATATTCTTCAAAATCCAAACTCAATTTAGTTCATCTCATATTTCTCTAGCATCCCTAGGATGAATGCTTTTTTCTTGTTTTGTAGAAAACATTGCAAGCTTGGAAATCTGGGAATTTCTGACTGCATATGGCATTCTGGGCATTCCAGGAGGTGTGAATTGCTTGTGAACTGAATGTATTCCCTACCCGGCCCTAATTTTCACCCATACTTTTCAAAGGCCAGATCCTGTACAGGCTCATGTGTTTTGTTAAGAAGCTAATTATGTCGCTTTTTTATATCCTCTGGAAATGGCAGCAGAAAGACCAGGAGGAATAGGTGTTAATTATAATTTGAGAATCAGGCTGAAGAAGGTCATAGTACTGAGGGTGTTATATAGATCAGAAAAGGAGCCAAACTCACACAAATGAATGTAAATATTTTATAATTTCGCAGGCATTAATTTCCAACTAGCTGTGCTGATGCTCAAGATTTCCTCTTTTTATGGAAGTGATAGAATTTTAATGTCTTAACTGCACACAATCATTTCTCAAATTAATGCAGAAATCTTTGGCAACAGTTGATAATGTTATCAGGCATCACAGAGATAATTTTAATATAAGAGGCATATAAAAAAAGAAATAAAAGAAAAGAAAATACTGTTGCTATCTAGTTATGCAACAGGGAAGAGTCTGGACAATGCAATTATATCACAGTTGTGCCTTTTCTTAGCTGAAATTATTCTGATCCACAATTCAAAAAAGATTTATGTGTGACTACTTGTGCTGGAATGTGGATGCACATTGAAATGTGCACTGAAATGGATGTCCCACTGAAAGCACTGCAGGAAAGATATATAGTATTAACATTTGGATGCACATTCTAATGGATATCTGATTGTGCATCATCTTTGTCCATAGTTCCTGTTTCAACAAGTAATATTCATTATTATTATTGTTCATAATAATAATGTAAACATAGCAGGAAATGATGTCTCCATCAAAGTATTACCATGTATAAGTTCCCATGAAACTCTTGGCTACCTGAAGGATTTGAAGAAGTATTATAGTGATCACAATGGAACCACAGTATTATAACGATCACAATGGAACCTATAAATGCTAATGGCATATATATATGACTCTTTGTGTGTGTGTGTGTGTGTGTGTGTGTGTGTGTGAGAGAGAGAGAGAGAGAGAGAGAATGAGAGAATGTGTTTGTTATAGAAACTGCGTAAAGATGGTGGAAAAAAATGCACTTTTGTCCATTAGAACTTTGGAATGGAAGACCAAGCTCTTAATGGATTCTGGTCCCATAGTATAAAGGAACAATAAAAGAAAAGTCTGAATTCTTCACTCTGGAAAAGCACAGAGATCAGTCCGAGAGTTCTGCTAAACACATTTAGACAGGTATTATGAATAGTGATGGTGCCAAATTTCATAATTAGTTGGCTTGTTAGTTGAAACTCATCCATATGTAATGCTTAGGGTGACCATATTTTGGAAACCAAAAAGGAGGACAACATGGCCACCCCCCAAAAGGGTATGCCCACCAACATACCCAGCCCGCAAGGGGGCGTGCCCTCCTGAACATGGCCTTGGTCACATGTCTGATTTTACAGCACGCAATTAAGACAATCCTGTTCTACATAACATCTTAATGTTAAAATCACTGAAATAAAGAACAAGTGAGACATTCAATGTATCTGAATTTAACTTCACTCACTCCTGCCTTTGCTATACTCTGTGTGATACAGTCTAGGGTGACCATATGAAAAGGAGGACAAGGCTCCTGTATCTTTAACAGTTGTATTGAAAAGGGAATTTCAACAGGTGTCATTTGTATATATGGAGAACCTGGTGAAATTTCCTCTTCATCACACCAATCAAAGCTGCAGGAGCCCTGCCCTCTTTTAAATCTGGTCACTCTAGTATAGCTCCTGCAGCTTTAACTGGTGTGATGAAGTGGGAATTTCCCCAGGTTCTCTATATATACAAATGACATCTGCTGAAATTTCCTTTTCTATGCAATTGTTAAAGATACAGGACCTCTGTCCTCCTTTTCATATGGTCACCATATCCATACACCACTGAGAGCCGATATAGCCAGAGGTACCAGAGCCCTACCCAGGACAGCTGCATCACATTAGAGGCTTGTGTAAGATGTCTTCCTCACAAGGAGAGCTCTACTCAGAAGGAGTCCTTTACTCATGAGGAGTCTCTTCAAGAAGCAAGAACTCCTTCATCTGGCCACTGTCCTAGCCTGAATCTTATGGCTCCAGTGTACTTGGGGTCTAGAAGCTGAGCTCTGCCTCTCAAGGAGACAGTAATGAAGGCATCACCCCTGATGGCCCTGGACTGTCTTGAGTAGTGCTGACATCCTCTGGGGTGGCCTGTTCCCTGGGGCCACCTGGCTGTGAAGATTCAAGTTTTTCCTCAGAGTATGACACCTGGAACCATGACTAACTTTCCCTGATATTTAAACATGCACAGCCATGCGTGTTTAGCTAAGGTCTGACAGGAAAATATATTCAATATATACAAGTTTGTATCCATGTTTCCTGAATGTATGCATTTCTGTAACAGCATCACAAAATTCAAATGCGTACACATTCCAAAGTTCAGGAAGTGAGGATTAGGCTGGTTCTGTCAAAAATGCAGCCATATCTTGGGATGGCAAATACTTTGATCAAGAATCCCATCTAAAAGACTTTAATGAACTGACATTAAGGCAAAGCACAAAACAGATATTGCTATGGTCCACTAAATATTAGTGCTGCATTAAGCGTCCTAATCTGTGGCATGAAAATCTCAATAGAATACAAAACTCCGGCAATTTTTCAAAGAGAATTATTTACTGTGGGCTTTTAACGCGACTGCAAAAAACAGAATTTAATTTGTTGGTTATTATCTGCAATGGCACTCTCTTTATGAATGTTTATGACCTGTTTTCAGAAGGAGTTCTCCATTTTTAACAATCTAAAAAATATACCATATAAAAATCACAACTGCATGCATTCAGGCATCACTAAAATCCAAACCAAATTAGCTACCACTTTGCTGTACACTGAGCTGCTTTGGCTAAGTTCATGTTGTGTGAAAGGGTGTGTACCCCCTACCTATAAAAATGGTGGAACAGCAATTTAGTTATCTTAATGGAGGAGCCCAGATTAAATCTAGCAATCTCAGTCCTATAAACCATGACTTATCAGGAACAAACTGTCTAACTGCACATTCTTCTTTGCACCTCACCTTCCCTATTTTCTTCACACACACCACGTTCACTCACTAAATATATCTAGGTTTCTTAAGCCACCAATTATTTTGTTTTCCAAATTGGCAAAGTGTGGTTTAAGGGCTCCTTCCTAACCAGGACATGTGCTCCTTTGGATGGAGCCCTCAAACTAATTTCTCTGTTCAAATGTCAATGGAAACTGTGGCATAAGAAACCAATTTAGGCCTAATCTACACCAAGCAGGATACTATGAAAGTGGTATTAAAGTGGTATATAAAAGGCAGGAGCCACACTACTGCTTTATAGCAGTATTGAAGTACACTGGCAACTGTTGAGGCCTATTGACACATACTGTATACCGCTTTGATAGTGCAATATCCTGCTTGGTGTAGATTAGGCCATAGTTTCCCTGAAGGTCTGCAGGGAGCAGATGGAAGGGGTGAGGAAACATGCTGTGGGCACATGGTTCATTTCTAGATGAATATGTTTTGTGTTGTCCAAATATGGCAAACCATGGCTTGCTCCAATGGTAATTTGCCCTAAAATAGGGTGACCATATGAAAAGGAGGACAGGGCTCCTGTATCTTTAACAGTTGCATAGAAAAGTGATTTTTAGCAGGTGTCATTTGTATATATGGGGAACCTGGTGAAATTTCCTCTTCATCGCAACAGTTAAAGTTGCAGGTGCCCTGCCCTCTTTTAAATCTGGTCACTCTAGTATAGCTCCTGCAGCTTTAACTGCTGTGATAAAGAGGAAATTTCACCAGGTTCTCCGTATATACAAATGATAACTGCTGAACTTCCCTTTTCTATGCAACTGTTAAAGATACAGGAACCCTGTCCTCCTTTTCATATGGTCACCCTATGTATGGATAGGTAGAACTAAGTGGGACAGATGAAAGAGGAAGTGAGGGATACTTAGACTTTGATTGAAGGAATACAGTTGTATAAAAATAAAAACTTTATTGCCTCAAACAAACATATACTCTACTACCTAGCTTCTCTCCAGCCCTGACTGACTCCTGAGAGTGCTGAGTCACTGACTACTGTGTCACTTCCTGATTGGGTGAGTTTTCCTTCAATCACAGTTGAAGTATCCCTAACTTCCTGTCTGCCTCACCTACCTACTGATGCAAGTGGGAACTTGAGGGCTGCTGGAAACATTGTTTTATTATTAGTGTATTGTAAACTTTTTTTAATAGTTTTTATTGATTTCACTACTTAAAATACAACAACATAATACTAAATTAAAACAAATAAATCATTACATAAATTGCTTACATTTTAACATTTGCAATTTATCATTTTAACATGATCACATAACATAAGTACACCCCTCCACCCTTCAGGATCTATTCCTGCTTCCAGAATCTCATTGTTTCTTCTGGTGGTGGTTTTCCACTCCCCTTAGATAATACATATTCTAGGAACTGTTTCCAAATTCTCTCAAATTCATTTACATTTGTTATACCTTTTCTTACTTTTATATTACATGTCAATTTATCATTAATAGCTATATCTGGTAAAAGTCCTTTAAAAGTCCTTTAAAAGTCTGGTGAAAGTCCTTTGAAAGTCTGGTAAAAGTCTGGTGAAAGCCCTTTAAAAGTCTGGTAGAAGTCTGCTAAAAGTCCTTTAAAAGTCTGCTAAAAGTCCTTTAAAAGTCTGGTAAAAGTCCTTTAAAAGTCTGCTAAAAGTCTGCCAAAAATCTGCTAAAAGTCTGCTAAAAGTCTGCTAAAAGTCCTTTGAAAGTCTGGTAAAAGTCCTTTGAAAGTCTGGTAAAAGTCCTTTAAAAGTCTGGTAAAAGTCCTTTAAAAGTCCTTTAAAAGTCTCGCAAAAGTCCTTTAAAAGTCTGCTAAAAGTCCTTTAAAAGTCCTTTAAAAGTCTGGTGAAAGTCCTTTGAAAGTCTGGTAAGAGTCTGGTGAAAGTCCTTTAAAACTCTGCTAAAAGTCTTGTAAAAGTCCTTTAAAAGTCTAGTAAAAGTCCTTTAAAACTCTGCTAAAAGTCTTGTAAAAGTCCTTTAAAAGTCTGGTAAAAGTCCTTTAAAATTCTGGTAAAAGTCTGGTAAAAGTCCTTTAAAATTCTGGTAAAAGTCCTTTAAAAGTCCTTTAAAAGTCTGGTAAAAGTCTGCTAAAAGTCTGCTAAAAGTCCTTTGAAAGTCCTTTAAAAGTCTGGTGAAAGTCCTTTAAAAGACTGCTAAAAGTCCTTTAAAAGTCTGGTAAAAGTCTTGTAAAAGTCCTTTAAAAGTCTGCTAAAAGTCCTTTAAAAGTCTGGTAAAAGTCCTTTAAAAGTCTGGTAAAAGTCTGGTAAAAGTCTGGTAAAAGTCTGGTAAAAGTCTGGTAAAAGTCCTTTAAAAGTCTGGTAAAAGTCCTTTAAAAGTCTGGTAAAAGTCCTTTAAAAGTCTGCTAAAAGTCTGGTAAAAGTCCTTTAAAAGTCTGGTAAAAGTCTGCTAAAAGTCTTTAAAAGTCTGGTAAAAGTCTGGTAAAAGTCTGCTAAAACTCTGCTAAAAGTCCTTTAAAAGTCTGGTAAAAGTCCTTTAAAAGTCTGGTAAAAGTCTGGTAAAAGTCCTTTAAAAGACTGGTAAAAGTCCTTTAAAAGTCTGGTAAAAGTCTTTTAAAAGTCCTCTAAAAGTGGGAGAGATAAGAGGGGGAGGCAGGGACGTTTGTGTTATGAAAAATGAGGAGGCCCGAGGCACACTTTGTTTCTGAGGGAGCGGGGGTGGTGGTTACAAAGCTGGGAGATAGATTTATTGAGCTGAAGAGGAGGCACAGTGAACACATTGACCTAGTGAGTGTGGAGAAATGATGATATTTGAAGAGTTGATTGTAAAGAAAGAAATTGAGAAAGGAGAAAATAAAAGCCTAAAAGGTTTAATGAGCGAAATATATAGAATATTGGTTGAGAAGAGGGTGACAGAAAATATGGTGAAGATTTTTTTGGAAACCGATTTGAGGGTTCAGATAGGGCAGCAGAGTTGGGAGGGAATATGGAAACAAAGGGCCTTGTTAGATGAGGCCTTAGTGCGCTTTGAGACCCGGTTTCCCTGCTGTGCGTCCAGATGATGCACAGGGGAATCCGGGCTCAAGGCGCACTGAAGCCTCCCTTAGCGCGCCATAAGCGAAATTGCTTATGGCGTGCCTTTTCCACAGCCCTGTCCATAAAGATTTTTTTTTTAAAGAATTAGGCTATCGTGTATAACAATTTACTATAAAGTTCTATTTTACTATAAAAAAACCCAAGTATAAAAAGTCCTTTAAAAGTCTGGTAAAAGTCCTTTGAAAGTCTGCTAAAAGTCCTTTGAAAGTGTGGTGAAAGTCCTTTGAAAGTCTGGTAAAAGTCCTTTAAAAGTCCTTTAAAAGTCTGGCGAAAGTCTTTTGAAAGTCTGGTAAGAGTCTGGTGAAAGTCCTTTAAAACTCTTCTAAAAGTCCTTTAAAACTCTTCTAAAAGTCCTTTAAAACTCTGCTAAAAGTCTTGTAAAAGTCCTTTAAAACTCTGGTAAAAGTCCTTTAAAACTCTGCTAAAAGTCCTTTAACAGTCTGTTAAAATCTTGTAAAAGTCCTTTAAAAGTCTGCTAAAAGTCCTTTAAAAGTCTGGTAAAAGTCCTTTAAAAGTCTGCTAAAAGTCTGATAAATATCTGCTAAAAGTCCTTTAAAAGTCTGCTAAAAGTCTGGTAAAAGTCCTTAAAAAATCTGGTAAAAGTCCTTTAAAAGTCTGCTAAAAGTCCTTTAAAAGTCTGCTAAAATTCTGGTAAAAGTCCTTTAAAAGTCTGGTAAAAGTCCTTTAAAAATCTGGTAAAAGTCCTTTAAAAGTCTGGTAAAAGTCCTTTAAAAGTCCTCTAAAAGTGGGAGAGATAAGAGGGGGAGGCAGGGACGTTTGTGTTATGAAAAATGAGGTGGCCCGAGGCACACTTTGTTTCTGAGGGAGCGGGGGTGGTGGTTACAAAGCTGGGAGATAGATTTATTGAGCTGAAGAGGAGGCACAGAGAACACGTTGACCTGGTGACAGAAAATATGGGGAAGATGGTTTGGGAAACCGATTTGAGGGTTCAGATAGGGCAGCAGAGTTGGGAGGGAATATGGAAACAAAGGGCCTTGCTAGATGAGGCCTTAGCGCGCTTTGAGACCCGGTTTCCCTACTGTGCGTCCAGATGATGCACAGGGGAATCCGGGCTCAAGGTGCACTGAAGCCTCCCTTAGCGCGCCATAAGCAAAATTGCTTATGGCGTGCCTTTTCCACAGCCCCGGCCTGAGGCCGGGGCTGCGGAACGTCTAGGAAGGTCCGTGGTTTTTTGCAGCTACTTGCTTACTCGTGAGAAGCCGGGAAAAGCCACAGCTATGAGCGCTATGCCCATCGGGCCGGGGGGATCCTGGGGGAGGGGAGATAAGGGGGCGGAGGGTGACACACGCGACGGTGAGGCGAGGGGGGCAGAGGGCGACACACACGACGGCGAGGGGGGCAGAGGGTGACAATGGGGACAGCGAGGGAGAGGGAGGGCGGGCAACATGGGACAGTGAGGGAGATGGCGGAGGACGACATGGGGACGGGGATGGGGAGGGAGGGCGGGGAAAGAGTGGGCAGGAGGCATGGGAAGGGATCAGGACTGGATGGGGGGGTTAAGTAAAAAAAACACCTTACCTTGTCCGGAGTCTTCGGGGCGCACGTGGCCCCTTTAACAAAACAAAAAAAATGGCCGACACTGCAGGGCTTCCGGAGTCCCTGCGCATCGTCCGTCTAGGAGGCGGGGCGGCGTGTGTTAAAGTTAGCGCACCGTCGCACCGCCTCCAGGCCAGCTCAGCCGGCCTGGTCTAGGAAGGCCCAAAGAGTGTTGAGAAATACGTCAGTGAGAATAAAAGAAAATTATTATAAAATTATATGGAGGTGGTATCTAACCCCGGTGAGATTAAATAGAATAAATAAGCTGAATGCAGCAAATTGTTGGAGAGGATGTGGAAACAAAAGGAACGTATTTACATATGTGGTGGGAATGCGAATTTGTACAAAAATAGTGGGAAATGGTGTTTACTGAGATAAAAAAAAATTGTTGGAATGGAGATTGAAGAGACACCTATAGTGGCATTACTATCATTATATAGAGATTTAAAGTGTGATAAAGAGACTAAAGAATTGATAACAAATTTGCTGACAGCAGCGAGGTTAATTATATCTAGGAACTGGAAGGTTCAAGGAGATTATCATATTGAAGAATGGTATAAAGTGTCTTGTAAACTTGACCTTGCTGTGTGACTGAGCTTTTGTGCTACTGACCTTTACATGCCTACTTGACTCTGCTTTTTGGATTGCATTTGTAACTGATTGTTTACCTGCGCTTTGACTTTTCTGCACTTCAGACCTCTATTTTGCAACTCTCCCTCCTGCCACTAGTAGTGTAAGAAATTCTAGGGCAGTGGCCATTTCAGGCATATCAAAGCGACTTCACTAAAATGGCTGCCTGAAACACAATTTGCTTTTGACCTATTACTGGCAGGAAGTTGGACCTGGGGAAAAGGTAACTTTATGAGAAGCATTCTTGCTTAATAAAATTGATGTCCCAGACAGGTCAAAACCACAAAGAACAAGTTTGGAAATTTCTATAAAACTTTATAAGTAAAAATCTGATGTTATGTGAATATGAAGAGGTAGAATTAAAAGAGTATGGTAGCCAATCACTTTATATATCAGATCCAAATGTAAAACTATAAAAGCAAAGGGGACATACTGGTTGGGGTTGCTACTTGTGGGAGATGTCACTGCTGGCACAAATTGGTGCTTGGAGTTGCTTTCTATTCCTGTTGTAACTTTTGTCAACAAATACCATGGTATCCATTTCTTCCTATACTTGCCTTAAATATACTTGGTTGTTGCTAGTAAATTATTTTAAACATGATGAAACATAAACAGTCTATAAGCACCTGTTTGTAAAGTAACTATGTTGAGTGTAAAATATCTGAGTCCTTCTTGGCATCAGAAAAAAGGACCTCTGTGGATGCAGATATAGGCAGGAAGTAGGAGCATGTCAAGATAACAAGATGTCTGCCTAATTAGATTTCTCATATGAAATTCAAAATCAAGAGTTAGTTGCTCAACCCTCTTTTACTCTCTTCCTGTTGACTGCTTCTCATGAAACAGTTCATTAGAAAGTCCTTGAAAAGAAGATTCCACAAACAACTGTTTTCACAATAATTCAAAGTCAGGTGTTTATGTCCATAAAGATTTTCTTTTTTAAAGAATTAGGCTATCGTGTATAACAATTTACTATAAAGTTCTATTTTACTATAAAAAAACCCAAGTATAAAAAGTCCTTTAAAAGTCTGGTAAAAGTCCTTTAAAATTCTGCTAAAAGTCCTTTAAAAGTCAGGTAAAATTCCTTTAAAAGTCCTTTAAAACTGTGCTAAAAGTCCTTTAAAAGTCTGGTAAAAGTCCTTTAAAAGTCTGCTAAAAGTCCTTTAAAAGTCTGGTAAAAGTCCTTTAAAAGTCTGGTAAAAGTCCTTTAAAAGTCTGGTAAAAGTCTGCTAAAAGTCTGGTAAAAGTCTGCTAAAAGTCTGCTAAAAGTCCTTTAAAAGTCTGCTAAAAGTCTGCTAAAAGTCCTTTAAAACTCTGCAAAAAGTCCTTTAAAAGTCTGCTAAAAGTCCTTTAAAAGTCTGCTAAAAGTCTGGTAAAAGTCCTTTAAAAGTCTGCTAAAAGTCTGGTAAAAGTCCTTTAAAAGTCTGGTAAAAGTCCTTTAAAAGTCTGCTAAAAGTCCTTTAAAAGTCTGGTAAAAGTCTGGTAAAAGTCCTTTAAAAGTCTGGTAAAAGTCTGCTAAAAGTCTGGTAAAAGTCTGCTAAAAGTCTGGTAAAAGTCTGGTAAAAGTCCTTTAAAAGTCTGCTAAAAGTCTGCTAAAAGTCCTTTAAAACTCTGCAAAAAGTCCTTTAAAAGTCTGCTAAAAGTCTGGTAAAAGTCTGCTAAAAGTCTGGTAAAAGTCCTTTAAAAGTCTGGTAAAAGTCCTCTAAAAGTCTGGTAATAGTCCTTTAAAAGTTTTGTAAAAGTCTGCTAAAAGTCTGCTAAAAGTACTTTAAAAGTCTGGTAAAAGTCCTTTAAAAGTCTGGTAAAAGTCCTTTAAAAGTCTGGTAAAAGTCTGCTAAAAGTCTGCTAAAAGTCTGCTAAAAGTCTGGTAAAAGTCTGCTAAAAGTCCTTTAAAAGTCCTTTAAAAGTCTGCTAAAAGTCCTTTAAAAGTCTGCTAAAAGTCTGGTAAAAGTCCTTTAAAAGTCTGCTAAAAGTCTGGTAAAAGTCCTTTAAAAGTCTGGTAAAAGTCCTTTAAAAGTCTGGTAAAAGTCCTTTAAAAAGTCTGGTAAAAGTCTGGTAAAAGTCTGCTAAAAGTCTGCTAAAAGTCTGCTAAAAGTCTGCTAAAAGTCCTTTAAAAGTCCTTTAAAAGTCTGCTAAAAGTCCTTTAAAAGTCTGCTAAAAGTCTGGTAAAAGTCCTTTAAAAGTCTGCTAAAAGTCTGGTAAAAGTCCTTTAAAAGTCTGGTAAAAGTCCTTTAAAAGTCTGGTAAAAGTCTGCTAAAAGTCTGGTAAAAGTCTGCTAAAAGTCCTTTAAAAGTCTGCTAAAAGTCTGGTAAAAGTCTGCTAAAAGTCCTTTAAAAGTCTGCTAAAAGTCTGCTAAAAGTCCTTTAAAAGTCTGGTAAAAGTCCTTTAAAAGTCTGGTAAAAGTCTGGTAAAAGTCCTTTAAAAGTCTGGTAAAAGTCCTTTAAAAGTCTGGTAAAAGTCTGCTAAAAGTCTGCTAAAAGTCTGGTAAAAGTCCTTTAAAAGTCTGGTAAAAGTCTGCTAAAAGTCTGCTAAAAGTCCTTTAAAAGTCTGCTAAAAGTCTGGTAAAAGTCCTTTAAAAGTCTGGTAAAAGTCCTTTAAAAGTCTGGTAAAAGTCTGCTAAAAGTCTGGTAAAAGTCTGCTAAAAGTCCTTTAAAAGTCTGGTAAAAGTCCTTTAAAAGTCTGGTAAAAGTCCTTTAAAAGTCTGCTAAAAGTCTGGTAAAAGTCTGCTAAAAGTCCTTTAAAAGTCTGCTAAAAGTCTGGTGAAAGTCCTTTAAAAGTCTGGTAAAAGTCCTTTAAAAGTCCTCTAAAAGTCCTTTAAAAGTCTGCTAAAAGTCTAATAAAAGTCTGGTAAAAGTCCTTTAAAAGTCTGATAAAAGTCTGGTAAAAGTCCTTTAAAATCTGGTAAAAGTCCTTTAAAAGTCTGCTAAAAGTCTGGTAAAAGTCCTTTAAAAGTCTGGTAAAAGTCTGCTAAAAGTCCTTTAAAAGTCTGCTAAAAGTCCTTTAAAAGTCTGGTAAAAGTCCTTTAAAAGTCCTCTAAAAGTCCTTTAAAAGTCTTCTAAAAGTCTAATAAAAGTCTGGTGTTTATGTCCATAAAGATTTTCTTTTTTAAAGAATTAGGCTATCATGTATAACAATTTACTATAAAGTTCTATTTTACTATAAAAAAACCCAAGTATAAAAAGTCCTTTAAAAGTCTGCAAAAAGTCCTTTAAAACTCTGCAAAAAGTCCTTTAAAAGTCTGGTAAAAGTCTGCTAAAAGTCTGGTAAAAGTCTGCTAAAAGTCCTTTAAAAGTCTGATAAAAGTCTGGTAAAAGTCCTTTAAAATCTGGTAAAAGTCCTTTAAAAGTCTGCTAAAAGTCTGGTAAAAGTCCTTTAAAAGTCTGGTAAAAGTCTGGTAAAAGTCCTTTAAAATCTGGTAAAAGTCCTTTAAAAGTCTGCTAAAAGACTGGTAAAAGTCCTTTAAAAGTCTGGTAAAAGTCCTTTAAAAGTCCTCTAAAAGTCTGCTAAAAGTCCTTTAAAAGTCTGATAAAAGTCTGGTAAAAGTCCTTTAAAATCTGGTAAAAGTCCTTTAAAAGTCTGCTAAAAGACTGGTAAAAGTCCTTTAAAAGTCTGGTAAAAGTCCTTTAAAAGTCCTCTAAAAGTCCTTTAAAAGTCTGCTAAAAGTCTAATAAAAGTCTGGTAAAAGTCCTTTAAAAGTCTGATAAAAGTCTGGTAAAAGTCCTTTAAAATCTGGTAAAAGTCTGCTAAAAGTCTGGTAAAAGTCTGCTAAAAGTCTGGTAAAAGTCTGCTAAAAGTCTGGTAAAAGTCTGCTAAAAGTCCTTTAAAAGTCTGGTAAAAGTCCTTTAAAAGTCTGGTAAAAGTCCTTTAAAAGTCTGCTAAAAGTCTGGTAAAAATCCTTTAAAAGTCTGGTAAAAGTCCTTTAAAAGTCTGGTAAAAGTCTGCTAAAAGTCTGGTAAAAGTCTGCTAAAAGTCCTTTAAAAGTCTGCTAAAAGTCTGGTGAAAGTCCTTTAAAAGTCTGGTAAAAGTCCTTTAAAAGTCCTCTAAAAGTCCTTTAAAAGTCTGCTAAAAGTCTAATAAAAGTCTGGTGTTTATGTCCATAAAGATTTTCTTTTTTAAAGAATTAGGCTATCATGTATAACAATTTACTATAAAGTTCTATTTTACTATAAAAAAACCCAAGTATAAAAAGTCCTTTAAAAGTCTGTTAAAAGTCCTTTAAAAGTCTGGTAAAACTCTGCAAAAAGTCCTTTAAAACTCTGCAAAAAGTCCTTTAAAAGTCTGGTAAAAGTCTGGTAAAAGTCCTTTAAAAGTCTGGTAAAAGTCCTTTAAAAGTCTGGTAAAAGTCCTTTAAAAGTCCTTTAAAACTCTGCAAAAAGTCCTTTAAAAGTCTGGTAAAAGTCTTCTAAAAGTCTCGTAAAAGTCTGCTAAAAGTCCTTTAAAAGTCTGCTAAAAGTCTGCTATAAGTCTGCTAAAAGTCTGCTAAAAGTCTGCTAAAAGTCTGCTAAAAGTCCGGTAAAAATCTGCTAAAAGTCCTTTAAAAGTCTGGTAAAAGTCCTTTAAAAGTCCTTTAAAACTCTGCTAAAAGTCCTTTAAAAGTCTGGTAAAAGTCCTTTAAAAGTCTGCTAAAAGTCTGGTAAAAGTCCTTTAAAAGTCTGGTAAAAGTCCTTTAAAAGTCTGCTAAAAGTCTGGTAAAAGTCCTTTAAAAGTCTGGTAAAAGTCTGCTAAAAGTCTGCTAAAAGTCTGCTAAAAGTCCTTTAAAAGTCTGGTAAAAGTCTGGTAAAAGTCCTTTAAAAGTCTGCTAAAAGTCTGCTAAAAGTCCTTTAAAAGTCTGGTAAAAGTCCTTTAAAAGTCTGCTAAAAGTCTGCTAAAAGTCTGGTAAAAATCCTTTAAAAGTCTGGTAAAAGTCCTTTAAAAGTCTGGTAAAAGTCAGCTAAAAGTCTGGTAAAAGTCTGCTAAAAGTCCTTTAAAAGTCTGCTAAAAGTCTGGTGAAAGTCCTTTAAAAGTCTGGTAAAAGTCCTTTAAAAGTCCTCTAAAAGTCCTTTAAAAGTCTGCTAAAAGTCTAATAAAAGTCTGGTGTTTATGTCCATAAAGATTTTCTTTTTTAAAGAATTAGGCTATCATGTATAACAATTTACTATAAAGTTCTATTTTACTATAAAAAAACCCAAGTATAAAAAGTCCTTTAAAAGTCTGTTAAAAGTCCTTTAAAAGTCTGGTAAAACTCTGCAAAAAGTCCTTTAAAACTCTGCAAAAAGTCCTTTAAAAGTCTGGTAAAAGTCTGCTAAAAGTCTGGTAAAAGTCTGCTAAAAGTCCTTTAAAAGTCTGGTAAAAGTCTGGTAAAAGTCCTTTAAAAGTCTGGTAAAAGTCCTTTAAAAGTCTGGTAAAAGTCCTTTAAAAGTCCTTTAAAACTCTGCAAAAAGTCCTTTAAAAGTCTGCTAAAAGTCTGCTAAAAGTCTCGTAAAAGTCTGGTAAAAGTCCTTTAAAAGTCTGCTAAAAGTCTGCTAAAAGTCTGCTAAAAGTCTGCTAAAAGTCCGGTAAAAATCTGCTAAAAGTCCTTTAAAAGTCTGGTAAAAGTCTGGTAAAAGTCCTTTAAAAGTCTGGTAAAAGTCCTTTAAAACTCTGCTAAAAGTCCTTTAAAAGTCTGCTAAAAGTCTGGTAAAAGTCCTTTAAAAGTCTGCTAAAAGTCTGCTAAAAATCTTTAAAAGTCTGCTAAAAGTCTGGTAAAAGTCTGCTAAAAGTCTGCTAAAAGTCTGGTAAAAGTCCTTTAAAAGTCTGGTAAAAGTCTGGTAAAAGTCTGCTAAAACTCTGCTAAAAGTCCTTTAAAAGTCTGGTAAAAGTCCTTTAAAAGTCTGGTAAAAGTCTGGTAAAAGTCCTTTAAAAGACTGGTAAAAGTCCTTTAAAAGTCTGGTAAAAGTCTTTTAAAAGTCCTCTAAAAGTGGGAGAGATAAGAGGGGGAGGCAGGGACATTTGTGTTATGAAAAATGAGGAGGCCCGAGGCACACTTTGTTTCTGAGGGAGCGGGGGTGGTGGTTACAAAGCTGGGAGATAGATTTATTGAGCTGAAGAGGAGGCACAGTGAACACATTGACCTAGTGAGTGTGGAGAAATGATGATATTTGAAGAGTTGATTGTAAAGAAAGAAATTGAGAAAGGAGAAAATAAAAGCCTAAAAGGTTTAATGAGCGAAATATATAGAATATTGGTTGAGAAGAGGGTGACAGAAAATATGGTGAAGATTTTTTTGGAAACCGATTTGAGGGTTCAGATAGGGCAGCAGAGTTGGGAGGGAATATGGAAACAAAGGGCCTTGCTAGATGAGGCCTTAGTGCGCTTTGAGACCCGGTTTCCCTGCTGTGCGTCCAGATGATGCACAGGGGAATCCGGGCTCAAGGCGCACTGAAGCCTCCCTTAGCTAAAAGTCTGCTAAAAGTCTGCTAAAAGTCTGCTAAAAGTCCGGTAAAAATCTGCTAAAAGTCCTTTAAAAGTCTGGTAAAAGTCCTTTAAAAGTCTGCTAAAAGTCTGCTAAAAGTCCTTTAAAAGTCTGGTAAAAGTCTGCTAAAAGTCTGCTAAAAGTCTGCTAAAAGTCCTTTAAAAGTCTGGTAAAAGTCTGGTAAAAGTCCTTTAAAAGTCTGCTAAAAGTCTGCTAAAAGTCCTTTAAAAGTCTGGTAAAAGTCCTTTAAAAAGTCTGGTAAAAGTCTGGTAAAAGTCTGCTAAAAGTCTGCTAAAAGTCTGCTAAAAGTCTGCTAAAAGTCCTTTAAAAGTCTGCTAAAAGTCTGGTAAAAGTCCTTTAAAAGTCTGCTAAAAGTCCTTTAAAAGTCTGCTAAAAGTCTGCTAAAAGTATGCTAAAAGTCTGGTAAAAGTCTGCTAAAAGTCCTTTAAAAGTCTGCTAAAAGTCCTTTAAAAGTCTGCTAAAAGTCTGGTAAAAGTCCTTTAAAAGTCTGGTAAAAGTCCTTTAAAAGTCTGTTAAAAGTCTGCTAAAAGTCCTTTAAAAGTCTGGTAAAAGTCCTTTAAAAAGTCTGGTAAAAGTCTGGTAAAAGTCTGCTAAAAGTCTGCTAAAAGTCTGCTAAAAGTCCTTTAAAAGTCTGCTAAAAGTCTGGTAAAAGTCCTTTAAAAGTCTGGTAAAAGTCCTTTAAAAGTCTGCTAAAAGTCTGGTAAAAGTCCGGTAAAAGTCTGCTAAAAGTCCTTTAAAAGTCTGCTAAAAGTCTGGTAAAAGTCCTTTAAAAGTCTGGTAAAAGTCCTTTAAAAGTCTGCTAAAAGTCCTTTAAAACTCCGCTAAAAGTCCTTTAAAAGTCTGGTAAAACTTCTTTAAAAGTCTGTTAAAAGTCCTTTAAAAGTCTGGTGAAAGTCGTTTGAAAGTCTGGTAAAAGTCCTTTGAAAGTGTGGTGAAAGTCCTTTGAAAGTCTGGTAAAAGTACTTTAAAAGTCCTTTAAAAGTCTGGTGAAAGTCCTTTGAAAGTCTGGTGAAAGTCCTTTAAAACTCAGCTAAAAGTACTTTAAAAGTCTCCTAAAAGTCCTTTAAAAGTGTGGTGAAAGTCCTTTGAAAGTCTGGTAGAAGTCCTTTAAAAGTCCTTTAAAAGTCTGGTGAAAGTACTTTAAAAGTCTGGTAAAAGTCCTTTAAAAGTCCTCTAAAAGTGGGAGAGATAAGAGGGGGAGGCAGGGACGTTTGTGTTATGAAAAATGAGGAGGCCCGAGGCACACTTTGTTTCTGAGGGAGCGGGGGTGGTGGTTACAAAGCTGGGAGATAGATTTATTGAGCTGAAGAGGAGGCACAGAGAACACATTGACCTGGTGAGTGTGTAGAAATGATGAAATTTGAAGAGTTGATTGTAAAGAAAGAAATTGAGAAAGGAGAAAATAAAAGCCTAAAATGTTTAACGAGCGAAATATATAGAATATTGGTTGAGAAGAGGGTGACAGAAAATATGGGGAAGATGGTTTGGGAAACCGATTTGAGGGTTCAGATAGGGCAGCAGAGTTGGGAGGGAATATGGAAACAAAGGGCCTTGCGAGATGAGGCCTTAGCGTGCTTTGAGACCCGGTTTCCCTGCTGTGCGTCCAGATGATGCACAGGGGAATCCGGGCTCAAGGCACACTGAAGCCTCCCTTAGCGCGCCATAAGCGAAATTGCTTATGGCGTGCCTTTTCCACAGCCCCGGCCTGAGGCCGGGGCTGAGGAACGTCTAGGAAGGTCCGTGGCTTTTTGCTGCTACTTGCTTACTCGTGAGTAGCCGGGAAAAGCCACGGACTGGGCACAGCGCTATGAGCGCTGTGCCCATCGGGCCGGGGGGATCCCGGGGGAGGGGAGATAGGGGGCGGAGGGTGACACACGCGATGGTGAGGCGAGGGGGGCAGAGGGTGACACACACGACGGCGAGGGGGGCAGAGGGCGACAATGGGGACAGCGAGGGAGAGGGAGGACGGGTGACATGGGACAGTGAGGGAGATGGCGGAGGACGACACGGGGGACGGGGAAGGGGAGGGAGGGCAGGGAAAGGGTGGGCAGGAGGCATGGGAAGGGATCAGGACTGGATGGGGGGGTTAAGTAAAAAAAACACCTTACCTTAACAAAACAAAAAAAAATGGCCGACGCTGCAGGGCTTCCGGAGTCCCTGCGCATCGGCCGTCTAGGAGGCGGGGCGGCGTGCGTTAAAGTTAGCGCACCGTCGCACGGCCTCCAGGCCAGCTCAGCTGGCCTGGTCTAGGAAGGCCCAAAGAGTGTTGAGAAATATGTAAGAAATTCTAGGGCAGTGGCCATTTCAGTTATATCAAAGCGACTTCACTAAAATGGCTGCCTGAAACACAATTTGCTATTGACCTATTACTGGCAGGAAGTTGGACCTGGGGAAAAGGTAACTTTATGAGAAGCATTCTTGCTTAATAAAATTGATGTCCCAGACAGGTCAAAACCACAAAGAACAAGTTTGGAAATTTCTATAAAACTTTATAAGTAAAAATCTGATGTTATGTGAATATGAAGAGGTAGAATTAAAAGAGTATGGTAGCCAATCACTTTATATATCAGATCCAAATGTAAAACTATAAAAGCAAAGGGGACATACTGGTTGGGGTTGCTACTTGTGGGAGATGTCACTGCTGGCACAAATTGGTGCTTGGAGTTGCTTTCTATTCCTGTTGTAACTTTTGTCAACAAATACCATGGTATCCATTTCTTCCTATACTTGCCTTAAATATACTTGGTTGTTGCTAGTAAATTATTCTAAACATGATGAAACATAAACAGTCTATAAGCACCTGTTTATAAAGTAACTATGTTGAGTGTAAAATATCTGAGTCCTTCTTGGCATCAGAAAAAAGGACCACTGTGGATGCAGATATAGGCAGGAAGTAGGAGCATGTCAAGATAACAAGAAGTCTGCCTAATTAGATTTCTCATATGAAATTCAAAATCAAGAGTTAGTTGCTCAACCCTCTTTTACTCTCTTCCTGTTGACTGCTTCTCATGAAACAGTTCATTAGAAAGTCCTTGAAAAGAAGATTCCACAAACAACTGTTTTCACAATAATTCAAAGTCAGGTGTTTATGTCCATAAAGATTTTCTTTTTTAAAGAATTAGGCTATCGTGTATAACAATTTACTATAAAGTTCTATTTTACTATAAAAAAACCCAAGTATAAAAAGACCTTTAAAAGTCTGGTAAAAGTCCTTTAAAAGTCTGCTAAAAGTCCTGTAAAAGTCCTTTAAAACTCTGGTAAAAGTCCTTTAAAAGTCTGGTAAAAGTCCTTTAAATGTCTGGTAAAAGTCCTTTAAAAGTCTGGTAAAAGTCTGCTAAAAGTCTGATAAAAGTCTGCTAAAAGTCCTTTAAAAGTCTGCTAAAAGTCTGGTAAAAGTCTGGTAAAAGTCCTTTAAAAGTCTGGCGAAAGTCCTTTGAAAGTCTGGTAAGAGTCTGGTGAAAGTCCTTTAAAACTCTGCTAAAAGTCCTATAAAACTCTGCTAAAAGTCTTGTAAAAGTCCTTTAAAAGTCTGGTAAAAGTCCTTTAAAACTATGGTAAAAGTCCTTTAAAACTCTGCTAAAAGTCCTTTAAAAGTCTGGTAAAAGTATTGTAAAAGTCCTTTAAAAGTCTGCTAAAAGTCCTTTAAAAGTCTGCTAAAAGTCCTTTAAAAGTCTGCTAAAAGTCCTTTAAAAGTCTTGTAAAAGTCTGGTAAAAGTCTGGTAAAAGTCTGCTAAAAGTCCTTTAAAAGTCTGCTAAAAGTCTGCTAAAAGTCTGGTAAAAGTCCTTTAAAAGTCTGCTAAAAGTCTGGTAAAAGTCTGGTAAAAGTCTGGTAAAAGTCCTTTAAAAGTCTTGTAAAAGTCCTTTAAAAGTCCTCTAAAAGTGGGAGAGATAAGAGGGGGAGGCAGGGACGTTTGTGTTATGAAAAATGAGGAGGCCCGAGGCACACTTTGTTTCTGAGGGAGCGGGGGTGGTGGTTACAATGCTGGGAGATAGATTTATTGAGCTGAAGAGGAGGCACAGTGAACACATTGACCTGGTGAGTGTGGAGAAATGATGAAATTTGAAGAGTTGATTATAAAGAAATTGAGAAAGGAGAAAATAAAAGCCTAAAAGGTTTAACGAGCGAAATATATAGAATATTGGTTGAGAAGAGGGTGACAGAAAATATGGGGATGATGGTTTGGGAAACCGATTTGAGGGTTCAGATAGAGCAGCAGAGTTGGGAGGGAATATGGAAACAAAGGGCCTTGCTAGATGAGGCCTTAGCGCGCTTTGAGACCCGGTTTCCCTGCTGTGCGTCCAGATGATGCACAGGGGAATCCGGGCTCAAGGCGCACTGAAGCCTCCCTTAGCGCGCCATAAGCAAAATTGCCTGAGGCCGGGGCTGCGGAACGTCTAGGAAGGTCCGTGGCTTTTTGCAGCTACTTGCTTACTCGTGAGTAGCCGGGAAAAGCCACGGACTGGGCACAGCGCTATGAGCGCTGTGCCCATCGGGCCGGGGGGGATCCCGGGGGAGGGGAGATAGGGGGCGGAGGGTGACACACGCGACGGTGAGGCGAGGGGGGCAGAGGGCGACACACACGACGGCGAGGGGGGCAGAGGGCGACAATGGGGACAGCGAGGGAGAGGGAGGACGGGCGACATGGGACAGTGAGGGAGATGGCGGAGGATGACACGGGGGATGGGGATGGGGAGGGAGGGCGGGGAAAGAGTGGGCAGGAGGCATGGGAAGGGATCAGGACTGGATGGGGGGGTTAAGTAAAAAAAACACCTTACCTTGTCCGGAGTCTTCGGGGCGCACGTGGCCCCTTTAACAAAACAAAAAAAATGGCCGACGCTGCAGGGCTTCCGGAGTCCCTGTGCATCGGCCGTCTAGGAGGCGGGGCGGTGTGCGTTAAAGTTAGCGCACCGTCGCACCGCCTCCAGGCCAGCTCAGCCGGCCTGGTCTAGGAAGGCCCAAAGAGTGTTGAGAAATACGTCAGTGAGAATAAAAGAAAATTATTATAAAATTATATGGAGGTGGTATCTAACCCCGGTGAGATTAAATAGAATAAATAAGCTGTATTCAGCAAATTGTTGGAGAGGATGTGGAAACAAAAGGAACGTATTTACATATGTGGTGGGAATGCGAATTTGTACAAAAATAGTGGGAAATGGTGTTTACTGAGATAAAAAAAAATTGTTGGAATGGAGATTGAAGAGACACCTATAGTGGCATTACTATCATTATATAGAGATTTAAAGTGTGATAAAGAGACTAAAGAATTGATAACAAATTTGCTGACAGCAGCGAGGTTAATTATATCTAGGAACTGGAAGGTTCAAGGAGATTATCATATTGAAGAATGGTATAAAGTGTCTTGTAAACTTGACCTTGCTGTGTGACTGAGCTTTTGTGCTACTGACCTTTACATGCCTACTTGACTCTGCTTTTTGGATTGCATTTGTAACTGATTGCTTACCTGTGCTTTGACTTTTCTGCACTTCAGACCTCTATTTTGCAACTCTCCCTCCTGCCACTAGTAGTGTAAGAAATTCTAGGGCAGTGGCCATTTCAGGCATATCAAAGCGACTTCACTAAAATGGCTGCCTGAAACACAATTTGCTTTTGACCTATTACTGGCAGGAAGTTGGACCTGGGGAAAAGGTAACTTTATGAGAAGCATTCTTGCTTAATAAAATTGATGTCCCAGACAGGTCAAAACCACAAAGAACAAGTTTGGAAATTTCTATAAAACTTTATAAGTAAAAATCTGATGTTATGTGAATATGAAGAGGTAGAATTAAAAGAGTATGGTAGCCAATCACTTTATATATCAGATCCAAATGTAAAACTATAAAAGCAAAGGGGACATACTGGTTGGGGTTGCTACTTGTGGGAGATGTCACTGCTGGCACAAATTGGTGCTTGGAGTTGCTTTCTATTCCTGTTGTAACTTTTGTCAACAAATACCATGGTATCCATTTCTTCCTATACTTGCCTTAAATATACTTGGTTGTTGCTAGTAAATTATTTTAAACATGATGAAACATAAACAGTCTATAAGCACCTGTTTGTAAAGTAACTATGTTGAGTGTAAAATATCTGAGTCCTTCTTGGCATCAGAAAAAAGGACCTCTGTGGATGCAGATATAGGCAGGAAGTAGGAGCATGTCAAGATAACAAGATGTCTGCCTAATTAGATTTCTCATATGAAATTCAAAATCAAGAGTTAGTTGCTCAACCCTCTTTTACTCTCTTCCTGTTGACTGCTTCTCATGAAACAGTTCATTAGAAAGTCCTTGAAAAGAAGATTCCACAAACAACTGTTTTCACAATAATTCAAAGTCAGGTGTTTATGTCCATAAAGATTTTCTTTTTTAAAGAATTAGGCTATCGTGTATAACAATTTACTATAAAGTTCTATTTTACTATAAAAAACCCCAAGTATAATTAAACAAACATAATTAATTCCAACTTGGAGTAAAAATGAAATGTGGACACAAAAGCACACGTTTTTATAAACCTAAGTGCAGGCCAAATTACAATTATATGCCAATAAAATATAGTCTGTAAACAAATCATGAAAGGATTAAGAGACACCTCCAGTTAAAAGTAACCCAGTCAAAGTTTTAGCTATTGCTCAGAAAGGAAGTCTCAAGCTGTTAAATTTAATTAAAAATATTTAAAGGTATCTGTATACCTGTTGTTAAATTAAACTTTTTGTTAGATTAGATTTGTGTGTGTGTGTGAACTGTGTTCATAAGGAACCAAGTAATCCATAAATTGTTTCTCCTACATTACATGTGCCTTTGACTATTGCTTATCTACTTACTAGTCCTGCCTAGATCTGCTCTCTTACTGGACTGATACCTCTGTGCTTGACCTTTCTGCCTGTTTACTGAACTGCTATTGGATTTGCCTTAATGTGGAGTCTGCCCTAGCCTGAACAGGACAGTGACATACAAAAATGTGTATATTGAAAAAGTTGCACACAAAAATGTACACAAATGCATATTTTAGGACAATTGCATACAAATAGAAATGCAGGTGTATGTGTATTTGAATTGCAAACTGATGCAGAAATAGGACAGAATGAAAATGTTTGAACACATGTAAAATTGACAACTGATTGATTCATCTATTCCCACCCATGAGAAGGCGCACTCATATGAAGCTGCTTAAACAGAGGCCCTTTCTACACCATAAGGGTGTAGAGAGACACAGGGGGGATGTTCCCTGACTTACCTGCTTCCGGGATCATCGCCCTGCCTCCAAATGGCCATGCAATGTCCCGGGCATCACGCCCATCGTGGCCACCATTTTTTTTAAAAAAAAAAAGATGAAGAGCTGGAGCACACTTGCGCTCCAGTGAAAAAAAGGTAAAAAGAACAGAAAAAGCCCCAACCCCACTCCCCCTATTTCTCCCAGCCCAGCTCCGTCCTTCTACTGACCCCCACTATTCACAGGGAGGAGGGAAGAAGCTGGGAAGAGCACCCACATGTCCCACAGTATCAGGACGATCCCGAGACCACAGGAAGAATCGGGTTTGCCCAGGGATTATTTATCCCTGGGAAAACCTGTGCTTGTCCCCCTTGCCCCCGTGAGTCACTGTGCATCATTTGGATGCACAGTCCATGGTAAGATTCACAATCAATATCTATGACGTCAGTATCTCAGTGATTGAACTGCAGCTCTTTAATTTTCTCCAATATTCCCATTTTCTCTGCATCTCTGCCAAGCGATAGATTGTGAGCTGGCATTCCTGTGACTAATGAATGTAGACTAAGTTATCCCTTCCTTGTTAACCTATCTGGAAAGAAAGAAGAGCATCTATCAACAGGAACAATTGAAACACGTTTACCATTGCGATTTGAAATTCTTTCAGCATGCAACTTTCTTTTCTTTCCCTGCCAGGTTTAAAGAATACTTCTCCAATTTCTTAAAAAATACATTTCCTTCGACCTGACAAATTCAGTGTAATGCTCTCTCTCTCGTTCACTTGCTCAGTGACAGTACCGAGATTCTTTCTTTTCAAATGAAAAGGTTCAGCGGTATTTCTTATCTAAAAATGGCCTTGAAAACCGGCTGAGATCAGTTATATGCTCAGGAAATTTAATCTGCCAGAACATTATCTGTTTCCTTTAAACAATGCCAATTATATTATCCCCACACTTTTGAAGCTATTTCATTTATTGGTGTGTGTGTGTGTGTGTGTGTGTGTGTGTGTGTCTTATGTTGTTAAGGCTTCACTTTTCATGTAGCCTTCAAACTTTTGTGAATTTGAAAGCACTATTTTTAAAAAGTTTTAATGTAATTGAGGTATTTTTTTTAAAAAAAATCCACCTCAGACTTGAGAATAATTCTTGATCTTTCTCCCATGAATTACTACCGCAAAGAAACTTGACAAACTAAAAGCTGTATTTCTCTTCTGAACAATTAACCCAACACTTCATTTTCGGAGCCCTTGAAAAATTACCTTTGGAACTTTTCACATTTCCCTGCTGAATAAGAACATAATAATTGCCTTGCTATGAGGCTGATGGGTTTTTCTAATTCCACATTCTGTATTTAACATTGGTATTCACAAGCCGGGCATGAAAGTGAAGGCCCGAGCATTTGGTCTTCAGAGGTATAGTATATCTAACCATGGAGGTTTCATTTAGCTGTCATAGCAAATAACGATTGATAGACAATATATCTGTGGGTTTTTTTTTAAGGAATTAAATAGATCAGAAACAATAGCAGAGACCCAGCAAAATAGTTCTGCAGACCAAGGTTATTTCTAGGCTAGGGATTGGATCCAGAGTTTGGTGCATTCAACTGGACTAGCAAGAACATGTTTCCCTGTTTACTTTTATGCCTGGTAGTCCCTTCAGCCACTGATAAAAATGCTTCACAGACTGAGGATGTCAGGGTTCACGTTCAGCACTGCAGTGGGCATTGTACACTACACTACACCGCAGAGCCAGTGTGGTGTAGTGGCTAAAGTGTTGGATTGGGAGTCGGGAGATCCGGGTTCTAGACCCCACTTGGCCATGGAAACCCACTGGATGACTTTGGGCCAATCACAGATTCTCAGCCCAACCTACCTCATGGGGTTGTTGTTGTGAGGATAAAATGGAGAGGAGGAGGATTATGTATGCCACCTTGGGTTCCTTGAGGGAAAAAGGTGAGATATAAATGCAAATAATAATAATAATAATAATAATAATAATAATAATAATAATAATAATAATAATGATAATAATAATAATAGTTTATCTCTAAGATTTAATTAAAAGTAGTTTGGAAGGCCTATTTCAGCTTGTGGAATGTCAGAATCTGTGTGAGTTTATACACACAGAGTTCGCAGAGCAGCACAGGGGGAGGGGTGTTGCTCTACTCACCACATCCACCTGCTGGCTCACCTTTAGCAAAGAAGCTCTCTGTGAGAACCTGATAGAGGAGGGGTGGGGTTTTCAGAAGGGTCACCCAAGTTGAAGTGTCATTGCTGGAGGGCTGAGCTGAAAGGCCAAACACCCTTATCTGTCAAGTGGTCTGGAGGAGATATTTTACAGTCACTGCTTCTCTTTTGAGCTGGTGCAAAGGAAAGGAGCCTTTGCTAGAAACATCTCATCTGCATTGCTTGAAGCTTTCTCTGTTTGGATCCATCATTGCCTAAGCCTTTGGAGGCACCCTGCACATGGACTCTCCTTATTATAACTTTTGATTGCTAAGGACTTGCCATGAAAAGTACTGTGAAACTTTACATTGACTTGGATTCTCATTAGCTGTGGATTGTGTGTCTTCATTTACTGTGTACTGGCAGACTGGGTTTGATCTATGACCTGTAGACTTTCCTTTGTTTAAATTTCTGTAGCAGAGAATTGTCAATGTGAAAGCCCAGAACTCCTTGTGTCTGTGGGTTTACCCTTCCCTTAGTCATGATAAGCCTCAACCATGTAGTGTTGAGTTACCAATGAAAGATTCATAGAATAATAGAAACATAGAATAGTAGAGTTGGAAGGGGCTATAAGGCCATCGAGTCCAACCCCCTGCTCAGTGCAGGAATCCGCCTTAAAGCATCCCAGACAAATGGCTGTCCAGCTGTCATTTAAAAAAAAAAATGTCATGCAACTTTATGTAAAGAGTACTTCTGCATACTTATTTTAAAATGTATTTTCTCTCAAAATATACATTTTGAAACATATTTTTCTCACAATACACATTTTAAAATATCTTTTCTCTTAAGATACACATTTTAAAATTAGGGCTGTGCATGGACCCCCCCCGATCCGCTCTGCACCTGATCCGCAAATTCTGGATTGGTTCCGCTCCACCCCATGTCGATCAGCCTATGGTCCTCTCCGCTCTGCTGCAGAGCTCCGGATCCAAATCGGAGCTCCGCAGCAGCGGTGGCAGGTAAGCCCCCCCCTCTCCTCCCACCTTAACTGCGTCTTGTCACATTCCGGCAGCTGCTTCACCTGAGCCTGAGGACTCAAACAGGAAGACCAGGCCATTGTGGCCTGGTCTTCTGGTTTGAGTCCCCGGGCTCAGGTGAAGCTGTTGCCAGAATGCGACGGACTCAGGTAAGACCCTTCCCCCCTGCCCCCTTACCAGGCTCTGCCACCATCTCCGCACGTCCCCCTCCCTCCTCCCCCCTTACCTGCGTCTGTCGCGTTCTGGCAGCAGCTTCACCTGAGGATGAGGCTCAAAGCGAAAGGGCAGGCCACAGTTGCGGCCTGGTCTTCCGGTTTGAGCCTCAGCCTCAGTTGAAGCCACCGCCGGACCGCGACAGAGGCAGGTAAGCCCCCCTCCCCTCTGCCCCCATACCTGGCTCTTTCGCCATCGCCACATGGACTGCGCCAGCGCCAGGTAAGCCCCTACTTACCATTTTTTTGGAGCTCTGGATCGAGGCAAAGGATCCGCTTGGTCTCGATCTTCTTTGCCTCGATCCGCAGCCCCCCCGATCCACTTCGTCTCCATCTTTGTCGGAGGTGAATCAGGCTGCCTTGCTATTGCTTCTATGCTCCGAAGCGAAGCAGAGCACAGCCCTATTTAAAATATATTCTGATAATTTAAACATTCAGAGAGGTGCAAAAGGTGATAGCTAATTTCTGATCCTCACCTTTCTCTGAGAGAAATGGATCCTGTTAGTTCATATTGGAATTCACACACACACACACACACACCCCACAACCAAATACCTGGACCACCTTGAGTTCAGGCATCCCTGATTAAGCCCAGATGGCAACCCAAAAGCTTAGTTTAGTAATAGCTGCCAGAAGTTGAAATGATAAAATGGCCTTGCATCCTTTGTTTTCAGCTTTATTTTCTACAAGTTATTGATAGAAAGTTGCAAGGTGGGCGCGTACTTCATTCTAGAAGGAGGAATATGTATAGTAAACCTGCAAACCAAGAAAGGCAGAAAATGGGCCATAACATAATCATAAAAGGTTCAAGTGAGCTAAATAGAATGTCAATGCCGAACACTGTTAACCACCAAGAAATCAATACTGTAATTTAACTGTTTTAAATTGATTTTATATGCAATTCCTTTGAGCAGGTGGTTCTCTGGTTGAAGGCATTGATTTCTGGGGAGAAAGGTAGTGGTGGCAGCAACTCTTCGGTGATTTGCTTCCTGATCTTCCTGCTGAAAGCTGCAGATTATTAAGGATGAAATTTTACACATTTAAGCATGTGTGTGAAAGTAAAAGTGACACTTTCATTGCTACATGAAATTTTTAAAGACTATAAATGAACAGAACATTGCTTTCATAAGGGTTATTTTTAGTGTCCAGCATGATCTACAAAGAGTGAAGCTTCTGGGCGGGTGGAAAATGTAAATGATATTGAATACAGAATTAAGCTCTGAACTAAATAAAGTGTGCATGGGAATAGTTCATTCCTTATTTCCCTGGTCCCAATGCAGAGCTCACTACCATTGACTTTCTGACTGTTAGAGCAGTACGACAATGGAACCAGTTACCTAGGGATGTTGTGGGCTCTCCCACACTAGAGGCCTTCAAGAGGCAGCTGGACAACCACCTGTCAGGGATGCTTTAAGGTGGATTCCTGCAGTGAGCAGGGGGTTGGACTCGATGGCCTTATGGGCCCCTTCCAACTCTACTATTCTATGATTCTATGACTGAAAGGAACAGTCAAAGTTTCCTTGGTGCTGAGGAAAGGTGCTCAGAAAAGGTGCTGAGGACTGAATTTGATTTCAGAGAAGATCTTGGAGGCCACATTCCAATGAGGGTGGACTTAAATGCAAAGAGGGTGGGGCCAAAGCCAAAAAGAACACGACAAATAACATATTTTAGCTTAAAACTTTTACTGCCAGCAGCTAAGCCTTACAAGTGGCATTTCAGCCCCAGCAGGGCGAAGGAGACTTGAATGCAGTGACAGGAATTCTGGTGGGAGCCTGTGGTACATCTTGTGAATGCAAACCAAGCTGGTGGCTCCTGGGAAATCCATCAAGCCTCAAGAGGCCGGATTCCCCAGACCACCTTCCCTTAAATACACCCAGACAACAACTATGATCCTCAGAGGAGGCCCTACTGGCCATTCCGAAACAAACAGAATGCTGCCATGAAGAACCTCGGTGGTGGGCCTTCTCTGTGGTGGTACCCACCCTCTGGAGGACCCTCCCTCATGTGGTTTGGGAGGCAGAAAACATAATATCTTTTAAATGTCTAATGAAGACATACTTTTTTACACAGGCTTTCCCTGGTCTTTACTGCAGCTAGTTTTACATTGCCTTTTAAACTTCTAAGGTTTTAAATTTATACTTGTTGTATTTTAAGGTTTTAATTGTCCCAGGAGCTTCAGCTGATGGGCAGTATAAAAATGTAATAAATATATAAATAAATAAAATCAGCTCCTCCTGGGGCCCTATGAATGGTTCATATAGTTAGCCCCAGAAGTTATCTGTATTTTGCTGATGGGTCCTTCATTTCTGAGCACCAAGGCCTGGGAATCGCCAGTCACCATAAAGGTTCCTCACCTCTCTTATACCCTTCTGGCATTTCTCACTCATACTAGCTGCCAATACACCAAATGTAACCAAATTAACCTTTTTATCCGTTACTCATACCCATTTAATCAATGCAGAGTTGCCAACAATAACGAAACCACCCTGCCCAAAAGTGACCAGAAAAATCTTCACATATACAAGGGATGGAAATCAAAAGAGGGACAGGGATGGGCGTTGCATGCTGACATTTTGCACATCATGTCTCCTCTATCCTATCTTAGGGTGACCATATGAAAAGGAGGACAGGACGCTATCTTTAACAGTTGCATAGAAAAGGGAATTTCAGTAGGTGCCGTTTATATATATATGGGGAACCTGGTGAAATTCCCTCTTCATCACAACAGTTAAAGCTGCAGGTGCCCTGCCCTCTTTTAAATCTGGTCACTCTAGTATAGCTCCTGCAGATTTAACTGTTGTGTTGAAGAAGGAATTTCACCAGGTGCTGCATACATACAAATGACACCTGCTGAAATTCCCTTTTCTATACAACTGTTAAAGATAGAGTAGCCCTGTCCCCCTTTTCATATGGTCACCCTATCCTATCTGTCACTTCAGTCCCAAACTAAGAGCTCCATCATGTGTAATTTCCCCCTGCTTTCTCTCTTCTTCTTCTTCTTCTTCTTCTTCTTCTTCTTCTTCTTCTTCTTCTTCTTCTTCTTCTTCTTCTTCTTCCTCCTCTAATGCATAAGTATGTCAAACTTATGGTTCCTTTCACCTGAATACAGTGCTTTTTCAATTGTTTGCTCTTCCACTCCCCTCCACCCCTTCTTTTTCTCCTTCAAGTTAATTGGTTGCTCCTTCTCCCTTTTAAAAAGACAGGTCCTGTCAGATGAGTACTTCAACCAGACCGCCTTTCTGCCCAGCAAAAATGGAATGACCCTTTAGTCTGGCTCTTTGGGGGCATCAAAGGAGTACAGTCCTTTTTCTGCAGAGATTTGGGCATTGTACAATTAAAAAAAAATACTTTCGAGACTGGGATGCAAAATTTAGGTTTTATATTGAGGCTTGGAGCTGGTTGCTGGGAGAGATTGCTTTTCCCTGCCAGGACCTGATGCAATCCATTCAAGCCAACAGCAAGGCTCCGGTCACAGCACACGCCCCCAACAAAGGTAAACGTGAGTACAGCACTACACAGAGGCTTAGGGGCGCCTTAAACATGCTTAGTGAAATAATCCAGAGTTTAGGCGTTCTAGGAAAAGACGGAAAAGTCTGGGGAAGAGGCGAGGTGTCAGCAGGACAGTCACGGCGTCATGAGAGTACCGTGCTGCAAACCCACACACAAGGCATGGTGAGAGTGCACTAAATTGCTGGTGTGATGGACCTCTAAGGCTCACACTAATGAGGGGAAACATCATAGTTACAGAAACAGCATTAAGATTTGTGAAATCATGACTTCTTCTTTAAAAAAACTGGCTTAATTTTCCTTATATTAGGATGAGTATGAAACCTTTGAAACAAAGTCATAATAATTAAAGAATCTTAATATTGGCATTTATCTTAAACTGAAACTACAGGTTTAATTCACAGTATAGATAGCCTTTGGGGAACAGTGTTCTTAAAATAATTAAAAGAAGTAATATTTTAATAAAAGGCAAGATAATGCTCTCCATAGTATTTTGAATTCATTCTATATGAGAGTAGTGATGACACAGTCTAATTAGTTTTTAATTGCTGTAATGCATTTAGCTAATTACACTCATATCATTTAATTTAAGGAATGGGAAGTTTTTCAGATTGTTATATCTGTGACTCCAACTCAGTTAAATCCCTACCCTATGGATCCCTTTCTCTCCATATATACCGAACTTAATGGGATATAAACAGGATTCCAAAGTTGTTATTAAAGCTTAAGGCATACGAGTTCACTGTGCTGTTCCTCCTGCTCATCAGTTAGCAACATTGAATCTAAGGAATTCATTAGCCTCATACAGCATTTGCTGCTGCAAAATATTGAAATTATGTTGGAATAATAAAGCAGAGGCAGCCTTAACTCTTTGTTCTATGATCCTAGCACCTTTCACAATGAGACCTGGTTGCCCTCTGGGTTCCTCCTTCCTTTTGAGGGTCAAGTACATCGTCACTTGATAACTGACCTCTTGATAATTCACAACTGTATGTGTGAACTGGCTCAATTGACAAATAATGTATTTCATATGATATCAGATTATCAATTAGGAAATCTCTGTCAGTGGTGAAACATTTGTGATGGCTCCTGTTTATATGCATGGTTGAGATATGCAACAGAATGAACATAAGAGCCATGTTGTATCAGACCAAGGGTCCATCTAGTCCAGCACTCTGTTCACACAGTGGCCAAACAGCCATCAACCAGGGACCAACAAAGCAGGACATGGTGCAACAGCACCCTCCCACCATGATCCCCAGCAACTGGTGCACACAGGCTTACTGTCTCAGATACTAGACGTAGCCCATAACCATCAAGGCTAGTAGCCATTGATAGCCTTCTCCTCCAGGAATTAATCCAACCCCCTTATTTATTTATTGCATTTCTATATTGCCCAATAGCTGAAGCTTTTAAATCCATCCAAATTGGTGGCCATCACTACATCTTCTGTTAGCGAGATCCATAATTTAACTATGTGCTGTGTGAAGAAGTCCTTCCTTTTATTAGTCCTGGATCTCCACCAATCAACTTCATGAGATGACCTGGGTTCTAGTACTTTGTGAAAGGGAGAAAAATGTCTCCCTATCCACATTCTCTACACCATGCATAATTTTGTACACCTCCATCATATCTCCCCTTAGCCTCCTTTTTTCCAAGCTGAACAATCCCAGCTGTTGTAACCTTCCCTCATAGGGGAGATGCTCCAGCCCCTCGATCATTTTAGTTACCCTTTTCTAAGGAAGTGGGAATCAGTTATTGTGAATAGGGTTGGGAGTTCAGTTTTGATAAAAACAATTTTTTTTTACCAAACTTTGCAAATTTCTCTATTATAAGAACAAAAAACCTTGAGGTTTTAAATGAAAATGTATGTCATCGCTTAAAAAAAAAATCCAAACCGCTGGTTTACCCGCGCTGTCCCTGTTTGTTGACCCGATTTTTTAAAAAAATATAGCATGTGAACCGCACCACGCAGAGAGCTCAGAGTAGGCTCAAAATGACCCCCATCCACGACTCTCTGAGCACAAGAATTTTTAGAAGGATAGCATCAAAAACAACACAGTTATTCCCCTTTCTTTTCCGCAATGCAATCCTATGGGCGAAATGTTTCAAGATGGCGATAGAAGCGAACCGCGGAAACCGGAGCGCTCCGAAAATGGGCGCTTCTCTTCGCCTTGCTTCTAGGGGTCCGCAGTCCACTTCTACTCTGCCTCTGGGCAAGGCGGAGCAGGCCAATTCGCTCTTGCTTCTGCGCTTCTAATCGGAGCGGAGCACATGCCTATTTTAAATGTCTAGAGTTGGATCCCAGTGTGTTTAGCCATGTTAGTGATTAATTAGGTTCACCATCCTTTTTTACTGATAACCTCATCATCTTTAACAGCTATATGGCAGGCAGGGATCTAATGGACCCCTCCATTTGGGAAATGAAATTTGGCTGGTGCAGCTGGATGAGAATTTCATTTTAGCTCTTTTTTTTTTTAAAAAAAAATAAACATTTACTAAAATTTAAGAAGCTGTGCTGGAACCTTTTCCCATTATGCTGTAAGTTTGTTTGTTTTTAAGTTCAGTAAATTTTACATAGAAAAGAATTTAAAATTGTATCATCACCTGCAGTTTAACATGGGCCTTAGCTAGACCTAGCGGGATGGAGGGGTGAAGATCTCGCGATTTTTTCATTGCGTGATCTCCCCCTCAATTCACACACAGCACGTGATGACCTCAGATGGAAAGGCATTGCACCCACCATTTTTTTTGGTTAAAGGGCCAGCAGTGCACAAATGCTCGTGCGCAAAAGGTGAGTGATTTAAAAATTAATAATTACTTTCTCCGCTCCCCCCACCCCACCCTGATGAGTGTAGAGCTCCTGAGGAGTGCTGTGCCCTGTGCACCAGTCCCAGCTCCTCACAAGGAATCGCAAGGAGCCAGGACAAACAACGGCACTTAGCCACACATTCCACGGTCTCTGGCTCAGATTGAGACTGCGGAAAAAACAGCCCTAAGGGGGAGGGGGAGATCACCAGGCAAGGGAGGGATCATCCCTCCCTGATCCCGGGATCCCCTGTGGACGCACAGGGACAATCCTGGGGATCATCCCGCGATTTCACCCCATCTAGCTATTGCCATGGTGTGCTCGCTTCTACCATGGCAGGATCTACACTACTGCTTTAAAGTGCTTTAAAATGCTTTATAACAGTTTTGACAACTGTTGGGGCCCAGGACACACTCCATATACAGTTGTCAAAACTGTTATAAAGCACTTTAAAGCAGTAGTGTAGATCTGGCCCTAGTCAGGATTCGACCACCTCATTCTGGCTTCTCCATATGTAGAAGAGGCCAGTGATGCAAGTCACCACTTGATGCTGTATTCATTGTGTGATTGTATATAAATTTAGAGGCCCCTTCAAGAGGTTTGCACATCTATACTACAAATACATTTATTGTACACCAGTTTAATTATCATGATAATTAAGTCATGATAATTAATAGCCTTTCTCGAA
Source organism: Elgaria multicarinata webbii (assembly GCF_023053635.1). Taxonomy (NCBI): domain Eukaryota; kingdom Metazoa; phylum Chordata; class Lepidosauria; order Squamata; family Anguidae; genus Elgaria; species Elgaria multicarinata. The sequence goes on from NC_086176.1 coordinate 24,920,048, forward strand.
AGACTTTTGGGCATTGTAGCTTAGTGAAGGTGCTAAAACTTCCATTATAGATTTCTCACTATCTCATGCAACTACAGTTCCCATAGCTCTATAGATTGGGGTGTGTGGATGTTAAGCCACTTTAAAGCTGTCCAATGCGAACTCATTGTTAGTGCTGCCACTGCATAATTGCAGAACACTTCAGTTCATTTTGAATGCAGGACTCATTCATGATTCAATTATTTGGGTTGGCTCATCCCTGAGGAGCTTTCCAGTGCTACTCCAGAATGAGTGGTTTGAGATTTGCAATCATTGTTATGTGTGTGTGTGTGTGTGTGTGTGTGTGTGTGTGTGTGTAAACCACGAGCTACATTCAAACTGGTGTGCCTCAGGATTAGTACTGTAATGGAGGTTTAATTTCCTGCCTTAAGCAGGGTTTAACTCAGCTTTAAGTAAGAGAGAAAGTCAATGTGCAATTTCAGACTACTGATAAGACATTTCCTGGTTTGCATGTTTTGTAGTGTGCCTGGGAATTTTGTTTAGGCCTGTGCAGGCTGGTTGCCTAGCCCTCATGTTTTGTAAAAGGGTGTAATTGAAAGGCGAGCTAAAGTTGCATGGCAGCAGGATGAAACAGCTTAGGTCATGTGACACCGTGTGTGTCTATGGCAGGATCTACACGACTGCTTTAAAACAGTTTATAATGGTAGTGACAACTGTTGGGGCCCAGGACACACTCCATATACAGCTTTCAAACTGTTTTCAAAGTGTCAAATCCTGCTTGGTTTAGATCTGGCCTAGAATAAAGCAGAAATCGAGGTCTGAATGGGACAGTATTTGTAGCTGCAATTTTATATGCCTTACCAGGGATTAAGCCACACATAATTCAATGGGAGTTACTTCTGAATAGATACATATAGGATTGCAGTGTTCATGTGATGGGGGAAGAGCACCAGTTGGGCTGTGCTTCAAACAGAAAATATCTTGGGCTTGGCCTGCATTTGACTGAGAGACAAAACAAGAGGTTCAGCATTCACACTTCACACTTTAAGAGACATGATTTCCTTTGAGGAACTCTGGGAGTTGTAGTATAGTAACATTGCTGAAAATGTTCTGTCGCCTCTTTCCTAGCACCTCAGAGAACAAGAGTTTTACATAAAGAGTATGGCTGTTGAACCAGTTTAAGGCTGCTAGCCTAAATACTAAGCCCCACTGAACCCATGAAATTTATCTCGGTATAATAAACATGCATAGGGGGGCATTGCATGCCTGTTGTACAGAGGGGCCATCTCTGAGTATTCAAGAGATGAAACAGTGAGAGATCCACAAGCACCTGTCAACCAGGTCCTACTTTCTAGAGTTCTTCTGGATCTCTCTGTTTCATTCAACGCCCAGCCTCTGTTACAGATTCTGAAATTTGTTGTGGTAGAAATATGTTTAAATAATAAAAAAGTAATTTGAGCCCCAGTCTTAGACATTAAACAAATAAGTCTCCAGCTAGGCTTGGATGGAAACTACACCCAGCTGGAAAGGAACACACAAATCTACATTACAGCAATGGTACCTCAGGGATTGATTGGTCACCCTTATAGAAAAACTGTCCCAAGTCAAAAGGGAAACCAGGAACATTAACTATAAGGAAGACTTCTATATAGTATAGCATCAATTTAGGAGTTATATAGCTAGGTAGAAGGGAACATTAATTCCACCACAGACTCATTGTCACCTACGGAAAGATGATGATGATGATGATGATGATGATGATGATGATGATTATTATTATTATTATTATTTATTTATTTATATAGCACCATCAATGTACATGGTGCTGTACAGAGTAAAACAGTAAATAGCAAGACCCTGCCGCATAGGCTTACAATCTAATAAAATCATAGTAAAACAATAAGGAGGGGAAGAGAATGCAAACAGGTACAGGGTAGGGTAAGGAGGCACAGGGTAGGGTAAAACTAACAGTAGAAAGTAACAGTAGAAGTCTGCACAACATCAAGTGTTAAAAGCTTTAGGAGAAAGAAAAGTTTTTAGTTGAGCTTTAAAAGCTGCGGTTGAACTTGTAGTTCTCAAATGTTCTGGAAGAGCGTTCCAGGCGTAAGGGGCAGCAGACGAAAATGGACGAAGCCGAGCAAGGGAAGTAGAGACCCTTGGGCAGGCGAGAAACATGGCATCAGAGGAGCGAAGAGCACGAGCGGGGCAATAGTGTGAGATGAGAGAGGAGAGATAGGAAGGAGCTAGACCGTGAAAAGCTTTGAAGGTTAACAGGAGAAGTTTATATTGGATTCTGAAGTGAATTGGAAGCCAATGAAGAGATTTCAGAAGCGGAGTAACATGGTCGGAGCGGCGAGCCAAGAAGATGATCTTTGCGGCAGAGTGGTGAACAGAAACCAACGGACTGATGTGAGAAGAAGGAAGGCCAGAGAGAAGAAGGTTGCAGTAGTCCAACCGTGAAGTAACCAGTGCATGAACAAGACAGGAATGGATAAACAAATAGAATATAAGTGATGCAATATGTCATTGAGGGCAGAATGTATTTTCATGAAGTTTTATTATTTTATTTGTTATTCCCCCCTCCCCCAAAGCAGTTAAGCTGGGGGGGGGGAGGTTCTGAATAAAAACTATGGCCAAAACTGTTGGATCAACTATATAGCCTCATGCTAATGTAACAGCTCCATAGCCGAGAGCTTCGGCTATTGGGCGGTATAAAAATGTAATAAATAAATAAATAAATAAAAATAAACATATCATATACATCATTTGTTCTTCTTTGGAAGCTTTCAAAGTAATTGTGTGTTTGTGTGTCTGTGCGTGCACATACACTATATATATATATATATATATATATATATATATATATGGCATTCCATAGGCTTGTTAGAAAACAGGAATATGGACAAGGTTCATGAGAGATGGATAGCTGCACAAGAATTGTAAGTATTTTATCATTAATAGTTGTTGGGTCTCTTGCATGGCTGAATTTGCTTTGTCTTTGTTTTCTTCTGATTAGCTTAACAAGTTGGTGGGCTGCTGTTGTTGTTTTGTTCCCATCTGAGTCTTTCAAGAATTAATTAACTTGTCAGTCTTGGTCTGGAGAATCTTGGGTTAGGATTAAACCCTTTTCTAAAAGCAGTGAGCTTGCTTTGTTATATGATGATAATTGGATTCCATTTGCTGTTTTATCCATGTGGAGTCCCGAAGCCTCACAGCAATAAAACCCATAAAGCAAGGATAATAATGACAGGCAATATAATTAGGATAACAGTGAAACAACCTTTAGTTGTATTGTCAGCTTTGGTATTTGAGTGATTGAGAAAATGCTGATAAATGTCTACTCAGAAATAAGCCCCATTGAGTTCAATGGGACTTACTCCTAGTTGTATTATATAAAATTGCAGCCACATTATATTAGAAATAGACAGGAATTGCTTAACTATATATAAATTTTGTAACAATACTCTAAGGTCAGGGCTCATTTATGATGGCCGTACATAGCTGAGTAGTGTTGGGAGCTGGTTATTATACTGGATTACAAACTGCTGTTGTAGACGCCTTCTCTTATCAACAGTAAACCGACAAATCATGTGCAAATACCTTGAGTCCTGGTGGAAGGACTGAAACCTGCAAGTCATACTAACTGAATTTTAAGAAGACATGGAATCATATACAAGGGTGATTTAGACAAAAATTAGGGACAATGATTTGTCAGGAAGTGGGACTGGAAATAGGGGTGGTCATTAATAAGGACTATTGGAGCATGTGGCAGCCTTGAGCGATCAGGTGTATAGTATTTTAGACTTAGCATTACTCATGAGGAGGGCACTCATACTTAGAAAAGGGAGTAGGGATACACTTCTGCCACCATCTCTTATGTCACGTGCCTGGGTGAGCCCTGGCCACCACAATTTGACCATTGACTGCAGATTTCACAGGGATTTGATTTCACAGGGATCCTGCGTGAATGGAGAGCCCACTTGTTAGTAAGTGCTCCTGCATAGGCATTTCATTTCAGATGTTTGTACTCAATGCACTGCTGGTTAGTGTTAGCCTAGGTATATGCTGATGAGAGCAGGGACAACGCTGCTCCTCCTTTTTCTACATGTGAGAAGACATCTATGAGAAATTCATTTCAGTTCATTTTTTTATCTGGATTTACCCATTTCACAACTTTCAAACTGAGCATAGACTCGGACACAAACTATGGTCAAAGTCTGTACATTTCTGAGCTTGCAATGTGATTTCTGGATTAAAAAAAAAGGTGTTCAGCAGCATGTGTACATTTGAAAAAATATGCATGAACAAATGCATGCACTTGAAAACAATGATAGAAATATGCTTTAATCAATGGGGAAAGATATGCACAATTGATGTGTACATTTAGGAAAACTACCTATGGAAATATGCATGGATTTCTATGCAAAAAGAACAAAACAAAGCTTGCAATCTTATATGGACACAAGTCAGAATGAACTTTGAGATGGAATTTTGAGAACTCAAGTTTTGCTTATTCATCCATCCCTACGCGTAATATCCCTTGTCATCCTTAGAATCTGGCCATAAGGACATTTGTGTTAAACACACTCCCATGTTGTTACAGCTTAAGGCTGCTAAAACAGCCAGGCCCTTTTAAGAGACAAAAGCCTCAGTCAGCATAGAGATGAATCCAGCTATCCTAAAAGCAACTAAACTGTTATTTAAGGCTCAGTCTTAATCTACTTCTTGTAATAGCAACATGGCCTCCAGCCTCAACACTACTTGAAGCTTTCTATGGTAGTGATCTCTTCCTGTCTTGCTTCCTTGGAAAAAAACCCCCAGAATACTTTTAAAGATAGGACCCATAATACTACCTTGCAACAAATGCTAAGGCATGGAACATCAACAGAAACCATGGCATGTAATGGTATATAGGCACTTCCCCTTTTCAGACAAATACTTGCTTGCTGCTGAGGGGATTTTTTTACTTTACTCAAGCTATGTGTACTTTACAAGATCAGGGGAGTCAACGTAGTCCTATTCAACACAACACAGTTAATAATATGTAACTTTAGGGGACTTCACCCAATTTGGGATCTCCATTCATTTTGCAAACCCACCCAACTGGTTTGACTGTTTATCCTACCCGTATAAAGTTTTCTATTCTTCCTGGAAGATAAAGGGATATGCTAGACATTTCTTGAATACCCTGTAATAACAGGGATAATTTTATAGGGTTGTTGTTGTTTTTGAGAGAAATCGGATGCGATTACAAGTTTTTCACACTAAAACTTTCCAAAGAGATGTTTGTTGTTGAATTAGGTGGAAAAGTAAAGTTTGACCATAGATCTGTGAAAACAATGCAGTTTGTAAACTGTCCAGAGAGCTTCGGCTGTGGGGCAGTATATAAATGTAATAAATAAATAAGTAAATTATTTTTTATCTCATAAGTGAATGAGCTTCCAAGATGTCCATCCCCCCCTCCAAGAAAAAAACAGCTGGGAAAAGAAAATCCATTTTGATGGAATTGTAAACAAAAAGGTTATCACTTGGATTAGATGTTAATAATTAAGGCTTTATTTCCCAAACCTCCTATATCAAGGAACTATTACTGGTGACTATATGAATTTGTGAAGCATCTGCTGATGTTTAACTGCCCTGGTGATGGGTAACAAGTTGTAGAAAGAAGTGTTGCCTAATTAAATGCGAAGTTTATATATAACCTTTGAAGGCATTATTGAATTTCTAACGGAATTGCTCAAACACAGAACTACATTGCAATGAAAGGGATGATTAATCTTGTTCCTCCTATTACCAACTCTAATTAGAAAAACAAATGGGCAGTCTTTAGATTGAAATCCACCAGCAGTGTAAGCTTAAAACTGCATGTCTCTTTCATGTTTGCATTTGCAAATTTGATTGAAAATGTAAGGGTTTCATTGTTGATTAAGAAAGCATCACTTATGGACTTTAACAGTATGTGTTTAGGAACAAAAATCAAATCTTAAAATAGTGTGTGCTTTGTTATCCGTGTCTTCTCCCAGTGTTGGCATTTAGGTTGTACATTTCCTGGGTCAGGGAGGCTACCTGTTTTTCTGATTTTGCTGAGTACAGGTGTGCACCAACCATAGGATTCAGTTTGGACCCTGGTTCTGTGATTTGGAAAATAGCCCAATTCCGCTTGGACTGATTCACACACACACACACACACACACACACACACACACATGCTCCCCTCAAAATATGCATTTCTGAACATATTTTCAGTGTAAGGCTGTGCAGTGTAAAGACCGTGAAGACTATTCAGGACAATATGCAGTCTAAAAATGTAGCAATTATTTTCTTTTCACATGTATCATTTCCCTAAAATTCCATGATCCTCTTTTGACTGACCCATACTTCATGTTTGACTACTTTCGCTTAGTGGACTTTCAATTCCTTTCTTTTTTCTTCTTCTTTACAACAGCAGATTTGACCGTAGGTGTTGATGAACATAGTTAGCAAGGAATGTAATGCAAAATGAAATACAGAGTGGGATCCCTGTGGCTATAAGGTCCCCTTCCCGTTTCTATTATTCAATTCATTCACTTCTTTTTATTCAGACCTAGAAGCCTGATGAAATGACAGCAATGTGTGTTGGAAAGCTTAAAATAAACTTCCAGAATGTTCCACACGGCAGTTACTCAATCTGTTAGCCAGACAGCCAAATGTTAATGTGACATCTGTTGTAGCTAATTCCAATAACCATCAGGTACCTTTCTGCATGCAAACTATTTAGCATGGTTGAGGAGTGAAATCTGCAGGCCCTTTTCACCAGGGTCTGTAACCTCAATGAAATAAATGGGGATTTCAATGAGTTGTGCAAGGGCCACAGGTTATCATGGAAGAAAATCACATGGGGCAGGAGGTCTGAGCCATCAACTACTTAAATAAACCAATGGCAACATCTGACATGCCCTGTACAGAGGGTTGCTCAGTCAGCAACCATTTCAGTTATAACAGTGCAGTCAGAAAGACCTTCCCCGCTGCCCGGCTTGCCTAGGCACAAGGAGAAGATTGTGACAGGGATAGGAGGCAAGAAAAGTGAGGCACCTCTGCACATGATGTGCCTGATTGGCTGCTGGCAGCAGATCCTTTTGCCCACTCTACACTGCACACAGAGATAGATTAGTTTTCAGTGTTTGCAGGTTAATTCAGTTACATTTGCTGTTCTGTAGGTTAATTTTGTCACATTTGATTTGGCAGTTAGTTGGGGTTAAGGATTGCTGAGTAGGGTTGTAATGAGCGTCTAGTTGGGTCCTCAAGGCCAGTGGACCCCCTTATATCTGGCCCTCATGGACCCAACTGGATACACTCAGTACAAGGGCGGGCCTGCCTCCGAGCACTTGAGAGCATCAGCAAGAGCTTGGGCATGGGTCCGCCCTGGGAAAGCATGCTTTCCAGAGCCTTCGGAAAGTGTGCTTCCTCCCAGGCATGCTACTGGCAGCTACCATTGCTGTGCCTGGGGGAATTGCACACTTTCTGGAGGTTCCAGAAAGTGCACTTTCCTGCCCTCCATTGCTCCAATTTGGGCCTTAATGTAAGGCTACCATTAGCATGGAGGGGAGGAAATGAGCAATTTCCGGACCCCGCAGAAATCACTCATTTCCCCCTTTCTGCAAATGGCGGCCACCATTAGTGTGGAGGGAGGAGGAGTCATGAGCCCAACTCATTGGGGCAGACCATGGGCGTTACTAGACGAGGCTGTAGCGCGCGTTACCTTCCGCAGCCACGTCGAGGCTTCCAGATGACGTTCACGAGGATCCGCCGTTATCCCGCGGTGAAGCCTCTTTCTCCCGACTTTAAAAAAGTGAGTTGTAGTGCGCCTTTTCCTGCTGTCCCGCGGTAATTCGGAGTACGTGTGGGAGGATGTGAGGTCACTGCGGTCGGCACTGGTCAGGAAAAGGCGTGCTAAGGGGGAGTGGTCAGCGGCTTCGGTCAAGCCGCCTCCGCCATTTGCGCGCAGTCCGCCAGCTGGGGCAGCGCGGCGGAGCGGCTTTTTTTTTTATTTCCCCAGTGACAGTTTGCGCAGGAACGGAGGACCGCAAAAGTGGCTGGTGACTCCTTGCGGTGGGCAGCTACCGTGGCCGCATAATGGCGGTGCTGTACGCTGCCTGTTAGTGTGGGTACCAGGCTGGCAGAGGGCAGAGCTGTTTGTGGGCTGCTGCCATGGCTACGGCCAGATGTGGGTTGGCTCCTTGGGATGGGGCACAGGGCACAGAGGCGGTCATTGCCGCCGACACCTCAGAGGCATGATGGGAGATGTAGGCACAGAGTGGCCATGCAGACGATTGACCTCGGGTCATATGACACCCGCCACGACCCCCATCAGGAAGTGAGCGCATCAATGTTGACCCTCAACAGCACCAGCAGCACTTCAGCTGGCACTGGCACTGCCGCCGCTGCCGCCGCCAGGGCCGGCGGCGGCATCGCTGACGGCTGCGCAAGTTTGCGGTCTTTCGGACGTGCGCAAACCGTGCAGCGAGCGAAAAAAAAAGCCGCGGCAATCAGGCCGGTGTGGCTGCGCAACCGTGCTCGCGGCGGCAGCAGCACAACCGGCGCAAACTTCCGCCATAAATCGAAGGCAGGTGTGGATCATGAGGCGTCACGGCTGAACGGGAAAAGCCGCTTTCACCGCTCCTCAACGACGGAACACCCGGTAGGTCTAGCAACGCCCCATGTGAGCAGGGGTGGGGAGCCCTCACTAGGCAGACTTCACTGGGCAGACATGGGACACATCCATAAAACCCTATTGCTGAGCATCCAGAGGACCTTTAACAATGATAGACAATACCTGAACCTATGAGACACAGGAAAGAGATACAGGTCACCAAGGAAGCTAAGTCACCTCACCGACTTGAGGAGCGGGTGACATGGGACAGTCTCCTTATACCTGTATGGGTGTGGTCCTAAGAGTGATCACATGGACACTGTTCAACAAGACTAGGACAGTTCACCAATGCTAGTTGCCTTTATAGAATAGAAACCCACACTATTTCTTCTTAATGTGGTGGATGTTTGCACCATATGTCTTTGCGTTATCTATTTATTTCCTCCTCCCTTCACTTGCAATGGACAGATGGACCTAAAATTATGGTTTGTTAACATAGCAGGTGAGAATATTTTTGATGATGATGATGATGATAGCATGACTTGGCAAAGCCTGTCAGGTCCATCTAAAAAACCTGCCATGAGCGAGAAAAGAGAGAACTAATTCAATCATCTAGTCTCCTTCAATATCACTCACAATCCCCCTCCTTCACGTCCCGCTTCACGCCCTTGTCGTGACCTGCATTCTATCAACTACGAGGCTTTTTCTCAGTCTTTAGCCTCCTCTCTTCCTTCTGTCTACACAGCCGTCTCCTTGGACTCAGCCGTCTCCTCCTTTAACTCCTCCTTATCTTCAACTCTTGATAATCTTGCTCCATCTACAACTCGGATAGTTCGCCCCTCTCAACCCCAACCGTGGCTCACCTCTTTCCTCCGCTACCTTCGCTCTTGTTCCCGGGCAGCCGAACGCCTGTGGCGTAAGACCAAGGACTGGGCGGACTTTGTCCACTACAAATTTGTTCTCTCCTCCTTCTCTTCTGCCATTTCCCTGGCCAAACAGCAGCACTACTCAACGTTGATCCAGTCAAATGCTAAGCACCCTCAGCGGCTCTTCGCGTCCTTCAATTCTCTTCTGAAGCCTAATCCGCCATCTCTCCCCGCCTCTCTGTCTGCCAACGACTTTGCCTCTTTCTTCAATGCTAAAATCCAAACTATACGCTCAGATCTAGCCAACTCTGCTCCGCTTCCAGCTCCTGCCCCTCACCTGTCAGTTCCTCCTTCAACTCTCTCGGCGTTCCCTTCGGTCTCAGCTGATGAACTGTCTAAAACACTGCGCTCATCGAAGCCTTCCACTTGTTCCCGTGATCCGATTCCCTCTCGCGTCTTTATTAATCTTATCCCCGCTATCCTCCCGTCCTTGCTTCACATCATTAATTCTTCTCTGTCCTCTGGTTCATTTCCTTCTGCTTTTAAACATGCTACAGTCTCTCCCATTCTCAAAAAACCCACTCTTGATCGACTATCCCTGTCTAACTACCGACCTGTCTCCCTCCTGCCCTTTGTCTCAAAGATCCTGGAACGTCTGGTCTACTCTCGTTGTCTTGACTTTCTCTCTAATAACTCTGCTCTGGATCCCTTTCAATCTGGCTTCCGTCCTTTGCATTCCACTGAAACAGCCCTTACCAAGATCACCAATGATCTTCTTACTGCCAAGTCTAAAGGCCATTACTCCGTTCTTATTCTCCTTGATCTAACCGCAGCCTTTGACACGGTCGATCACGATCTTCTCTTAGATTCCCTCCATGACCTTGGACTCTGTGGCTCTGTCTATAACTGGTTTGCCTCCTATCTAGAGGGTCGCTCTTTCAGCGTGTCTGCTAACGGCAGCTCGTCCTCCTCTTTTCCCCTTTTAGTTGGGGTTCCTCAAGGCTCGGTGCTTGGCCCGTTGTTGTTCTCTCTATACATGCTGCCCTTGGGCAAGCTTATTCAATCTCACGGCCTCCAATATCACCTGTATGCCGATGATACACAATTATATCTTTCATCTCCAGAACTTTCTCCAGATGTTCACGATCGTATCTCAGCATGTCTTTCAGATATCTCAGCCTGGCTGCTTCATCGTCGTTTGAAACTTAACATGGCAAAGACTGAATTGCTTGTTTTTCCTCCTAAACCTTCTCCTCACCTCTCATTCTCTCTTACTGTCAATGATGTCACGCTTACTCCGGTCAAGGAAGCTCGTAGTCTTGGCTTTATATTTGACTCCTCGCTCTCCTTTACTTCTCACATCGAGGCAGTAGCTAAATCCTGTCGTTTCTTCCTATATAATATTGCCAGGATTCGACCATTTTTGTCTGTCTCTTCTGCCAAGACTCTCGTTCACGCACTGGTTATCTCTCGGCTGGACTACTGCAACCTTCTTCTCTCTGGCCTTCCTTCGTCTCACATCAGTCCGCTGGTCTCTGTCCACCACTCTGCCGCTAAGATCATCTTCCTGGCCCGCCGCTCTGACCATGTCACTCCACTTCTGAAATCTCTTCATTGGCTTCCAATTCACTCCAGAATCCAATATAAACTTCTCCTGCTGACCTTCAATGCTCTTCACGGTCTAGCTCCTGCCTATCTCTCCTCTCTCATCTCACACTATCGCCCCGCTCGGGCTCTCCGCTCCTCTGATGCCATGCTTCTCGCCTGCCCAAGGACCTCCACTTCCCTTACTCGGCTTCGTCCTTTTTCTTCTGCTGCCCCTCACGCCTGGAACGCTCTTCCAGAACACTTGAGAACTACAAACTCAATCACTGCTTTTAAAACTCAGCTAAAAACTTTTCTTTTCCCTATAGCCTTCAAATATTGAGTTTGTTCTGACTCTATACTGTTAGCTTCACCCTACCCGGTGCCTGTTTACACTTCCCTGTGCCTGTTTGCATTCTCCTTCCCTCTTTATTGTTTACTACAACTTATTAGATTGTAAGCCTATGCGGCAGGGTCTTGCTATTTACTGTGTTATCTGTACAGCACCATGTACATTGATGGTGCTATATAAATAAATAATAATAATAATAATAATAACATAGGAGTGCCACTGTGAGAAATAGTTTTCATCCTTACCTAAATCTTTCCTGAGGTTTTCTATTTCAACTATTTGTATGCCACCTTTAATGGAAAACAATTTCTCAAGGTAATATCCCAAACTTGCTATAAACACAGTAATAAAAGAATACATTCATGCACAAAATGAACCATGAATAGAAACTAGCTACAAAGTTAATCACGCCGTCCCATATTTAACCTGAGTTTCTTCATGTTCAGATCAGAGTCTATATAAAGACTCTGTCAATGTGTCATATGTTTGCACGTTCCTCCAAAATCTTGCTTTAATTATTTTATTGTGTGTGTGTTTGGCAAATGTGTACTTGAAGCACTGTGCAATATGATACACACCATGGGGCAGTATACAGTTGGACACTGGGACTAATTGTCTTAGTGTTTGAGTTCTTTAAAAAAACACCAGTAGATTTAGCTGGGGTTACGGTTTTTCTGGGGAATCTCATCAAACCCACTAACATTATTAGCATTGTGCTAGTGGTTCCTTATGCTAGCACAACATATTTTACATTAGTGCTAGTGTTCAATTGGATCCTACTCCATAATAAACAGGAGGCCACAATTAAAGCAGCAAATCATTTTAGAGCAAATCCATATCAGTATAGATGGTTATAATAGCCTTGCTTTTCATTGGGAGGTTTTCCACTAATGTGATTAAGGAAAGGAAAGGAACCTCTTGTGCAAGCACTGAGTCATTACTGACTCCTGGAGGGATGCCAGCTTTCGCTGATGTTTTCTTGGCAGGCCTCATAGCGGGGTGGTTTGCCGTTGCCTTCCCCTGCCGTTATTGCCTTTCCCCCAGCTAGCTGGGTACTCATTTTACCGACCTCGGGAAGATGGAAGGCTGAGTCGACCCGAGCCGGCTGCCTGAAACCAGCTTCCGCTGGGATCGAACTCAGGCCGTGGGGAGAGTTTCAGCTGCAGAAACTGCTGCTTTACCGATTAAGGCAGGTAGTTATTCCACAATGAACAATTTCCAATAGTTATGCTTTAATATTGTTGCATACCTCAAACCAGTCAAAATAGGAATGGCAGAACTGACCTCCATCCACGCTGCATGCCGCTTGCCAGACTGTCGCCGGCTGCCTGAACCTGTTTGCTGTGTGGTCCGTGGACAGCTGGCAATCCCTCAGCAAAACACTATTTGCTTAAGAATGGTGGCATAGTCTTTTTAATAAATTCCCTTTTGTGCAAATGCTGGCAGTAAAGTAGTCATTTATGCAAGATTACAGTCATGAATGGCCCCTTTATGGCCACAGTTTACATTTATGAAAAAGGCTGAGCCACCATTTTTATATAAAATGGTGGCTCAGGACAGATCTACACTACTGCTTTGAAGAGCTTTAAAGTGCTTTATAGCAGTTTTGAAAACGGTATATGGAGTGTGTTCTGGGGCCCAACCGTTGTCAAAACTGTTACAGAGAGCTTTAAAGTGCTTTAAAGCAGTAGTGCAGATCCTGTCTCAGTGGTCCATGAAGTGGAGTCCAGGAGACTCACTGTGGAGGGGAGTCTGCTGGACTACACACACACACACACACACACATGTCTCGGACTCCTGCAATATCTCTGCATTAGTGTATCTTTATCAACATTCACTGTGTAATTGTTGATGTTGATATATAATCACACCAATTTTCCTTATTTTAAAATTGCATGTCCCATGTCGAAAAGTGCCTGCCTACAAAGTTCTGCATTTTCACTACAGCATCTAAAGCAAACTTAGGGGTAAAATCCAATGACTCCCCTGCCCCTCCCACGGATAGAACTGCCTTGGTCAGTGGAAATGGGAGGAAACAATTCTCCATTGCAGCTAGGGATTGGGAAGCAATTTGTCTTTACACTTTTGAAACACTATTTGAACTGCAATAAATGCAATAATAAATAATGAATACAATAACAAAGCAAGTGTGACTAGGCTGCAACAAAATCTTGCAGTATGGAGTGTTGCTGTTTATGATTCACTCTATTCCATTCCCCTTCTTCACTGTCTTTGTTACTTTCTCCAACTGTTGCCAAAGTTAGCACTCTATGGCCATGCTCAATTTTCACTGGACAGAGTATTCACCCTCCTCCTCCTCCTCAGGTTCCTTCTCCCAATTGTTGATAGCAATATTTATTTATTTAGTTATTTATAATTGCATTTATATCCTGCCTTTTTTTCCTGCAAGGGACCCAAGGCAGCATACATAATCCTCCTCCTCCTCTCCATTTTATCCTCACAACAACAACCCTGTGAGGTGGGTTGGGCTGAGAGTCTGTGACTGGCCCAAAGTCACCCAGTGGGTTTCCATGGCTGAGTGGGGACTAGAACCCAGATCTCCTGACTCCCATTCCAGCACTTTAGCCACTACACCACACTTAACAACAACAACAATTTTTAAACTTTGGGGTTTTCCCAAGCTTGCTAATGCCTCCCTCTAGTGCATAAGTGATGTTGTTTTAGCTACATAAACAGCAGTCAAACCCTGAACACTGGAAATGGAGGAAATCCAGTTTGGATTTTGAAAGCTCCCAACGCATGTATCCAAATCTATTGTATTTTACTCAATCTCTATCTGATATGATGTGAACACACACACACACACACACACACACACACACACACACACACACAAACACAAGTAATCCTGCATTCTAAAATTCATCTCCAATGGCCTTTTGTCCTCTCTTAAAACATTAGTAGAAATATAAGCTGTTCAGTTAATTAGCAATAGATCATTTTAGCCCATGTTTAATGTTAATACTTATTTGCATACAAAAGTGGTTTTAACCAAAAAAGATATTGGAAGACTAGAGTATCATTTTGACTGTTTGCATTTCATATCCAGAAACATAATTGCCAATTGGCAGAATACCCGATCAGCAAATGTGAAAGCCTTGTTCAGATAAGTGGCCATCAACCTGCCAGTCTGCATTTCGGGATGTTGCCTCTTCAAAAGGAACTGGCCATTTGCAGGAACAGGCATTTGCAGAATTTTGGGTAGGCCTTTGCATCCCGGAGCTGACTGTAATGGGTTATAAGAAGTCTTCAGTGGAAAAATCAGAACACAAGGCTTGTTCAGGCAGTAACTATCAATCAGGAGAAAGTGTGTAGGATCATGGGAAGGGACATGGCTCTCTGTGGAACCCATAAGGGAAGCCCTAGGGGATTGAATTTGTCATAGGGTTGCACCTAGGGATGTAAGAGAAATCCTTAATGGAATTTGGATTTTTATTAATCAAAGCCTTGAATTCTGCAGCAGCCGAGCTTTTCCCCAGTCACTCAGATTCTGTGGACTTGCAGGCCATTTTTCTAACTTTCTGGAATTTTACTCAAAGTTCGTAATAGGAAAATGCACTTTAAAAAAAGAAGCTAAAAATGTGTATTTCCTCTATAGGCTAAAGCTCAATAATGTACATTTTGGGGGATAGCACATTTGAAGGGCTGGAGTGCAAGTGTGAATTTACACAACTCCAATTTTGTGCAAAATTGGAAACTCAAGAAAAAAAATCCAATTCCATCAATGAGTGGACCCTGGAAGAAAAGCTGCTTGATAATTTGGGAAATGCAGACAGAACAGATTTTACCCAATCCTAGTTGCATGAAAGCTAGATGGAAGCCTTCAATCTTGGAGGTTTTTGGATATCCAATGGCCTGCCAGGCTGTTACGGCAGGGTGGAAGGAGGGTGGAGACAAATTTTACATTTTCCCACTAGATGGCCTCTGAGCCAGCAGGGACTTGGCCAGGACTGGGTCACAGCTGGGGAGACCATAGTATCTCTCATATCCCTGCCTCTCCTCATCTCTCCCAGGCCACTTGAACACTCCCTTTTCTCTCCCTCCAAGGCTGCATTTGTCACCTCAGGAAGCAACCATACTATTTCTTTTTGCAGCCGCTGCAGGGGTCAGCGGCAGGGGTCAGATTCCAGAGGCCCCCTTCCATGGCCTTACTAGTGTCTATGGCCTTGAATGGGGGACTCCAAAGAACCCTATTGTCCCTGGGATGCTCTCCTGGAACCACAGGATTGCTCTTTAAAGTTCTGATTGGAATTTGCTCAGTGTCATTTCAATGGTGCCATTGATAGATGAAAAGGGGAAGTTGTTACACATTTCAGGGGCAAGGGACTTGGGTGACAGGATCAGGGCCAGTCTCCCAGATGAGGATCCCGAATCGGACTCAGAGCCTGAAGAAGAAGTAGACCAGCCAAGACAGGAAGTGGGTGAGGAAATTCTCCAAGACTCTCTAGAAGTCAAGGAGGAATCTTCCCAGGCTACTGGCAGGTCAAGTACTGGCAGGTGAAGCCATTGAAGCTACTGGCAGGTCAAGTACTGGCAGGTAAAGCCATTGAAGCTACTGGCAGGTCAAATACTGGCAGGTGAAGCCGTTGAAGCTACTGGCAAGGGAAGTACTGGCAGGTGAAGCAATTGAAGCTACTGGCAGGGGAAACCATTGTAGCTACTTGCAGTACCTTGACCTGGTCAATACCTTGACCTGCCAGTACCTACCTTGACCTGCTGGAAACAGTTAAAATCTCTAATGGTTCTTTTTTTATATAACAGGCTCAAAAAAAAAAAGAACAAATAAAAAAGAACCATTACAATTTTTAACTGTTTCAAGCAGCACCAGAGCTTGTCTCTCATCCATTATCTGTCCAATGGTGCTTTCCCCCCCTGTAACCACACATCAGTACCTCGACCTGCCAGTAGCTTCAAAGCCTTCACCTCCCATTTGCTTCACCATTTCGCCTGCCATCACCTTATCCTGCCGGTAGCTTCAAAGCCTTTGCCTCCTAGTAACTTAACCTGGTCAGTACCTTGACCTGCCAGTAGCTTCACTAGCTTCACCTTCCATTACCTTGACCTGCCAGTATCTTCAGAATATTTCAGGGAGCTCAAGCACCCCTGATTCTTCCTTTCCTTAGCTGATATAATTCTATGGGGAGTGTAGTCCCCAACCCTGCGGCGTAGTCCAATGGAATCAAGTTCTGGTACTGGCTTTATTTTCGACTGCCTGTTGACTCATGGTGGCATTGTTCCCAGATGAAAATGGCCAAAGTTCAGCCACCATCCACTCTCAATTCCCACAAGCTATCTTTTCTGTCTTTACACCCACTAAAGGGGTCTGAGCCAGTATAGTTACCTAATTCATTGCCTGGGATCATAATGGCAATGCTACTGTAGATGTTACTGCCATTGCAAGACAAATGACCCTCTTAAAGCATTGGCAAGAAGTTATGACTCCTTTCCATTTTGCAACCTGACAGAGAATTATACGTAATCATATAAGGTCAGTCATGCATAGGAAGGAAAACAGACTAATACAGAAATATGATTTATAAATCATAATTGTTATTAAGCTGCAACCTTCCTGAAGGAAGTGTTTGAATCTGCTGAGTGAGGATAGGTGATAAATATTGGGCAAGAACATAAAATATGGTGTTTAGCAGCAAAGAGTAGTTTAATCACTGGAGCAAGACAGCAAACTTCTAGGTCATCAGGTTCCTGTGTAGTTTTTTTTATTAGCAAGGTAATTAGTAAGATAATTAGTGTACCAGGTCTTCTACCATAAACAAGATTATAAATGGAGAAGCACAGAAGGGAAATAAATTTTCACCTTGTGCATTTGACCTATGTACTTGATGCAATTGATCTGAATCATAGATTCCACAGCCAAAAACAAACTTGAGAACAACTATGGACAATGCTTGGAGACCACAAGTGTGTTTCTAGGTTCTCATGCACAAGTAGTGCCAAAAAGCTAAGCAAAAGAGCATCAGAAGAGCCCTGCTGGATCAGACCAAGGGTCCATCTAGTCCAGCACTCTGTTCACACAATGGCCAATGAGCCATTGACTGAGGACCAACAAGACAGGACATGGTGAAACATCACCCTCCCACTCATGTTCCCCAGTACCTGGACTACAGACTGAGCAAGCTACACAGGGTCCCATATGACCCTCAAGGGTCAGACATTAAGAACATAAGAAGTGCCATGCTGGAGACAGAGGGTCCATCTAGTCCAGAACTCTGTTCACATGGTGGCCAACCAGCTGTTGACCAAGGACCAGCAAAGCAGGACAGGGTGCATCAGCACCCTCCCACCCATGTTCCCCAACAACTGGTGCACACAGGCTTACTGTCTCAGATACTAGAGGTAGACCATAACCATCAAGGCTAGTAGCCAGTGCTATAATTTATTTATTTTGAAAAATGGTGGTTCACTGAGTGGTCAGCAGGTGGCCGCTGGGCACTCGCAGATTGTACAGCAGGGGTCTGGGAGGCCAAGCAAGGGAGGGGGCGTCCACCAGACTCCACCCCTTCTCAGATTCCGGTGACAACCCTACTTCCAAGTGATTTGTGAACAGAAACAAAATTCTCATGTATCCCCAGATATCACTAAAAGGCAGGTGAGATAAAGGCAGGAACAGGAAGCAAGGAGACTGAAGGATGGTAGAGGCATGCCAGGGATGATAGAGACCAGGACTGTGGGCCACAAGGTATGAAGGAAGTATAAAGGAGCAGCCCCACAGAGCCCATCATCCATGCAGTGTGGCAACCTCAAAGAACCCAATGCAGAAGATTAGATCATAGAGAGCCACTGAACCCCCTTGCAACTGTCTGTTATAAATGATCATACTACATGTAATATATACCTGTTTCCTGCCTGGTACGTAGAAGGGGTTACATGTACTCTTTTGATAAAGAGCTACTCAAAGGGGACATTGAAGTAGAACATGCCAGTTTTTTTTTCCTATAGAGAGATTCTTTGTGTATGGCGAAAAATATGACCATTTCTCTAAGGGGCAGTTTATACTATAGCTGTGTACAAATGGCCTCTCGAAATTTTATATGTGGGCAGAGAAATGAATTTCAACAGGGGGAAGAGAAATTATCCAATCATTTCTCACTGATGGGATTCACCACTAGCAGTGGCAGAAATTGCACAGCTTCCTTCCTTTTCCTATAATGGTTTAGTGTGTCTATGACTGTTGTGCTACCATTGAGATTGGCAAGAGCAGCAATTGTGTTGGCATCATGGCCACCATTTTGCATGCTCCAGTGTAAAGAAATGGAGCTGCTTTGTTCCATTAGCATGTGTTACATTCCACAAAAGATTTCCTTTGAGCTGATTGAGGGGGTATTCTGATGTGCTGATTGGAGATCCATGAGTTATGCCCTTCTCCTTTTGATTCCCAAATGGGCAATGGGCGGGGGGAGCAATGGCACATCACACAACCTTTAAACATATAAAAAGCACAGGAAAAAGGGTTGTGAGAATCAGCACAACCTGAGCTTGCCAAAGCTCACCAAATTCCATTGTTCTGTGAGTGTTTTTCCAACTGTGCCCATCAGTTGTGCCCATCTTTGTAATGTATGCATTATTCTCCCTTTGATTAAAATGATTTTTTGCGCATGTTTAAAAAATATGCATTTTTTCATGCACATTTTTCAACACATTTTTTTTTTTTTTGGATCTGCAAATTAGATTGCAAGCTCAGAAATGTATGGACTTTGACCACAGATTATGTTTGAGTCCATGTTCAGTTCAGAAGGTGCAGACTGGCTAAATCCTGATAAAAAAAATGAACTGAAGTGAATTTCTTAAACATCCCTATCAACATCTACATCAGTGCTTCTGTGTTTCGCTCAAAGCCACCATGAGGTTAATGGACGCCATCATAAAGTTGGGCTGTTTGATGATTGGTGAATATAAAAGCTCTCATTCCATACGACCTTCATTCTTGAGGAGAAGGGATTATCTTGTATGTTTTAGATTATATCCTTCGCCCCCGCAACCCCACAACATTGAAGTTGTTCTTCTTGCAGGCAGCCATTAAAGTTATATCTCCTGATGGGCAAATTGCAAGTGTTTGTGTACATCAAAAACTGATTTCTTTTTAATTGAAGAGTAGATTTAGTCCTGTCAGGTTTGGGGAACATTTTCAATCATCTTTTTTTTTTTAGTTCCCTTTAAAATGTTGTCTCCTCCTCTGACAACATGGTGTACATTTTGAAAATGTTTTCTTTTTAAAAAGAGAGAGAATGAGAGAGCTGAAACTCCTACCAAATGTTTCATTAACTTCCTTAGTTTGTCCTCTAAGCAAGATATTTTTGTCCCAAACAAAGGACCAAACTTGACATAATATTAAATGTGTGAATGCAATTTAACATTTATTTTCTTTTACTTTCAAAATAACAGCTGGGGAATCAGAATCGCAGCACATGGAAAAGAGGGATGGACAAGTTAAGATTTATGCCAGGGTCCCTATGAAAACCTCCTCCCTCTCCTTCCTCAAAGCTGCTGTTTTCTGAAGGGGGGAAGATTCCATTGGCACCAATGGAAGTGACCCTTCCTGAGGCTAGTAATAGCTGG
Organism: Elgaria multicarinata webbii; assembly: GCF_023053635.1. Classification (NCBI taxonomy): domain Eukaryota; kingdom Metazoa; phylum Chordata; class Lepidosauria; order Squamata; family Anguidae; genus Elgaria; species Elgaria multicarinata. The sequence goes on from NC_086176.1 coordinate 24,940,053, forward strand.
TTATTTGTTCGCTGGCTGGAATCATGGCATGGGGGAAAGTCTTACATCATCTTGTGCACCATAGTCCTGTTACATATCAGCCCACACTGTTGTTACTTGGATATTTTTAAAAATGTCCATTGGGTTGGATCCAACAGTCATGTGAGTGGATGTATGCTGATGTAATGTGGTGTCTGTTGGGGCAACTGGACTTCTCTGTCCTTTCCTCCATCCTGGAGAAGATTTGGGGAGCATGCAGTGGGGAGAGGAAATCAAACTGCATTGAATCCAACCCATTAAATGAATAAATGTATTTTGACATCAAGACTAGTTTGACCCTCAGTTCAGTTCACCAGTGTTTTTAATTTTATTTGCATTCCTTATATACCACAAGAGATGGGTGATGCCCACCTCACACACCACTTCCTGCCCTCCCCCACCTCTGGCCCAACCCTGGCGGGCATGTGGGGCAAACTTCTGAATGGTCTGTGGGTGCCTGGCAAGAGCTAACCACATCCCACTTTCCGTGAGGAGCCATTTACAGAAATCACCATTTTGTGCAAAATGGCAGCTGTTAATAGCGTGATTTACACAAAATTACAGGCTTAAATGGTCTAATATCTTGTCTGTGAGCTGCCATGTTTCATAGAAATGGTGCCTCGTCTGTTCAGGTAAATAGTGATCTGAGTAAAATGGCAGCCATAAATAGCACCATGGATGCATGATTACATCATTTGGCATCTCATGGACAAGCTATGAGTGCTGGATTCCCAACTACAAAGTTGTTCCCCTTCCATGGCTTTGCTCCAGCTTCTGGCTTCAGCTGGAAGGTTTACCACCACCATCCTGAGATCCCAGTGTTAATAGGGTGGGATACAGATGTTTTAATAAATAAATAAAAATAAATATGTCCTGTTAATACATTTCAGGAATTTGGCCATCTTCCATTGCTGGTCCAGCAATGGACAGCAAGCATTTTGAGTCAGAAAGCTCACCACCCCAAATCCTTGTCCTACCCTGACACCCACTTCCAGTTTGAAATGCACTGAGAAGACACATACAGCTGTTTTCTTCTATGCCTGAAGCAGACTCAGCCTCCACAGTCCTAGGTATGTAGCACTGATGAGGGATGTGTGGACCTCCAGATGTTGTTGTACTGGACCTTGTACTTTGGGATGTGCCTACAAGCAAAACTCAACCTTCTCCAAATTCTACCTCAAAGCTTGCTCCATCACATATCTATATCAGATTGTGAGCTTTTATGTATTAATCTTATTCTTTTCACTTTTCACATGGGAATAAAAAACTAGGGCTGTGCTCCACTCCGATTTGGATCCCCGAATCTGGAGCGAAGCGAACCAATCCACATCTTCTAAGGGTGGATCCGAATTGGGTCAGGGGAGCTGCGGATTGAGGCAAAGCTGATTTGCTCTGCTGCAGATCGCTTCGCCTCGATCTGGAGCTCCGAATGCAGGTAAGGAGGGGGAGGGGGGCTTACCTGCCTCCGTCGTGGTCTGGCAGTGGCTTCAATTGAGGCCTGGGCCTCAGTTGAAGCCACCGCCCGGACCATGATGGACGCAGGTACGTGGGGGGGGGGGGGTTATCTGGCCCTGCCACTGCCACCGCAGTCCATGCAGCAATGGTGGCAGAGCCAGGTAAAGGGGCAGGGGGGAGGGTGCTTACCTGCCTCCATCACAGTCCAGCGGTGGCTTCAACTGAGGCCCAGGCCTCAAAGCGGAAGCAGGCTGCTTCCGGCTTGAGGCCTGGGCCTCAGTTGAAGCCACTGCTGGACCATGACAGATGCAGGTAAGTGGGGGGAAGGGGGCTTACCTGGCTCCACCATCCACCGCCGCCGCGGTCCATGTGGCGGCGCATGGCGGAGCCAGGTAAGGTGGTAGGGGGCTTATTTGGCCCCATTTTGTCCCCCTTCCCCACTTACATGCCGCTGCCACCGCCACCCACCACAAAGGCAAGTAAGTGGGGAAGGGGGGACAAAATAGGGGGCGAATCTCGATCCGACCCTTCGGATCTCGCTCTGGATCTGGTTCCGGAGCAGGTCAGGGGAGGGTCGGATCAACCTGAAGTGGTTCGGGGCTGATCCTAAAGTTTCAGATTGGGCCACGAAGCAGTTCAGGGGGCTGGTGCACAGCCCTATAAAAAACCCACCTTCATACATCCCTGCTCCCACCATCCCTCACCATTGACTATACTTACTAGGGGTGATGGGAGTTGTAATTCAATAACATCTGGAGAGCCACAAGTTCCCCACCCTTTATATATAGGCTATGTCCTAGTTTCTGCTCTTGGTGTACCTGGTTCAAGTCAAGAGAACTACAGTCCCTTGACAGTAGATAGAAAAGAAGGGTATTTCCCCCCACTATGGCATCTAATTGAGATGTAAAAATACACTATTTTAGTTATGTTTACAGTATGGCTTACCCCAGGAAAATATTTAACCATGATTCTTTGAAGACAAATATTTCTACTGCAAATATAGGCATCAGATCATCTAACAATACCTCTGTATTCATCCAGGCTTGTATTTCATGTTCCATTAATATCTGCTCCATAACAAGACCTGTGTAAGTTTTTGATCGAAAGTTTTATTAATGCTTATTGATAGGTGTTCCTCTCCCTCCCCCCTAGTGTAGCATGGAAATATTTATTCTGTTTTATAGTATTGTTTCACTTCTAACTCGGGAGAGTTGAGTTGCTTAATTGAGTCTTGAAACTTATCTCTACAGCTGTCTAAAGTTCCCATGTTTCCGAAATTGTATTCTGCTCCTTTATAATAGCATTCTCTTTTCTGTTCAGCATCAAGGGCTGGAAATGGTTCTTGGTTAGACACGCACGTTCATTTGTTTCATGCCAGCTTTTATCAATGATTCATTTGTGTGGGGGCATGTTTTCAGTAAATGATGAGCTGTACTTGTGGGAAAGGTATCCTATCTTTTGAAGGGAAATGAATTTCTGAAAAGTGGAAACAGATGGATAAAAACAGTTGGAAAAAAGACACGGGGCAATATCCTATGCTGCCCAAGTGCCAGCGGTACCCGCTGCTAGCTCAGAAAAGAGCCAGCAGTTCTCAAAGCAATTGGAAACAACCTGGACTGCTCGTTTCTGGAATAGGGAAGTTCAGCTGAGCTCCAAGAAGTGAGTTGGGTTCTGGTCTGCCAGGTTCAAGTCATCAATCAGGTTCTTTGAAACCAACTCAACACAGGAGTTCCGCTGACCCATCCCAATCTGGAAATGAGCGTTTCTGCTTGTTTCCGGGATTACTTTATTTAGCGGGCAATCTTTGTTGTGAAAGTGTTGGGTCCCACTGGTGCAATAGAAAAAGCAGGAGAGAAGTAATCATATTGGATATTTCCTATTGTTTTACCCCAACTTCTCTGCACTTACTTAGCATTGACTTAGGGATGGGAGAACCAGGGAGGATTGAGCTGGCTGAGACTCTCTGAAGTCCACTTTGATGCTTGATTTGGCTTGCTCCCATTTGACTTTGCAACTTGTTTTTGCTCTTCTTTTCATTTGGGGAAACTGCACATTTCAAATGGGGGAGGGAAAGGTGTGCATTTCTATGTGCATTTTTCAATAATGTACACTTTCCTCTCATTAACTAAAGGTAGGAATGTCACGGGAGTCAGAGAATGGGGTGGAATCTGGCGGACTCCCCATTGCTTGGCCTCCTGGGATCTGTTCACCAAGCTGCCACCACTTAATGGAGCTGCTTACCAAGCACAGTGTGGTCTGTGACTCCCCAGTGACCACCCTGTTCCCTTAGTGAGCCACCATTTTATGAAAAAGTGGCAGCTCGTAGTTTTTCAGAAATGTCATATTACATAAATGGCAGCCATACAGAGACCATTTACATAACATACAGGCATAATTGGCCCATTCGAATTTGAAATGTGTATACTCCGCCCCCTCTCATCATGGTGCATCAATCATGTTATTTTCATACCTAAGGCAGAAAATCCCAGAAGCACCTCTCCAACTCCATTACCACCACCACCACCACCACCACCATCATCACCACTGTTCTTTAATGGAAATGAAATCAGCTACCTAAAGTGGTCCCTCCAATCTGCCAGTGATAGTTCCAGGGCAGTCACTTTCCTTGTGAAGAGAGAGTATTGGATATTTCTGTAGATTTTGTGTGTGTTAAATACCTCTTCTTCTTTTTTTAAAGATTATGGTACAATGGAAGCTAGTGTTTGACAGTTATCAAAAAGTCCTGACAAGCCTGCTAGATGTAACTGGACAAGTGCATTTAGTTTGGTAACTTTCAAGTTGCACACTTGTACCTCTCTGGGGGCCGGCATCTGATTTGCAACTTGTGGCCCTCCAGACATTTTGGCCTACAATTCCCATCAGTCTTATCTAGTATAGCTAATGGTGAGGGATGCTGGTAGTTGTAGGCCAAAACATCTGTTTTCTGAACTCTGTAGTACATAACCCAGCTCCCTTTGCTTGAATTCTGAACTGTGTCCTTCAAAGTTTGATGATGATTTTTTTTAAAAATGGCAGTGTTTTGCCCCAATAATTAGCAAATAGGTTGTCTCACTACAGAGCTTTGCTAATAAAAGCTGTTAAAATTAAATGAGAAGAGGAAACATAACAAACTGGTTTTAGAGCAACCCTTCTTTAAATGATACAGATTCTACACATCTCGTCAATATTTACTGGCTGGAGGTAAATTAGCAAAATTAGATGCTTCTTAGCTCTTTAGCAGAGCAGGGGAAAGATCAAATCAGTAGGCCCAATAGTCAATTATCTTAATGGATTCTGCTCTAGAAAATGGACCCATTGTTACTTAAGTTCCAAAGTGACAAGCAATTACTTAATGAGCTCATATATTACCACTTTCCTTTCAACTTTGTAATTATTGAATTAATTGAGAACTGAACTCCTAGATAAGCATGTGTTTTAACAGGCTAATTAAAGTAAAGTAAATGATAACTTCTAGCTGTGTTCTGACTTTTCTCTGAAAATGCAGCAGGAAGGGGGATGATTTGCAAGAAATCAGTTGTCCCAACACACCAGAATACAATTCATGTTATGTATGGTCGGCCTGATTGTCAGTATATGAATGATGGGAATTGAAAAATGTAGCAGTGATCATAGGATCTGTCATATCAAATGTATATGTGAACCAATGTGTATGATGCTGTGGTTGTGCTTCATTCAGAAAGGGGAGCGGCTTTCCATGTAATAAATAAAATATAGGCAAGAGCAAAAGACAAGACTTACCTTTTGAGTAAGACTAACATAACCCGGATGTAGGATAAGAAACAAGTAGGATAAGAAATACGTATGTTGGTTCAGTTCTTTTATAGATGACTTTCATTCTAAGGAGAAATTCAGGTTCTTGGCGATTGAGAAAGTGGTGCCCCATGAATATAACTGGATAAAGGTACCCTATTGCTTTTACCATGGGAAAACTTCTGGTCACATATTACACATGCTGCAATGAACTCTAGGGCTGCCTTTGAAGACGGTTCAGAAACTGCAGCTCATGCAAAATGCAGCGGCCAGATTAATTTCGGGAACCAGAAGGTTCGACCATATAACACATGCTCTGGTCCGCTTGCACTGGCTGCCTGTATGTTTCTGAGCCCAATTCAAGGTGCTGGTTTTGACCTATAGAGCCTTACATGGCTTGGGACCACAATACCTGATGGAACACCTCTCCCAACGTGAATATACCCGGTCACTACATTCAACATCTAAGGTCCTCCTCCCGATGCCTACTTTGAGAGAGGCTCGGAGTGTGGCAACGAGGGACATGGCCTTTTCAGTGGTGGCTCCCCAGACTATGGAACCATCTCCCTGACGAGGCTTGCCTAGCGCCAATGCTGCTATCTTTCCGGCGCCAGGTTAAGACTTTCCTCTTTGCCCAGGCATATGGTAGCACATCTTAATCACCCACATGTTTATTTTTAACGGTTTTTAATGCTTTATGTATGTATGTTCTGCGTTTTAGAATTTTAAATTTTGTATACTTGTTTTTATCTCAATTTTAGCATTTCTGTAAACTGCCCAGAGAGCTCTAGCTATGGGGGCAGTATATAAGTGTCATAAATAATAATAATAATAATAATAATAATAATAATAATAAGAAGAAGAAGAAGAAGAAGAAGAAGAAGAAGAAGAAGAAGAAGAAGAAGAAGAAATTTGGGCCTGTAGGGTGCTGGGAGAGCAGTCCTTCTTGGCTGCCATAGGGGACTGAAGGGTTCTTTTGTAGGAGATCCAAAGAAGGGACTTGAGGACTGAACAAGTCTAAGAAGACCACAGAGAGAGTGAAAAAAGGGTCTATCCTGGAGGGGAGACCAGCACAGCACATGGTGATCATCCAGAAGCAGCTCCGGAGCCATAGAGTGGCTATGGGATGCACACAAGCACACCCACACAGAGATGGAAGAACCAAGGATGCTCAAACTCAACAACGTTCTCCCAATTTGGTTTGGCTCACTTCTGGTTTTGTTTGCACCACTTTTTGTTTGTTTGTTTGAACGGCAACAGTGCACATTTACGAAAAGTCAAGATTCCTGTGTGCATTAAAATAAAGTGCACAGTTTCCTCCTCTTTGACTAAAGCATGAAATGCATGTTGTTGTTGGATTCTTTTAAAATGCACATTTCAAAGTGACAATTTTTCAAAATGTGTGAACATTATTTTGAAACAAATGTGTCCCCATGCATGTTCTCATTCAGATGGTTTGCAACAGAAACAAAATGCTTGTACATCCCTACATACACATTGCAATAATGTGCATGAAAGTCTGGACGGACCAGCCTTTGACCCCACCGCTGATGCATCTGGTGGCCACACACAGTGAACATCCGCACATTCAAGACCATATACCAATGTAGTGTCGCCTAAGCAGAACTATATATTTAAAGGAAAAATAAATGACAACTTGTATTCCTGAATTTTAAATGGTAGAAGAACTCCATTTTAAAGTATTGCTAGTAAACATGCTAGTAAACTTGCGGAGAGAGGGAGAAGGGAGGAAATAACGACTCGGACACCAAAGCTGGGGTATAACTAGGGCCTCTTTATTAATAGGTGGAGAACTCACCCCTCCCTGGATCTGCATGTGAGAGTGCGGGAATCCAAACAACCTGTCTCCAGGCTACTAGCCTACATCAGGGCGAACCACTCAGCCAAGCCAGGAGTCGGATGTAAACCCGGCTCCTTTCTTAAGCACACGTTTGTGCTTGGGGGGAAACCCACTGTGTCACTCCCACACTGGGGCCCCATGGCCCCAAGTAAGTGAGACAGTGAGGTCCCCAAGGGCAGGCCATATCCTGGGTTGAGAGCCCCGTAGCCCCTGAGTACCGGGCCTCAGACCTGCCAGTCACCATAATGGTGCCCAACGAGTGCTCACGAACCTCAACTGATATCCGCAGATTCCCGCACAAACCCTGCTAGCAAATCAACCTATTTACCCACTCTCGACTAAACTTAAAGTCCAGTATGGAGTGGGTGAAAAAAAACCTGTGCACCACACCCAATATGTGGCAGGTAAACAATCCTACTCAGCCCCCCCACACACACACAAAGGGGGCAGCTAGCTAATCCCATACTAGATAAAGGGCGGGAGGGTGGGGGGCAGAAAACGAAAGAGGCCAGAAGACTTGCATTTATAGGCCAACCCCACCCACGCCTTATGTGAGTTTGCGTAGGCAGCATGACTTTGCCTTTCCTCCTCTCCCCTGCCCACAACAACCTTCTCCAGCCCCAACCGTTGGCGGGGCAGGAAAAGGACATGACAAAGATGACTTGAGTAGAAAAGCTCCATCTGATGAGCGTTTTATTGCATACTTGTTAATGGGCACTCACAGAGTTTGCTCAGGTCACTCACATGATGTTGTCTGCCTCCAGCATGCCTTCAACCCCTTCTGGCCTTCCTTGTGCAACAACAAAAAAACCGTCATTAATTCCAATTGGTTTTTTAAAAACTCGGAATTGCTGCTTTCTCTTGCTGTTTGCAGGAGAAGCAGCGGCATTAGAGCAGCGGACTCAATGGGCCTTGTGTTCATTCTGTTCTTCCTCTTTTGAAAAGAGGAAGTAACTGAGGAACGAAAACACCAGTGGAGAAGCAACGGTGGGGAGTGTGTTAACCCCCAGTGTGATGGAGCTTGAAATTAATATTTAGCTGGGGCTCAGCTCTTTTATATACCTGGAGGCAGCATTGCTCCAAATTTCTGACATGATCTTGGCAAGACTTTGGAGCTCTGCAAAATAAATGCATAGCACACTAAGTGCTGCTGGCTACTCGCAGTAGGTGGCCATATCTTTTCCTATAGCCCAGTGATGAGGATTAGTATTCCAAATTCTGAAATGATATTTTTATATCTGATGGTGTCAAGGGCTTTTATTAGCTTGTTCATTTTTGGCACTTAAACATTTAGTTAGGTACTAGTAAAATCAATTAGAATGGCTTAATTGGACCATCTCCGCTGTTACTCACACCTTACTATTTAAAACAACTAAAGAATATCTCTGGCAATTTAATTCTTTACTGAAGTCATGTATGATTCCAGCTAATCAAGAAGTCACCCACAATGTGTTTGCATCCATGGAGACTTAAAGATAATGACATCATTTTGTAAAGTAGTTGAGGTTAATTTTGCAGAAGATCTACATTTTATAAAAGTTTAAAAGGCTATTTGTTAGCAGACAGATGGGGTTTTCCTCCCTTAGAAACCCAGAAGTTCTTCACCAGACAGTTTCTTTTCTCTTGAGGTAGACAAATCTCTAATGTATTACACTTCGCAGAAACATGATTGTATCTTATTGCAGTTTAAGCAGCAGTAGTGCTTTGTGGCAGAATGTCTCATGCCAGACATTCAGGGCTTCATCCCATGTACCTGTTTCCCTCGAATTATCCCCGTAGCATAAAGCTGTCATTGTTGTTGTTAGCTAAATCACACCCTGGGCGGCAGCACTCCTATGCAAAGGGTTTAAGGGGGAAAATGTGTAAAAAAAAAAAATTAAAAATCAATGGATAACCCAATCTGATTAAAATTTGGTATGCTTAAAGCTCTCCCTAATATCTATCACTATGCCAATTTTGATGTCTTTATCTTTAAAACTTACGCAGATGTAAGCATTTGTTTAATTTGTACTTTAAACGTCAAATCCTGCTCCTGCACCCCCAGTGGCCGCACGGAAAACAACAAATGATTCGCTCCTAAAGAGGTAGCAAAATAGTTCGGGTCTTTTGGCTTTGAAGCACAATTAAAGCAGGATGCATGGGAGTACTTCACAGTCAAAGCAGATTAGAAGCTAGAAAACTTCGGAGTCCTTTGCACACAATTCACAGTGATTGCACAGTATAACCCTGGTGTGATGAAGCTATCCGAATTCAAAATGGTTTCTTTCAATGCATTTTTGCAGCATTTTGATTTAGCCATTACACCCTGGAGAGGAGCAGGCCTGTCTCTTTCCATTTGGGGTCACATTCACTTTTTCTTCTTCTTTTTAACCATCACAACATTCCATTGTCTTTCTTTAGGGCTTTTGCACCACTTTTGTCTGAGCTGTGATTAGAGTCTAAACTTGGAGGAAAAAAATAGATGAAACTTTGATAGTCAGCTGAAAATGACATAGCAAATAAGGTGTATCAGCATACATGTGACAACTTCCCTAGCCAAGAGGAACTCTTGGGAAAAGGTGAGTTTTTATTTTAGATTTCTTTGAGATAGCTCATAAATTCCAAGCTAATTCTGAATTGAGCCAAGGCAAGTACACCCAGCTCTGAATAAAATCAGATATGTCTAGAGCTTGTCATCACCTCTAGCATGGTTTTATGAATTTCAGATCAAATAATACAAGAAATGTGAAAGCAGCTTGTGGGAAAGGTGTGTGTGTGTGTGTGAAATAAAATTCTACTTCACTTTTCCTATACACTCTGAATTATCACTGTAACTGGATTAAAATTTCTAAAATCTTGTAATAGATAGGGGTAGGCAAATCTGTCAGGTTTGCTTTCTCCCACATTCTCTTTTTTAAAAAAAATATCAAGTTCTTTCTGTCCTGTCTATGAAGAAATTTGCAAACATTGATAAGATATTACAAAAAGACAAACCACGCTTCCCCTCCCTCTCATCTATCCCAACCAAATTCAATAGGTACAACTACTCTCATGATGGAGATGACTGTGTTGTATCACCCTGTGTAGGGTGACCATATGAAAAGGAGGACAGGGCTCCTGTATCTTTAAAGTTGTATAGAAAAGGGAATTTTCAGCAAGTGTCATTTGAATGCATGTAGCAGCTGGTGAAATTTTATCTTCATCTTAAGAGTTAAAGCTGCAGGAGCCCTGCCCTCTTGACCAGATACAAAAGAGAGGAGGGCACCTGCACCTTTTGCTATTGCAATGAAAAGGAAATTTCATCAGATGCTGTCTGCATACAAATAACACCTGCTGAAAATCCAGCTGAAGACCTTTTTATTCACTCAGTATTTTAGCACTTAATTTTAACTTAAATTTAAATTTTACTGTTTTAACTCTGTATTTTAATCTTATATCAACTTTGCTGTGTGGTTTTATCCTGGTTGCGCTTTTTATACTGTATTTCGTAATTGTGTTTTAACCTGTTGGGTGTTTTACTGTGGTTTTAATTTTTGTGAACCGCCCAGAGAGCTTCGGCTATTGGGCGGTATAAAAATGTAATAAATAAATAAATAAATAAAATAAATAAATAAATATAAATAAATAAAATCCTTTTTCTCTACAACTGTTAAAGTTACAGGAGCCCTGTCCTCCTTTTCATATGGTCACCCTAACCCTGTGAAAGATGGGTGAACATACCACAACCAGGGTCATGTACCACTCGCTGGACCTCCACTGGCTCCCTAACTCTGCTTGCCGTGCACAGTGAGTCCCCAGGCAGTGTGCAGGTGACTGGCAAGCAGCACGTGGCCTCCTGCTCCCTCATCGAGCTGCCATTTTGTGCAAAAATGATGGCTCAGCTTTTTTTTGTAAAGGAATATTTGCATAAATGGTGGCTGTAAAAGGGGCCATTTACAGAAAACTACAGCCCCTTTATGGCCACCATTTACGTAAATGGGTCTTTACAAAAATGGTTGGGCCACCATTTTTACGAAAAATGGTGGCTCAGCGAAGGAGCCAAGATCCCCATGCTTGCCTGATTTGCTGTCCGAGGGACTGAGCCGGTGAGAAGTCAATAGGCCTCAAGCCCCAGCTGGACACCCACAGCAACCCTATTCCCTGCCATTTAGGTATTAAAGATGAGTATCCTGTCAGATAAAAAGAGGCGGCAGCCCTAATTCAGTACCACAAACATGTACCACTTCAAACCCAGGAAGTGCACTTTGCTGACCACTCAGCTGGGCTGTCTTCTGGAACAAGGCTTCCTGAGCAGCACTCAGTGAATTTGCATGCGCTCCATGAGTTCTACAATCCCTGGCTTCAGGCCCTCCATTTTCACCCACTTTGCCTTTCTCTTCTCTTTCTCTCTGCTCTTCTTCTGTATAGGATTCAGTCATCACTACCATCATGTTTCAACGTTGGTGGACTGCACCCCACAAACTCTGCCTTCCAAACAAACTTACAAGTTTTATTCAAGCAAAGCCACTGTGTTCTGTCAAGCTGTGGCCTCTCTCTCCTCAGGCCAGAAACAGTGGGGGTTGTCCTTAACTGTCTCCTTGTTCCACCCAGGAAGTACAGCCCACTCAGGCCAAACCCAACAGTTGTTTCATAGTGTTACATTCATGTTTGGAAATGTAGCATTTCTGTTGCTGGAGGCCTCAAAATGAATGTAGCCAGACTGTCAAGGACACATGGTATTTTACAGCACTGCAGAGCCAGCTCTGTTGTGTTCTTCTAACTAATTTAAAATTGATCATAATATTGCTTTCAGTATTCTCATGAAAAGGATAAAATAAAAGGAATGGTGCAGTTTGGTGAACCTTATGCCCAATTACTTTGCAATTATACTTTCTGAGGAGATATATTAAAATGTGTTAGAGTGTCTCTCATTCTCAGTACAGTAGTTAAGGGTCTGACAGGGCTTCCATTATGAACCTGTAATTTGGGGGATTTATAACTTTTATTCTGCCATAAAAAACTGCTACAGTCTGCTACTTGGCCTAACAAAGTCCCAAAACTGGAATGCATGTTTTATGGAATTTGAGGGTGGGGTATGTTCTCCAATAAGGACTGAGAGTCACTTCTTTGAGGGAATAATTTTATTTTTACATGTGTATCTCTCGTTTCTCCAAGGAGCCCTGGGCAGGGCATGCATAGGGTAATCATATTTTATCTTCACAACAGTCCATCAAGGAACGTTAGGCTGAGAAATGGTGACTAGCCTAAGGTCATCAAGTGAGTTCCTGGATTTAAACCCAGGTTTCTGTGATCTGAGTTCAGCACCCTATCCTCTGCTACACTGATTGGAAATGAGAAGAAGCAATATCTAGGGTGATTTCATAGAATCATAGAGTTGGAAAGGGTCTAACAAGGCCATTGAGTCCAACCCCCTGCTCAATGCAGGAATCAATGTACATGGGGTTCCCTGGTAGTCACTCTTCCAGAAACTGACCAGGCCTAGACCTGCTTAGCTTCATCAAGGTTGCAGCATCCCATGCCATCACACCAGATAAGCTAGTAGTAATCAATATGTGGAGGCAAGTTTGCAAGTCATATAGGTATGGGGAAAATAGAAACTGGGAGAAACTGAAATGGACAGATTTGTCCATCTTTAATACAAGTGAGGTGAATTAATAAATAATATCTAACCTAGGGTGACCATATGAAAAGGAAGACAGGGTTCCTGTACTATTAACAGCTGTAAAGAAAAGGGAATTTCAGCAGGTGTCATTTGTGTGCATGCAACACCTGGTGAAATTCCCTCTTCATCACAGCAGTAAAGCTGCAGGAGCCCTGTCCTCCTTTTCATATGGTCACCTTAATCACAGTTGCTTTAAATTGTGTGCTTGAGGTACATACTTTTAATGTCTCCCTGGCTCAGTAAAGTCGGGTTCCCAGGTCACGAAAAAAAGCAGAGAGATGTGGATCAAGAAGGGGTACCATCACTGGGTTGAGACCTGGTTGGCAACCCCTGGGTCTGCCTGTTTAACAAACTGCAAACTTATTCATCATGTGAGTTTCTATAGACAGTTTTGTAGTAACGGGCCGTTGAGGCTTAAAACTGAGAGTTTGTTTAAAAATAGCTAGGTGGGAAACTATCTGTAATACTTCTTGGAAATACTTCACAGAAACAGGTCATTTAAACAAACATTCTTCAGCAGTTTCCGTGGATTTCCTTCTTTGTTAACTAGGCCGCTGCTGAGAATTAAAGGCTCTCCTGAGCTCCCACTTGGCACAAGGGAGGTTGTTAATTGGACAGGCTGAGGTGTGAAGCTGAAGAAATATGTTGTCACTTTGCATCGCACTTCATGGAAAATACAATCCCAGTGAATTATCCAGTGTAACAGAAGCATTTGATATATACAAACACAATAGGTGCTAGATGGTTGTTGTTGTTTTTCTTACTGAAAACAAAGGAAATAAAAGGACTAACTTGTTTTGTTTCCTTATTCAAATGTTCTCACTTACAGACCCTTTCTACACCTAAGGATTATCCCAGGAAAATGGAGGGATCATCCCTGCTTGATCCCGGAATCCCCTGTGTGTCATTTGGATGCACAGGGATGATCCCGGGATGATCCCAGGAAAAAAGGGCAAGTGTAGACATGCCCACAGTCTCTTTAGCTAACAACAGCTCCCAAATCTACTGGAACTAACTCTCTCTCTCTGTCATGGCGAAAAATCACTTTCCTAAAGAAGGGAGTAGAGCTGCCACCTTTATTTATTTAACTCTTATTTATCTGCCTGGCATATAATGACACCAAGCTGAACCAGAGATCCCAAATCAGCCAATTCACCACCATTGATGATATATTTATTATAAATATATGGCCCACCTCATCAGAAAACTTTCAAGATGGCTTACAAACACAGTATAGCAAAGGTTTATTACACATAATCAAGAAACAAAAATAAATATATATATATATATTTTAAAAAGACTTACAAGAGCAGTGAAAATGACAGGAAAAAACAGTTTCAGGATTAAAAGTCTGTTTTTTAAAAGCCATTAAAACAGGAGCACTAAATGTTAACACTGTAAGGCTGCAATTCTATATGTACATACATACCCAGAGGAATGTAATGAATATAGTGTGGCTTACTTCTGAGTAGACATGTATAGAATTGCACTACAGTAAGTGTTTAAATAGCACATATATTTGCCAACTGACCAGATCAAAAACAACCACCTTGACCTGATTTGTGCCTTTGCAGCAGACCAAACTGCTATTAAAGCTACAAGAACATGCTCCACAATTTACTAATAGATTCTTGGTTAATTCAGTTGCCAACATTTCAACCCCTTACCATAGCTGTGTCTTAAACAGAAGCTTCAATATTAACATGTGATAGGGTGACCATATTTGGGAAACCAAAAAAGAGGACACCTAGTGTGTGTGTGTGGAAGCGGCTTTCTGAGTCCTGCAGAAAGTACGTTATTCCCCCACCACCTTAAAGAACCCGATTGGAGTGGAGGAGGGGAAAGGATTTCATCCTGCACCACCACCATCCACTCCAATTGGGGCCTTTTCTATAATGTCCACGAATGACCCACTTTCCCCTTTAAGACCTCAATTGGAGCTCGGGGTGGGGGAATGATGTGCCTCAAGAAAGCATGTCATTCCCTCCTGCCATGCTAATGGCAGCCTTAAAGGGGAAGGTGTGTCATTCCAGGACATTATTGAAAATTATAGAAAATCCCCCCTGACACCATGGAAAGAACAAAAACCAGGACAAATCCGGGGAAATCCTGACAGTTGGTCACCCTAACATGTGATAATATTGAACTTGCTGCTGTGAAAAGCTTTGTATGTGGATTGTTGCAAATCAAGCTGCTTTTAAAGGTACAATGTCAGGGGAGGGTAGTTATGTGGGTGGTTAGGGTGGCCATTTGAAAAGGAGGACAGGGCTCCTGTATCTTTAATAGTTGTAAAGAAAAGGGAATTTCAACAGGTGTCATTTGTATATATGGAGAACCTGGGGAAATTCCCTCTTCATCACAGCAGTTAAAGCTGCAGGAGCCCTGTCCTCCTTTCCATATGGTCACCCTATGGGTGGTCAATTGGCAGCTCTTATTCTTATAATGCTGTTTTGGTAAATAAGAAGAACTGGGAAATTGTGGTATTGCATCCAAGAGAACTTGTTTCTTTCTTTAATACATGTAGTGGCTACTGCTGTTTTGGGAAGGGAGAGATGTTTATTTCTAAAAGACTGCAACAGGCAGACCGCTATTTGCAATTCTAATGCATTCATGATTTAAATGATCAGAAGTGATTTTAGGGTGTAGACTTTTGCAGATCTCTACTGTGGATGGACGGCCTCTTCCACAATTGGCTTCTTCAGGCACTTGCTAAGCTGCCGCCCTCCCGTTCTCTCAGCACAAAGGGAGCTCCTGGACAGCCTGATGGCCCTTGACGAGTGCAACAAGGCTTCCACCCCCTTAGCGAGCTGCCATTTTGTGCAGCAGTGGCAGTTTGGGGATTTCCAGGACAGTAATGTTACATAAATGGTGGCTGTAAATGGGCCATTTACGCAAAATTACCTTCCTGGACCCACCCCATTATTGTACAAAATGGTGGCTCTCTAAGTGGGGGGCAGCTGCTGGGAGTTTACTGAGTTGTGGGACACTTGACAAGTGGGTCTGTGAGTGCCCGTGGCTTGGTGAGCAGGGTCTGTTAGCCCAAATGTGGGGGAGTCCATTGCCTCCACCATGGACTGTTGTGATATCTCTACTTGCACTGTGTAAAAAACCAATTACTGCATCTGGATGCCACGGAGCTAATGAGAGTGATACAAGGCTGAATTAGGAACTCAACAATGTGGTCGTATCTTGTATTTCTGGGTTAGCTAAGGCACCGGATTTTACCAAGAGGGAATGTCATGGAGATGTCAGAACCAAAACCAAACAAGCAATAGGCAAGAGAAAGATAGTGGTCTTTATCGGTTGGAGCAAAAACAACCAAGGCCCTGTCCAGAAGACACCTTAAACCATGGCTTTAACCACAGTGAATAAGGTTTAGGGTGTCTTTTGAACAGGGCCCAAGAGTCTTAAGCATCTGAAAGACAAACATATTTATTACGGCATACGGTTTTATGGACTAGAGTCCACTTCATCAGATGTGTGAAGTCTTATCCTACAGTGGCAGATATGTCCACATATGGGTATAGAGGATGGGGGTGGGGAGCAGTGAGGTCACTCTAAAATGAGATGCAAACACACACACACGTGTGTGTGTGGGTTTGTTTTACACACAAACCCCACACATACGTACAGACTGTGATAATTATGTTAAAGCTGAATTGCATGTAACATAATTTCTGTGAACATTTGCAAAATAGTGCTGTGGATAACACAAATATCCTGTGTGGTTAAGCTAAAACAGTAGTGGAATAAAAACAAACAAAACCCCTAATATCAATTCAGGCCACAAATCATAGAAATGAACTCCTCAATAAATTGTAATTCAGCTGTTTCAGGTTAGAGTCTGCCTTTGAAATTCCTTTCTTCAAGAATGACCATGTGAAGGTCAGCAACAGAGTGACCGTGAAGGATGAAATATTCTCCCAGTGGTTTCTGGATATTGTCCTTTTGGATGTCAAGCCTGTGTACAATTTATTTATTTATTTAAAATATTTATGTCCCGCCCTATATCACTAAGATCTCAGGGCGGCGTACAGATAAAAACTTACAGTATTAAACAATTATTCTTTTGCACCTGTTTGCTCTCTGTGGAACACAGAAGGACATTGCATGGTAGATAGCATGTTGGAAGATGGGGGCATACATTGACCCCTGGCAATGCTTGGCATTATTAGGTCCTGCAATGATGTTGCTGGAATGGATGTGAGGACAGAGTTGGCATCTGATCTTGTTTGACGTTCCTATGCCTGTGTTTCTGTTCTGTGATGTGTTGTTGCTGGTGAGTTTTAAGTTGCTGTTTTTAGTTAGGGGCTTGGGCAGCCTATCACTCAAGGTGTGTGAGAGGAAAGTGCCATTGCCCAGCATTGGCTGAAGATCAGTGACGATAAGTTGAAGTGATTTTAGCTGGGAGCGACAGATGAAAAACAACTGGTGTTCTATCACTTTCTCTTCTGGGATTAACCTGTAATAGATTATTTCTGGATATCAGTCTGGCCTTGTTGATCTGCTTTTTCACATCATTGTGTGGTTTTTGTAGTTGTCGAAATGCTTAATGTAAATCCTTAAGGTGTCAGTCTCTGCAAGACAAGTTGGAAAAGGCATGATTTTATTGTTGGCCTTTGCTGTGGAAAATGGATCTACACTTGGTAAATGGTTCTTAATTCACTTGACTGGCTGGCTTATCCAACAGTCACCATAATGCATTATCACTTGATAATGGTTTGGTTGTATTCAGACCAGCAATCCAAAGAAGCAGTGGAATGGTAAAAAGAAGATATAATATTGTTAGCAAGAGCTGTACTGGAAAGTGCACTTTCTCACACCTCTCTGTCTTCCCTAGCCCTTTCAGGACCTGATGGGTGCAGCGGGGGAGCACACTAGGGCTTAAGAACTCCATCAGTGGGGTGGGGAGGCCGTTGTCAGGGCAGGGAAGACTAGTGCAATATCCCCCAGGCTGGAAATTGTGCATTTTCCCCTGTGCTCGACTGGAGAAGTGGTCCCATTGTCTCCTAAGGGACCATGGGGCACAATTCCATCAGGTGTGCTTGCTTGGGCTTGAGAAGGCCATGCTGTGGGAATCCTTTGAGCTCCCAGGCCCCAGTGGAATTTCACCCCACCTCTACTCCCCAACCACCAACATTTTCAGTTTTGCTTTTCCAATAGACAATTAACATTCTATTATTCCTGGTCACTGAACATGCTTGATCCTTCCTGGACTTTTTGGGTTGGGTGGGTTGCAGGCTACCTCTTCTGTGTGAATGTTTACAGTTTTGTACTGCACAGGAATAGGAAAAGCAGGAATGATCTGAACTTTATTTCAGTTCAGCTCGCTCCTATTCTCATCTGTGACCTGTTTTTTTAATGTCGTTTTTGTTTGGACATGTGCTCATTTTCCCACTGACTAAACAAATAAACAAAAAGTAAAAAAAAAATTAAATAAAACTATGCATTTTTTTTAAAAAAAGTGCACTTAGTATGCATTTTTAAAAATGTCATTTTCTTAATGTGTACATTTTTGAAAATGGATTTTTTTTTAAAGTATGCAGTTCTAAAAACACAAGTATGGGTTTGTGTGACTATTTTTTGTGTGTGTGTGCATGAACTCATGGTTTGGGTTGTGAATGGGCATTTTCATGTGATTTGCAAACGGAAATGAAATTTTCGCACAGCCCTATTTTGCACATCGAGTGGATGCCTGTGTCCTGCTTGTCAGTGGGTCTGCTTTGGTTCCAGTCCTGTTGACACCAGAGTTCACTTCTAGAGGCAATGAAGAAATGGACGTCATAACCAGCCTCCTATTGACCAGCAAAAGGAGGTGCACAACCAATATACTTCTCTTTGCAGACTGCATTGCTATAATTCCTCCATTTTGCAGGAGTTTTCCATTTCAATTTGTGTGATTGTGATTTTCAGACTGACTTGGTAATTTTGTATTTGATATTGATTTTGTAGTATAGTATTAACAGTATTTCAACATTCAATAGGATTATGTTTTCCAGTTTAGTGTGTGCTGTCGTTTTGGGGGTTTCTGTTTATGAGCATGCTTTATTCTGTCATATTCTGTCCAGCTTTCTCTATCCACCAAGGTCCTGTGAAGCTAGTGAAATTGTACTTCTGCTTCGTGCACTGTGCCTATCATTAGAAAAAGAAAAAGAAATCTCTCTTGCTACAGTGCCACTTGTGCAGCTCTACAGGCTAAAAAACTAGTCTT
Source organism: Elgaria multicarinata webbii (assembly GCF_023053635.1). NCBI lineage: Eukaryota > Metazoa > Chordata > Lepidosauria > Squamata > Anguidae > Elgaria > Elgaria multicarinata. The sequence goes on from NC_086176.1 coordinate 24,959,010, forward strand.
CTGAGAATACCTGCCTTGAAACAGATTAATGTACAGCCAAAGAACAAAGCTACTCAATGAATAAATCATAAAGAAGATGGTTAATAGTTGGATGTCATCAGACTGTGCCTGTGATTTGAACAACTTCTCTGCAAGGTTGCCAATTGCCACAGGTCCTCTTCTATTAAAAATGTAAGTGCCTATAACAGAAGTCAAAGATCAAGAGCATGTTTGAAAGTGCTAACATCTGCTCTTTGACCTATGTAGGAGCTACACTTCTGCCAATATAATTTAGTACCTTTCATTCTTCAGTTCTGTATAGGATGCCTGTTTGTAGAATGATGCAAGTGATAAAATGCCATTCCTTTCATACCGTTTTCCCCCCTCCCATCCTCAATCATTTCCCCTCCACTTTTAATATTTAATGTTTTGTTTAGGCCATATATATTTCAAGGAGTGATCAGAGGACATTTTGCCAAAAATCATGCTGCATTTAGAACTCTAATTAAGGTCATTGAGCAATATTGTTTCCATTGCAAACAGAAGTATGCACTTGCATACTTAATAAGTGTCCATTAATCTTTAATAATCAGTGTTCCATATTCAAGCTGAAAATGGACATTATATCTTGGTGCTGGAGGAAAGTTAATTGTTTGGAGCAGGAATAAGTCAACAAAATACAAAAAGAAACGAAAACTAAAGAGAAGTTATACCTAGATATTATGGCCATAATCCTATGGTCTCCCCCCAACCCAGGCCTTTGGAGAGGGAGGTCCATGGATGAAGAATTAGTTTCATCCTCACAGGCCTCCCATACATACATCCCATCTGTGTTTCACAGATTGTCAGGCATCTTTTTATTCTTGTCTTCTGCACATTCACCAAATCATATTTTTATGAGAATTTTGTTCTACTTATGCTAATTCACATTAGCACTAATTAACATTAACTTAGGCCTTAGCTAGACCTACCTGAAAGTCCGGAGGAGAGGAAGGGAGACCTCACGTTGTGAATAACACGAGATCTCTCCCGTTTACACGTAAGGTGCGACGACCTCAGGTTTGTATGACAACGATCTACAAGAATAATAGGACAGTATACGTGGGTGTCATCCTGCAAACACAAATAGTGCTAGCAGAGCTCCGCTGAGTCTGTTATGCTTGCAGAAGTGCTTGTGCACAAGTTCTTGTGCAAGAGGCCTGGGGATGTTTGTGGGGCCTACTTTAAAGCCCATCCCATGCCTCACCTTGTTAAGGTATGTAACAGCTGTGTCGTCCTTCCGCCTCTTCCCTCCTGTAAAAGCCTATCCCCGCCCTAGCAGTGCTGGCAGGGTGGGAAAGGGGCTTGTGCAAATGATTACACAATATGTTGCACAAAATATTTCAAAAGAAATATGCACAGAGGATTGCACACGCGTAACGAAGAGCCGCTTCTGCAATCGTGCTTGTGCAAATGTAACTTTAGTTGTGTTCTGTTCTTGTGCAAAGTTCAGAACGTAGTTTCCACTAGTGCAACATCATTTGCACTAACGAAATGACACAGTTGCTTCCCATAATCTTAGCCTTAGTCCTTTCTACTCCCATGCTGCATAGCTTAACGTAGTCTGGATCCAACCCATTATCTATTCTAAAGAGTAACCTTTTCTGCCTTTCCTTGCAGAATTTCCATTTCAGGCAGTTTCTCTTAGACTTCCTCTCTTTGGGAACATGTACTAGAAAAAAAAGTCATAAAACAGGAAGCAAGGTTAAGAAGATATGGTTGGTTTTTTTTAAAAAAATTGATGGCTAGAGAGCAATTTAATATTTCTCCCTGATAGTTATGAACACTTTCTTCTTCTTCAAAGACTTAATCACCACTATGAAGAACAAATTTATCTGGTTCTTGCACAACTTCTCCCAGCCTTAGGTTAGGCAATATGGTTCATAAGAGTAAATAATGAGTAAACTACTTCCAACTAAACCTTAAAAAACTGAACCAGACACGGCTTGTGTAATCTGGAGAAATTGCAATTAGTTTCCATGATCATGCTCTAGGACTTGGGCTAGCCAGAAAATTAATTTATCAATATCATTTTGTATGCACAAAGTCATCCTGTAATATTTTTACTACTTCTGGTCCCAGACTGCATTATTTGCTCAGCAGCACAGCAATATGCAAGAATAAATGAGAAATGCTTCCAAAAATGTATGTACATTAGAGATATGTGAAACCCTTCATATTATTTGCCACAGATATTACTGCCTTGCTAAAACACACACACACACACACACACACACACACACACACACCTAATTTTGCTTGTTTTGGGTGTTTATCTACATAAGTAGATATGTATAATTTGTTGTTGATGTTGTTTCTAATGTTGGATTCTCTGAAGTGTTTGTGAATTTTCAGCATCCTTGTGTATGGTGTTCTTTTCAAAAAGCTGAATGGCTTTCTTTACTTGATGCTGGGCTGGCTGTTTCTCAAAAGCTGTATCCTTCCTTGAAATGTTGGGGAATTGTATAATCCCTTGGCTTGGAATATGAACCTCTGTGACTCATAATGCACACCCTAAAAAATGAGGCAGTATTAGAAACTCGAGTACTTTTCCAACTTGGATTTTAATCCTTCTGTGAAAGGGTCGAAAATGTTTGCTTCCTTTAAAGTAGCAAAGGAAGTGATCCCCTGTGCAATATATTTTCAGCCCTCTTTTGGCAAATGCTTCACCAAGAGAGTGAAAAGTGACCCACGGCATAATGCACAACCCAATATCCCATCCTTTCTCTTGCCAAATGGGTGAGGGTTTGCACAGTGCAGTTTTCTGTACATAAACCATCCCCCTCCCAGTGAGGTAGGCAGTCCCTTTTCTTTTGGCTTCGAAATTCATGCCCCGAACTGAGAAATCAATTGTTGTTTATTCATGGGTGAAGTGCCATAAACACAAACAGAAGTAAAAATAAAAATAAAACTGCAATCTATTTGAGTGGTTTCCATCTCTTATCAAGACGACTTCAGTAATACAGTGCTGATAGGATGGTAAATTAACAGGGATTATGGGGACTGTAGTCTAAAGCAATTGTCCAATCAGGGTTTCCCAAGTTTGGGGAAGACTGGATTTCAGCAGCTATGGTCCAAATCATCACTCACCCCACTTTCCTTATCCAAAAGAGCCATCTCTTGCATTTTGCTTATATTAGGGTGACCAACTGTCAGGATTTCCCCGGATTTGTCCTGGTTTTTGTTCTTTCCATGGTGTCAGGGGGGATTTTCTATAATTTTCAATAATGTCCTGGAATGATACACCTTCCTCTTTAAGGCTGCCATTAGCATGGCAGGAGGGAATGACATGCTTTCTTGAGGCACATCATTCCCCCACCCTGAGCTCCAATTGAGGTCTTAAAGGGGAAAGTGGGTCATTCATGGACATTATAGAAAAGGCCCCAATTGGAGTGGATGGTGGTGGTGCAGAATGAAATCCTTTCCCCTCCTCCACTCCAATCGGGTTCTATAAGATGGCGGGGGAATAACGTACTTTCTGCAGGACTCAGAAAGCTGCTTCCCCACACACACACTAGGTGTCCTCTTTTTTGGTTTCCCAAATATGGTCACCCTAGCTTATATACTGTCTAGCTTCAAGTGTCATCCTCTGCCTATGAATACCTCAAACCCTATCTGATCCACTCTCTTCTCAACATAGCAGAAGAGGGGTGACTTCTTGCAGCCTCCCCACATCCACTCTTAAATTTCAACATTACGAGAAAGTGATGCTCCAGCAATGTTGTGGATCTGTGACAGGTCTGGTACTGATTTGGAAATGGTGAATTGAGAAAGTGGTCTGCAGTGTTGGATTAGACTGTCCTGAGGTATGGGGGCGGGGAAATGTCATTGGCGTGTCATTCTGGAAGAGGTTCTCATGCTCTCTCACTGTGTGGGTGTCATACTAAATCAAGCACCTGTCTTGCCAACATGCACATCTGCTGTGTGTGTCATTGCTCATCCATTTCCAGAAATTAACCATCTGTTTTACATCAGGTATCCTGCACAGGGAGGAGAGGCATTAAAGAGGCTGCCAACATCACAATGATGCAGTCAGTCCTCCCTGGCTCTCATTTTTAATGTTGTCATTTTAAAAAAAAATATCAAAAAACAACAACACTTGTCACTTAATGGGATAGCAGCAAAATTGCATTATTATTCAACCAGTCACTTCACAGGTTACGCACTCTACTTTCAAATACCATATGTTGCTAATAGCACAAACATGTTGCTTAAACAAGAGAGCATGCCTTGAAAACATAAGGAATGCTGTCTCTTCATTGCAGGATGTGTTATCTCTCTCACTCTCTTTCTGTCTTCAGTGGCATGCTACAATGATAGCTTGGGTTGCAGCTCTGGATTACTGTCATTGAGACATTCACTTGAATATAGAACTTTCTCAGGGTTCAGGTGAAATATTTCCATGAATTTCAAAGAAGCTGAAATAATGTTGATTTGCAAATCTGTAACTGTGTAGTCATTTTGATACAGTCCTCAAAAATTCCAGTCACAGGTATGATTTATGTTGGAGCTGAATTTTGGTTCCAGTTTAGTTTATATGCATAGCAATGGGTGTACAAGCAAACTTGACTCGTGGAAGTTCTCTAAATTCCACCTTGAAACGTGTTCAATCTCGTGTCCATATCAGATTGCAAGCTTTGTTCTTCCTCCTCCTCCTCCTCCTCCTCCTCCTCCTCCTCCTCCTCCTCCTCCTTCTTCTTCTTCTTCTTCTTCCATGAAAATCCATGTGTGTTTTCATGCGTCTCTTCCCAAATGTACACATCAGTTGTGCACATCTTTGAAATGTACACATTCTTTTCTTATTAATGACAGCATGTTTGTCCACAATTTTCAGATGTATCCATGTTGTTAAATGCATTTTTAAAATCTACAAACTGCATTGCAAGCTTGGAAATGTATGGGCTTGGAGTGCAGATTGTGTTTGAGTCCATGTTTGGTCTAGAATGTGCAAACTGTATTTTAATGTTATAAGCCGCCTTGTGAGGGCTTCTGCCTTGAAAGGTGGCCAAGAAACATTTTAAATAAAATAAAATAAATAAACTGGGTGAATTCTGATCAAAGAGGAACTGAAACTAATTTTTCATATATCCCTATATAACAGCACATTTATGATTTGGTTTTTTCATTTTATTTATTTCATTTATTGCATTTTTATATCGCCCAATAGCTGAAGCTCTCTGGGCGGTTTACAAAAAATTAGAACTACAACAATTTTTAACAATATACTAATCAACAACATCACAATAATATTCAAAAATATACTAAATACAAATTTAGATCAAACCAAAGAAGATCAAAAGAAAAGAAAAGAAAAGAAAGCTTGGTTGGAACAGCGTTTCTCCCCCCTGAAGCACCACCTCCTTTCAGCTCCAGCCTTGCTTTTGAATTCTCCAGGTGGGGGGGAGGGGAGTAGGTGGAATAGCTCACCCTTGGTGGAACAGCATTTCTCCCCCCTTTTCTTTCTCTTTCTTTTTGTGTGTGTCTCCTTTTTTTCTTTTAATTTTTCTTTCTCTACTTCAATTAAGCTTCCTTCCCCTAGAAGTTGTATCAATAAACTTTTATTTTTTCTTCTTTGCATATTATACATAATCATATAACTGTTGGTTTGATATTAACTATTAGGGGGTTGTTTGTGTTCATTCCTTTTTTTTCCTTTTTTTTTTTTGGTATCACTTTAAATCAAATAAAATTTAACAACAGCAGCTGGAAATCATGTTGGTGTGGTGGAAACATGTGTTTCCCCCTGTACCATGCACACAATGACCCCGTTCAGAAAACACCTTAAACCACAGCTTTAACCATGGTGAATAAAGCAAAAAGCCTTATTCGCTGTGGTTAAAGCCATGGTTTAAGGTGTCTTCTGAACACAGCCTAGCTTTCTGGCTTAACCACTATGGTTAAAGCCATGGTTTAAGCTGTCTTCTGAACACAGCCTAGCTTTCTGGCTTAACCACTATGGTTAAAGCCATGGTTTAAGCTGTCTTCTGAACACAGCCTAACTTTCTGGCTTGACCACTGTGGTTAAAGCCATGGTTTAAGGTGTCTTCTGAACACAGTCTAACTTTCTGGCTTGACCACTGTGGTTAAAGCCATGTTTTAAGGTGTCTTCTGAACAAAGCCTAGCTTTCTGGCTTAACTACCATGGTTAAAGCCATGCTTTAAGGTGTCTTATGAATGGACCCTAAGTAAAGTGTGAGGCAAGCTTACACTGACCCATCCATGCATAAGCCAGATTTGAATGGTGCTGAACATCTTTTACCAGCTTAGCAGGTTACTTCAGTAGCATCCCTACCTTGACAGAGAGCCAATCATCCATGCTGTTGTGGCCTCCAGCTAGACTATTGTAATGCATGGTACATGGGGTTGTCCTTGGAAACATTTTGGAAACTGCAGCTGATTCAAAACAAATTTGCTAGATTGCTACTTGGACAGGGTGTTACCCCAGTGCTGCATCAGCTGAACTGACACCCAGTCCATTTGTGGGTTAAATTGAAGGCCATAACCTTTTACAGCTTTGGGATGTGGTTAGCTGAAGGAACACTTGAAGATAACCTTTCAAAAAATATGCATCATATCACACAACTGTTTATACAATTCATAAAGTATTATCTCAATCAATTGAATCAATATTGCATTCTTACCAAAATGGAGTGAATCTGGATCAGTTGCTTCCACGTGGATTTTGGTATTGCCATTGTAGGACAATCAAATCCCACGTCATGTTTAAACCTGAGTCAATGTGGCCCACCTTGCAGACTAAAGTGGGAAAACATGTATTCTTTACGTGGTGGGTCCAGAATAGAAATAATATATTTCCAAGGAAATCCATTTTTATTTTATTTTTAAAAAAGAAAGTTGATCTATCATTAATATAAATGTAAACTTGATGAATGAGTTTGCCCCAGGTATTCCAACAGTTCCATGCATCCATTGTATATAGCTGGGTAAACAAACCCAGAGTGTGAAAATATGATGTTAATAGCTTATTGATTAGAATTATGATTTGCCATCTTGCTCCTGCCTTCTGTCTTAAAGGTGCAAATCTGTAGCGCTCCTCAGCTGCACCACGCAAATGCGAAATCACTTGTAGAAAGGATGGTGGAAAGCCAGCAGCAAAAGTCTCCAGTGACTTTCCTGATAACTATGGTACACACAATGAGGATATTATTCATAGGGGTGACTTGATGAATAATCTCTATTGAGTTCTGATGGTGGACTAAAGTTTCATAAGGCACAGGTGTAGATTTAGAAATGAGATTGTCTCCGTCTGATTAAATCCAATCTGATTTATGTAAGGGACCCAATCCTGGAAATTGCAGTGCACCCATAACTCGAGAGGTTATTTGATTGATCCTCTCTCTAATTTATTTCAAATAGGAGTGGTGATTTATTCACTTGAAGCATATACCAAATACCTTGAAGTGTCTTTGGTTCCCCCCGCCCCGACTTAGAACAGGTGCAATCATTTTTCACACTGATGGTTTCTCAATTCCTACTTTACCCTGAAAGGAATAAAGAAGCAAGAAAATTAGAAAATGGTGCACTACGTAGACCACAAACTATACCATAATTGGCCAGCATATAGCATAAGGGTAAGAAGAAAATGGAGGCCATGCACCAGGCCGTCAGTGTGCTAATCCTAACTCCACTATCAGAATTGGCAATATCTGTGTAGTATGCTTCCTGGGAACACCATGATAGATGAGAACATGATACAATTTATAGCAAATGCCAGTTCTGCAGTTGACTGGTAGCCTAACACTATCTGAAATAAGATGCAAGTTTTCCATCTCTCGTGCCTAAAATCAATTTGCAATTTAAAACTGGAGAGCAGGAGTCCTTACAGGGATTTGGGAAATGTTGATTACATTTATATCTGACCTTCCTTGAAGCAGTGCAGAGCAGCATACTCTGATGGATTATTCCCCCCTCCATTTTATCTTCACAATAATCCTGCTAGATTGAAAAATAGTGACTGGTCTGAAGTCACCAGGTGAGCTTCATGACTGACTGGGGATTTTAAACTGGATCTCCCCAGTCTAACATTAATTACCATTCCACTATTGGGGTTCAAATCACTTGGGGGTGGAGATGTGGTCCATATGGAATCTTCTCATATACCTAAAATGGTGCTCCTTTTGACTGAGCATTGGCACTCATTCCAGAAGTTAAGACATCCTTGGATAGAGACACTCTGAAAGCCTATCTCAAAGGATGTTCTGACTCCACCTATGAACTTCTGTGCTATTATTATTATTATTATTATTATTATTATTATTATTATTATTTATTGCATTTTTATACCGCCCAATAGCCGAAGCTCCCTGGGCGGTTCACAAAAATTAAAACCATAATAAAACAACCAACAGGTTTATTTATTTATTTATTTATTACATTTTTATGTAATTCACCCAACATTCATTTTAGGGATGTATGAATTTTGTTCAATGTGTTCCATGGATTGTCAGGCATCTCCCATTCCATCATCCGGTCAGTGATGGAATGGATGTTTTTTGAGGATGTACAATAAGTTTGTTCCGCTTGCACTAATGCACATCGGTGCTAAAGTCCATCAGTGCAGTGCAAGTGTGAATTTGAACACACATAAACACCTGAAAGTAAAAAGAAGGGGAAAACCCCCACCCAGCCTGCAAGACCATGCAATTTGTAAGAAGTTGGTCTGCTGTGGCAGCTGCAGGTCAAAATCATAGACATCTGAACACAACTGTTGTGGATTTCTCATCCCCAGGCATGCTGACTTAAATCTGTGTTTGAGGATCATTCTGAGCACTTTCTAGAGTGTTAGAGAACATACTATAAGGGCCAGTGTGTAAGCTTGGTCCTCTATACTAGCACAGTGTAAAAGTTTGTAATCTGTTCAGATACATTTGTCAGTCTACGACTGGATTTGTTTCTCATGTGAGAAGACATTAAAAGTCTTTTTCTCCAATGTACTCTAGTTAAGGGGTTGTGCTTCAGTACCTCTCATGCTGCCAGAGGTACTCCCAGGTAGAGGGTATTTATCTCTGGTCCTGTAGGCAATGGGAGAATTGTGTTGGCTGACTTCCCTTCTTGTTCAGGAAAAACAAGAATTATCCAGTAGGACAACTTCAGGAAGTCCCTAATCACATCCCAAGAATGCTTGGGATGTGAACAGGGGGCGAGGGGAGGCCAGGCATCGGGCATGGGGGGATAGGATGGGCGAGCGAGGGGGGAGGGGGTCATCAGGCATTGGGAGGGGGGCCTTAATTTTTTTTAAAAAAACCCTTACCTTCTCTGGAGTCTTCGGGCCGCACGTGACCCCTTTAACAAAACAACAACAAAAAGGCTGACGCTGCAGGGCTTCCGGCCATCTGCATCGGCCATCTAGGAGGCGGGGCGGGGCGTGCTAAAGTTAGCACGCCGTCGCCCCGCCTCCCTGCCGGCTTATCCGGCATAGTCTAGCAAGGCCCTTGGTCTATTCCTCTCTTCAGAATGGCCTACAATCAGCTGTAGAGCCGAAAGCTAATTTCACTTTCAGCAAAGGGCCATTTGAGTGGCTGGCACTCAGTTGCATTGCATGAGAAATCCAAACTGTAATTAAAAAGTGACTCTTATTCCTTATCTTTTGTATGCTCTCCTGTTTTCTCACATCGTTTGTGGATCTGATTCCGAGAGGAGTGAGCACATTTAATTTTAGGCATTGGAAATTATTCATCAAGGTTCTGATTCCTTTGCACTAGTTGTTGCTTCCGCATTGAGTGAGTCTCTGGCCTTAGCTAGACCTTCCTGTTACTGCATGATGGGGGGTGAAGATCTTGCAATGTGTTTATCGTGAGATCCTGGCCTTAGCTAGACCTACCTGTTACTGCACGATGGGGGGTGAAGATCTTGCAATGTATTTATCACAAGATCCCCCCTGTTTCCCCGCAGCATGTGATGGCCTCGGAAGGAGAGGTGTTGCGGCCGCCATTTTAAAGTTTTCTTAAAGGGAAAGATGCGCATGAGCACTCGTGCACACAAGGTAAGTTTTTTAAAAATATGTATTTCCCCTGCTCACCCCACCCCCAATGGGCGCAGTGCTCCTGAGGAGCTCTGCGCTCCATGCGCAGGTCCCGGTTCCTCACGAGGAACCGGGACAAACTGTGAAGGCAGGCTCACCCCGAGACCATGGAAAAAGTGGCCCTAAAAGGGAGGGCGAGATCCCGGGGCAATGAAAGGATCATCCCTCCTGATCCAGGGATCTCCTGTGTGTCATGTGAACATACAAGGACGATCCCGGGGATCGCCTCAGGATTTCGCCCCGTCTAGCAAAGGCCACTGTGAGCCCAACTTCTTTTTCTGCTGCTCAGCTTCACCTGCCTTTACTGCTGGAAAATGAATGGCAGTGAAGACCGTGGAATTGCAGACAAGCCCTGAGAAATGACACTGACAATGCTAGTAACTAGTAATTAGACTCCAGCATGTTCTGAATTAGCGATGGGCCCATTGATTTAGATGTTCAGCACCAGGAAGCTAGTTACTCACTGACCTGAAAGAAAAGAGGCACTTTACCTCCAGCATCACTAATTATTCATGGAAAAAATGGGTCAGGTATGCTATCTATTCTGTGTGTAGAGTGCATTTTTCTAGTGGGGAGAGCAGGAAAACCTTTTTGTTGTTGTTGTGTTCCGGGCTTGTTTTCTGGAGTGCTGCATTGACATATGTCTTATCCTATAGAGCAAAGTCACATCAAGCAACCAAGGCACATTCCATTTAAACATCATGCAAAGTGAAAGACAAAAAGATGTGGGGTGATTTATTTGATGAGTGCTATGGGTTTGGTGCACCTTATAGGCCAAGCACCCTATACCAAGGCCAACTAATTCCTCATGTGTCTGGAAGCCATTTCAGAGATGGTGACAAATGTGCAATGGATTTGTGTCCCTGGTTTCTTGCGTTTCTCTTTTGGGAGCAAATTCTGGTGCTTCTTACTGCAAGGAGAAACACGCCAGTTCTACCAAGCAGACAGCTTGCACATCTCTTCAGGGTGCAGATTTCTGAGGTTGCAGAAAGGACTTCCTGTTTAGCTGCTTTTGTCTGCCAGATAAGAAGAATTCCTGTCCTTAACTTCTGGACATGTTGCATACAATCCTAGTACAAGGGAGGGCATGCAATCAGATCATCTTTTGCCTCTTATTTAATTAGCCTCTAGAGCAGTGGTTCTCAACCTTCCTAATGCCGCGACCCTTTAATACAGTTCCTCATGTTGTGGTGACCCCCAGCCATAAAATTATTTTCGTTCTTCTCTACATGATCCATTGTCATGGGATGGTTTGCTAATGAAAATAATACATAACAATAGCTTTAATAATACAAAAGATGATACATGACATAGTTCAGTCAATACAGTTTCCTAAGACCATCGGAAATATGTGTTTTCCGATGGTCTTAGGCAACCCCTGTGAAAGGGTCATTCGACCCCCAAAGGGGTCCCGACCCACAGGTTGAGAACCGCTGCTCTAGAGGTAAAGGTTGCAGTGGTTCTACAGAGAATTAAGGGACAAAAGTTCATTCTTCTCAACCAGGCATGTGGACTCTACTTTGAATGAAACACCAGAGCACCAGTTGAGGGAATGCCAGCTGAGCCCCTGCACTTACAAACAATACACTCAATTTTAGGAAATCCCCTCTCTTTTTTGTATTTCCCCCAAATTTGTTGAAACCAAGCCTTGAATCAGCTCCTTTCCAAACCCCACAAAAAAAAAGAAAGAAAAAGAAAATGTGCTACCAAATTCACAAGTGGCAGATTTGGGAGGCCATTTAGTCTATTTTGGAAAGTGGAGGCAGAATTAATCATTTTTCCCAGTAGTGTATGTGCCAGGGAGGGGGTCTACCATGGTTAGGGACATTGCAGGCATCCGACTGAGTACAGGAGTCTCACGGACTCCCCTTAACCACTGTGGTTTAGCATGGCCCTGCTCTTCATTCCCAGACGAAGAGAATGCCGTCATGAAGAACTTCAACAGTGGGCCTTCTCTGTAGTGGCACCTCCCTCTGGAAAACCCTTCTTCGTGTGGTTTGGGGGGCAGAAAATGTAATATCTTTTAAATGTCTCCTAAAAAACCTCTTTTTAAACAAGCCTTCTCTGGACTGTAATTTATTCTGATTTTACGTGATTTTAAAGTTTTAAACTAGATTTTATGGTTTTAGTTGTAAACTGCCCAGAGAGCTTAGGCTGTTGGACAGTGTAAATACAAAATAAATAAATAAATAAATAAATAAATAAATAAATAAATAAATAAGAAGTTTAGTAGTAGAACTAAACAAGGAAGAACTGTGTATGATAAACACAGATAACTCTGAGGTCTGTGTGTGTGTGTGTGTGTGTGTGTGTGTGTGTGTGTGTGTGTGTGAGAAAGAGAGAGAGAGAGAGAGAGAGAGAGAGAGAGAGGCCTTAGCTAGACCTACCTTTTATTCCATGACGGAGGAGGGAAGATCCCACGATGTGATTATTGTGTGATCCCTCCTCCGTTTACACATGAGGCGTGATGACCTCAGGAGGAGAAGTGTCACACACCCCATCTTTTTATTTTTAAAGCGACCGGAGCGCACGAATGTTCATGTGCAAAGGTAAGTCTTTTTTGTTTGTTTGAAATTTTAATTATTTTCCCCATTCCCCCCACCCTACCCCAAATGGACACAGCGTGGCTCCTGGCTCCTCGTGAGGAATTGCGTGGAGCCGGGTCAACCCGTGGCGATGGGCCACATGTTCCACGGTCTCTAGCTCAGCCTGGGATCGCGGGAAAACTGGGGCCAAAGTGGAGGGCTATATCCTGGGGTGTTCCCCTGTGTGTCATGTTTGCCCCGGGATAAAGCCCCATCTAGCTAAGGCCAGAGAGAGAGAGAGAGAGACAGACAGACAGACAGACAGACAGACAGACTGCATACAATTGTAGCACTGCTATCATTAGTGTTTCTATAGCATTGTCCTGTATAAAACCTGGAGTATTTGTGAGAGCTGAACATAAAGAATGTGTCATATCCAGTTACAAATATAAGAACGTTTAAACTTGGGACCAAAATACTAAAACTGAGAGAAAAAGTGTCTTGGAAAAGCTAATCCTAATGAATTCTTCAGACAGGCTGAAGCATTTGCCCTGACACCTTTTGACAACTTTCCTCTTAATGTGTCAAAACTCTGCGGTGCCCCGATTTCGAATGCCCCTGGCGCTCTCTCCCTGCTCAGATGCTCTTGTACACGTTGGCTGTTCGAGGACAGAAAGATCACTACGTCAGAGAAGAACACCTGCTGTAGCCCTGAGGCTGGCAGGATCCTAATTTGGTCCCTATTGCAACAAACTGTGTCATATGTTTGTGGTTGAAAGTGAGGAGATTAGTGAATTACTACAGGTCCTCTGAATAATTTTCAACAGATTTTGATGGCTGATGACTACTAGTGTTCACACCTTTAATCTTGCGTAAATGGGGCCTTTATGGCTGCCATTGGTGCAACTTAGGAATTATGCAATTTCCAGAGCTGCCATTCTTGTGCGCAATGGAGGCTCCAGACAAAGGCAAACAGTTGCTGGGTCCAGGGGAGCAGGGATGGGAGAGCAAGTCTGCTGGATTCCCGGACTGAGTCAGGTGCCCACAACATGCCTAAGCAAAAGTTGTTATTCACACAAAAAAAAAAACCTTGCATATTTGCAAATAAATTGATATTACAGAAATATCAGAGCATGAGCAGGGTGTTCTGCACATGCTCAGAGGACCCTCAAGCAGCCGCTTCCTCCTAGCAGTTCCCTCCCCCATGATGTAGGGCATTGCAGAAGTGTCGCACCATGGCACTTCATCTCCTATCCATACAGCCCGAGTTGGTCCTCCTCAGGCCTGGAGCCCCATCTGACAATCTTCCTCAAGCCTGGCTCTTCCATGCTTTCTTTGCCACTCAGGCTCCTTCTCATTTTGTGCTGTGCCTCATCATCTCCCATAGTTGGTGCTGCGGCACTACCCGTGTGCTGTGCTGAACAGAGCCACTAAAAGCACTGAGTTCCCAGTTATGGTAGACACTGATAGGGGTGGCAGGCAGTACAGCTCCTTGTAGCTAGCACTGCACAGGGGGTGGGGTGGCGGAATCACCTCCCTCACCAACGTCTCTGATGCTTCTGTGGCATTACCCCACAGTTCTGTTCCCTTAGGTATGTCTGGATTTGTATGTCTTGTGAGTGCAGAATGTTGGACTGAGTGGGTGTGGCTAGTGATGCTGTGAAAGAGGGAGGAGTATAAATTAGGGAGTCTAGAGCTTGGGTTGGTTAGTTGGTTGGGAGTGGGGAGTGTCAGTGAGGATCGTCAGTGGTGTGGAGAGTGAAAGAAGATAAGATTTTAAGAGACTTAAGTTTATTGTCATTATTAAAACTAGTACATTAAGCAAGTTAACTTGAATTTGAAGTAACGAAGATCTGTTAAACAAAAATAAACATTTTGTTTTGTTACCTCAAACCACGTGTCTGCTTTGCTTTATCACCTGCTCTACAGTTACTATCGTAAACACCTTATATATAACCTTCAGCTTATTACATCTACAGTAAAACCTCTTCAGATTCTAGCCTTTACCCTCTCATATGAGGGGAAAGGTTGTGTTTTACCCTACCCTCAGGTTGTTCAAGTGGTGGCGCTTGGCTTGAGGAGGGTTTGTGTGCAACAAGGCCTGGTGTGTGAAGCCTGTGTCATGACACTTCCCTGTCAAATGCTGCCAATATGTGAACTTTGCCCCCAAGTCATGAACATTTAGTGCAGCCCTGGTGCATCTTTAGTCTCTAATACAAACTTCTTTGGTTTTCCAAGCATTGTAGAAGCTAAATCAAAGCCTCTGGTATTCCCCCTCCCCACAACCCCCCCCCAAACAAAACCGAGCTATGTTTGCTTTCTGGTAAAACTGCTGAAGAATCAGATGGTTAATGACACAGTTAAAAATTCAACTTCATCAGAGTATGATAAGTGATGATTAGATTCTCTCATGACCCGACATGACTCCATCATCCTTCAGTCCACAGCTATTATATGTATTTCCCTTAGAAACTGGTAGTGGGGGGAATGTCCTCTTTAAGTATAGGGTTAGACTTCTTACAATTAAGGAGAAGTTTTAGCTATGTGTAATTTTGTTGCTAAAACCTTCTTTGTCCAACACTTTTTAGCTGAAAACATTCCTGAACTTAAGAATCACATCTCAATTTTGCAGTAATTCTCTGCTAAGTTCTTGGAGCAATCCTATTCTGCTGAGAGCTTCAAGACTTTAAACAGACAGACTAACAAACTCGTTAGTGCTTTCTGGGTTATCCATCAAAATCAGCATGGAGAGAATTAGGGATATATAAATTAGGGCTGTACACACACACACCTGACTTGCCTCAAAGGCCATTTCTGAAGCAACTGGAGGTTTCAGTACCGATCCACTTTAGCCTCGGGGTGCCTCAAATTTGGTCCCAATCCACTTTGGCTTCAAATTGCCTCGGATTATCAGGATTTTATCCAGTTCATACCTTCTGGATGGAACACACCCTTGGATACAATCTGTGGTTGAAGTCCATACGTTTCCAATCTTGTAATGAGATTTGCAGACCAAGAAAAAAGTTGTTGACGGCACACCTACATTTTAAAAACGTGTCCTTTCAAAATAGGTAAAATTCAAATATGTGCACAAATGCACTTTAATCATGGGACAAGAATGCACAAATTTCAAAATTAGTTCATTCTGAATATGTGTACAATACGATTTAATCATAGGAGAAGAGTTGTATGTGTTCTGGGTAGATATTATAGCATGCATAGGGCTGTCGACATGCCTGAATAGAAGAGAATTAGATTGTAACCAGTTTGAGAAGAAAAGAGGACCATGGCAAAGATTCACTGGCCTAATCTACACCAAGCAGGATATTGCACTGTGAAAGTGGTATGAAAGCGGTATATAAAAGGCAGGAGCCACACCAAGCAGGATATAGCAGTATGAAAGTAGTATATGGTATGTCTCAATGGGCCCCAACAGTTATCAGTGCACTTCAATACCACTATAAAGTAGGGGTGTGCATGGACCCCCCGCTTCGGCCCCTCCCCGCTCCGCCCATACTCCGCTCCTCTTCGCTGCGGAGCTCCGGCTCCAAATCAGAGCTCCGCAGTGGAGGGGAGTGGTGCCAGGTAAGGCCGGGAGAGGAGGGCAGGGAGGTTACTGGGCCCTGCCGCCATCGCCGCCCATGTGGCGACGGCGGCAGAGCCTGGTAAGGGACCAAGGGGGAGGGGGGCTTACCTGCCTCCGTACGCAGTCCATTGGCTTCTTCAATTGAGCCCGCAGTTCAGCCAGGAAGTCTGGGCCGCAAGTACGGCCTAGACTTCCTGGTTGAACCACGGGCTCAATTGAAGAAGCTGAGGGACCGCGGACGGAGGCAGGTAAGGGAGAGGAGGGGGGGTTACCGGGCCCTGCCGCTGTCGCCGCATGGGCAACAGCGACAGCGGCAGGGCCCGGTAAACCCCACTTACCTTTCTGGCGGAGCTCTGGATCGAGGCGAAGGATCCGCCTTCACCTCGATCCTCTTCGCCACGCTCCGCCGGCCCCCCAATCCTCTTTGCCTCCGCCTTAAGGGGAGGCAAAGCACCTCGCTCCGCTTCTAATTCGCCAGTCCGATTAGAAGCGGAGCACATCCCTACTATAAAGCAGTAGTGCAGCTCCTGCCTTTTACATACCACTTTCATACAGCTTTCATAGTGCAATATCGTGCTTGGTGTAGATTAGGCCATTGTTCAGATTTCCCTCGTCAGCTTCTTCATTTCTTTTACCATTTCCAACGGATGCAAAATTTGTCTTTCTGTACCCTCACTTTTTATCATTTAGAAGAACTGTAAGCATGTTAGAGTGGGCTGACCTATTTGAGACACATAATAGAATAGTAGAGAAATTCTGCAAAGTGTATTCGTTTCCTGATTGAAAAGTACTGGCATTGGTATCCATTAATCAAAACAATCTGTGAGGAGATTTGTTCCACCAAAAGACTTTGAAATTGCCCATCCCCTTCATTCAAGCGTATACTGCATGGTCATAGGAATGATTTCAAAGCAATTAATAGTTGAAGTTTAAATAATGGAATAACTTATCGGGTCAGCAGTAGACTGTGCAATTTAATTTTCTTCCTTCAGTACATTTGACATAAAACTGATCAATGGAGCAATCAACTTTGATGACCTTTGGTTGCCCTCTTGTTTTGGTTCCACTACAGATGATGATGATGATGATGATGATGATGATGATGATGATGATGATGATTCAGTGAAAGAAAACAGAAAAGGGCAACTGAAATAGTCAAGCAGCTGTAGCAACTCCCCTATGAGGGAACATTACAACAGCTGGAGTTGTTTAGCTTGGAGAAAAGGAAAGTAAGGGGAGACATGACAGAGGTGTACAAAATTATGCTTGGTGTGGAGAATGTGGATAAGGAGACATTTTTTTCTTCCTCTCGGGGTCATCCCATGAAACTGATTGGATGCAGATTCAGGACAGATAAAAGGAAATACTTCACACGGCACATAGTTAAATTATGGAATTTGCTACCACAAGATGTAGTGATGGCGACCAATTTGGATGGCTTTAAAAGGGGATTAGACAAATTCATAGAAGACAAAGCTGACAGTGGCTACTAGTCCTGATAGCTATGTGCTACCCCCAGTATCAGAGTCAGTATGCACATGTACACCTCTTGCTGTGTAAAATGGGCAGGAGGGTACCATTGCACTCATGCCCTACTGGTGGATTTCCTGTAGGCAGCTGGTTGGCCACTGTGTGAACAGAATGCTAGACTAGACGGACCCTTTTTATGTTCTTAATGGGCAAGCCAACAATCAAAGCCCACATCCCAAGGAGCAGAACGAAGTCTATGCTGGTGGGGTTCTCTGATGAATGGAGGCCTGGCTTATTAGGCATGGTGAGGTGACACCCATCAGGTGTCAGTTCTGGGGAGTACAATTAAAAAGAAAGCAAGGGCCTTGCTAGACCTACCTGATAATCCGGTGGGGAGTTGGGGCGAGGCCACGCTGCAGCTAGCACGGGCCGTCACCCCTAGCTAGATGTAACACGTGACAGGGTAAGGGAAAGCCCCGTCGTATCCTCCATTTTTTTTTTTTATTAACAGGCCATGTGTGCAGGAGCGCACCAATGGAAAGGTAAGGCTTTTTAAATAAATAAATAAATAAATAAAGGGTTCCCTGCTCGCCCTGCTCCTGATTTCCCCCCCACAATGTCTGATGCCCCCCTGCCTGCTCGCTCGCCCGTCCTTCCCCCGCTCGCCATGTCCGCCCCCGCTCGCTCACCGGTCCCCACTCACCATGTCCACCCCCACTCGCTCACCCATCCCCGCTTGCCATGTCCGCCCCCCACTCGCTTGCCCGTCCCCGTTCGCTTGCCCGTCCCCAATCTCCTTGCCCTGGCCCCGTTCTTCTTCCCCCCATCTACCATGTCTGACGTCCCCCCTGCCCACTTGCCAGCCTGCTCGCCATGCCAACCCGATCACCTGCCCACCATATCCGATGCCCCCTCTGCACGCCCCCTATCTGTGATCTCCCCACGCTGGCTGCGCTCTTTCCCCCTATCTCTCCTGCTGGGTCCACTCTTTCCCCCCGGTCCCCATCTCCCCCTGTGATTTCCCCCCTGCCCCCATCTCCCCCCCTGTGATTCCCCCCCGCCCGATGGGCACAGCGCGGCTTCTCCCAGCTACTCGTGAGTAAGCGAGCAGCCAGGAAAAGCCATGGAAGTAGCTAGACCTCCTGCAGCCACGGGCTCAGCCCGGGGCTGCGGAAAAACCGGGCCACATGCGGATCCGGTTATCCCGGGTCAAGGGAGGATTTAGCCTGGCCTGACCCCGGGATCCCCTGTGCGTCGTCTGCATGCACAGCAGGGAGCCCGGGCCTCGCACCGGCCTAAGTCCTTGTCTAGCAATGGCCCAAATGGTCAATTACTCCTTACCAGTAAGAGCTTGTGTGTGTCATCTTCAACTTTTCATTCTCAGGCACCAAAATGTCTTGAGCTTTCTTTGGAAGGAAGTTCCTCTGCACAGTCATTCAGAAAAAGCTGAATTTAATTGAAGACAGAGTTTGATATTCTTACTGCAGTACTTTTCTGGATAGAAGAAATCCAGTGAGAGCATGTGTCAGATTTCAAATATCAGGAGAAAAGGGGGTATGAAGCCAGTATAGGCTATGAACCTGGTATAATGAGGCAGAAAAACCAAATCAATATACTGAAGCTTGAGTGATATTATGTTTACTGCTGTGCAAAAAAGTTCCCACCATTGCGGCAGATATTTCTGCCTCTCCCCCAAAGGGGCTTTGCTTGCTTGAGACACCAATTTGCAAGAAAACTATATACAATACTCATAAAGGTAGGATTTTTCTCAGTGATAAGTTTATATCCTAGTGTAAATGTACATCCTTCCCTGCTCAAGGTATGGAGCAGAACGGCTTGCTATACTGCACTGGTCGCCAGGCTGTTTCTCAGAAAACCAAACCATTGTGCATTCTTCTGTGTGCAAGATGCTACATAAGCAAAGGAAGATGCAGAGTCATGGTCTTGAGTGTAAGATTTATCTTAAGAGTAAATCTGTAAATTTCACTTCTTCTTTTTCTGCATTCAAGTTTTTAAAAGCTCAAGTTCTTCTCTTCCTAAATAATAAGAAATCTGCAGGTTTTGGAAAATTCTTGGAAGTGTATGGACTTTGACTGTGGATCGTGTTTGGAGACGTAGCTGCTAGCTAAAGTAAGGTCTGGTTTGGGTCAAAAGCTAGATCATTCAAACTAGCCAGTGAGTCTGAAAAAGCTGCTGGTTGAAGGTTTATTTTTAAATCATAGTATCAGTTCTTGGACATCTACACCCCTCGTTTCAGAGCCCTAAGAGTGGCAAGGATTGGTTTGTTTCCTCCTCCAAGCATTTTTCATGATGACTGACATTATACAAGCACTGTCAAGGCAACCAGAAACCACTTTGCTCTAAGTTATCTTGACAAGACGCTGAAGCAATTTACATGGATTGCCTGGCTGCAAGACTCTGTGGTTCTTATGACTGCAGGTCAGTTTCGTTAAATACTTCCATGCACTCAAAAAGATGATAATGATGATGACGAAGATGATGATGATAAACAAAAAGAGTGAATCTTTTTATTCAAAAAGTTTGTGGGGGGAGTGAAGTTCTTCCATGTCCCAGTGATTGTCATTCCCACTCCTAAGAATGAACGTTATCACTCCTCATGAAATTATTTGAAAATACGTTGAGCTTTTGCTTAACAGAGGCTAGTGAACCACCTCTTTTTCACTCTTTGCATTGGTAATAAAAAAGCCAAATAATCTTACAAAGCTTATTTTGAAGAAGAGGAAGAATGGGGAGTGCTTGCTCTGTTCTTTGGAGCTTTTAAATTACTAATGGGAGGTAGCAGCCCGGCCAGACAAAAAAATAAATAAAAAGCAAGGATATTTTCAGCCCATTCTGCCATTATTGCTTTCCATCTCTTCCACTCCCTCTCATTTTGTATTTGAAGTTTGGAACATTAGAGTAAGCATTTGCTGAGTTCACTGACGGCGATTGACTCTGGTGAGTGTCTCTAGAAAGAGTTCTTGGGATTGGCTGCTACGGAAAAAAGAGTGGATTCTGCGTTGAGGATCATTAGGAAAGGGGTCGAAAATAAAACTGCCAATATCATAATGCCTTTGTACAAATCAATAGTATAGCCTCAAATCTATAGCCATATGTATAACCATATGGTGTGCAATTCCAGTCACTGTGTATCAAAGAAGATGGTGTAGAGCTGGGGAAAAAGTGGAAAAGGCCAAACCAGAATGAGTTCCAGTGGGGTGTAGTGGCTAAAGTGTCAGACTGGGAGTTGTGAGATCTGGGTACTAGTCCCCACTTGGCCATGGAAACCCACTGGGTGACTTGGGCCAGTCACAGGCAATCAGCCCAACTCACCTCACAGGGTTGTTGTTGTGAGAGTAAAATGGTTAGGAGGAGGATTATGTATGATGCCTTGGGTTCTTTGGAGGAATAAAGGTGGGATATAAATGCAACACATAAATAAAAATAAAATAAATAAATTACAGGGCTGGAGCAACTCCCTTACTAGAAAAGGGTTACAATTTTGGGAGCTAGGGAATGAATAACCAGGGGTGCTTCAGTTCACTGAAATGCTCAGAACTTTATTCCAAAGCTTAATTTGGCTCTCTCTTTCTCATTTCTGACATGCTTTTTCTCTTTATTCATATGAGAAAAGTGTGCCTCCCCCCCCCAAAAAAAGTGTGCACTTTTTCCCATTGTGAAAGTGTGAAAATGCATTTTTTTTAAAAAAGTACAATTTTAAAAATGCACAACTTTAAAGTGTGCATTTTAAGAAGTGCACACTTTTCTCCCATTAAGGTGTAAAAATGTGAATATTTAAAAGCTGCACATTTTTTAAAAGTCAAACGTTTTTAGAAAGGCACATTTTGTGAATGTGAATACAGGTTCAGGAATTTGTGGACATTTTCAGAGAACAAGAGCTCCCGTTTGCATTCCGCTTGGTGAATGGAGCATTTTTGAGTGATTTGCAAATTGTACTTCTTAGTTTAGAGGCAACTAATTGAGGGACATGATAGGGAAATATAATACAATTTATAATATAATACAAGTGTGAGAATTGAAAAGATGGTATCCCCCCAAAACAGTGCATAGAGAGAGAACTCCGTGATAAGTCAAGCACAATATGCTCCTCTTTTAGGCTGGGGGTTAATAATCCCTGCTAATTGTTTTTCAGATATAACAATTGTCTTCTAAAAGGAATGCTGCTTTTCATGGCTCCAAACTCCAAACAGCCTGAAACAGGAGTGGAGGTTTCAGGAAGGAGAAAAGAAAAAAGATACCTTTCTCCATAGCCACCTTCATGAAATCCCCTCCCCTGTGCTATCTAGCAAGATCGTCAGGTGTAAAGTTGTGCTTTTTCTTTTCTTTTGTCCTTCCTGAAACATCCACTTCCTGTAGACCCACACAGCACTTAAAGGCTCATGTTCCAGAGACTTTTCACATATTAGTCTCCCTCCTAGAGCCAAAAAGAAATCAGAAGTTCCCACCCCTTGGGGAGGGAAAAAAATCCTTAAGATGTTACTTTTTTTCCACTCTCCTAGGAAAAGAAGTCCACTTTGCCATTTTTCCCTCTCTGAGTATTCCCCACTGTTTGTTTGTGTTGACCACCATTTCCCCCTCCACAATGCCCCATCACATTAGGTTCAGTTCATTGCGAACAGTGAAAAATGGTGTCCAGGCTGCTGACACAAATGAATTTATATATGGACAAAATCCATGGTATTGCCACTGCCAGTGGTGAGTTCCACAAAGGGAGAAAGTCAAGAGGCCATTTGCACACACACCCCACGGCCATATGGAGACAATGGATAGGGTTGTTGCGAACATCCGACTGGTTCAGTAAGGGCAGCGAACCCCCACTCACATACACACACACACACACACACACACACATCTGGCCATCACAATCCAAGTCAGATGCCCCAGCAGCGAGCATGGACCACTACCTTTACTTTTGCATGATTAGGGACTTTAAAGCCCCCATTGGCAGGGGGGGGGGAATGCACGATTTCTGGAGGCTCTGTAAATTGTGCATTTCCCCTTCCCCAATAATGGGGCCGCCATTAATGTGAAAGTGGGAAATGTACTTCCCCAGCGGACTTCCCCCTTTCACGCCAATGGCGGCCACCACTAGCGTGGAAGGAAGAAATGCACAATTTATTTAATTATTACAATTTTATACCACCCAATAGCCGAAGCTGTCTGGGTGGTTCACAATAGTTAAAACCATGATGAGCATAAAATCAACCAACGATCTAAAAACACAAATACAAAATACAATATAAAAAGCACAACCAGGATAAAACCACACAGCAAAAATTGATATATGGAATTAAAACAGCAAAGTTTAAATTTAAGTTAAATTAGGTATTAAAATACTGAGAAAATAAAAAGGTCTTCAACTGGCGATGGAAGGAATACATTGTAGGTAGCAAGTAAACGTCTCTGGGGAGCTTGTTCCACAGCCAGGGTGCCACAATTATGGCAGTGGCTGTGGGTGGCTGCCAAGTGCTTGCTGAGACATGGCCTGTTGGGGCAGGAGGCAGCAGCTGCAGGGCAAGTGCCACTGGGCTGAGCACTTGGTGATTGCACCCATCCCTAAGAATGGACCAGCATGAAGAGGTGGAATGGGTGGGGGGAACCCACTGGAGAAATCCACTCTTCAACTCACCCACTCCCATTTATTCACTTTGCACTCCATTTGCAGTGTCTGTTTGCCGTCAGGAATGGTAGCTACACTTGCCTGATGGTGAAAAGGCTTGCAGGAACACGGGGAGGTGAATGTATGCAGGAGTGGACTTTGCATTTTGTTCTGTAAATTTATTATTTATTACATTTATATCCCACCCTTCAAAGAAAAAGACACCAAGACGGCTTACACTGTGGGATTGTGCCGTGCTGTTAGCTATTCATCTTTGTTTTCCTTTGCCTGTGCTTCTTCATGCTGTTCTTTTGCCTTCTTCCCTGTATTTCAGAGAGAGATTCTAGAAACAGACGTTGCTTGCAAAGAGAATTTCTCTGTGCCAAAAAATGAAATAATAAAAAAAGCAATCGTTCTTTTGCTTTGACTGTAATGGGTAGGAAATACGATAGTTCGCTTTCCACTTTCTGCTAGTTGACCTTGGCTCTGTTCAGAGCTTTCAGACTCCAGCAAGTAATGTGTACATTTAAGATTTCCACAAGTCAGCCATGTTATACTACATTTCCTTAAAGAAAACAACCCATATTCTGCTTTTGGGGATGGTTATTGAATTGATGCTAGAAAGATTTTCCATTAAAGAACATTGTTATGGTTTCTGGTGCTATCACATTTGTGTGAAGAGGAGTATCAGTGTGGGTTGCCTTAAGGGAGACGTAAGCAGAAGATTGCTCAGGTCTACTAGTAGATCTCTGGGTGATTTGAAGTAGAACGGCAAGGATTTTTGACTTGACGTTGTATAATGATGGCAACAAAAATAGATCCCCCTTTCTGTCAACTGTACTGCTGAAATGAAGAAAGATTTGGAAGATAACAAAGTGTGGATTTTTAGGTGAAAGGACTGAGAGCTCAATGCAATTCTGCTATTCAAAACTAATTCCTAGACTTGGAGTTCTTTAATTCTAAGTGCATGTCTTTTGTTCCTGGATTCTAGTAAAAGAAGAAGCAAGAAAACAAAGTGGATCCTGCAAGCCCTAAGCCTTAAGGTGATACCTGCTGAGAATCTTTGATTTGACAAAGGAGTGTTAATATTCTGAGATTCACGATATATGAGGATTCCATTCCAGTTTGTTAAACATCGGAACTTGCCTGTTTTGAACCCCCGAATGCAAGCACATTTTTTCACATGGAGCTTCCATATCCCTGGGCTTGCAATTACATTTCCAAAATGCATTCATTAGAGAAGTGTGCACATTTAAAATGTGCATTTGAAAAATACACATTTTCATGCTTTAGTCAGTGTGTATGTGTGAGGTGGGTATACATTTGGATGTTCACCTTAAAAATGCTTTCTGATGATCCCCTCTACAGCAGGGGCTCCCCAATCTTTTTGGGTTAGTGGGCACATTTCCAATATTGAATGTTGTGGGAACGCTCACAAAATGACTGCTACTAGGGTGTTACCCATTCCCAAAATGTCTGCCATGGTGGGCGCAGCTGGTCAGAAAACACCCATTTTCTAGAAGGTAAACTAGGAACTGCAAGAAATGTAACTTTCTCCCAAACTTCAGTACAAGAGGGGTCTGAGCGTCAGACCACAAAAGCACACTTTTGCACACAGTGAGGGATGGCCATTTCAGTGAAATCCAGCCCTTTTTGGGTGTGCCCAATTTCTCTGGAGCAGCTTGCATGTGTGAGCTGAGCCATCAGCTTTTCTCCAAAATATGGGAACTTTCTCAGTTTGTTTTTCTTAAGTTGCCATTTACACAAATTACAGACACAGATTTCAGCTTTAATTTGATTATGTTACACAAATTGCAGCTGTAATGTACTTAAGTTGCACAAATTGTGGGCATAACTTGCTTAATTTCTAGCAAATTATGCCAACAATTTGCGCAAGTTAAACATATTATGGCCACAATTTGTGCAAATTATGCCTGAAATTTGCTAAAAGTATACAAATTGTGAGCACAATTTTCATAAATGGTGATTTAAGAAAGAAAGAAGAAAGAGATGAAAATCCTTGAGTTGGCCCAACTTGAAACAGATTGACCTGGTTTAGATTACATGAGAAACCATGGTGGTTAAGCATTTTGTGCTAAACATTATGGCTGAGTGTGTCGTGTGAGCCATTCCTAATCACGGTGGCTATATAACCACAGTTTCAACACACTCACTAACCATTTGTTGCAAAAGGGTTAGTGGCCTAATAATGGTTTAGTGTGTTGTCTGAACAGGCCTGTTGAGTCTGGCCAGCTCAAGGGAAAGAGAGGCAGAGTCCAGGGAGCTGAGTTGCTGATGGATTCCTCTGACATCCGTTCTCATACTTTTTTGCTCTGACACTCATTTCTTAAAAGAGCAACTATTGAGGCTTAGAGACATGTGGTCCAGAGACATTCTTGGGTTTATGGATGGTGCGCCTGGTGTGTGCAGGGGCATAGGCGTGTGCATGGGGTGCGCCCGGTGTGCTCAGGCACACCCTAATGTCTTGAGCAATAAACACCGAATTAAGAGGGGCATTCAGTAGGGATCCAGATGCAGTGGGAATGGTTCTCTGGCTGCTCTCCGGCGGCTCTGCCACTGCACTGAAAAACTGCTGCTCCTGAGAGAGCATCATTGCTCCTGGCAGTAGGAGCAAAAGGGAATCTTTCTGCCAGGAGCTGCACCCTGTCAGCCACCAGGCCTCTGCTGGAACTTATGATACTTATGACTGAGTATTCAATAAATGTTCACCTTTAAAAAATAATAATTTCCTGGGTGCACACCCTAATGAAATGTGCTGTGCATGCCTATGTGCTGGAGACTGATATTTCACTTTGAATAATGCTGGCTTTCCAATTTATCATCATCATCATCATCATCATCATCATCATCATCATCATCTCAAAAACCTTTAAAAATAAAATAAAAATCAGAAGGGGCAAGAAGTCTGGCAGGTGAGACATTGGAGATCCCAGCAATGGCTTTTTAACAAAGCTTTTAATGG
Organism: Elgaria multicarinata webbii; assembly: GCF_023053635.1. Taxonomy (NCBI): domain Eukaryota; kingdom Metazoa; phylum Chordata; class Lepidosauria; order Squamata; family Anguidae; genus Elgaria; species Elgaria multicarinata. Next base: position 24,985,254 of record NC_086176.1, read on the forward strand.
TTGAATTCACTAAGTTGGCACATTGTTTTAACTGTTTTAATAGTTTTACTGCTTTTAAATTATATATTGTTTTAACTTAGTTTATGGTTTAATTTGTTTTTAGCTGTGTATATTTACTGTTTTATACTGTATGCTTTTATCTGTACCACACCCAGAGATCTTATTGATATAGGGCGGGATATAAATGTTTTAAATAAATAAATAAATAAATAAATAAATAAATAAATAAATAATAGAGAACAGGACAGTGGAACACTGGAAGCCCAGCACAGCCAAGTGATTGAAGTCAGAGAATGACCTCTCTAAAAGATTCCTTGACTGTTCATAAATGTGTATTGTATGTCTTGCCCCTTTGTAGAGTATTGTACACTTTGGTGCACATTCAATAAAGGAAGTGCACTGTTTTAATACATTTTCCAACTCCTGTGGTATAAACAGTGCTTCTCTCTCTCTCTCTCTCTCTCTCTCTCTCTCTCTCTCTCTCTCTCAACACTCTTAAGTGCAATTTAGCCTACTTATCTGAAAAGAATACATTCTGGGTGTGAGCTCTTCTTGAGACATACTGACACCTATGCTTGTAGGTGTTTTTATGCTGACACAGCAACTTCTACAACAATGTCTTGCCCAATAACCCTTAATTAAATTATATGGTATTCTACACTCGGCACAACACTTTTCTGTTACAATACAACATTAATATGATTTTTTTATGATTTATTGTAAGCTTTGATGATGAGGATTTTTGAACAAAATTAAATGGTTGTCTGGCACCAAACTGATAGTCTTTGGAAATGCTGGCACCCAAAGCAGATGAAAAATGTAATCAGTTAGAATCCTCCTCTTCTAAATCCACCTATTAAGAAATGAATATTGTGTATATTCTTTAGAGGAAAGTAAAAAATGTGTGGACTATAGCTGACTAAAAAAATGTTTATTTGAGCACCCTGCAGAATATTATAGTAGCCTTTTTTTAGTACTTAATGAAAGCACAATCCAGAGAGCTGCCTATGCATAGTCACAGATGGATTAACAGAGCAATTTGCCCCTTAAAATGTGGGCACAGGGTCCTGCACACCCTAGAATATCCCAAGGGCTGGGGGGATCTGTAAATTTCTGTTGCTCTCCATTTCTCTTTATTCCCAATGTTAAATTTGGCTCATCCCAATCTAATATACACATTTTTGCACACAATTTTCTTAATAGTGAATGTTAGTCACTGATACACATTTTTGTGTATACTTTCTCCAAACATATATGCATGTTTATATGCATTTTGGGTTGGAGAGTCCCATTGCAAAAGCCTTCCTTCCACCTCCCACTCCGTCCTCTTGACCCTGCTGTGGACTCTGGGATCTGTCAACTCCAATGTCCCCCTCCACCTCTGACAGAGGCTGTTCTCAAGAGTGTGGGGAGGAATGGTCTCTGACCCATCGACATTCTTGACGATTCTTGACTCCTGAAGAGTCTTGGAGAATCTCCTCCCCCACTTCCTATGTTGGCTCGTAAATTTCTCCTTCTCCTTCTCCTTCTGTCTCATTGCTTCTCTAACCCCCTTCTCCCACACTAGGGAGAATAAGCCTGATCCTGACAGCACGTGCTTACCCTTGATGCTGGCCCTGTGGGTTGCAAGTGACACACACAGCATATTTGTCAGAAGATTTGGAAAGTGTAACAGCTGGTGGATAGTTAAGTTCTGGTCTGCAGCTTAATCCAGAAGGTACAGAGCAGGTCAGTTCATATTGGATTTTTCAAATGTCATATTTCTCAAGAATGCCTTTCATTCCAAAGGTCATATCCAGAAAGGAGAAGATAACAAAATAACTCTCCGTGCTTGGTCATAGGGCTGTTGTGATTGGATGAAGGAAGGTCTTCAAGGTGCTGTGCATCACGAGAGGAAAAGTTTGCAGAGCAGTGATAGACCAGTTAAAATAGTACCCTTCACTGTGGAGTAAATTGCAGAAGATATTCCAGCTGCTGTGACCCACTCTGAAATTTGGGCAGAGACCTCCACCAACCAAGTATTCCATCACATCCTCCTTTCTGCATGAAAATCCATGCACATTTTTTCCCAAATTTATGCATCAATGGTGTGCATTTTTAAAATGCACACATTTTTTGAAATGCATGTATTCTTCTCTCATGCTTAAAGCCTGTTTGGGCACATTTTGGAAATCTTTGCATTTTTCAAATGCACACGTGCTGTCAAACACATTTTTGGGGGATCCAAATAACACAATGCAAGCTTGTGATTGTGTAGACTTCCAGACTGAACTGGGTAAAATCCTGATTTAAAAATGAACTGAAATGAATTTCTCATATAGGTTTGTGGCCATCTTTGAAATGTATGCATTCTTCTTCCATCGCTTAAGGCATATTGGTGCACTTCCCCCCCCCCCCCCCTAAAGCACAGTTTTTTCATGCACATTTTCCAAATCTAAGCATGCTGTTCAATGCTATTTTTGGAGGCAACAAATCACACTGAAAGCACAGAATTGTTCAGACTTTGACTAAAAATTGCGTGTGGGGCTGTGTTCGGACTGGAAGTTCCGGACTGGGTATATCCTAATAAAAACTGAAATGAAATTAATTTCTCACACATTCCTAAACTGTTTTGCCACATATGTTTCAAATATCAACATTATTTGAAAATTGTTAATGATCTCTTCAGCAAGTGAGGCCATATAATCTCTCTCTCTCTCTCTCTCTCTCTCTCTCCTCTCTTGGGAGAGAGATCAATCCCACTTTAGTATAAGAAACAATATGATTGAATTTTAACCAGCATTTAACCACAGGCAAGGGACAGGATTGGATCTTGTTAATGTTTTATAGGATCCTAATTTTAGATACGTGTCTTGCTTAACAGGATATTCTATATCCACCAAATATGGCTTATTATCAACTATGTATTTTGCATTGCTGCTGTTTTTATCTGGTTGAGCTTTTATATTGTATTTTATATTATGGCTTTATACTGTTGTTTTATACTTTGAATGTTTTTAATTTTTGTGAACCGCCCAGAGAGCTTCGGCTATTGGGCGGTATAGAAATGTAATAAATAAATAAATAAATAAATAAACTAATTTTTATTAAGACTGCACACTTGATCTTTCAGTTTATGTAGTGATAATGGATTTCTGGAGGGTGCTGAACTCTGATGTATCCAAATTTATTTGGACCTTTCCTTGCAAGGAAACATAAAAAACTACCTCATAGTGAGTGAGACCATTGATCCGTACAGCCCAGTATTGCCAACACTGACTGGCAGTAGCTGTTCAGGCTTTTAGGCAAAATTATTTCCTAGCCCTAACTGGAGATGCTGGGCATTAACTTCCTGAGACCTTTTGCATGTGGAGCATGTGCTGTACCACTGAGCTATGCTGTTAAATTTTCATATCTTGGATTTAGCATTAGCTATAAATGTAGGGAGAGGTCCCAATCCCCAGACTGTTATTGAGAAGAAAATCATACTTTAAATTAAGGCTTTGATCCTATACACACATACCTGTGCATAAGCCCCATTGAACTCAGGGGGTCTTACTTCCGAGGAAGAAGTTAAATCTCCAGCAAACATCCCTAATCCCTCTTTTGCCGATATCACAGAATCTCTGCCCTTTCCTTTCCTTTTTCATAGAAAAGGCCAAACAATATATTTTATACTTCAAACCAATTTCCCAGGGGGGACACATGTCTTTCTGAATATTTTTTCATGATGAATGTAAAAGATGCTGGGTACATTTGTAGGCAAACTTTCCTCCTTGAGAGAGTACTACTCTATTTAGGCTGGCTCTTCAAATCTCTAGGTAAGTTTGAACTTCAAAGATTTTTCTTTCAACCCAAAATGTTTTCATCTGTGGGCCACCTGGGAGATCATTTCTTCTTCTTCTTTTTTAGATCTGTGAAAAATGAAATAAAATCTCCCACTTGCTTATCTTGGAGTTACAGACCTTGTTAATTTTACAAGCAGATTTTTATTGTTGATTTTTCTCACCTGATTTAACTACACTCCCCACACACAGCACTGAAATAATTTTACTTCTTTCTCAGATTGTTACAGCAGTGGAAATTCTACCTGCTTATTCTTATGGCACCTTAAGGCGGCAATCCTTAAATGTATGTTGTCTTTGTATTCTGTCTGTTTTATGTTTTTGTGGTTTAAAATTTTGCATTTGATGTTTTAATGTTTTAACCTTTTGGAAACTGCCCAGAGAGCTTTGTCTAGGGTGACCATATGAAAAGGAGGACAGGGCTCCTGTATCTTTAACAGTTGTATTGAAAAGAAAATTTCAGCAGGTGTCATTTGTATATATGGAGAAGCTGGTGAAATTCCCTCTTCATCACAACAGTTAAAGCTGCAGGAGCTATACTAGAGTGACCAGATTTAAAAGAAGGCAGGGCACCTGCAGCTTTAACTGCTGTGATGAAGAGGGAATTTCACCAGGTTCCCCATATATACAAATGACACCTGCTGAAATTCCCTTTTCTATGCAACTGTTAAAGATACAGCAGCCCTGTCCTCCTTTTCATATGGTCACCATAGCTTTCTCTATTGGGCGGTATAGAAATGTTGATAATAATAATAATAATAATAATAATAATAATAATAATAATAAATCCAATGGATGGGTGAACATACCATAATCCGGGTTGCATTTGTGTCTTTACCCTTGCTTTAATGGCTGCGGCCTTTACCCTTGAGTCAATGGCCATGCTTCCCCCATTGCATCAATGGTGGTTGCCATTGACACCATTGATGTAGAAAGTGTACGACTTTGGTGGGTGGGCAGGTGACCGCTGAACACTCACTGGGGCCTTGCGAGCATTCAGCTGGGGGTCCATGCCCATGTCAGGAACATTAACCTGCTTTGGGGGGCTGGATGCAAGGAGTCCTGGGGTCTGCAGGACTCCAAGACCCAGTCCCTAGTGCCAACTTGTTCGCTTGCTTCATAAGCCCTAAGGGAGTCCTGTAAGGTCTGAGAGTCCCCTAGCTCAAGCTAAGTTGGATGTCAGGGGTGGTAGCAGCCTACCTGGCTGGGTTGGTGTTCAATCTGAGCAACCATTTGTCCCTGCTTATATTGCTGGGAGTTTGCTTTTGAACTGCCTGGGACATCTCATTGGCCACTCTGGAAGGCAGATGGCTAGATTAGATAGACCCTTGCTCTGACACAGCAAGGGTGTTTATCAGCTCAGCCACACTGGTTTGATTTGGTACATTTGCCATTTCTTTGTTCCTTGTCCTACAGTCAATAGATGACTCTAGGGGCCTTGCTAGACCTGCCGGGATAAGCCGGCAGGGAGGCGGGGCGACGGCGTGCAAACTTTAACGCGCGCCGCCCAGCCTCCTAGACGCACAACGCGCAGGGACGACGGAAGCCCTGCAGCGCCGGCCATTTTTTTAAAAGTTTAAAGGGGCCACGTGCGCCCGAAGACTGCGGAGAAGGTAAGGGTTTTTTATTAGTTAACCCCCCATCCGCTCCTGATCCCTTCCTGATCTTTCTCTCCCTCCATGTCCCGTGTGTCGTCTCCCCTCCTTTTCCCTCCGTGTGTGTGTGTGTGTCCTGTGTCGTCTCCCCTCCTTTTCCCTCCGTCCGTGTGTGTGTGTCCTGTGTCATCTCCCCTCCTTTTCCCTCCGTGTGTGTGTGTGTGTGTGTCCTGTGTCATCTCCCCTCCTTTTCCCTCCGTGTGTGTGTGTGTGTGTCCTGTGTCGTCTCCCCTCCTTTTCCCTCCCGGGATCTCCCCGGCCGATGGGCACAGCGCTCAGCGCTGTGGCCAGTCCGCGGCTTTTTGTGGCTACTCGTGAGTAAGCGATTAGCCGCAAAAAGCCACGGAAGTCCCTAGACCTTCCCCAGCTCCGGCCTCAGGCCGGAGCTGGGGAAAAGGCGCGCCATAAGCGAATTCGCTTATGGCGCGTTGGAGAAGGCCTCAGCGCGGCCTGTCTCCGGATTCCCCTGTGCGTCATCTGGACGCACAGCAGGGAAGCCGGGACAGAAGGCGCGCTAAGGCCTCGTCTAGGAAGGCCCTAGGTGCTGTCTGGATTTCAAGATTCTTAAGGTGTTCAGAGACCTCTGCTTCAGTCGTGTACAGAATCTCAATGGTGGAAATGCTGACAGTAACCCTCGGCATTCACACATAATCCCTCTGTCAGATAATACTGGTAAAGGCTGAACTCATGGCACTTCAAAGACAGCATTAAGTATTTATTAGCATTGTCATTGGTGGCATCAATCTTTTATGATCCCTCAAACTAATAAAATTCCTTTTAAAGTCGACAGGCTCCTAGGAACATTGTGCAGGTCTCAATGAAAAATGCAATTCAGGGACTTAGCATATTTATTCATATTTTTAAATTACATCTTCGGTGTACAACCTGGGTTTATTTAAGTGCTTGTGAATCAGGTGAATCTGCCCTGATTCCAAGACTGAATTTCAGCTTGATCCTAAATCCATTGACTGGAAGGAAAGCCCATTAATTTTGATGGTGCTTTCTTCCATATCATGGGTCAAATCCAATGGTGACTGCCCACCAGGGGCCAGCCCTGCTGATTCCATTCCATCCACGCCACCCACCACTTGCACAACAGAGATTTAGCACTACTGGGGGCAAGCCGTGCAATGAGCAGAAATGCTCATTCCTGGAGCAGGGCAGATCAGATTAGGAGCTCATGTGAGCTGCCCCATTCCAGAAATAAGCATTTTCACTTGTTTTGGGTTGCTCCTGGAAGTGCTACATCAATGGGGCTGGCTGTTTGCAGAATAGAAGCAGCAGTGGGTCCCGCTCACAGATGGGCAGCATTGGATAGTGACTCGTTTTTATTACGTTGTTGTATTTTATGGTTATAAGTTTTGTTGGAATGAAAATGTAATGAGATATAACTAAGGCATACAGAACTGTGGCCAAATCAGACATCTTTGGGAATGGGTGCAATTGGTACAATAGTCTCAGCATGGCTACCACTGGAAACTGGGCATCCAAGTTCAGAGCTGAGTCAAACTGTGAGTCTTCAGGGGGATTGTAACCTGCTGCACATGTGAAATCCTTATTCCCTGATCTGCCTGTCAACTAAACAGGAGCACCTCTATCTTGTCTGGATTAAACTTCAATTTGTTTGCCTTCATACCGGCACAAGACAGTGTTTTAGAACTAGAGCAGCTTCCTTGAATTGAGTTGGGAGGGAGAGATGGAGTTGGGTGTCACCGGCAGAGTGTCATCAGCACCACAAATGCCAAAATACTGGACAATCTCTCCCAGTGGTTTCATGTAGGTATTAAATAGATTAAATTTGAAGTGAGTGTGGGGGCTCCACCTTAGGTGAAATATCTCAGAAATTTCAAGGGTAGTCAAAAGAGTTGTTTATATTCCGCCTTTCCTCCAAAGCACTCAAAGTGGCATGTATGGTTCCCTTTCACCGCCCTCATTATAACTTCCAAACAACCCTGTGAAGTAAATTAAGTTGAGAGTCAGTGACTATCTCCATGTCACTCACTGAGCTTCATGGCTGAGTAGGGATTTGAATCATGGGCCTAATCTACACCAAGTAGGATATTGCACTATGAAAGTGGTATGAAAGTGGTATATAAAAGGCAGGAGCCACACTACTGCTTTATAGCGGTATAAACTGTTTATACCGCTGACAACTGTTGGGGCCCATTGACACAATATACCACTTTCATATACCGCTTTCATATTGCTTTTATAGTGCTATATCCTGCTTGGTGTGGTTCCTGCCTTTTAAATACTGTTTTCATACTGCTTTCATACTGCACCTGCTTGGTGTAGATTGGGCCCTAGTCTCCCCAGCACTGATCCAGAAAGTCCGACAGCTCCATCACACTGGCTCTCTTACCAAAAGAGTTTTGATTTAGGATAGGCAGATAAGCAAAGTTTGAGATCACTAGGATTCTTTGAACATCATCTTGCCGCTTGTCTCATATCCAATTCACAGTTGTGATTGCTGCTTTTTCTACAACAGTGGGAAAATTCCAATCCAATGTGAAATTGTGCAACTTTTCTCTACAGAATACATGGGTGGGGGTGGTCCTACTGGGGGAAATTACAAATTAGGAAATTAGGGCAAAATCAAACTGGGAAACGTGAACAAGTCTAATACAGGAACATGTCTGGAAATTTGTGAACAATTTCTAGCCAGCACGTGTTTGCCTTTGCATTCAGGGTTTTGAACAGGGCACACTCACGTGTTTTCTGAATAAAAATAAAATTCTCATTCATCCCTAGTTTTCACAAAACTAGGGTGACCATATTTGGGAAAGCAAAAAAGAGGACACTTAGTGTGTGTGTGGGGAAGCAGCTTTCTGAGTCCTGCAGAAAGTACGTTATTCCCCCGCCACCTTAAAGAACCCAATTGGAGTGGAGGAGGGGAAAGGATTTCATTCTGCACCACCACCATCCACCCCAACTGGGGCCTTTTCTATAATGTCCACGAATGACCCACTTTCCCCTTAAAGACCTCAATTGGAGCTCAGGGTGTTGGAATGACGTGCCTCAAGAAAGCATGTCATTCCCTCCTGCCATGCTAATGGCAGCCTTAAAGGGGAAGGTGTATCATTCCAGGACATTATTGAAAATTATAGAAAATCCCCCCTGACACCATGGAAAGAACAAAAACCAGGACAAATCCGGGGAAATCCTGACAGTTGGTCACCCTACATAAAACTATTAAAATTGCTTAGGGTGTGGAAAGGGGGTGAATTCTCCTATTGCCAGCCAGGTGATGGAGACTAGCAACACGTACTAAGCTCTTTGATGCTAGTATTTCAATACTGTAGATCAAGAATATTTATTTATTATTTATTATTGCATTTATATCCCGCCTTTTTTCCTCCAAGGAACTCAAGGTGGCATACATAAACTTCCTCTTCTCCATTTTATCCTCACAACAACCCTGTGAGGTGGGTTGGGCTGAGAGTTTGTGACTGGCCCAAAGTCACCCAGGGGGTTTCCATGGCTGAGTGGGGACTAGAACCCGGATCTCTCGACTCCCAGTCCAACACTTCAGCCACTGCACCACACTGGCTATATGGTAGTAAACTGGAACTGTCTTTTACTTTTTCAATCAAAAAATAGCTTCATACTCAACAAGAAGAAAAAGATTAGATTCTCCCCTCCTTCACATTGATTTTTTTCCCCTTTTACGGAAAAATAATCAAACATGTTGACATCTAGTTGTATTTTATGTTGATGTGTAATTGTGTATTCATTAGGGAGATGGTTTTCTTGTTGATGTTTTCTTACATATTGATTTTGGTATCAGATTAAGGCAGTTAATCCTAAAATTACCATGCTAGCTGTGGTGCTATAAATGCAATTATATAGTAGTTCATCTGAGAGTTTTGATGGAAATGATCTTTTCTCTTAGGAGGAAGTGTGGTTTTTTTTTACAACCTATGTATCTTAATAGAAGATAGATCTGTGAAAACACAGTGGGCTGTCTTAATTTTCCTTAGAAATTTATACATGTTCCCCAAGGCCATAGTCTTAAAAATATGCAGCAATAACTGGTGTGGGCATTATCATAGGACAGTAATTAGAAATGTTAGCAATGAGCCATATCAAATTTCAGCTCAAGCAAGACTCTCCTATTAACCCCCTCCCTCATACTATGGGGGTAATAATACAGAGCTATAATAAGTAGATGGAACTTTCTGGAATTTCCTCTGAAGACATTTTGCTGAGAAAATGTCTGAGATGTTTATTTCCTCATCCTTCCTCCAGAAAAAGGACACTTCGCCGAATATTCTCCAACATTTTATCATGGGGTCTGCCATCCCCCTCAGTGCCCCATAATGGCACTATACCTGGGTAATTGTGAAAGAAACAAATTGGTAGACAGGCTGTTGCCACTGCTAATGGTAAGTCCCACCCTAGAGATTCTTTTGGAGAATTTCATCTGCTCTTGTAGAATTTTAGTGAAATAGTCCAATTTCTCTGATAACAATTGGAACAGAGAATTCCGAGACACCAGTGCCTGTACCATATGAAATATACCCTCCTCCTACATTTTTCAAGTTGTTACATTGAAAATGCAAACGTTATTCCATGGATCAAATGCATAGAAAGCTTTTGCTACTGACTTGAATAGCCTGAATACAGCAGGTGGTGCCAGGAAGATGTGATCTAGTTTTATGAAGAAAAAAAAAAACCCACAAAAAAAAAAGTCCAGAAGAAGTGATTCTAACCAAATGATGGATAGACTATTGGAGTTGGCCTAGGGGCACTTGGGATCAAATCCCCACTCAGCCGTAAAACTAACTGGGTGACCCTGGGCTATTCACATGTACAAACACACTTTTTCTGCTTTACTTATGTGACAGGGTGATTATATCAATAAAATAAGGAAAATACCATAGACATTGGGTCAGATGAAAGGTCTCTCTAGTTCAGCTCTCTGTTCACACAGTGGCCAACCAGATGTCCCAATGGGAAGCTCATACTTAGGGTATGAGTACTATAGTACCCTCTCACTCATGTTCCCTAGCAACTGAGGCATACAGCCGGTGATACTAGGGCAGCAGCATGTAGCCATCATGAATAGTAGCCACTGATAGCCTTATCAGCTATGAATTTATCTAACCTGAGTAGGCTCCTGTCAGGAACGACACTCCTTCAGTTATTATGGTCCTGAGCTATGTCAGGAACTTAGAGATAAACAAATGAGTGATTTTTGAGCTTGGAAAGATTCTCCAGACGTCAGCTTACCATTTCTAACTCCCGAATTTGCACTCGCTGTTTCTTCTGCACGAAAGGGAAAATTTTGCAAAATGAATAGCTATCAAAATTGTACAAAAAATCCTGATTTGTGCAAAATTTCCCATAGACTAAAGCATAGACGACTTAAAATGTGTGCATTTTGATACAGTTTGCACATTTTGATAAAGTTGTGCAGTTTGGCAAAATTGAGCTTTTCAAGAAAATTTTGAGAATTTTGGGCATTTTGTGAAAGTGGAGCATCTTGACAAAGTTGCAATTTTTTTTCAAGTACACATTTTGTGAATGTGAAGGCAAGTTTGAGAATTTGCAAACCTTTTTGGAGCAAAGGCACCCCTGGTTGCATTTGCATTCAGGATTGCGAATGGGGCACTTTTGAGTGATTTGCAAACTGAAACAAAATTATTCTATATCCCTAAAGACAATGATAAATAACAATTCAGGGGAAAGGATGGCAGAATATGAGATTTGGGAAAACACAGGCTTCTTCAAGGTTTTCCAAATTGGAATACTATAACGGATTGTGAGATTTGGAGATCGGTGGCATGAAAATTCATGCATATTTTCCAAATGTACACATCCAATCTCACACATTTTTGAAATGTACTCATTTATCTCCATTTGACTAAAGTGTGTTTGTGCACATTTTTCAGATTTATGCATTTTTCCAAATATGCTCCTTTTAAAGTTATGTATTTTTCAAATGCATTTTCCGGTTGTGCAAACAGCATTGTAAGCTCCAAAATGTACGCTGACTTCAAACCACAGCTTGCATTTTGGTCTGTGTTCAGTTCTGGGATTTGCAAAAATTACATAGTTTCTGGTCAAAAGTGAACGAAAATGATTTTTTCACCCATTCCTGACAAAGTTTCAAGATTAGAACACCTCTAGTTGGAGGATTTTAAACACAAGCTGTGTAGACTGTTGCTATCTGCTGATCTTAGATTAGTCTCTTTCCTCAATTGTTTGCTCAGTGTTGATACTTTTTCTCCTCCTGCTGTTGACCTAATATGATGTGGCAATATGTTGGATTCTTGGTCCCTATAAGTTCTGTTTCAAATTAAGCATTGCTGTGATCTAAAGTGAATTGGGCTACTTCCCCCACAGATGCATTGAGCATTCTTCCCTCTAGAAAAAAGCTGTACAGACATGGCCTTGAAGACAATTAAACATAATAACCATGTAAGCCTGAAGCAGCAACACTTCCCCTGAATAAGTCAAAAGCTGCCTTGATGTTTCATTTATACCCATCGCTAAAGCGACACTGTAGAAATGAAACCTACAAGTCGCTCAGCATGATAAATGTGCAAACTGGATTTAAAATAAAATAAAAAGCCCCTTATCAAGTGAGAGACATAGAACAGCAGTGCGGTATCCTGTTTGGATATTTCAAACAGCCTGCATATTGCCTTTACACAAATCTATGGTGTGTGGCCATGCTTGGAATACTGTGTACTATTCTGGTCACCAGAGCTCAAAAATGATATTGAAGATCTGCAAAAGGTGCAGAAAAAGGCAAGCAAACTGACCAAGGGGCTGGAGCAAATCCCCTGTGAGGAAAGATTAAAACACTGGGGAATCTTTAGCTTGGGGGGGGGGAAGCAGGTAAGAGGGTGGGGTGACATGACAGAGGTGTATTAAATTATCCATGGTGCAGAGAAAATGGATGGACAATTTTCTATGCTTCTGGCCTTTCTTTTGGTTCTTCCGGCTGGCCAGTATGGGAACATGATGCTGGGCTGGATAGACATTTAGTCTGATCAAGGGGCCGTGGGGGTACAGCACCAAAAGGTTGCTGTCCCCCACCCCCACTGATTCCATTCTCTTGCACAATGGAGATTTGGCACTTCCAAGATCAACTGGAATTGAGTGGAAATACTCATTTCTGGAATGAAGCAGGCCAGCAGAACTCACAGAAGGGCGCTCCACTGATCCATCCATCCTGAACTGATCGATCTACAAATAAGCTTTTCTGCTCATTTTGGGGCTTCCCATTGGAACTGTAACATCTCTGCTGCATAAGTGGTGAGTCCCACTTAAGTAACAGAATTGTCAAGGGGGGGAGACTTAGGATTGGTGGATAGAGAGAAAGGGGTGGTGGTGGTTGGTGAGTGGGGAGTTTGGATTAAGCAGGATTGGAAGCGTTATATTTTCATTTGAAGCTTTTAACATTACAATAAACTTATTATTATTTTGTTAAATACCAATTGCCACATGTCAGCTTGGCATTATTTACCTGCCTCACAGTTATCAAACACCCTCATCAGAATATGCCCACAGTACATTTAAAAACAGATCCTATATTCAACCTGTTTCCCTCATAGCTAGGGGAAAGGTTTTATTTAACCCTCCCTCAGGTTTTCAAGTGGTGGCACTTGGCCTGAGAAGGGTTTATGTGGCAGGCCTAGTATAGCTGGAATATAGCATATTTGAAATTATGCAACATTACACCTAAACTAGGCCCGCTGCATAAACCCTTCCCAGGCCAAGCGCCACCACTTGAAAACCTGAGGGAGGGTTAAATAAAACCTTTCCCCTAGCTATGAGGGAAACAGGTTGAATATAGGATCTTATTTATTTATTTATTTATTACATTTTTATACCGCCCAATAGCCGAAGCTCTCTGGGCGGTTCACAAAAATCTGATCTGTTTTTAAATGTAGAGCCTCGTGTGGCGCAGAGCGGTAAAGCAGCAGTTTCTGCAGCTGAAACTCTCACCACGGCCTGAGTTCGATCCCAGCAGAAGCTGGTTTCAGGCAGCCGGCTCGGGTCGACTCAGCCTTCCATCCTCCCGAAGTTGGTAATATGAGTACCCAGTTAGCTGGGGGAAAGGTAATAATGGCCGGGGAAGGCAATGGCAAACCACCCCACTATAAGGCCTGCCAAGAAAACATCTGCAAAAGCTGGCGTCCCTCCAAGAGTCAGTAATGACTCAGTGCTTGTACGAGAGGTTCCTTTCCTTTCCTTTCCTTTTAAATGTACTGTGGGCATATTCTGGTGTGGGTGTTTGATAACTGTGAGGCAGGTAAATAATGCCAAGCTTACAAGAGGTATTTGTGCCATGGTCCCATTGGATACTGCTTCACAATAGGCATGTGCTCTGCTCCGATTAGAAGTGCAGAAGCAGGAGCGAATTGGCCTGCTCCGCCTTGCCCAGAGGCGGAGTAGAAGCGGACCGCGGACCCCTAGAAGCAAGGCGAAGAGAAGCGCCCATTTTCGGAGGGCTCCGGTTTCCACGGTTCGATCCGATCGCCATCTTGAAACATTTCGCCCATAGGATTGCATTGCGGAAAAGAAAGGGGGATAACTGTGTTGTTTTTGAAGCTATCATTCTGAAAATCCTTGTGCTTGGAGAGTCGCGGATGGGGGTCATTTTGAGACTACTCTCAGCTCTCTGCGTGCTGCGGTTCGTATGCTAGAATTTTTTAAAAAACCGGCGGGGAAAATACCTTTTCCGAAGGGCTGAGGGGCAGAGTCAACTCCCGGTCATGATCACATGATCCCAAAGTTGGAGGAGGGGATAGGCAAAACGGGTAACTTGGGATTCTGGGAACTTCTCTTTCTTAGTCTGAACGGACTTTTCCCAGTGTTTTTTAAAACAGTAGCACCACCAAATGCACAAACACAACCTGAAATCATATACTAAGACAATAATAAGACATAGAAACACAGCACTGCTACCCACCCTAACTTTGGGGAACAACTGAAAAGATGTGGTGCAAGGGGATGAGCTCCCCTAGGGCATCCCATGTGGACGTGCCCCCACTCTCTCCTGTACTTGGAGGGCAATCAGAGCCCTCCAAAGAGAGTAACTCAGTGGAGCAATGCCTATCATGAGTTGAAGTGAGAGTTCTACTCCTCAGCTCTCATGGTGAAGCAATGGCTTTCATGAGTTGAACTGGCAGCTGCTTCCCCCTCCCCTGGGCACGTCCCCCTATTGCTGGTAAAAGACAGATATAGCCTTTTTAAAAAATTCTTCTTGTTGTTTATTCAGCAACACTGCTGCTTTTAATTCCACCCCTCCTTTGTTTATTTATTTATTCCATTTTATATGCATTACTGGCTTATCCTTGGCTCACTTCCTTATGCCCCCAGAAATGTCTGCTGCCTGCCTGCCTTCCCTATCTCCTCCCCTGCCCGCCTCGCAGGGATGTTGTGTGTGTCTGGCTTTGACTCAGGGGAGAAGTCCTTCCTGCGCTCACTTGGAGTTTTGGAAGTTCCAAATCCATTTTTCAAGTGTGGAAGAAGATTCATATAGGTTTATCTCTACTCCCCAATTCATGGCATGTTGGGATTTCCTTTGAAATGGCCCCATTGAGATGTCTGCAGGTTTAAGCCCCACCAAAAAACAGGGGATGGTGGGACTGCCTTGAGTCTGGGCGTGCGTGTGTATCCCTGGATAAGCTATCATGGTGGTGAGTTTGAGGTTTTTAACGTGCAAATTGACGGAGCTATCGAAAGGGGTGTGAATGGGGTGCGCGATTTTCATAAATTCCCCAAAAATCAGGGGATGATGGGACTGCCTTGAGTCTGGGCATGCGTGTGTATCCCTGGATAAGCTATCATGGTGGTGAATTTGAGGTTTTTAATGTGCAAATTGACGGAGCTATCGAAAGGGGGTGTGAATGGGGTGTTGGATTTTCATAAATTCCCCAAAATTCAGGGGATGATGGGATTGCCTTGAGTCTTGGCATGCATGTGTATACCTCCATGAGGTGTCATGGTGCCAAACGTGAGGTTTCTAACTCACAGAAAAAAAGTTGTATACTTTTTAAGCTTACTGCAAGCCTATGGGGGAAAAAACGGAGCTCCGATCTGGATCCGGAGCTCCGCAGCGGAGCGGAGCGGACATAGGCGGAGCGGGGGCGGAGCGAAGCAGCCCGATCCGCAAATCGTGGATCTGGAAGTGAAACGGAGCGGGGGGTCCGTGCACACCCCTACTTCACGATGGCTGTTTTCATTTAAAATAGCCTCCACACTTGCCATTTGATAAAGGTTTATTACTAATTAGATGAGCTTTTACACTTTTGCTTTTCTTCCCTAATACACATAGCTCACATTCTTTTGCTATGATTGCCACATCATGTTCAACTGTTAAGATATTTTGAAACAAGCATATTTAGACTAAGAACTCAAGGTCTAATTAGACATTCCAGGGACATGTCACTATTGCTGATTCACGTTTTTCCCTCCCCATCAGCAACAACTAGTAAAAGAAAAGCATGGCGCAGTGCCATCACATTTTAAATAGTGAATGAATTGGAGTGGGGGGAAATGAAGCAGTATATTTCTAGTCTATGCCAGTTTTGCATGCTTTCACTTATAGGTGTCCTGATGCATTTCAACTTTAATTTGTGATGTTTCAGGAAAATCTTGATGAAATATGCATTTAAATATCCTTTGAATGGTATAGTTAAATGTACATTTAAATATACATATAATATGTATTTAAATAAACATTTTTAAAGAAACATTTGCTGTTAAAATCCACATTTCTTAAAAGCATTTTGAGAACGGCATTTGAACATTTGGGAAGCGCAAAGGACAGTTGATAAATATGTTCTGGGAGGTGCAGATCGTACATATTTGTACCTGTATACACAAAGATCAAAGTCTTCAAAAATCCCCAAATATTGGGGAAATATGGGTGGTAGTACCATGCAATAGAGGTGTACACCAACCCCCAGATTTGAATTGGAACCCAATTTGGTGTTCCGATTCTGGTGTGTCAATTTGGTGACACATCAGCCTGTGTCTATTCTGACTGATTTGGATGTTGTCCTCTTCAATTCGAGCATTGAACCCAAGCCAGGATTTGGAGATCTGAGGCTCCATGCTTCCCACTGTGTATGTGAGTCCAGCAAGTGTGGTGGCAGTGGCTGCAAGGCTGAGCAATCACGACTCTCTCTGCCAGTGCCTTTCAGAGAGAGGCGTGGTTGCATGGCAGCTGCGACCCCTCGTCCTCCTCCCTTGCAAGGACAATACAAAGGGTGACTTTTCTGTAAAATCTGATTAATGTAGATTGGCCTTGTTGGGAAAGGCCCCCTCTCAACCCTCTGCAGTCTCCTTGCAAGGGGCAAGAGAGGATGGGTCACCGAACCCTCAATGGTTTTGCGCTACCCAACTCACTTCGGTGGCTGACAGCAGTAGCACCTTGGGTGCCAGCACAGTATAGATGGAGTGAGTCCATCTATCCCTGAAGCTGAGCTAAGAAAAATTCACCAAATTTTACATGCTAGTGAAAGTTACATAAACTGTGGCTGATGTTTTTGCATACTTTTCTGCAGTGGAAGATTCGATTCCAGTAATAAGCGAACAACAGAACAAAAGATGCCTGGTAATCTACGAAATAGACATGGAATGGATGAAATAAAATCTGTACATCCTTAGTTATCACCATGCCTGCTATTATTATTATGTATTTATTTATTTATTTATTTATTTATTTATTTATTTATTTATTTATATAGCACCATCAATGTACATGGTGCTGTACAGAGTAAAACAGTAAATAGCAAGACCCTGCCGCATAGGCTTACATTCTAATAAAATCATAATAAAACAATAAGGAGGGGAAGAGGATGCAAACAAGCACAGGGTAGGGTAAGCAGGCACAGGGTAGAGTAAAACTAACAGTATAAAGTCAGAACAAAATCAAGTTTTAAAAGCTTTAGGAAAAAGAAAAGTTTTTAGCTGAGCTTTAAAAGCTGCAGTTGAACTTGTAGTTCTCAAATGTTCCGGAAGAGCGTTCCAGGCATAAGGGGCAGCAGAAGAAAATGGATGAAGCTGAGCAAGGGAAGTAGAGACCCTTGGGCAGGCGAGAAACATGGCATCAGAGGAGCGAAGAGCACGAGCGGCTCACAGGCCTGTCTTCTCCTCTGCCTCAAATTTCAGTAGAGGGTTTTTTATCCTGGAACTGTTATTGTTAGGATGGGGAATTCTTATTCCTGCTAGCAAACGTATTAAAGCAAAATATCAGATTGTGTGTGTGTGTGGGGGGGAGAAAACAATAACATAAGAATGGTTTGCAGGACTTTGCTAGGGGCAATGAGTCACTTAAGTCATACTGTCTCATTGAGGCTACACAATTAAAGTGATTGCTTTAACAACCTTCTCCTCAAGTGCCACTCTGACTGCTATGATGTGTCCAAAAGAGCCTGCTGATTTCTGAGAGATCATCAGGGGCATTATAAATTACCTCTGCTGCAAATTAGCGACATCACTTTTGATGCTGAAATAAAGGAATTATTGTGGTTGGAGACAGCTTTGAGAAGCTCCTTGTGTGGTTTCTTCTTCTTCTTTTTGTTAAGCCAGGGAACAATTTGATTAAGCTAAATGATGTTGGCACAGATGGCAGAGAGAGAGAGAGAGAGCGAGCGAGCAAAGAGTTCTCCACTCCCACTCCTTAAAAACGGTAGGAGTAATTGAGAGATTGCCAACAGGGCAAGCCCAAGGTATTTTGCTGCCTGAAGCAATCCTAACAATTACGCCCGCCCCCACAACACAATAAAACTTGGTAATGAAAGAATTACCAGTAAAGAAGTGACAGAACAAAGAATGTCTCAGAGAAAAGATGTACATCTAAGATTAGTTTCTATGCTGCTGCTCTCACACGTCTACAAATTATACACTTACCATGTGAGAAGTGATGGGAGCAGGCCTGGTCCTCAAAGTTTTCAACAAATGTTAATAGCCCTGATGGCATTCATCAGTTGGGTGTTGTGTACATTTGTGTAATTAATTATTTAATTAAAATACCTGGCTTTGAAATTAAATTTACAGGGCCTTGGGAAGGCAACTAAGGCTGCAGTCCTATGCCCACTTACCTGGGAGAAAGCCCAATTGGCAACTGAACATATAGTGACATACTTATTTATTATTTATTTATTTTATTACATTTATATACCACCCCACAGCCGAAGCTCTCTGGGCGGTTTACAACAATTAAAAATGTTAAACATTAAAAGTATACAAAATTTAAAAACCATCAAAAACATAAAAAAGTATAAAAACAGCAGCATCCATTTAAAAACAACAATTCTGGGGTCCATTAAAACAAACTTAATGTTGTTAAATGCTGTTAAAATGCCTGGGAGAAGAGAAAAGTCTTGACCTGGTGCTGAAAAGATAACAATGTTGGCGCCAGGCAAGCCTCATCGGGGAGATCATTCCACAGTTGGGGGGCAACCACTGAGAAGGCCCTCTCCCTTGTTGCCATCCTCTGAGCTTCCCTCGGAGTAGGCACTCGGAGGAGGACCTTAGATGTTGAGCACCATGTATGGGTAGGTTCATGTTGGAAGAGGTATTGCGGTCCCAAGCCATGTAGGGCTTTATAGGTTAAAACCAGCACCTTGAATTGGGCTCAGAAACATATAGGCAGCCAATGCAAGCAGGCCAGAATCGGTGTTATATGCTCAAACCTCCCTGTTCCAGCTATCAATCTGGCCACCACATTTTGCACAAGCTGCAGCTTCCTGACCATCTTCAAAGGCTGCCCCATGTAGAGGGCATTGCAGTAATCTAATTTGGAAGATACCAAAGTATGGACAACTGAAGCTAGGTTATCCCTGTCCAGATAGGGGTGTAGCTGGGCCACCAACCGGAGTTGGTAGAAAGCGCTCTGTGCCACCGAGGCCACCTGAGCCTCAAGTGACAAAGATGGTTCTAGGAGAACCCCCAAGCTACGAACCTGCTCCTTCAGGGGGAGAGCAAGCCCATCCAGAACCAGTTGAACGCCCCCCATCCGATCAGAGGAACCACCCACCAGCAGCATCTCAGTCTTGTCTGGATTGAGTTTTAGTTTATTAGTCCTCATCCAGTCCATTGTCGCAGCCAAGCACCAGTTCAGCACATCCACTTCTGGGTAAACATGCATAAGACTGTGTGATAAATCCTGGAAAAAGGCATATATTAACACTTACAACAAAGCTGCCTGAGCAGTTCACAATTAAACCACAAAATACATTATAAAATAAAATATAAAACGTAAAAGTGCAAATAGGAAGTGAGGAAGGAATCTTGGTAAGGAGTGTTTGACCCCATTGCTGCCATCCTTTCTTACTCTAAGCCCGCCTTCCTCAATCCGGTGCCCCCCAATTGGCAGTTAAATACATTGGGGCTTACTTCTGCGTAAATATGTATAGGATTGTGTGATTTATCCTAAAAATGGATGTAGAAGCTGCCTCCTAGAATGCAGCACTCCACCATCTCCTCTTCAGCATCTTCTTCTCATTTGAATCTTGCCTTCAAGAAGGCAGCCACAAGCCTGCCCACAAGGCTCCTTCTGAGAAACTGGAGGGGGACGAGGACTACCAGCCAACAACAAAAGCAACAGCAAAGGAGCCAGCCCACAGCAAGCACAGGTGCACTGAAGAACTGCATTGGCAAGGGCTGTAAATGCTTGCCTTGCCGTGCCGAGGCTGCCTTGCCTAGGACAATGAGGTGTCACGGCCACATCAGCTACATCTTGACATAGGCGAAGCCATGTTGGCACTGGCGGTGAACCGGTCATTAAAACTGTACTGGTGCAGAGGTGGCATTCACTCTGGGTGAACTTTGGGCTGGCTGATTAATAAGCAAGTTCCTCTTGCAGGACAGGCAGGAAAAAGCTAGACTTCCTTTTTCCCTAGTCGCCTTGGTAACAGGTCTGCTGCAGGAAAATTTCCGTTTTGGTAAACAAGTTTTATGCTCTAGTGCTTCTGCCGAACTAGCTAATGAAAACAGATGGCACACCCAGCAATCCTCAGAGAAGGGCATTCCTTGGCAGAGGTATGTCTTCTCTCCATTGCAATGTGAATTCCTTTCTGTCAATGAAAGATGTGTTGGATCATAAGAAGTGTCTTCTTTTTATTTGTGTTGTGTTTGTTACCCGCCTCTCCAGAAGGAGAGGCGGGTAACAAATAAATATTATTATTATTATTATTATTATTATTATTATTATTATTATTATTATTGTTTGGGCCACAACCCAGGTGAGCCCTCCTGGCGCAGGTGGGGGAGCATGGATTTGCTACTCCTTCCGCTCCCCGCTGCCTCATGTGGGAGCATCTTCCCACCTCACATAAGGCCGGCTTTGGTTACCAATGACCTCTGCTCTTCCACTGCTAGCATCCACAGCTTCCCACAGCTCTCTTTCTCCTTCACATGATTCTGTTGACCTACTCTTGTTGCCTGTTATGCCTGGAAATCACTTCATGGACACTTATCTGGAGACCACCTCTCTTCCTCTTAGACCCCTATTCTACATCTACCTCTTCCTTCTTGAGCTGGCAGGATATGGAAAACGTATTTTAGTGTCTACTCAGTCTACCCAGTTCAGCAAGGAAACCCATCAGCTGATTCTGTGGTATAGATGTTCTCACTCTTAGGGATGTGTGAATCTGCAAAATCCCATCTGGCCAAAGTTTTCTGAATTCAATCTCAAAGCTCATTTCAACTTGTGTCCATATCAAATTGCGAGCTTTATTTTCATATATATATGAGCTTCATTTTCCTTGCTGAAAATCCATGTGTAGTTTGGTGCGTATTTCCCCCCAATGAATGTATCAATTGTGCACATCTTTCAAATGGATGCATTCTTCTCCCATTGATTAAAATATATTTGTGTGCATTTTTCAATACTGCACATTTTTAATGTGCATTTTTCAGACATACACATGGTGTCAAAAACATTTTGGGTGTTCAAGAATCACATTGCTAGCTAGGAAATGAATGAACTTCGACCACAAGTTATGCCCGAGTTCATGTTTGATACAGAATGTGTGCACTAGGTAAATAAGTACATTGCTGGTGCTATATAAATAAATAAATAAATAATAATAAAAGATTTTCACACATCCCTATTTGTTTATTAGTTGTTTCCACCTTCATGGTTGTATCATCTTTACACATGCATACAGCAGCAGTCCAAGTTAGCAAACAAAAACTTTACAATACAAAGAAGTAAAATTCAAAAAGATACTAAAAGGGTTTTCATTAAATGGTGCCCACAAATATGTAAAAGTTAGTTTTAATACAAAGAATTAAAATAAGAGCCACTAAGAATTTACATTCAAAGGTCCATAAATGTATAAAAGTTAACTTGTTTGAGTCTCTCTCCTGCAATGGCATAGTGGCAAGATGTAAATTTGTTCGTGTTGATACTATGATATATGGATTCCATTTTCTGGATAGTCAGGTGTCTTTCATTCTATCATCCTCTCATTGAGGGAATTAGATGTTTTTAAATCAGCATTTCATTCTACTTGCAGAAATTTACATTAGTGCTAATGTCCACTTGCACTAATGTGAATTAGTGCAAATCACACCAAAAGTGGGGGGGAACCCAGTGTTGGGCCAAATCCTGTTCCTGTTTTCAGGAACTTTCTCTCTCCCTGTGAAAGAGGCATTGATTTTTCTGCCTCTTTCATGGGGAGGGAGGAAATTTGGAGAATTTTCCCTTGGGGAGGGGGACATACCTTTTTGTTACGTGTAGCTGATTGTTGAGGGTCTTTCTTAGTGAATACATATTAGAGACCATGTGACTTCATGCTCTCCTGTAAGCATTCAGGAAGAACTCCTGGGCTCCTAAAAATGGTGAGGGTGTTTTTAACAAAAATAAAAAGAAAGAAAAAAGAGCCCTGAACAACTACATTTAAAAACATATGTGGAAAACCTGTCCCCCTTCCCCAAGGAGAAAATTCCCTGAAATTCTCATCTCTCCCTGGCTCTTTCACCTGAGTTTTGGTTTTTCCCCACCCCCCACAAAATGCTGGAAATGGAATGGTTGAAATTTTTGGCACAGCACTAGGAAAAAAAATGGTCCACATGTCTGCAGAATTCATGTGACTCAGGGCCTTTCTAGAGGCGGGGCAACAGCAGCAGGGACTGCGGAAGCCCTGTAGCGTCGGCCATTTTTTTAAAAATTTTTGTTAAAGGGGCCACGTGTGCCCCGAAGACTTCGGACAAGGTAGGTGGGTTTTCTTTTAATTAAGCCCCCCCCCATCCGCTCCTGATCCTCTCCCATGCCTCCTGCCCACTCTTTCCCTGCCCTCCCTCCCCGTCCCCATCCCCTGTGTCACCCTCTGCCCTTCCTCACCGTTCCTTGTGTCACCCTCCGCCCTTCCTCGCCGTCCCTTGTGTTGCCCTCCGCCCTCCCCCTCTCCTGCTAGTCCGGCCTCCCCCCCTATCTCCCCCCCCCGGGATCCCCCCACTGTGCCCAGTCCGTGGCGAGCAAGTAGTCGCAAAAAGCCACGGACCTTGCTAGACGTTGCTAGCAAGGGGCTGCGGAAAAGGCGCGCCTTAAGCGACTTCGCTTATGGCGCATTAAAGGAGGCTTCAGTGCGCCTTGACCCCGGATTCCCCTGTGTGTCATCTGGACGCACAGCAGGGAAACCGGGCCTCACAGCGCGCTAAGGCCTCGCCTAGCAAGGCCCTCAGGAAAAGCTAGTCTGCTGCAGAATGTGCAGGATGGATTTAGAGAAATCTGAACTCATTTGAATCCATTGTGGATTCCTTTGACATCCCTGGGTGTTACTATCCAGAGCTGATCTCTCTCATGTAGATCAGTGTTCATTTTATTCAGCAAGGAAGTGTTGCAGAAAGTGCAACAGATGGTCCTTGCTGCACTGAACAAAGTCTGTACCTTTTGACTTTCACCTGCATTCTCCCTGGCATTTCGAATGAATGCAACCATTCACTCTTGTCCTTGAATTCACAAAGGAGTAGAGAATATCAGGCACTTTGCATGTCTCTTCTAAACATGGGAAGCAGAGGACAAAGGACGGAATAATGAGCATTTGTTACCCACCTTTGAGTATTCGTCAGAATGAATAAACTGCTGCCTTTAAAAAAGAGAAATCAAGTAGTGCACATCCATCCAAAGCTGTCAATAGCTATCTCATAATGGCCCACAAATTTCAACTGGAGTTAATCTTCAGAGGCTGCTACATGCCTGTCCTTTATGAAATTTTAAAGGCTGCCTCTAATTTTAACGCCAGAAGCGTGATACTTGATTCATCATTTATGTTATGCCTTTCAGACGTGATGCCTTGGTGTTCAACTAATTCCAGGCATATATGCTCAATCTGGAGTGCAGCTTTGAGTAATGATGATTATGGGTAGCTTTTCCGTGTATGGAAACCATTACATCTGCTCAAGATGACCTCTGAGCAACTTAACAACCTCTTAGTGACCTCATCACTGGAATGGCTTCTCCAGCAAGGGTGAAAAGCTACTTCAATGGGGGCAGTAATTCTGAATGGAAAAGGGCTTTCTCACCCAGGTTGTGGAATGCCCTCCCCTTAGAGGCCCAACAGGTGCCAGTGCTGACGTCGCTTTGGTGCCAAGTTAAAACATGGCTTTTTATCAAAGCCTTTGAGGGCTAAATTTGCCTAAAGCTGCACATCGTGGTTATTATTATTATTATTATTATTATTTTTATTATTATTGCTTGTAATTTTCTACTGGTTTTTGCTTATTACTGGTTTAATATGTGTTTAGCTGTGTTTGTTGCTTTACACTGTTTGAATTGATTTCATCTGCACACCACCCTGAGATCCCAATGATATAGGGAGGGATACAAATGTTTTAATAAATAAATTAATAAATAAAATAATTAAATAAATAAATAAATAAATAGGAAAGCAGTACCATCAACCATTGACATGCAACCTCCTGCATCTGTTTTATTTATTTTTAAATTTGAGTTGATGTTTTGCTAGTTAAGTAGATTTTCTTTTTCTTTTTCCAATAAAATACAAACAGTAAACTAGTGGTGCAGAATTTCGTTCAGCCAAATTGCATTTTAGAGGATCACTTGAGGGCTGCATTACATTGGTGGGTGGGGCTTGGAGGCAAAAAGGGGTGTGGTCAAAATGCCAGCAGTTTTTAACCTTGCACTCTTACTGCCAATAACTGGGCCGTGGTGAGGCATTTCAAGGTTTTAGAATAGGGAGAAAAGTTCATTAGAGCCGGGAAATTACCAAACAATTGGAGTTGGGAGGAAAGGGGAAAGGTTGTCTGGAGAAATGCAGAGGGCCAAATCAGGATCCCTAGAGGGGTGGATTTTTATTTTATTTATTACCTTTATATCCCTCCTTTTTTCCTCCAAGGAACCCAAGGCGGCATACATAATCCTCCTTCTCTCCATGTTATCCTCACAACAACAACCCTGTGAGGTAGGTTGGGCTGAGAGTATGTGACTGGCCCAAAGTCACCCAGTGGGTTTCCATGGCTAAATGAGGACTAGAACCCAGATCTCCCAAGTCCCAGACCAACACCTTAGCCACTACACCACACTGGCTCTACCCAGGACTCAGATTTTCCATCCCTGCAGTAAACCCTTCCATTACAACCACCTGACTCCTGCTCCCTCCCTGTTAAGTTACCCTCTCTCTTCTTCACATTGTCCCCTATTTAAAGAGTAAAGGTTTCTTGGGGCTCATCTACACCAAGCAGGATATTCCACTACGAAAGCGGTATATAAAAGGCAGAAGCCACGCGACTGCTTTATAGCAGTATTGAAGTGCACTGACAACTGTTGGGGCCCATTGACACAGACCATATACCTCTTTCATACCACTTTCATAGTGCCATATCCTGCTTGGTGTAGATGGGTCATGGGCCCCAACAGTTGTCAGTGCACTTCAGTACCACTATAAAGCAGTAGTTTAGATCTTGCAGTGCACTTCAATGCTGTTATAAAGCAGTAGTGTGGCTCCTGCCTTTTATACACCGCTTTCATACCACTTTCATAGTGCCATATCCTGCTTGGTGAAGATGAGTCATGGGCCCCAACAGTTGTCATTGCACTTCAGTACTGCTATAAAGCAGGAGTGTAGATCCTGCCTTTAATGTAAGGAAAACTGATGAGCAAAAAAATAGGTTCAATAAAGTTACATAGGAAAAAATAACAACAATAAAAGGGTTGTGTCACATCTCTTTGCTAATCTGCATTGTTCTTGTTTTTATGAGGGATCATATTTCTCTGTGTATACTTCAAGAAGCTTTCCCCCATATTAATTGGAATTTATTTTCTTTTAGTGATTTGGTGTAACATTATTTTTCATGGCAGCTGTATGTGGTTGCATGTAATGCAGAGTTTAGCTCTCAATGCAGCAGTATAAAGGTTGTTCCTTTCATTTGAAATCTAATGCAAGGATATAATGGCTTCTGTATTATATGGTTCTTCCCCTGGCTGATTACAAGTATAGCTGACTCAGCTCATCGGTCCTTGGGGAATTTTGATTAAGGATATTAATTAATTTGTCGTTTAATATATTTTATGCAGCTGCTTATTTCTTTAGTGTTGCCTCATGATGTTTTCTTTCCACATGTGAGATTAAATGCCCATAGAAATGAGAGACAAAGTGGTACATGGCAATGGAGCATGGTTTCTAATTATCCAGCTGTAAAAGTTTTCATTGCAGGATGGATGGCCACTTCTGGGATTTGAAAACCTTAAGTACTTAGCTGTTACCTTTAGCTTGTTTACGATTGTGTTGAAAATAGGCATCCTGATCCAGCAAGGCGGACGTGCATGGAAGTAGCCAACACATCGGCACATGTACCTCACCTAAATCACAACACTTCTCTGGACCCCAACAAACTGGCTGCATTCATAGATAGATAGACAGATAGATAGATGTATATTCCTGTCAGGACTTGCTTCTTATTGCTTCTGTATGTCTGCCTCATGAGTTCACAGCCAAGGTGACCCAATTTCACTTGGAATGTAATAGCTCACACTTTTGGTTACTGTGCAATGCTGTCTTTCAGTACTGTGTCATATTTGTATGAGTGCATGCCCATGTTTGATTTGAACTGTGTCTACCACTTTCTCTGCAAACAGCACTGTCCTTCCAGTAGTGTATAAACAGGGGTGGATGGGTGATTCTAATTCCAGACCACATCACTTCTGAAAGTACCTTCTGTTCTTTTTCCACATTAATCCTTCTCAGTGGCTGCTCCCAGATTTTGGAATTCCTTGTTGAACGAGGCAAAGTTGCCTCCATCTTTACTCTCTGTCCACCAGCAAGCAAATATGTTTTTGTTCAAGCAGACCTATGGCATGTTAGCTGAGGGTTGGCTGTTGTTGTTGTGTTCTGTTAGTATTGCACTTTTAATTGTGCTTCTAATGTATTTGTTTTATTACTGTGTTAATTATCCTTTTTTATTTTTAGTTCCCATGACTTTGAATTGTCATTTTCTTGGTAGAAAGGCAGGGTACAAATCAAATGAATGAATAAATGAATCTGCATTTTTTTAAAAAAACTGCAAAAAAATGTATTTAATATATGATTCAGAATTATTGTTTGGCACCTTTTCCTCACAAAATATGCAGTTTGATATAATAGATTGTAATAGATGTTTAAATGCATTTTGGAACCCTTTTGAGCTGAAAACTGCATTGCAAAAATTCAGAGAAACTATGGCCATAGCTAGATGGGGCAATATCCCAGGGTGATCCCAGGATCACCCTGTGTGTTCACATGATGCACAGGGGATCCTGGGAGCAGGGAGGGATGATCCCTCCCTTGCCCCGGGATCTTCTAGCCTGCTTTTTCCACATTCTCGGGCTGATCCCAAGACTGCAGAACATGTGGGTGGGTGTCGCGGTTTGTCCCGGCTCCTCATGAGTAACCTCAAGAGCTCTGTGCCATTGGGGGTAGGGTGGGGGGACCCTTTGCACACAAGTGCTCATGCGCTCCTTCTTCTTTAAAACAAAAAATGGCAGCCACGATGTTGCATGCCGCTTGTAGACTAGTGCGATGATCTTGCGATCAAAAAATCACGAGACCGTTACGGTAAAAACCCCTGGTCTAGCTGAGGTCCTGGAATCTGAAAGCTAACTGCATTCTGATCTGCACACTAGCCTGGGAAGTTCAGATCAGGTCAGTTCATATTAAAATTCACAAACATCAAATTACCCAAGCATTCCCTATGTGCAACGCAAATAAAGCAATAAGCCACAGTTCTTAATCCATGTAAAACAAATACTATTTCAAATGCCAATGCCAAATCAAACCATTTATGCTGAAAACAGAAACAAAAAATGTTGATAAAATCCCAGCAGTAAAAAGCAAACAAAAACAAAACAGTCTACATTCTTCTTAAGTCTGTCCAGAATATTTCTTTAGTAACCCAGATATTAAAGCCTACTGTAAGTGCCATAGTCTGGGAGTCAGACACTCTGTTATCTGAAAATACAGAGGATTGGGGAATTCTAGTCCCAGCCAGAATCCCATGATACACTGAACTGCCAGGTCCTCGTTTGGTAGAAGAGCCCCAGAAGCCTGTGCAACCATCACCTGCATGACCTTAGGAGGTAGCCCTGGTTTCCTCCTCAGAACCTTGGCAGTGGAAGAGGGCCCTTTTATCCAAAGAACCAAGTAAGGAGTGGTAGGTGGTTCCTCAGAACCACTAATGAAAAAGGAGGACTGTTATTTCTGTATATGACAACAGCGGCCAGACTACTATACACACAATACTGGAAAAAGACTCAAGTACCATCAACGGAGGAATGGCTCCTCAAGATTTTGGAGTTGGTGGAGATTGCAAAACTCACTGCATTAGTAAAAGAAAAATCAACAACCTCATTTGTATTGGACTGGAAAGCTCTGATACAGTATATACAAGAGTTGCAAAAGAATGAACTATTTGTGTGTGGATTTTATATATAATCTGTGGTTTTTACATAACACTGGGCTGGCTAAAGGGTAGTAATTGACAGCCTCTGTCTGACATAAAGATTGCCTCAAATGGAATATGGCCTTATATGTTTTGTATATGTTTTTTAATAGATGTAGTGTACTATTCTATTAGTTAAGTATGTGATGCGATGTCATGTTTTGTTTTTCCCTTTTCCCCCTTTCCCCTTGTACTTTGCTTTCTGGAGAAAATAATAAAATTGTTAAAATTCAGAGAAACACTCATGCTAGAAGAAAAAGACACAGCCCTCTTAATTAGGGGTGTGATCTGCTTCTCTTAGGATCTGAGAAGCAACAGCAAATTGGGCTGATCCGCCTTCGCCTGAGGAGAAGCGAGTCAGGGGGCTGGAGGAGCATGGTGAAGAGAAGCGACCATAGGCGGAGCACTCCTCTTTTCGCGGAGCAATCCGCCCGCCATTTTGGATTTTTTCACCCATAGGATTGCATTGCGGAAAAGATTAGTGGATAACTTTTTTGTTTTTCAAGCTAACTATTTGAAACTTGGTGTGCTTAGAGAGTCGTGGGTGGGGGTCATTTTGAGCCTATTTTCAGCACTCTGCATGGTGCAGTTTGCTTGCTATATTTTTTTTTAAAAAAAAGGGTAAAAAAGCGGGCGAGGTACCTTTTCGAAGTGCTGAGAGGCAGATTCAACTCCAATCATGATCATCTGATGAAGCATCCTCCAATCCCAAAGTTGGAGGGGGGATAGGCAAAACAGGATACTTAGTAACTTGGGATACTGGGAAATTTCTCTTTCTTAGTCTCTGAACGGACTTTTCCCAGTGTTTTTTTTAAACAGTAGCCCCACCAAATGCACAAACACAACCTGAAATCATATACTAAGCAAATAAATAACAGATAGGAAACACAGCACTGCTACCCACCCTAACCTTGGTAAACAACTGAATAGATGTGGTGCAAGGGGATGAGGTCCCCTAGGGCATGTGGACATGCCCCCTGCACACATTGGCCTGCCCTTGGAGGGTAATCATAGCCCTCCAAAGAGTAACCAGTGGAGACTGGAGAAGCTAATGCCTGTCATGTGACAGGTAGCTTCTTAAAGACTGGTACTTACTTAGGGCCAGTCAAATTGGCATATCCCCCTCCCCCTGGGCACGTCCTCTTTCCTCTTACTGGTAAAAGACAGACATAGCCTTTTTTTAAAAAAAAATCTTGTTGTTGTTTATTCAGCAACACTGCTGCTTTTAATTCCACCCCTCCTTTGTTTATTTATTTATTTATTATATTTTATATTTATACACCCCATAGCCCAAGCTCTCCTGGCTTTTCCTCTTCAGTGAAGTCAGGCAGGCTTTCATTGTGGTTCAACTCGTTGTTGTTGTTGTTGTTGTTGTTGTTGTTGCTATTAATGTTAATTAGTACTGCTATTATTAATGTTATTATTTTGTTGTTGTTTAATAATGGCTGTGATCACAATGAAGTCAATCAACTCTGAAGCAAGGATGACAAAGCTTTACTCTTATCCTTCTAGCCTTATGGGATGCAAAAGAAAAGGCATCTCTCTGTGCTGCTCCTGCCTCGCAGGGTTGGTTTGCAATGCATTACTGCCGGCTTTGAAACAAACAATCCTTGGCCCACTTCCTTGTGCCCCCAGAAATGTCTGCTGCCTGCCTGCCTGCCTTCCCCCTGGGGTGCTGCTGTGGTGGGGCATCTGTCGGGACTGACTCCCCCATAGATCTATGGCATATATCTCCCTGCCTCTCGGCCTGGGAGCTGCACTACATGATGGGCTTTGTGGTTCAACCCCACAAGCCTCCGGCATGCTTGCTCCCAGTGCTGCCTGTCCTCCTCCTCTGTTCCCACCTCGCAGGGATGGTTTATGTGTGTCTTGCTTTGACTCGGGGGATAAGTCCTTCCTGCGCTCACTTAGACTTTTTGAAGCTCCAAATCAATTTTTCAAGTGTGGAAGAAGATTCATATTTAGGGTTATCTACTCCCCAATTTATGGCATGTTGGATTTCCTTTGAAATGGCCCCATTGAGCTGTCTGCAGCTTTAAATCCCTGAGATACTGGGGTGTCCGATTTTCAAAAATTCCCCAAAAATCAGGGGAGATGTGAATTTGCTTGTACACATGCATCAGGTGTTATGGTGTCTAATTTGACATTTCTAACATGAAAATTGACAGAGTTCTAGCATGGGACTTGATTTGGGGTGAGTTAAAAGGTTAAAGCCCCACCAAAAATCAGAGGATGATGGGATTTGCTTGAAACTTGCCATGAATGTGGATCTAGATGGCATCTGTGAGGGTGCCCACTTCAAATTTTTTATCTGTCAAAATGTCAGAGCAAATCGCATGTCTGAAAATGGGGTGTCCGATTTTCAAAAATTCCCCCAAAATTAGGGGAGGGTTGGATTGGATTGAGTCTTGGCATTTGTGTGTATACATCCATGAGGTGTCATGGTGCTGAACTTGAGGTTTCTAAGGTGAAAATTGACAGAGTTCTAGCATGGGACTTGATTTGGGGTGAGTTAAAAGGTTAAAGCCCCACCAAAAATCAGGGGATGATGGGATTTGCTTGAAACTTGCCAAGCTTGAGGCTTGGCATGCATGTGTATACATGCATAAGCTATCATGGTGCAGATTTTGAGGTTTTTAACATTAACAGAAAAAAGTTGTAGGCTTTTTTGGATTTCAATGCAAGTCTATGGGGGGGAAGCGGAGCTCCGATCCAGATCCGGAGCTTCACAGAGAATCGGAGCAGACTATAGGCGGAGCAGACCTGATCTGAAAGTTGTGAATCTGGAAGAGAAGCAGATCGGGGTGTCCATGCATACCCCTACTCTTAATCACCAACAGTTTCTTCAGAGGGGACAAAGCTAGACATCACACCTAACAGCAGAGCTAATTAAAGTAGGCATAGGGAACAATGTAGCCCCCAGATGTTAGAACATAAAAACATAAGCACCTTCTTGGCCATGTTCCTCAGGAACTGGTGTACATAGGAATACTGCTTCTATTACTGGTTGTAGCATGCAGATATCATGACTAGTAGCCAATAATAATAATAATAATAATAATTTTATTTATTTATTACCCATCCCCCCCGAGTGGCCCCACTGAGGGCGCGCCAATGGCTTGCCCCCCACGCTGCGTCTCTCCGCCCTCACCCGCAACGGCCCCCACATGCCCATGTGCCAGGGCGTGGAGGATAGGCAAATGCCGCACAGGGGATCCTGGAAGCAGGCAGGGGCGATCCCTCCATTTTCCTGGGATAATCCTTAAGTGTAGAATGGGCCTATGGTCCTCCTTCCTTGCCTATACCATTACAGAACCTCACCAGATCTCCTCTTTAGGCCTCACTCTGGAACAGAACAGTAAGTATCTGGTCCCCGTCAAATGTCACTCAGCTAACAACCATGGGTTCTTATTTTTTCATGGTTCACCTTTTACTTTGGCCTTTTGGGATTTTTATCACAAATGAAGCAGATATTTTTCTAGCTATCTGTTCCATTTGCTTAAACAGTATAAATCAATATGCAGTGTATGCCTCAGTAGCGTTCCCCACATTGAGTTCCATTAGACTTACTCTGTAGTAAGTGTGCTTAAGATTTCAGCCTTAAACATGAACATCCTTTGTTGTCAATAATATGTATGCACTACTACTAATCTTTTCTTATCCTTCCGAGTATATCTTCAGATTATGTGCCTGTTGAAGGGAAATTAACATTTTATTCAACAGTTAAACCAGGCAAGGACTCAGATATTATCAAGGCGATTTTTTTCTTTTTCTTTTTTGCTGTTCAAAGATAACTTTCTGTGGAAGGTCTGTGCTATATTTTTAAAAATGTTTCATTTCATCTCACACTGGGTTAGGCATTGTATTCCCTTAATTTATTGGTGTTAAATGATTTCCCTTCTACACTGAGGTAGAAAATGACTTCAAATCCCCAAGGTGTGTTTTAAAATATTCTTTCCCCTGTGACATTTGAGAGAGAGCTGTGTCATGCATCCTCCATTAAGTTTGACGGTTTTTCAAGCAAAGTATCAACCATAACTGTTGCTACAGGAATGGAGCCTGGATGTGAATTGCTCATTATTGTTCTGAGGGAAGCTTTGGCTAGGTTGGAACATACAATGACGACTCTCTCAGGATAGTCAACTAAATTCATCATTGCCAATGTTCATTGTTTGTCAGAAGGTGAAGTACTACTCACACGTGCCCAAGCGAAATCTCATAAAAGTAGAATAAGTTTAATAGCCCAAATATAATGTCGAATTTTCATTATTGTTTCAGGAAAGGAGTTTGCTACAGAATAAACTCTTCAGCAGAGCATATCCGAAGAACCAAATAACAACATAAAATAATGGTCTCAATATAATGGAAGCTCGGAAGAGAGTTTCAAGTCTTTTCACCACATTGATTCACCTTATGTTCAGTTTTTAAATTGATGGCCAGATCCATGGTTGGTCATTGGTAAGCGGCATCCTAGAATAGGGATGTTGAACCTCAGGCCATTGGGCCAAATCTGGCCCAGTCACCACTGGAATGTGGCCCCCTGAGAGATTCTCTGAAATTGAATTCAGCTCTTGCGATGAAAGAAACTTAACAGCTCTGCCCTACAGGCTCACCTGACATGCAGGATCTTTTCCTTTTATCTCTAGCATATCCCCTGAGTCCATGGAGTGCTTATTGGTTCATCTTAGTTAGGGATAGGGATAGACGGACTCCCCTGTGCCCAGCTTCATGAGGGGCTCACTGAGCTGTCAGTACTTGCCCCTGCTTGTGGCACTTGTGCAAGCTTCTTGATGACCTGGTGAGCTACTGACAAAGCTGAGGGGCCCAGTATCCTCTTAGTGAGCAGGGCCCAGGAGGCCAGCTACAGGGTCATTGGTTGGATGCCACCCCTGGGCAGACTCTCACAAAATACCTACCTAGGGTATACCTAGTTAGGGGCAGGGATGTCCATTGCCAGGAAGTCTGGCCCTTCTGTGGGATCACTGGAGTTCTGTGGCACACTTGACTGACTCAGATTTGCACACTTATGGCCGCAAACAAATTTCAGTGACAATTTGTGCAAATTCCAGCAGCAATTTGCACACATTACAGCTAAAATTGGCATAATTTTCACACATTATGGCTGTAATGTGTGCAAATTAAAAAGAAACCACCGAAAATCTGCTAGCTGTCCCGACCTGCTGCAGGCTGAGTCAGGTCAGCTGGTGGTAAATGAACCACAGTACAGGGGGCTGAGCCAATGAAAGTTCATTGAGCTCTAACCCCCTCCAACCAGATTCCTCTGACATCCCTAGTTAGGGATAGAGAGACCAGTCTATTTCTGGTCTGTGTCAATTTTACATATGTTCAATTGTGTGTTTAGTTATAATTCTGTACTTCTATGGATCTCAAGTTACGTCTTACTCAGCAAAAAAAAATGTTTCATGTCTATTGGACTCCAAAACACCTTTTCAATAAAGTTTTTGGCTAACTTGCACAATTGCTGGAGATGCAATGCATTTAATGCTTCTTTAATTCATATGTTTTGGTAATTGCCTGTAGTTGCCCCTTTTGGGAGGCAGTTATAATAAGGATGAACTTTGTACTGAAACAATCTATAATATGGAACAACGTGCAGGTCCTCCTAAACTACCTACTGGCTTCTTGGAAGTTAACACATGGCCAGTGCAGATGGATCTTCAGAGCCCTCAGACAGCCAAAAGACTTATACTATCACATTGGAAGGACAAAACCACACCTCCTATAATGCAATGGATCGAGGACCTAATAATATTATCAACTTTTGAACGGGTGTTATATTGATGCAACTTGCAAGTGGATAAATAAACAGATATATGGTGTGCTTTTCTTGAAACCTTTGTATAACTCCCCCCCACACACTTTTTTTTAATGAACAGTACATATGATGGGAAATTATGATAATCTTATATACATAATGTATGGAGTGGTGTTTTTTTTCTGTTATCATGATGTATTTTCTGTTCAGATTTGTTGATATTCACAATATTTTTTAAACATCATCATCATCATCATCATCATCATCATCATCATCATCATTCTGTCCTGTTTCTGGGTGGGGGAAAGAATGAAAATTTGCATTTAAATTGTATGCATTTTCCTTTGAATTTCAGAGGGCAAACAATTTAAAGGCAAATTTTACACAGTGTCATTTAGCCCTAAACTACATACTTTTGTAGGCACTCCCTCCATAAAATATGCATTTTGTGTATGACTTCCCCCCCCAAAAAAAAGATATGCACAATCCAAAAGGTGTCTGCATTCCAAACTCTTGTATTAACCTGAGAATTGTGAATCAGGTTGCATTACCTAAAAAAATAAGAGAGAGGAATAAAAGAAAAGGAAAGAAATCCTTAAACCATCCCTTATTGTTTCTCTGGTGAAACAGAGGCAAAGGACATCTTAACGGCTTTGATCAGCAACAGCTCCGTCTTTACTGTGCAATCTAGCCTTTGGCATTCATCAGAAGCTAAATCGAAAGTACATGGTAAGTTGTGCTCAAGGGTCCATCCAGGTCTGCCAAAATCTCTTCTGCTTTGTTTGGGTCAACCCTTAAAGGTCTCTTTGTTCGATGAGCCAAGATTTAGGAAATGGGTAGAGCCAATATGTCAGGCACATCACTCCTTGTTCAATTCCAAATTGGGGAGGGGCCAAAGCTCAGAGGTAAAGCACATGGTTTATGGGCATAAGGTCCAAGGTTCAGTCCCTGGCATCTTCAATTAGAAGATCATAGGAAGAAGGACTCAGAAAGAGCACTGGCTGAGGCCCTTGCTAAATGCACACGTTGGATATGATCCAGGCAAACTTAAATCAATGGAACTTAAAAGTGCTTAAGCATTTGAATCTAAATCTCTAAATGAAATGAATGCGATTTAAAGGGAATGCCTGCACCAGGGAGGGGAGGGAGAGGATCTTGAGATATGCTGATTGTGAGATCCTCCCCCTCAGTCCACATGGGCTGTGTGACATCCTGGGGATGGTGAAATTGCTCCCCACCCTACACCCATGGGCATGGAGCAACCCCGCATGGCTCCGTGCCCATTTTGGACCCTGGAAGCACACAGCACACCAGCCACGGTCCTCGGGGTGGTCCCTGGACCACGGGGAAAATTGGAATAACTAGGCAACCAGTTATACCAGGAAAATGGAGGGGTCATCTCTGCCTGACCCCGGGATCACCTGTGCGTCATTTGGATGCACAGGGACAATTCAGGGACAATCCCCAAAAAGGTATGGTGTGGACAGAAGACCAGAATTTGAGCTCCCCAAGGGGAAAGGAAGGAATGAGATAACTCACCTCTCTTTGGGGAAAGGGACACAGCTCAGCGTGTGTAATTTGCTCAGGTATATCATGGACTTTTGTCTACTGTCACAAATATGAAAGGTGAATGTGGACCTTACCTTTTCAATCCTGCTCATGGAGGTGAGGCTGAGTGTTGATCCTTGTGTCGACGATATATGTAGACTTGTGCACTCAGCAAGGCAAACATACTGCTTCGTATGCCTCCCACCCCAGCAAATTAAATGAGCCAGAGAAAAGCGAGGAGACTGGGAATATAAAACAGATTCCGTTTGCTGAGATGGTGAAGTTGGTGCCAAATGAACCAGGGCTGAAATTCTCAGCAAGGGAAAATGAAGCACTGAGTGGAAGGGATAACAGAAGTGATGATCAAAAATTAAGTTGCGTGAGGGTAGAGTTTCAGACATTTCTGAAAAGTGAAAATACTAAAGAAAAAGAAGTGGAATGCTGTCATTAGCAAAGCACAACGTCGGAAAAATGTACACGTAGTAGCACCAGTTAAGCACATAAATGTTTATGACTTGAGGGGATGCAGCAGGTAGAGGAGTTCCTTGTGAACAAAACTCTAAGTCAGTTGTTGGCCTTCAATTCCCATCATCCCTAGCTGGCATAGCCAGTAGTGAGGAACATGGGAGTTGTAGGCCAAAACATCTGGAGGGCAGAAAGTTGCCCACCCGTGTTTTAATTGTTGTAAACCGCCCAGAGAGCTTCGGCTGTGGGGCGGTATATAAATGTAATAAAATAAATAAATAAAATAAATAAATAAGGCAGGGGTAGACCATCTAGTGCTCTTTGGATGTTTTGGACTGCAACTCTCATAATCTCTTACCATTGACCATGGTGGCTGGGGCTTATGGGATTTGTTGTCCAAAGATTTAGATGTTGCTACCTCTGCTCTAAGGACTCTTTTCCTATTTCTGTCCAAAATGGTAATCACCCAGTGTAAAATATGCTACCTTTATCTGTTGGCATATAGATGCATCTATGACTTATTGGGTGGGTTGCGAGGTTACAAGCCAGAGATCTGCATTGGAAGATGAGGCAACCACAGCTTCCCCTGCCCCTTCCTTTCCAGATCCTGCTGCATGGCAGTCATAGTCCCTTCTTGTAAAAGTAGACTGTGTGTGTGCAGTGGGTGGGTGAAACAAGTGCAGAAAAACCCAGGAAGGAAGAGGTGAGATAAACTATGGGTTTTTTGTTTCCTCTCCTGATGCATCAGGAGATTTAAAGTTGCAGAGCAGATCTTTGAGTTGCAGTGCAGCAACTATACTTATCATTCAAAGAGGCTGCAGTTGAATCTGTCCACTTAATTACTGCCTTTTCTTTCTGCAAACAAGGTCAAAAAGTAAATAAAAGGATCATTTTAGAATCATACAATTTGTACGTCGAATATAGTTAAGTTCACTGGTGTTCATTTAAATGCTGTCTCAGTTGAATCAAAGTATTCAGCATATGTAGAACAAGAAAAGTATTGACTACAAATACAATTAAGGGCTATTAGAAAACAAATTCAGTTGCATTGATTACAAATGGGAATTTGTGTATGGCCACTACAGGCATGAGTGTGTTGATTGAAATATAGAATTCACCATTGTTTCAAGAAAAAATGTTGTTTTTTCAATGGGTACAGTTATTCTCTTGTCTGGGAATCTAATTGAATGGCATTCTTTTGTTTGTGAACATTTGTGGAATTCCATTCACCCGTTGGAGGCTAAAATGGAAGAACTAGGAAGACTGTAGAAGATAAAGGCTTAAGTGAGCAGTATCAATATTATATAATTTTGATAGGGGGGGGGGAAGGCACAAACCCAAAGAGCTTAAATATGCTGGATTTCTATAGGAAAGTTAAAACCATGCTAAAGCCACTTCTAATGACATCAAAGTGATGAGAAGGCACTTAACTTTGGCCGGTTAGTGTCCTTAGCTTTCCAAAGAGTTAAGGACTGATGGATCAGCAAAAGTAAGCTTCCCCAAATGGATACCAAGAGTTATGCTCCAAATATAATTTCTCCTTATGCTGTGTTTATATACATAACATCAAGGCTAATGAGCTGTACCACATTTAATTAAACTTTCTGCACTTGTGTGTCAACTGTTTTTTAAGTAGTGTTGTTTTGGTTCAGGAAACGTCAACAATATACTCCCATCCTCTAGCTGCAGGCATAGTAGCTGCCTACCATTGCTTTCTACAAAAGCTCTTCTCCAATCACCATCAGCATTTCTTAGCTATCATTAGTCTTAAGGGGCAGGAGCATAGCTCAAGGGCAAAGTTCATGCTTTGCGTGAAGGAAGTGAAAGCAGTGGCATAATGTACTCGTACAGCACTCTGTAAAACAATCGTGTGTGTATGTATGTGTGTGTGTAATTGTCTAATGCGTCAGTCCCACTTTAGAAACAAAACCAGGTAAGATGAAATTAGACCCCAAGGTTTTGTGTGAAATTTGTAGGAGAAGCTTTCCTAATCCAAATTGGCATTAGAATTCACTAAGAAATATTGCTATCCTCTTAAAAACTGGAGAGCCAGTGTGGTGTAGTGGTTAGAGTATTGGACTGGTTCTAGTCCCCACTCAGACTTGAAGCTCACTGGGTGACTTTGGCCAGTCACTGACTCTCAGCCTGATCTACCATACAGGGATGTGGAGATAAAATAGAGAGGAAGAAGATCACATAAGCTGCCTTCGGTTCCTTGCAAGATGGGGGGGGGAAACATTGGATAAAAATATAATATTTTTTTTTAAAAAAATAGAGGTTCTAACTTAACCTGCATCTTTTTCTGTACCAAGTGCTTATTGAAGGAATAAACACCCATGCTTTTTTATAGTGGTGCTGTGGGAACATCTATATTGTTGTTGAGTGTTTTCTTTTACTCTGTGTATTTATTGTATTTGTCCTTACTTGAAAATCAATAAAAATAGTATTAAAAAAATACTTTTGGTTTCTCTTGACATTCCTGAGAAGTTGCACTTCAGGAGAAATCCACAAAATCACTTCCAATTTTAGGTGATGCTATTCAGACCCACAACAAAACATTGCGGTGTGAACCCTCTCAGGAGTTCATCTACCCCATTCCACACCATTTCATTCCACCTATTTCCCCCCTCCCCACACTACAGTCAGTCAGCATTCCATGATGAACACTTTCATTCCTCATTGGGCTATTCATGGTTCCCCCTCCCTGGAATGTCCCCCTCCCTGAACATTTTTGGTATTTCTACAAATCTTTCAGATTCCCCCAAGCCTACAGATTCCTCCGTCTTGTGCATGGGTGGTGCAGCTGGGCTATGTAAGCAGTGGAAACTCACGCCCTGAGCTTTGGAAAAAGAGGGAATTATACTGTTGGCAATTCTGCCATGTAGATCATTGCTCAGATGTATGAGATTGTAGGCCTAAGCCTTCTTTCCTCTCCTGTTCTCTATTTCAATCCTGAATTTTGAGAAGCTGCTGAATATAAAAAAGAAGATTATGTGAACAGTGTGTTTGGCTTTCTGGGGAAAAAAGACACTTGGAGAGAGAAGATTGGCTAAAATTCAGGAGAAATGTTAACATAGGAAGTGCTACAATATTAAGCTGAACAGATATTTAAAGATTAGTAGACTAAAAAAGACTGGGAGAGTATTAAAAATCATCCTACGCTTGCCAAAAGAAGAAGAAGAAGAAGAAGAAGAAGAAGGAGGAGGAGGAGGAGGAGGAGGAGGAGGAGGAGGAGGAGGAAAGAGAGAGAGAGAAATGTCAAAACTCCCATACTTCTTAGATCGATTTTTATTTTGCTTGATGAATAGCAACACTGCCCTACTTTGTGTTTTTGACTACTCTAACACAGGAGGTGGTCAACATGCAGCCCATAAGTCTCATGCAGCCCTGCTGTGGCTCCCACTGCCCCACAAAATGAAAAGGGGAAAAAAAAGACATCCGGACAAGTTATTTGGGAACCTTTAACAACAACAAAACCTTTACCGCTTGATAGCTCCTACACAGCACCAAAAATGCCAAAATTTGCTTGGAAAGAAGCTATGTTTGACCCTTTTCGTGCTCTGTAGCAACACTGGATAACAGTTTTAAATTGTATTTGTTTGTATATTTATTTATTTTTACTGCCACAGGGGGTGACATGGTATGCATGGGGGGGGGGCGGGGGGCAAAACCAACCCATGGACCTCCCAAAGTTGTCCTCCTCTCTCTCTCTCTCTCTCTCTCTCTCTCTCTCTCTCTCTCTTTCTCTCTCTCTCTCTCTATATATATATGTCTGTCTGTCTGTCTGTCTGTCTTGAACTGTTGCAAAATAGTGGATTAGGAACTGGAGGCCCCAAAGTGATATTTGAACAGTCCACTTCTCTCAGTTGCCAACCCAGGTGGAAATAAAGCCCATGTGCAAGTGGCAAGACTGGCAATGGTTTTCGCTAACGCAAGAGGATGCAGCCTGGTGCCCTCCAGATATTTGGATTACAATTAGGAATAGGCAAATTTGTCAACTTGGGATTCATTTTTTCTTATTGTACTTACTGTATATTGTTGAATATTACTTTCTGTAATATATTGTAAACCACCCGGAGAGCTTTGGCTATAGGGTGGTATATACATGTAATAAATAAATAAATAAATAAATAAATAAATAAATATGCATTTCTGTGTGCACTTTCCCCCATAATATACACATCTTTGTACTTCAGAGAACTCCATTGCAGAATTTGAGGAATCCAAATTTCAAAGAACAACTGAGATTTGGTTCATATATTGGTTTGAAAGTTTTAAATTTGGTAAATTTGCATCAAAAAAGCAAACCAGGTGACTTTCTACCCATCCCTGCAACTCCCATAAGCCCTGACTGTGAGCCGTAGTGATAGAAGCTGTAGTTCAAAACTTCTGGAAGCCACCAAGTTGGCTATCCTGGGTCTCACTGTTCTCTTTGGGGGAGGTTTGATCCCCCCCTTCTTAAAGTAGAACATGTCCTTAAGCAAGATTGCAAAATCCTAGAATGAAAGGGCTAGATGGATGAGCTCATCTAGGTCTGATTTCCAAGGTCTGGGAAATGTGCAATTTTTGAAGCTTCCATTGTTGCGTACAACAGAGGCTACAGAAACTGCACATTTCCCCCATTTACGTAATTTCCCGAGCCTCCGTTGTCGCACACAATGGAGTCTCTGGACAAGAGCGGATGGATGCCCAACTGGGTTGTGGGGACAGACCCAGGGGCCCCATCTCCTGGACCCCATCTGGCTCCTGCAATATCCCTAGACAGGACCCCAAAGTCATGTCCATTGGGAAAAATAGCCGTAAGTACATTTACACAATTGTTAAACAGATATTATAACACAGGGATCTGATTTTGAGCACCAATGAAGACAGCAGAAATGGTCACATACACCCCACAAGGTGTTCCTGTTTTCCTTGATGAATAAAACACCTTTGAGTATTTATGGGATTCCCTTTTGCATTCAAGGAGTATGCTCCTACTCACAGATGCATGATAAAGTTTTCATACATCTCCGATTTACAATCTCACTAAAACCAAAACTGTCTGACTGTCGCTTATAACTGGATAATGTCAAAAAACAAATATCCTATTATCTGGACTGTGGATCTGTCTCAGTCTTAGTGAAGAGCCATGTCCTTTCCTGGAACAGTTTGAGAATTATCATGGCAAAAGCCAAGTTTTTATTTTATTTTATGTGAACAAAGAAATAAGATTCTTTTTCCCTAGTAGGAAAAAGAAGCGGCAAATGCCTTTCTTATCACTCACAAGCGTTAAGAAGCATTAACAAGCCATCTCCTGTTAAGTCAGCCAAATCCAAAGAATTGATTAGATGATTAATGAGCAGGCAAAGACCTGGAGAGAAATTTCAGGCACCAGAGGTTGGATTCTGTGGATCTATTCTGTGCTGACTCATGCATTTGCATTGAGGTGGTAAATCAGACTCTGGGCAATACAGTTTTTCGCTGCAGGTGGGGCCCTCACAGGATTTAATGTTCCTTCATACAAAATTATTTGTTCCAGCTTAAAAAAAAAAAAAAGCATTAGCATGTCAATGACATGGATTGCTTGGATCTTCTTCCAGCTCTCTCCCCACCCCCCACCCCTGACATTTTTCTATGTGAAAGGAACATTTTGTATAGATGAGTATTACATTTATGGGAGCCTCAACCCTTTCAATCTGAAATGGTACAGCTCATATAGGCCTCAAAATACCAAGTGACATTGAAAGCTTATTTTTATTTATATATAGTAGAGGTATTGAACCTCAGGCCCGTGAGCCAAGTGTGGCCTTCATGGGGTACCAACCCGGCCCTCCGTGGCTCCCCTGATTGCTGACCATTTGGTGATTTGCCAGGTTTTGCATGGATATTTCTCATTCAACAGACCTTGCCTAAGGCTGAGTTTATTTATTTATTTATTACATTTTTATACCACCCAATAGCCGAAGCTCTCTGGGCGGTTCACAAAAATTAAAACCATAAAAAGCATAATAAAACAACCAACAGTCTAAAAAACACAAATACAAAATACAATATAAAAAGCACAACCAGGATAAAACCACACAGCAGAAAATGATACAGGTTAGAATATGGAATTAAAACAGCAAAATTTAAATTTAAGTTAAATTAGGTGTTAAAATACTGTGAAAATAAAAGGTCTTCAGCTGGCGACGGAAGGAGTACAATGTAGGCGCCAGGCGAACCTCTCTGGGGAGCTCGTTCCACAACCGGGGTACCACAGCAGAGAAAGCCCTCCTCCTGGTAGCTACCTGCCTCACTTCCTTTGGCAGGGCTCATGGAGAAGGACCCCTGTGAATGATCATAAGGTCCGGGCAGGTACATATGGGAGGAGGCGTTCCTTCAAATAACCTGGCCCCAAGCCGTTTACTGGCAGTGAGATCTTTAAGGTAGAATAGGCTAGCATTTATGCCCCTTCGACCCCACCCACCACTGGAGTACGGTCCTCCCATAGATCTTCTCAGAAACTGAATTCAGCCCTTGGGTTATTATTATTATTATTATTATTATTATTATTATTATTATTTATTTATTTATTTATTTATTTATTTATATAGCACCATCAATGTACATGGTGCTGTACAGAGTAAAACAATAAAATAGCAAGACCCTGCCGCATAGGCTTACATTCTAATAAAATCATAATAAAACAATAAGGAGGGGAAGAGAATGCACCAAACAGGCACAGGGTAGAGTAAAACTAACAGTATAAAAGTCAGAACAAAATTAAGTTTTAAAAGTTTAAAAGTTGATAGAGGTTAAACAAGCTAAGCTACCTTGGTGCTTAGCTTGTATTTCACCGATAATGTCTCACTGCTTTCTGCCAGGGTATACTTTCAGTAGCTTCCACAATTTGTATGTCTCATCTGATTTCTTGCAAAAAATAGAACTCCTCTTCCACTTTTCTAAGTGCAAAGGTTAGTCTTTCATAAACATCCTTCATGGTTGGAGTTGCCTCCTAAATTTGGCCTGAAGTTATGGTTCTTCCCATAAAATGTCTGTGGAATTTTGATGGAAGTCAAATGAACATTTGGTGTGGAGACTTCCAGATTAGGGATGCTTGAGGAATATGAACTTGACCTGACCTGCACCATGTGGACTTGTGTGTGGGATGCAAAGTGGAACTTAGCTATCCACTGGCTTTCACATCTCCCAGATGTTCTGACTTAACCCTTAGCTCAAAATGAAAAGTATCAAAATACTTCTAGAAGTGTGTATTTTGAGAGAAAAATATGTTTAGAAATGTGAGGATGTGTTTTTTTTTAAATGCAGACTATTGTGAAAAAAATTGGATGTATTTATGAGTGAATACATGTGAAAATGACATGGACCAGAAGTAGATTTGTATTTTCCATATATTAAAGGGATATGGGAGAATCCCTTTAGTTAAGATGAGTCACATAAAAAGAAAAGATTCCACTATTATAAGCCTTGAAATTCTATTCTTAATAAAAATGATACCTGTAGAGCTAACATTGTGAAACCTGCCATCCATAATCTACATGATGAGTTCTACAACAGTACAAAATGCCAAACCAATGTAATTCAAATTGCCACAGATACAAGTTAAAAGTGCTGAAAATTGACACATTTGGACTTTTTAAATTCTAACTGCACCTCGGCATAATCTTCTTTTCTTTACTTTCTTTTTTTCTTTTTCTACTTTTCTACTGATGTATTTTATTTAGGCTTGTTGAGGTTGTGTGCCATTCATTCAATTTGTCAGTGGCATTCTAAGCAGCAGTTTAAAAAATCATCAAGAGTTTTCTGCCCCATGGCAGCAACTGCTGGCAAAGTTAGGTTGGGGCATGCTCAATTTCATTTTGAGGATAGAATGCCACCAGTACACTCTGGTGTTTTGAATTCCACTAGTCCTGCCAGCATTCTGACGGTGGATGAGATGTAGCAGATAGGGGTGTGTGGAGCAGGTCTGTTCCACCCCAAAATTTGGAGCAGAGCTCTAATGAGGCATTTCTCCACTCAGATGTTTAGAGCAGATTACCTGTAGAGCTCTGTTCCATTTTCGGATAACCACTCTATTATAGCCTATGGGAATTAACCAAAATGCTTACAGCTCTGTCATTTTTAAAGGTAAAAAGATGAAAAGTGGCACTGTGATAGCGCAGCTGTACATCTTCACTTTTAAAAAATAGAGATCAGCTTTTGATTCAGCAAAGTAAAGGATAAAAGCTCCCTCCATAAATGTGCAGGGGTGAATTAATGCAGAATCAGAGTGGTGTGTGTGTGTGTGTTTAGGGGGAGAATGGTTTGTGGTGATATATATATATATATATATATATATATATATATATATATATATATCAATCAAGGGGTGAACCAACCTGCTTCAAACTTGTCATACCTAAACCCCTATGTAAGAGCTGTAGCAGTAGTAGTAGTCCAACACTTTTGGAGGGCACCAGGTTGGGGAAGGGCTGCTTTAAATAAAGAAAAAAGAGAAGTATTTGGCCTTAAGTTGTTCCTCATCAGTTTTCCACAACCCCACAGTCACCTCTGCATATCATATTTTCCTTCCTGTCCTCATGGTTTATCTACTTTGGGAGAATGACAATTTCATTTGCACTTTCTGCCTCCTTACGGA
The DNA here is from genome assembly GCF_023053635.1 of Elgaria multicarinata webbii. Taxonomy (NCBI): domain Eukaryota; kingdom Metazoa; phylum Chordata; class Lepidosauria; order Squamata; family Anguidae; genus Elgaria; species Elgaria multicarinata. The sequence goes on from NC_086176.1 coordinate 25,030,050, forward strand.
GGATGTGGTGTTAACTCCCAATTCGCCTGCTTTTTGGTGCTTGGTTGAAAACTGTAGTGCCTTAATGTTGTTTTGTAAACCATAGGGTTTTTTGTTTAATGAATAGATGATTTATTTAATAAATTTATTTATTTATTCATGCTGGCTGTGGAATTCTGGAAGTTGAAAGATCTTTTGCTGTCTAAACATGCATAGGATTGAGCCTTTACAGAATTTTTACCCTGTTCTTCAGTCAAACAAATCTCCTGGATTGGCTTACAAAGATTAATAATGAAACAGTCCCTGGGTTACTAACCAGCATGATGACACAAAAAGAAAAGGGATTTGGAGGGAGGAGGAAGAAAGCAAAACTCAGGCACCAATTCTTAGTTTCAAAGTTTTTATAGGTATTCTTTCTGGCATGGAAGGGCAAAACAAGTTTCCTATAGTTTTTCCCTCTCTGGCCAATATATGGGGCCATGATGGTCTCCCCCTGGCCATGATATCCATCCTGGGAGGCAGTGGGGTGCAGCCCCCAAATGGGCCGTGGTTCTCTGGTTGATGGAAAAGGGCAGGGAACTGTCAGTTGAAGCTGTGACTTCAGGCAGAGAGGAGTGAAGTGAACACCCTGCAGCTGGCTGATGTATGGGGCCAGGTGGGTCTCCCCATAGACATACACACATGTACATCCATATCTGCCTCAGTATCAGGAGAATTGTGTTTAATGAAATTAACCTGCCATTGCTCACCCTGTCGGGTTATTACATTGACAGCAAGGCAAGAATTGAAATAGATTAACTCTGAGGTTTCTCAACAAGTTAGTAAGTATATATTCTATTTACTCCTGAAAAATTTGCTGGAATAACCTGAGGACTAGTCATGCAAAGCCACAGAGCTAGAAACTGTGAAGGAACCCAAAGCATGAAATCGAATTGCTATTCAATTGTACATTTTCCCCTAAAAAAGGGACATTATAAACCCAATACTATTCCAGAGAAATGGCAAATATATTTATTGGAAGGTTTATCTCCCCCCACTTGACCTTTGTGTTGACTTGCCATGCTGTACAATTTCAGTCTGCCGAGACTGCAATTCATACACTTTCGTGGGAGTATGCCCCATTGAATTTAATGGGCTTGCTTCTGAATACACATGCTGAAGTTTGCACTAAAAGGCTGCAGTGCCATACACATTTACCTAAGAGGTGAACCCCATTGAACACAGTGAGACTGGTGTCTGAGTAAACACGTACAGGATCACACAACATGAGAAACAAATTCTACAGCCAGTAAAAAGAAATAAAGGGATTGATTTGAAATAGAATTGAATTCCAAGAAGCACTTTCTTGCTAGCAAGACTGCTTTTGTGGCTGTTTATAAGTGCTTCCTGTGGCGTTACCTCACAATTGATTATTATTATTATTTATTATTATTATTATTTATTTATATAGCACCATTAATGTACATGGTGCTGTATATGTCTGGATTAGTATGTCTGGTAAGTAGGGAATGTTAGAACTGAATGGTTGTGGTTTATAATGTAATAGGTGGGATTGAAGGAGTATATAAGGAGAGTGTTGGGAGTTTGTGGGGGAGTGAGTTTGAGTGAGGAGAGTTGTTTAGTTGTAGAGTAAGAAGAGTTTGGATTCTAGGGATTTAGGATTAGTGTGAAGAGAGTGAGGTGTTTGGTGTGTGGCGAGTTTAGATCAGGCTGGATTGAAAGTACTATATTTTGATTTAAAGTTTTTAAATAACAATAAACTTTTTATTATTCTGTTAGCTACCAAATACCATGTGTCAGCTTAGCATTATTTACCTGCCTTACAGCTATTAAACACCTACACCAGATTATACCCACAGTATATTTAGAGCAGATCCTGTATAAAACCTGTTTCCCTTATAGCTAGGGGAAAGATCTTAATTAACCCTCCCTCAGGTTTTAAAGTGGTGGTGTTCGGCCTGAGGACTGTTTATGCGACGGGCCTAGTGTAAAAGTTTGTTACATCTCACTTCCCCACTAACTTCATTTACCAAATATTAATCTTGCTCCTCAAGGAAGTCATTGTGGTGGGGCTTTCCTGTTTTATCTTCACAGGTAACCCTGCAGGTAAGGCAGAACGATGGTAGGGATGTACAAACTTTGTTAACTCTGCTCCATCTGTGTTTCACAGATTGTAAGACATCTTTCATTCCATCATCCATTCGTTGATGGATTTGACTTTTTTTATAAGAGAATTTTGTTCTGCCTATGCTATTTGCATGTGTGCAAATTGGCATCCACCAATGTGCGTTAGCACTAATATCTGTATGTTGATGCAAATTTGTGTACATCTCCCTAAAAGTGAAAAAGAAAAAGAAAAATACACATAGGCTTTAATGTATGGGGGAGAATGCACAGTTTTTGGTTTGTGGGTCCGCACCCCTTGGTAGTTTGGAAAGACTAAATCTGCATATAAACCCGGAAAGTTGTTGTTGTTTTTAAATCAGTTCACGTTTGCATGACTCAGGCCACAGCTAGACCTAAGGTTTATCCTGGGATCATCCAGGGTTCACCCCTGCCTGAGCACTGGATCCCCTGTGTGTCACCTAGATGAACAGGTTTGACCCCTGGACGATCCAGGGATAAACTTTAGGTCTAGCTATGGCCTCAGAGCCTGCAGCAAAATCCATGGGTTGGAGTCATTGATATCTGAATTCATTTGAATCAATTGTGGATCCCTCCGACATTCCTAAAAGATAGTGACAAGCTAAATATTACCAAGTCAGCTTCATGGCACAATTAGGATTTGAACCCAGTTCAAGTCCATCACATTACACCACAGTAGGCTTCATTACCCTCAGCATTTTGAATTCTCTTAATAAGATGCTTTCACTGATGTTCCATTACCATTATTTGATTGCTTTTAGTAATTCTTGAACACACCAAATGAGTGCTTTATATTAGCAGAGAATGGGCTGATAAGTTTTAAAATAAATATTTTACTTATTCTTTAGCAGCAGCATAATGTGGGATCATTGACAAGTCCATTGAAGGTGGCCGTTTTTCATAGAAGAGTAAAAGTTGATAAAAGGCAGTGATAGTACACTGAACTATCATACACAATCAATCAAGTCCTGTGTTGTATGGAAGATACGCTTTGGGGTGCAACCCAGGCCAGATCTACACGTCCCAAATCATTTCAATCCTGTCATGGTGACCTGATATCCCTCTTATGCAATTATACCTGGTAGGACACACAATGACATTTGTTGTGGTGTTTTGGATAATGACATTTGTTGTGGTGTTATGGATAATAAAAAGCAGGAAACAACACTATAAAAGTGGTATATGGAATGTGCCCAACGGTTATCAGTAGACTTCAATACCATTACAAAGCAATAGTGCAGATCTAGGTTCAGTCCTGGTGTCCACCAGAGGACACCCTTTGTGTCCACCAGAGTCACAGTCTTAGAGTACTTTACCATGTTATTAAAAGTGGCATAGTTGCTGTGCTTCAAGGGAAGCTCCCATGCTATTGTGGGATGCATGTGATTCTGGTCTGAACTCCAGTGAGGGCTGTCATATTATGCAAAATGATTGGGAGGAAGCTTTCTATCAGGGGCGCAGAACCTCTTTTAGCGGAAGGGCTGAATTCAATTTCAGACAAGGTCTTAGGTGTCTCATTTCAGTGGTAGGCAGGCACTATCCCTTTTGCCTTTGGATAGGGCCAAAGGCAAAAGGGTGATCTCAAAAATACCAGCATGTTGAAGCTTAAAGTTTTTACTGCCAGAAACTTAACAAAAGCATTTCAACCATTTAGAATTGGGGTGGGGGAGGAAACTGCCAAATGATTGGTAACTGGATGAAAGGTGGTGAGATCAGGGGAAGGGGTGTGGTCATCTGGGGAACCCTGGAGAGCTGGATTGGAATTCTGGGAGGGCCAGATTTGGCCCTTGGAGCGGAGGTTCCCCACCCTCGCTTTACGTGCTCCCAGTGTGCTGTAGGATGAACCACAGAGGCAGAGGAAACCATACAGTTCTAAAAAAGAAGAAAAGAAGAAAGCAAATCCTTGAGAACAAAGGGGACTTCAGGCTGGTAATCATGGTTCCATCCAACCAACTGTTTTATCCTCAAAAAAAGGGGGATGCCCAGACTTTAAACTGCCCTGGTTTGTACTTCCTGGGCTAATATGCAGTTCACAATGCCTTTATTCTTCAGTTTTGATACTTCTCTGAAATTTTATGATACAGTACTCTGCCCAAGGTACCAAAATATGTGTATTTGAGGAAGAAAATGTGTAGTAAAATGTGTTACATGGTATTCCTCCTGGTGTGTGTGATATTCATTCATATTTAAATTAGAATTTTAAAAGAAATTTGTGGATGAATGAGGAAACAGGATGGAATGGGTTAAGGGAATTTGGACATGGGTCTTTCTTATTCTATTCTGTTATGCCATACTGGCTGTCATCTTTCTGGGTTACCACTTAAGATTCCGGGGTAGGACAGGACTATATTCTTAGCAAGGTCATGGATATAGTCTGAGGCCTTAGCTAGATGGGGCTTTATCATGGGGCAAAAATGATGCACAGGGGATCCCGGGATCAGGGAGGGGTGATCCCTCCCTTGCCCCAGGATAGAGCCCTCCACTTTGGGCCTGCTTTTTCTATGGTCCCAGTCTGAGCCCAAGACCGCAGAATGTGTGGCCCATTGCTGCGGTTTGACCCAGCTCCGTGTGATTACTCGCACAGAGCCGGGAGCTGCGCCTATCAGGGATAGGGTGGGGGGAGCGGGGAAATTAATTTAGATTTTTAAAAAGCACGTACCTTTGAACACGACCATTCGTGTGCTCCTGTTTCTTTAAAAATAAAGAAATGGCAAAAATGGCAGGTGTGATGCCTCTCACATGTAAACAGAGGAGGGATCTAGCATTAATCACAACACAAGAGCTTCCCTCCTCCATCGCGGACTATCAGGTAGGTCTAGCTCCTGACTTAGGCCTAATCTATATCAAGCAGGTTATTTCACTATGAAAGCAGTATGAAAGTGGTATATAAAAGGTAGGAGCCACACCAAGCAGGATATAGAGGTATGAAAGTGGTATATGGTATGTGTCAATGGGCCCCAACAGTTGTCAGTGCACTTCAATACCACTACATAGCAGTAGTGTGGCTCCTGGCTTTTATATACTGCTTTAATAATACTTTCATAGTGTAACATCCTGCTTGGAGTAGATTAGGCCTAAGACTGCAACCCCATGCACACTTACTTGGAGTAAGCACCATTGAACACCATGGGACTTACACAGTTTAAAATAAATATGTGTGAAGGTTTGAGGAGGGCAGAGGCAAAGCAAAAAAATCAGGCCTTAGAGGCCTGAAGTTTTTCTGTTGGGAGGGGGTATTCCTGAGAGGAGTAGTTTAATTGTTCTAGTTAAGATTCATTTTTCTGTTTAAGTTTCATTTCTCAAGTTAAGTTTCATTTCTTTAAGATTGAAACAGTACTTTCTCTTTTGGAGGAAGAGGTCTAAAAGGTTGAGAGAGCAGGAAAAGACCAGAGCATGAGGAAGGAGCAGAAAGGAGCAGCCAGGAGAAGCCTAAGTGCAGATAGGGTAAAAGAACTTGCATTTTGCAATGTTTGTTTTCTTCTAATGCCTTTACATCACTCAGCTCTATTGATTAAATACCTTTACTTGTATTTTGGTTGTTTTAATATTCTAGTAAAGTGTTGTATTAAACCTAAATTGTATGGACTCACCCCATGTCTACAGCCTAAACCCCACATTATTGGGAAGGTAAAGGAAGGAAGGTGGGACTCTTAAGGAGGCAAAAGATCCTGAAGAATTTGGTCAGGTGGTCCACATCATAGAAGGAACCCTAGCACATGCATAGGTTTGCAATGTAAACTGCTAATAAAAGTGGTTTCTTTAAGAGAATATGCAATATTGACTTTTTCATAGCTCATAATAGCAATATTATCAGTTCAGGTCTCAGAATTCTTTTGCATTTTTTAAGCACAAAACTATTTGTGACTCTCACATCCTTCAAAAGTCCACTTAACTGTTTTAACAACAGCAAGTATTATTGAGTAATGTCCATCATAAATTTTCCCTCTGACTTCTGTTACAATTGAAAATGTCATCACTTTTGGACATAATTGCTGAGTCTGTTTAACCTGCCACCTTTTTTTCTTTCACCCTTTCTACACCTAAGGATTATCCCAGGAAAATGGAGGGATCATCCCTGCCTGCTCCTGGGATCCCCTGTATGTCATTTGCGTGCACAGGGATGATCCCAGGATGATCCCTGGAAAAAAGGCAGGTGTAGAAATGGCCCTTCTTTCTCTCCCTCCCCCCCCCCCCCCCCGATTAACCACATCACTTGGTAGAAAACTTTTTGTTGGCACTGATTGCTTTTCAAATCATTTACTTTCCTTTGAGATCATTGGTATGCAGTTTATGCCAACAAAATCCATCCATTTAATATGCAGCTATTTGATAGAGGGAAATTATAGCTAAAGGACATCATTTTCTTTTTTTAAAAAAGGCATTTATTGTGCATTGAATAACACATTCTGTAGTAATTTCCCCCCAAACAATCAGAGGCAAAATATCTTTTTAAATGAAGTCTTGATTGGCATGCAGCCCAACCTTCATTGTTGTAAACAATTGTTTATGAGGAGCAAATTTATAGAACCTCTTGACACTAGGAATTAACTTGACATTTTGCAAAAAGGCTTTTTTTTCAATTTTATACTGTATATATTCACAGATGAACATCTACTCTGGCTGAAGGCCAAACTAGGACCATGCATTAGCAAATTATTTGATGTGGTGTCATAAGGATTAGATCAGAAACAAGGATTTGTCTCAATTCAAAACTGATGTGTTTTGGTTTTGTTCTTACAGTCCACTCTTTCTTTAGAAAGCTCAGAGTAGCACACATACCATCCAAGCACCTGTCAGATTAATAGCTAGAGCTGGATAAAAATGTCTCTCTTTTGCAGCCCAATTTTTATGCCATGAAAGGGGTGTGTGACGTTGACTATCTGGGGGAGAGGAGAAATCAGGTGAATTTTGAGAGTATGGGGCAGTACTACCAGAGGCAGTATCAACTATGTCATTCCACTAGTGCAAATGACATTGCACTAGTGGAAACTAGGTTCCAAAACTATACACAAGAGGAGAATCCAAGCATGATTGCACAAGCAGTTGTGCATTAAACTTGTGCAACCACTTGTGCATAATTCTTGTGGTGGATAGTTCAATGACAATGTCAACCCAGTGTGCTGTACAGAAGGCAAACTCCATGTTAGGCACGATTACAAAAGAAATTGAGAAGAAAACTGGCAGTATCCTATTGCCTTTATACAAATCTATGATGTGACCACACTTAGAACACTGTGTACAATTTTGGTCACCACACCTAAACAAAGATATTGTACAGCTGAAAAAAGTCTTCCCTATGAGGGAAGGTTACAAGAGTTTGGAAAAAAGGAGGCTAAAGGAGACCTGATGGAGGTGTACAAAATTATGCATGGTGTGGAGAATGTGGATAGGGAGACATTTTTCTCTGTCTGTCAAAATTTTCTCTCTCTCCCATAGTACTGGAACCCGGGGTCATCCCATGAACCTAATTGGTGGGAGATTCAGGACAGATAAAAGGAAGTACTTCTTCACAGAGCGCATAGTTAAACTATGGAATTTGCAACCACAAGATGTGGAGATGGCCACCAATTTGGATAGCTTTAAAAGGGGATTGGATGAATTCCTGGAGCAGAAGGCTATCAATGCCTACTCAGCCTGATGGCTAAGTTCAACCTCCAGTATCAGAGGCACTAAGCCTGTATACATAACTTGTTGGGGAACATGGATGGGACAGTGCTGTTGCACCATGCACCGCTTGTATTATTATTATTATTATTATTATTATTATTATTATTATTATTATTTATATAGCACCATCAATGTACATGGTGCTGTACAGAGTAAAACAGTAAATAGCAAGACCCTGCCGCATAGGCTTGCATTCTAATAAAATCATAATAAAACAATAAGGAGGGGAAGAGAATGCAAACAGGCACAGGGTAGGGTAAACAGGCACTGGGTAGGGTAAAACTAACAGTATAAAGTCAGAACAAAATCAAGTTTTAAAAGCTTTAGGAAAAAATGGCAACTCATGGGTGAGTGGAGCACCATGTGCTGCTCACTGGGTGTCCGTAGACCATCCAGTGGCTCATATAGCACGCCGAACAGAGTCAGACATCTGGCAGGGGTCTCCCGAGCACCGTATGAGTTGGGTGCAGGTCAGTTCAGCCATCCAGTTCAGACATCCCATGTCTGTTGCAAATACAATTACATGTCAGGTACTAAAGTATTATCAAACATTGACTTCATTAAACACTGTTAACTGTTTGGATAATATACATCAAATACCTGGAGAACAATTGACCTCAGAATGCCCAGAGGAAAATTTTAGGGAACATCATAGTTTCAGATGTAGTCTTTTAGACTGCTTATGACCATTTTATTTCTTAAAGTAGTCTGAAATTAGGATAGTCATACAGCACTTAGAGAGATTAATTCTTCTCCCTGAAGGCTGGTTCTGGGTTGAATAACACCCTTTCAAGATGGGTATTTATAATGGGAATACAGTCTCGAGAATGGTTGTGTAATTTTGATATAAATTTCATTGTATATCACTAGTAAAACATCAAAACTGTTCAGTATGATGAATGATGAAATAGTCAAAGCACAAACATGAATGAGAATTAAACATATTTGTAGTAAAGACTTTCCCCATTTTCATGTCAAATAAGTAAATATAGTTGCAATAAAATAAGCAATTCATTTACTTTTCAGACAGTTTCCTTGGCTTTCTGTCATGTCAGTTGGACTGTTTTAGTAAAAACCCTGGTCATAACTGTGTATGTTCCCACCACCAGCATTCAGAACAATAACAGAATCTTTCAATGTATCAGATTAAGTGTATGTAAGTTGAAAATAGTCTATGAACTAATAATAAAGCTGAGCTTAATGATAGCCCATGGACAGAAAACATTTGTTGTGCTGTGCAACACAAACAAAATGAAACACTACATGGTAAAATGAGGATCTGAAAAGAATGTCGATCTCACCAAGATTTAAGAATGTGTAGCTCACCAAGTTTTAAGTTTCTATGTGCACATATCTAAATATCATATCCACACACATTTGAGCCCAATTTACAAAATGGCTCAAGTGTGAGAAAACAAGTTAAGAGGTAGTTCCTAGTAAAGTTATCATTCAACTCTGGATTTTGGAGGATTTAAATATCTTTCCGAAAGTTCTCCATAACCTAGCTCACAGCATCCCATCGTCCTTCCCCAGTAAGTGAACTGGCCCAAAGTGGACTCACCATAAAGTGAATGAGGGGAGCACCATCCTCATGAAAAAGTATTTAAATACATTTTAATGTGTTGTAACATTCAGAAAAGTGCAAAATCTAGTAGACAGCTAACTGTTATTTGATCAATGCATTAGTTCAAATTATGCAAATTTAGGGTGACTATATGAAAAGGAGGACAGGGCTCCTGTATCTTTAACAGTTGCATAGAAAAGGGAATTTCAGCAGGTGTCATTTCTATATATATAGAAAACCTGGTGAAATCCCCTCTTCATTAAAACAGTTAAAGCTGCAGGAGCTATACTAGAGTGACCAGGGGGGAATCCACATGTCGTACTGAGGCCGCTTCCATACGGCCCCAGTGCACCCCGAAAACGATCATGTAGCTTGCCTGTAAAAGAGACGAGGAGGACGTCCTTGCCACCACCACCCACCTCCCTCCTCGCTGGCTGGCTCGGAGAGCTTGGCAGAAGAAGGCGGGGTGGAGAGCTCTTTCCGCTCCCCACCCCGCCTTCTTCTGCTGAGCTCTCCGAGCCGACCGGTGGCGGCGGCAAGGACGCCTCTTCCTTGTCTCTTTTACAAGCAAGCTACACAATCGTTTTCGGGGTGCACTGGGGCCGCATGGAAGCAGCCTCAGTATGATGTGTGGATTCCCCCCAGATTTAAAAGAGGGAAGGGCACCTGCAGCTTTAAGTATTGTGATGAAGAGGGAATTTCACCAGGTTCGCCATATATACAAATGACTCCTGCTGAAATTCCCTTTTCAGTTCAACTGTTAAAGATGCAGGAGCCCTGTCCTCCTTTTCATATGGTCACCCTAGCAAATTGGAACTTTCTACATAGGTAACTGCTGTGGTGGGACCTGAAAGGGCAAGTTCCCTTGGTTCGCTGAGTGGCGGTCAAAGACTCTCAAGACACAATTTCTCTCATCTTGGAAAAGTTTATTACGAGCAGCCTGCAGTGCTGCAAGGTGGCAAACCCTAGAGGATCTGAAGGACTGCCCACTAGTTGCAGGCAAAGCTAAGATACTTATAGGGTAACATCCTCAGAAGCAACAGCAGAACTTCCTCATATAATAAACCAATCATAATACAGTTTTGCAACACAGTAACCAATGGTAGACAAGGCATTTATGCATGTGCAGAGTGCAGATAATTCTAAGACTAGAAAAACAATATGTAGATGGGTATTGCAATCCTGGAACATCTGTTCTTTTGTGGTTACTACTCTTCCTGTCCTCGCCAGGAGGGTCACACTCTGACTAACGTGTCAACGCTTCTTCTTGGTTGAGCAAGTGTTACTCAATATATTTTCAGTTACAGTTTGGATTAAATTGCTATAGAACTTAATTTCTAATAAAAGGGGCTTACATCAAAACAGGGTGGGCACAGATAAAATAGCCCATTCAAACATTTCCTCAACACTGCCTCCTTCCTCCCACTCCCTAAACATCTTAGAACCATTTTCCCCTACATACTACTTCATCCTCATTCCTGGATTATACATTGTCCCACCCAATGACTGTTCATCTCATGAATTTTAGAAAGAAACAGGCAGCTAATTGTGAGCTAGGACACGTAAGGGCAACCAATATGATAATGCAAACATTTTTGCAGGGATTGCTGAAAAATCTCTTAAAATCCCCCCCAGCACTGTTGAAACGATGCACACACACACAGGGTTTGGGTTGGATCCACCCTTAGTCCTACTTAGAGTAGACCCATTAAAATCAATGAGACTTCAGCTAGTTGTGAGTAAACTTAAGTCCCACTGATTTCAATACGTCTCCTCTTAGTATGATTAGGCTTGGTCAGATCCAAACCACTGTCATCAGTTTAGACTAGCCCAAAACCTGACTTTACTCCAAGGCAGGATCTACACTACTGCTTTAAGATGGTTTATAACAGTAGTGACAACTGTTAGGGCCCAGGACACACCACATGTACAGTTTTCAAAACGTTTTCAGAGTGTCAGATCTTGCTTGGTGTAGATCTGGCCTTTCAAGACATCCACAATGTGATCTCTTTTTATCGTCACCAGAACCCTGATGAGATTTTGAATAACAGCATCTCGCGTGTTCCTTTCCACCATGCTTGAAGAATTTGCTCTGGTGGCAGTAAGTACAGTGTGAGTGCCAGTTGCCATCAATTTGTTCAAAGTCTAATTTCATTCTGTCTTAGAGTAAATCACGCCATGTGAAGACTCCCCCCACCTTCCATTTCTTCTTAGGCATTAATTACATGAGAAATACTTGAAAGGGCTAATGAGGAAAATCAGTGCTTCCCATCTGAAAGGTATAGGATGATTTATGTCTCTCATTACATTTGATACAAAGACCCAAACCTTTGCATTTAAATTATCCTCCTTTGCACACTTCAGATCTCATCAATTAGCAACTTGCAGATAACACTTTCCAAAATGATTGTCTTAATAGTCTTGGTGGAAAAGGACAATCAATGGTGAGAAACACCTGGGATTTGCTTCCATTAAGTAACTCTGACTTCTCACCATTTCTCACCTGCTAAGAAAGTAAAATATATGTAAGTCCTGTACCTTGGGATAACTTTTTATAGATAATGATGTAAATCCTTCAGAAGTGTGAAGGGGTGCCTTCTCTATTAGGTGTGAAATGTGAATGGAATTGCCAATAACTTCTAAGTAAAGGAGCAGTTATGGAAATCTACTATTAACTCAAGGGTGATGAGTCTAATCACATAAAATATACCTTTTGACGTGTGTGTGTGTGTGTGTGTGTGTTGGCATGATGTAATTTAAGCTACATAATTGCAGCTGGGTTCACATGGATGAAGCACAATCTTATGAAGGTTAACTCAGTATTCGTAGGGTGACCATTTGGAAAGGAGGACAGGGCTCCTGTATCTTAAACAGTTGCATAGAAAAGGGAATTTCAGCAGGTGTCATTTTTTTGCATGCAGCACTTAGTGAAGTTCCCTCTTCATCACAACAATTAAAGCTGCAGGAGACCTGCCCTCTTGGCCAGCTAATGGCATGCTGTGCACTTTCTGGAGGCCTTGGAAGCACTCAATGCTGAGCTCTTGCTGGGCCGGCTCAGTCAGAAGTGGGGCAGTGCTTGGTGAGTTCCCAGGGACCTCGCCATTCATTAAGGGTAAGCTTAAGTCATTTTATTTGTTTATTTACTTATTTGTAAATAATAATAATAGTCTGTGGAGACTTTTAATATAAATGTTTTCATATGATACAACATATCTCCAAGAGATAGACTCCTGGCAGTTTTTTCACTAACTGAGCTTATAAGCTTCCCACCAGATATACAGAAAACCACCATCAAGAGAATTATAAGGGAGGTCATCACTCAAAAGGACCTAAATTCTGCTTATATATACCCATGCGCACCATTATATTTTAAACTCAAAGAGGCTCACGAATGTGCAAATTGCTTTAACAATTTAACATTTGTACAACTTCGGAAATCTTTCACAGAGTTAAGGCTAAATATGATGGATGCTGCCTATAGAGATGGGAGACACGGGGGCGTCCCAATAAATGAGCATACTTGCATTTGTGGTCGCCCTGAGCCAGAGGACCTTGTCCATTATGTTTTGCACTGTCCACTAGACAATGACCCAAGGGAACGATTTGTGACAACCTTGATCGAAAATTGTCCTTCCCAGAGCCCACTGGATGTGATTTTTTACCTCCTAGTGGATATGGATAAATACGTCACTTGGCGTGTAGCTCTGTTTGCCACAGCTGCCAAAAAGATCAAAAAGAAATACATAGCAGAGATAGCCGTGAATTGTAGAGGAGATGATTGCATTTGACCACATCTGATTTACATCATCTCACTTATGGATCAACGGTGACACACTATTTTATACTAGTTTAGTATAAAATACTATTTTTATACTATTTTATTTTATACTATTTTTATAAATGCTGTATATCTATATTACGTCTATATGCATATGTTTAACTTCTGTAAACTCTTTGTCTTTCCATATTTGTTGCTGATTGTACTGTTGTTGTGTTGTTTGTTTTATGCAAAGGTCATTGGCCAAAAGCAATCAACTTGACTGACTGACTCCTGGCAGTTTTAAGTGCCATTCCCCTATCATAAGCTTAATGCATAGTATTTTCTGCTTCTATTTATTTGTTTGTTTAATATTATTGCTGTTTTACTAATGGTATTTTCTTGCTTTGACTTCTTAGTTCTTAATGCTGGTTTAGTATTGGAAGCCACCTCACATATTTTTTTAAATTGAAAAGCAGGGTAAAAATATAAATAAATGAAGCATAAAATTAAAATATGTGTAGTTAAGGAGGCAGTAATGAAGCAATTCATTGAGATGGCATACATACCCAACAGGTGGTGAATGTTTTTTTTTTCTTTGCAGCCTCCTTGTGGGGCCAAATATTATGTCACAGGAAAAACAGCTGTTGCATGTCATGTCATTTCTTATTCGTCTTTTGCCAAGGACCGTGGGCAGTGTGGTGGGTGCTCCCGTGTCCTCAAACAGGCACAGAGCTGTGTGAGGTGGCTCTGTGCCCATCAGGGGTGGGGTGGGGACAGCATTTTCACCATCCCTTGGATGGTGGCATTGAGTTCCCCAGGTTTTTTTCCTGTTTTTTTTTAATTTACTCTTGTGCAAGATCACAACGACTCTCCTTAAAAGAGGGGTGGGGAGGGGTGTGCCATGCCAGAACGTCCGTGTTAGCTTCTGGGATGATGGCTGGCGTATGGACCCAGAGGGAGGATCCCAGAAGTGGTAAAGTCTGTGATCCTCCCCTCTGAGTCCCGGAAGGCTCATAGGTGTAGATGAGCCCTTAGTCTACCAACTCCCCCATAATATTTATGATGCATATAAGCACATAATAGTATTTATGATACATATAAGTACATAATAAGCTGACTTGTTCTAACAAAACAAAATAAAATTTAGCTTACATGTGAACATGCTGAGTCAGGACAGTAAAACTGATACATTTCCATTACTATCATACCACAAGCTGGGAGGGAAACTGATCTAAAAAAATGTGAAATTTGTTAGTTTGGGATTCAACAGCTAGGGAAACATCCATGCATCCAATTTCCAGAGGGTAGCCATGTTAGTCTCTTGCAGCAAAATCAACATAGAGTCTTGTGACACTTTAAATATGAAAAAAGTAGTAATTCTGGCATAGGCTTAAATATTCTGTAGTCTACTTTATGAGATGCATGGAATATTATGCAGAGTTTCAGACTTTTTATACAATGCACATGGGATGTGTGTGTGTGTGTGTGTGTGTATGTGTGTGTGTGAGAGAGAGAGAGAGAGAGAGAGAGAATGCATGTGGGAAAGAATTGTAAACACTGAGGTCAGAAGGAAATACAGTGCAGAAAGTACTGATGGTGAGAATCACATTATTAAGCAGTCATTTTCAGTGTAGCTCTTGCGGATAATAAACACCCTGTTGCTAAGTAAGCCAATTAACTCACATGGCAATGATAGGAACTCAGCTGCAGATCTATGTCCAAGACCGACTTCCATAGCTTAATATTGCTTAAAAGAATATATTGCTTTGTAATGATCCCCGAGGAAGAAGATGCAGAGAACGTATTTTCTGCAGTCCTCCCTGCTCATATTATTGCTTCCATGATCTATTCTATCATTTTCATAAACTCAGATATTTGGACTGGGCTGTGATCCAAAGCCCTTGTTTGGTATGAAGTTCAATTGCAAAGAGCAGGCCTGATTTGCCTGTAAATGCCTTAAGGATTTGGGGGTGCGGGGGGGGGGGGGGGGAGGGATTTCTGATAGCAGTGTAAGAGATTTGGATGTGCTGAACAGCCATCACAGATCAAACACCCGAGGCATGACTTTTATCACTTCAAATGCAGGACTTTTCAATTGAAGGCAATTCTCATGTTCATCTCCAGGCAACAAGCGATGCAGCTGCAAGCACTATGCCACTCTGTGATGTGCATGCATGTGGGAGCTGGCTTTAAGAGGATTTAAGCAGCCTAACTATGGCAAGATAAAAGTCCAAACTGGTCCAGTTTCAAGTTACACAAAGGCTTTTTGAGGTCCAAATGGTGCATGGAAAATGTTTTTTTTCCCCTTCTGTCACATTTGAGGCCCAGGCATAGGAGCCATGTCCTAGTAGTCAAACAGGGCTGGTAGACCCAGTAGTAGGTGGATTTTAGGTAGACAAGCAGGAGTGGGAGAAAACTGCTTTACATTGGGACTGGCAATAAAGTCATCAGAACAATGGAAAGAGCACAGGAAGCTGCATGTAGGAAACATTTAGTGATGCTCAAGCAACCCCAACCCCAAAAGCTTTCTGAAATAAGGATTCAAGGATGCAAGGAAGGAGTATAGCACAAGACGAAAGTAAATGTGACATGCAATTGCATGTCTCTTTACATCAACAGTCTTTTCTTTTTTAAAAAGTTGCTTTGGACATCTGTAATTTTGGTGGAAGGAGGTGCTGCTTATCATTTCCCCTTACCTGTTGTTTGCTTGCTCAAAACCACCTCTTTCACAAACAGAAACGCAGCTGGGGGCCATTCAAAGTGGACAGATAGCAGGAAGAAAATGGGCCAAGCAGCCCAGTTGCTCTCAAAGTTTTTATTAAACAAACAAACAAAAATTGGGGTGGGGGGAATGCATAGATGCATCTAATTTAGCCCTCATGGGTTGCCTTACCGTGACATGTTAGTCAGTCTCTACAGGCAAGCATGGCTTGAGAGCTTGCTTCCAAACTAAGTCTTCCCCATGCTTCTGGCATGTTGAGAGTTGCAACTAACTCAACATCCCCTCAAAAAAGTTTTTTTTTTTTTTTGCTTCTCCTTGTTAGTAAGTCACTGCACAGACTTTTGTGAGTTTGTCCTCTTTCCTTGACAGTAGCTGCTTTTCCCTGCTCTCCCCCTGACATCTGCAGACAATAATAGTAATCTTGATATATTTGTTCAATCTGACATGAAAAAACAACACCCTGGGGTTTCCTCATGAGTAAGTCAGTGGTAGGGTGACCATTTTAAAAAGAAGACAGGGCTCCTGTATCTTTAACACTTGCATAGAAAAGGGAATTTCAGCAGGTGTCATTTGTATATATGGAGAACCTGGTGAAATTCCCTCTTCATCACAACAGTTAAAGCTGCAGGAGCTATACTAGAGTGACCAGATTTAAAAGAGGGCAGGGCACCTGCAGCTTTAACTGTTGTGATGAAGAGGGAATTTCACCAGGCTCCCCATATATACAAATGACACCTGCTGAAATTCACTTTTCAATACAACTGTTAAAGAGGCAGGAGCCCTGTCCTCCTTTTCATATGGTCACCCTAGTCAATGGTAAGTAAGTGGCTATCAGTGGCACCATTCAGCTTGCCAGAAGCATGTGTGAAGAAAACGAAGGGGGGGGGGGGCTAAACCAGCCCTTGTATTAATAACAACATGTTTGGGGCTAAATATATGAATGTATGTATATTTCAAATACTCCCAATAAGAAATGTCCTCCTGTTAAAGATCAAAGCTCCTGTATATTATGGATAGGGATGTATGGATTGTGTAAAATCTGTTCCATCTGTGTTTTGCTGGGTACCTTTCATTTCATCGATTGCCCATTGACAAAAGTGGATATTTTTTAGGCTCTGAATTTTCAAATTTGCTAGTGCAAAAATGTGCAAATTCCCCTCAAATGCACATATTCCCTTAAAATGTGCATTTTCACTCTTTATCCTATTAAGGAAACACACATTTTTGTATAGGGGATGTTTTGCATATTTTTCTAAGATGAAATTGGTGCAAAATTCCCAAAATTTGAAAAACCATCCCACAAGTCTACGAAATCCACCTGACATGGAAGAAGCCGATCCACAGCTCAGTCTGTGGGTTAGACTCATAAAAATCAAAACTCAATTGGTTCCATTTTGGATTTCTCCAACATCCCTTTCTATGGGTTAGATTGCCCATCTACCTCAGCTAAGCACATATTCTAATTAGACTGACTGTCTATTTCAGTTAAGGATCAGATGTAGTAGTGTGTTGTTTAGAAATTATTGATTGTCTTTGAAACATCACCTTTTCTTCTTGTAGTTATCAAAAGCTCAATAGAAATGCCTTCAGCTCAAAGGTGAATTTCAAAACAAAACTAAACAAAGAAACTGTCTTGAACCTGATGCTATAACAACTACCAGCTAACCAATTACTTGCTCAATCGATTTGGATGTGATAATTAATGAATGAGGCAGTAAACTTTTTTGAGAACTCTTTTTTTTAAAAAAAAGAGACAAGAGCGACAAACTCCAAAGAGAGAACATTTCTTCAATGATGGCTCTCCTATGAATGCTGTGATACACAGGCCTAATTAAACAGGAGCTCATTTAATTAATTCTATTCAAAGTAATTGCTGTTGTAATTCTTCAGGGATTAATGCAGGAAGAAATTAATTGTTTATATTATCCTGTTGGCAGCAGCATTAGTATAATGTAAATCTAGTTTTCCACAAAGTGTGTGTTAAGTGTGTGTGTGAGGGGAGGAAGAAGGGATGAGCTGATTGTCAGTTTTGACTTCATATCATGTTGCTGAAGGTGGATTCACACATTCTTGCATCCAGGACATCCCAGTTTCTGTCCCCAACATCTCTTGGCAAGGTTGAGAATGACTCCTGTCTGAAAACCTGGACAACTACCATCACTCACTGCAGGAAATACTGACATAGGTGGACCAACGATCAGAGCTGCTGTAAGGCATCTTCTTATGTTCCTGTTCTCCCAGTGTTCCTAGATTCCACTATATCCTGGTGAGGATATGCTTCCATGAGTAGGGATAAATGAATCTGTCAAGCTTGATCTCATTCAGGCGTCCATTTTTTTCACTGCAAGCCTCATTCCATCCCAGTTCTGCATTGTGTTGTTGTTGTTGTTTTTCAAACGTGCACATTTATGAACATTTTGTTTTTATTTCTGAAACCTGTCGCAAACTCAGAAATGCAGGGCTTTCTGGTTGCAAGTTGCATTCAGGTCCACGCTCAAACTGGGCAATCTCAAATTAAAATGCAAACCAAACACGTGTTTCACCCATCCTTATACTGGAGCTAGAAATTGTTGGATTGAGGAAGGGAGAAGGCATCCACACTAGCATAGACCTGATTCCCCGCACCGTTTTATGGCCATCTAAAAATAAACCCTTGCACCCTCATTGCTAAACAATATACCACCATGATCATGCAAATTGATATCAGGAATTATGAAGGTGTGAATTCCCCCTTGCCAGGCTCAGGTGCTCATCCATCACTGCTGCCATCCGTGAGTGATCCCTGGGGCATGCGAGCCTCTTCTAAGGCCCGGCTTGGCTCTGAGAGCATTCAGGAGATGCTTGTGAAATTGCACACTTCCCCCTTCTGTCTTAATGACAGCTCTCATTGGCACAAAAGGGGGAAGTGTGCAAGTTTTGGAAGCTCAGGAAATTGTATGTTTCTCGCCCCCCTAAACACACACACACACACCAGTGTGGACCTTGGAGGCCCTATTGATGTGGGGGCAAAAGTGCAGATGGAGTATTAACACCTTTACCTTGGCATCAATGGGTGCAAGGCCCCCACTGGTGCAGGGGGGGAATACATGATTTCCCAAGACTCCAGAAATTATGCATTCCCCTGTTGCATTAATTGCAGCCACCATTCATGTGAAAGGGGGGATGTGCAGTTTCTGGAGTCTCTGGAAATTGTGCACTCCCCCTTTTTGCACCACCGGTGACTACCATTAATGCGGAAGGGCTGTGGGCAGCTGCTGAGCATTTGTGAGGCCTCTCAAGTGCTTGGCAATGGTCTACGCTCACAGCTGGAATCACCCGACAGGTTCCGGTGGGGGACGTGGGACGTGCAGGTGTGTGTGTTCCATTGGCCTCCTGGACTCAGTTGAGTACTTGTGACAACCCTATCCATGGATTTTCTGTGTCAGGCATTATTTCCTTCGTATGACTTCATCGCTAAGCCTTCTTGAGCAACATTCCAAAGAATATTTTATAAATGGCTGTGCATTGCTGTTCTAAAACTTATAATACATTAAAGGAAAGCTAGCATGGAAATACACAATATTAACACGGACGTTGGAGAAATCTGCAATGGATTCAAATGAGTTTGGATTTCTATGGATCTCACCAGCAAGAAAAATCACAGGTTCACCCCCATTCACCCCTGGATGCCAATCCATAGACCCCAACGTTTGGCCATGCTGTCATGTTGTATACGCCTGTAATGTTGCATACATTTCTTCTTTAAGGCTGCCATTTATTCAAAAGGTCATTTATTGATGTGAATAAGTTCCTATTTGCATGGAAAATGGCAGTGTGCTGAGGGAGCAGGCAGCTGCACCTTGCTGCTAATTGCTCACAGTCTGCCCCACACCACTTATTGGGGGGGCAAGTAAGTGGCTGGAGCTCAGCAAGTGGCATGCAGGGTGGACACGGGGTGGTGTGTCAGCTATTTTTCTGAGTCAAGTAGATTCTGTGGAGTTGGGGGCTGATTTTTTTGTTTTAACTTGGTGGAGAATTAACTCTAATTCACATTAACCAATGCACATTAGTGTATTTGTGCTAATATGAATTAGCACAAGTCGAATGAAATTCTGGTTTAAAAAAACAAAATAAAACCTCATTCCATAAATGAACTGATGACAGAATTAATGACTCCTGACAATCACAAAATAGATGGAAGGGATTTAACAAAATCCATGCATCCTTAATACTGACTAACTCACAATACTAGGGACCTGTAGAAGGTAGCGTGGGCAAGAAGAGGCAGTTTATGATGTAGGCCCTGTCCTTACACTCACCAAGCTGGTGACCATTTTTGAGAAGGGAGTGGCATCCTTCTCCTGCACACTGAGGCATGAATGAGGCCTATACTCCAAATGGAGGTCCATGAAGATGATAGTCTGATTTGAGTGATCTTTACCTTCGCTTGAATCAGGTGGTGGCACGTTATGAAGGGGCTTTATGACGGGGTGGCACTGGCTACTTAGTGTACAAATTGGCCCATAGGCAGGGTTTGGTGGCTGTGGAAATAATGTAGGGGTTTCTTCACTTGTTATTTGATAATGTCTATGGCACCGAGTCTTATTGTGAAATTCCCAAAGGTTCCGAGCAATAAGATTTTAAACAAAGGAAAAGTAAATGAAAAAGCAGCTCAAATTGCAATGCCTTGTTTGTTCTTTCTTGAATATATATAATAAGAAGCTGGCCTTAGCAGAAATCTGGATCAAGAGAGCCATTCATTCATCTCACACTGCACACAGCAGCACCATGGAGAGCAGCTGTTGTCAATATAGACTTTGAACAGCTTAAAAATACATGTGCGCAGCTCACAGGATTCAGTTTTGGACAGATATCATATGCTGTTTTATTTGAAAGCCACAGATTAATTTTGGGAATGTGCCACAGTTAATCACCTCAGGAAATGCACAAAAGAGCTCATGCGACACATGCTGCATTTCTGCTTCTTTAAACTGGACCATTTCCTGAGATCAATTTATTTATGAAATATCCATTTAAGCATTGTCAGATATCTGTTGAATTCCAGAAGATCAAAGATGATTTATGAAGCACAGAGACACTAGCCCTTTAGAAATGGTTGGTACTTTACATGGGGTAGTGCCATGCTATTTGGAAAAGAGAAATACTATGTGTGCATGTGTCTACATAACCCCAAGTGCTGTTTACAGTTTAGCAGGCATTGTTAAAAAGTAAGTTTTCCAGCATTCTTTTCTTCCATTCCTGATTTATAGATGGAGAACTAGTGCAATGTAATGATACATGATTTGTGTATGATGCAAATTAGTGAATACCCAGAAAAGCTGTGATCCCATGTTATCAGTGGTCAGTTCCAGGAAATGGTTTCTGGAACTGTTGGACAGACCAACGTGAACACCATGGAAGCCAGTCTGAGTTTTCTGAAGAAGTTACACATATCATTATTAATAAATGCTGCACACTTCATTGTTTATAGCCAAAGGCCACAGTAGTGCAGGGCCTACATTACTGTTTTAAAGCAGTTTATAACTGTAGAGAATACTTTTGGGGCCCAGGACACATTCCATATACAGTTTTCAAACCATTTTCAAAGTGTCATATATGGCTTGGTGTAGATCTGGCCAAGGTTTAAAAGCAGCAGTAACAACAATAACAACAACAACAACATGGGGGGTATCTTAGTGTAGAAATGGTGCTCATATCTGGATGAACTGCTACAAGCCTCAGTAGAAGCTGGTGCCCCTGTCTTCTTCTTTTTTTGCAGTATGATGGCCATTATGAAGTTTAGGAGACCTCTGCATATTCCAAAGCAGCCCTCCCTTCTGGCTTACTGCAAATTACTTGATCTCAGAATTAGATGGAGGGCTGAATAATGATGTAGGAGGCAAGTGTAATGGCTTAGCATGTGTACCCATGCACAGAGGATAGAGGGGGGAAGGAAAAAGGCAGAATGACTCTGCATCTGAACCATTCCAAAGCTTCATTAGCAATTAGGACTGAGAGGGGCACAGAGTCCCAGGCAATAGGTTTATGCAATCATGATGAAAAGTGGTGAAACTCACCACACGTGCAGGGATAGGGCTGCACCACCATATCATAATGAAGTTTCTCCCATAGTCATTCATTGCAGCAAGAAAGTTTGTTCATGTGCATACCTAGAATGCCACGCAATTTAGACCCCGGATCGTACATTGTCACATGATGTCCAGAGCAAGACTACTGGTGGCATGACACTATTCCTGTTTGCATTGGGAGTTTCAACATATTTCATAATAACTGAATAGGGCTAGTGTGTCTGCAAAACAATTGATAGATTTATCCATAAGATCTCCATGTAAGGAAGACACCAGGATTGGGAGTGGCAGAGGGAGAAGACAGGATTATTATTTTATTACATTTATATCCCACCTTTTTTCCTCTTTATGGAACCCAGGGCAACATACATACTCCTCCTCCTCTACATTTTATCCTCACAACAACAACAACCCTGTGAGGTAGGCTGGGCTGAGAGTCTGTGACTGGCCCAAAGTCACCCAGTGGGTTTCTATGTCTGAGTGGGGACTAGAACCTGGATCTCCCGACTCCCAGTCCAACACTTTAGCCAATACACATTGGAAATGAAAGCTGTAGCTTCAAATCCATTTCTGTCTTACTGCACTCTTTGTGACTTTGGTGTCAACTGGGCACCAAATATATATACTTGTGTGCGTGTGTTGAATTGGTTTTCATTCATCAGAAATCCCTACCTCCTGTATTTTTGTGACTTTGGTGCCAGCATGGCACCAAAATAATGGTTTTTAAAAAGCCTTAGTCTGTTTTTCATTCTTCCACACCTATTCTTCTGAAATTTTGCTGTGGGAGGCACAAACTTTGGATTTATGAACTGAGGTTTAGATTCAGCCCTGAGGTACATCATGCTATTTTCCAAATTGCTAAATCAAGGTCTGAACTGAATCATCTGGTTGCTGTACACCCTTACTAAAGAAATACGATTGCATGAGTTACTCGTATTTCTATTAAAGTGTTGTGGTTTATCAAAATGATGCAGGGTTCTTCTTCTTCTTCTTCTTCTTCTTCTTCTTCTTCTTCTTCTTCTTCTTCTTCTTCTTCTTCTTCTTCTCCTCCTCCTCCTCCTCCTCCTCCTCCTCCATCTCCATTTCTTCATTATACAAGTCTCCATTTAGAACAAAGACTGATTATCCTTTCCGCCCACCCCCCTCTCCAGCCATACAGTATTTGTTTTATGGATAGTTGGTGAGGTCCAAATGGTCCTGTGCCCTGTGCAAGGTTATTGAAAACATCCATCCATTTGCATTTTCTGTAAACACTGCATCAGGGTACAATTTGTTCAGAAAAATACAGAGCTCTGCAGCTGCTAAAAGTTTAATAATCAAAAGAAATGCTAGTTGCACAAGGGTAAAATATGCTCATCAACATTCATATATAAGCTGATTGACTAACATAGCTCAGAAAGTACTGAAAGTTGGAAGAGTTTTGAGCTTTTTATATAAAGGAAGTCACTCTTTCATATTAAAAACAGAAGGCTTTGTTGCTGTCTTTGCATTTTTAGACATGTCCTTTATTATTATTTTTAAAATGTGCGAACTTGCCTATCATGGATATTGATGTTGTTTCCTTTCTTGTAGCAATGAATCCACCAGGGATAAAGAGCCTAAGGCTGCAGCAGTCAGATATTCATTTACAAGGGAGTAAGCCCCATTGAACTCAAAGGGACTTACTTCTAAGTAGGCATGTATGAGATTGTGGGCTGCCTCCTAGAAGATGTTGGGATAATGAAAATGGAATGAACACATCTTTCAGGGAGATTAAAGGATGCAAATGGAATTAGCACATTTTTCAAGGAGAAAAAGAAAATGGCAGTGATACAACCAGATGAAATGTTTCTTCTTTGGTAGCCCAATCAGAGATCCTCTTCTCTCCCCTCTCTCTCAGGTTCACTTGCTCATAGGGGCAAGGTGGGGCAGCTTCCCCCCACCCCAGATTCCAGTTATGACATTAGAAGAAACAGAAGACAATGAAGAAAAAGAACAGAAAACAAACACATTAGTATTAATTCACAGTCCCTCCATTTCCCCTTCTCAAGCTTGGTCAATTTCAAAATTCTTCTTCTCCCATCTTTTATTTTCTGATTCTATTCCAGGGTGGTATATTAATTTTTCCTATTTCATTCGTTTATAATCTTCTTTTCATCAGACTCACACATTTCTAAAAGCTTCTGCTAAAGTTATTCTGTTCGATTCTTCTTTCATATACTGTCATGTATCACATTTCTATACCATCCCGTAGTCGAAGCTCTCTGGGCAGTTTACAAAGATTAAAACATTAAACATTAAAAAATCGATATACAAAATTTAAAGCCATAAAAGCATAAAAACAGTCAACATATGAAGAAAATATCTATTATTATTTAATAATAATATATTCTATGTATTTTTGCCAGTCCTTAAAAGTATATCTTTTCTTATTCCTCAATGCACTCCTAATGCACACTGGGTTTTTGTGGCTTAACTCACACCCCTGTAAACATGCATAGGATCAGGCTCTTAATGTTGGTTCGTGAAAGGACCATAAATCTCTATGCTTTTACCCCCCAAAGACTGGGAAAATGCTGAAAGGGAACATAAAGGAAAGGAGGGTTGGCTGTCACATTATATGTCAGCAGTCAAAACAATCACTCCATGTTTCAAATGTATGCATGCTGTTAGACACATTTGGAAGGATCTACAAATACAAGAATTGAAATGTATGGATTTCAATCATAAATTGCATCCAGTCCGAATTCAGTCCAGATGGTATGAGCTGGTATAATCCAGATTTTTTAAAAAAGGAAATGGAACAAATTCTTCTTACATCCCTAGCTGAGGGGAGACAGGACCCAATCCCAGCTTCACAAAGCAGCAGCAGCATATGGAGAAAGTGATGGTGGTTTCTTCTAGGGATGTGCTCCGCTTCTCTTCGGTTCAGAGAAGCAGGAGCGAGGCGGCCTAATTCACCTCCGAAAAAGGCGGAGGCGAAGAGAGTCAGGGGGGCTGCAGATTGAGGCGAACAGGATCGCCTCAATCCAGAGCTTCGACTGCAGGTAAGTGGGGGGGGGGACTAACCTGGTGCTGCTGGCGCTGCCATCCATGCGGCGGCAGCGGCAGCACCAGTTAAGGGAGCAGGGAGGAATGACACTTACCTTCCTCCGTCGCGGGCTTCAATTGAGGCCCCGGTTGAAGCCGGAAGTGAAGGCCGAGGCCCCTTCCTGCTTCAACCGGGGCCTCAATTGAAGCCTGCGATGGAGGAAGGTAAGGGGGTGGGGGCCTGGTCTACCTGGCGCCGCTGCCATCCAGGCGGCGGTGGCGGCAGCACCAGGTATGGGAGCAGGGAGGAGGGACGCTTACCTTCCTCCATTGCAGGCTTCAATTGAGGCCCCAGTTGAAGCCGGAAGTGAAGGCCGAGGCCTCTTCCGGCTTCAACCGGGGCCTCAATTGAAGCCTGCGATGGAGGAAGGTAAGGGGGCAGGGGCCTGGCCTACCTGGCGCCGCCGGCGCTGCCATCCATGCGGCGGCGCTGGCGCCAGGTAAGGGAGCAGGGAGGAGGGACGCTTACCTTCCTCCATCGCGAGCTTCAATTGAGGCCCCGTTTGAAGCCGGAAGTGAAGGCCGAGGCCTCTTCCAGCTTCAGCTGGGGCCTCAATTGAAGCCCACGATGGAGGAAGATAAGGAGGTGGGGTGGGTGGGTGGGTGGCTTATCTTGCGCCACCGCCGCCGTCCATATAGTGATGGGGTGAAGCTGGATCTCGCTCCGCAAAGCGGAGCAGGAGACGGGCGGAGTGGCATGAAGGGGATCGGGCCCGATCCGGATTTTCCTGATCGGGCCACGAAGCGGATTGGGGGGTCCGTGCACAGCCCTAGTTTCTTCTATGTTAGGATAAAACTAACTGAACAGTGCATATATTTATAATGTCTTCTTTTATATATAGAATATGTTATACCTATATTTATATATGATTTTTTCTCCTGCAGATTTAATAGAAATTGGGGGGGGGGACTTCTGCACATTCTGCTTCAGCAGGACAGAATAGACTTATAAATGAACATATGTGAAATTGATATGGACTATAAGTAAACAGACCTATCATCTCTGGGCTCATCTACAACAAGCAGGATATTCCACAATGGAAGTGGTATGAAAGTGGTAGGCATGTGCTCCGCTCCGATTAGAAGAGCAGAAGCAGGAGTGAATTGGCCTGCTCCGCCTTGCCCAGAGGTGGAGTAGAAGCGGACCGCGGACCCCTAGAAGCAAGGCGAAGAGAAGCGCCCATTTTCGGAGTGCTCCGGTTTCCGCGGTCCGATCCGATCGCCATCTTGAAACATTTCGCCCATAGGATTGCATTGCAGAAAAGAAAGGGGGATAACTGTTTTGTTTTTGAAGCTATCATTCTGAAAATTCTTGTGCTTGGAGAGTAGTGGATGGGGGTCATTTTGAGCCTACTCTCAGCTTTCTGTGTGCTGCGGTTCGTGTGCTAGAATTTTTTAAAAAACCGGCGGGAAAATACCTTTTCCGAAGGGCTGAGGGGCAGAGTCAACTCCCGGTCATGATCACATGATCCCAAAGTTGGAGGAGGGGATAGGCAAAATGGGTAACTTGGGATTCTGGGAACTTCTCTTTCTTAGTCTGAACGGACTTTTCCCAGTGTTTTTTAAAACAGAAGCCCCACCAAATGCACAAACACAACCTGAAATCATATACTAAGCCAATAATAAGAGATAGAAACACAGCACTGCTACCCACTCTAACTTTGGGGAACAACTGAAAAGATGTGGTGCAAGGGGATGAGCTCCCCTAGGGCATCCCATGTGGACGTGCCCCACTCTCTCCTGTACTTGGAGGGCAATCAGAGCCCTCCAAAGAGAGTAACTCGGTGGAGCAATGCCTATCATGAGTTGAAGTGAGAGTTCTACTCCTCAGAGCTCTCGTGGTGAAGCAATGGCTTTCATGAGTTGAACTGGCAGCTGCTTCCCCCTCCCCTGGGCACGTCCCCCTATTGCTGGTAAAAGACAGATATAGCCTTTTTTTAAAAGTTCTTCTTGTTGTTTATTCAGCAACACTGCTGCTTTTAATTCCACCCCTCCTTTGTTTATTTATTTATTTATTCCATTTTATATGCATTACTGGCTTATCCTTGGCTCACTTCCTTATGCCCCCAGAAATGTCTGCTGCCTGCCTGCCTGCCTTCCCTCTCTCCTCCCCTGCCCGCCTCGCAGGGATGTTGTGTGTGTCTGGCTT
Organism: Elgaria multicarinata webbii; assembly: GCF_023053635.1. Classification (NCBI taxonomy): domain Eukaryota; kingdom Metazoa; phylum Chordata; class Lepidosauria; order Squamata; family Anguidae; genus Elgaria; species Elgaria multicarinata. The sequence continues at coordinate 25,057,173 of NC_086176.1, forward strand.
TGACTCAGGGGAGAAGTCCTTCCTGCGCTCACTTGGAGTTTTGGAAGTTCCAAATCCATTTTTCAAGTGTGGAAGAAGATTCATATAGGTTTATCTCTACTCCCCAATTCATGGCATGTTGGAATTTCCTTTGAAATGGCCCCATTGAGATGTCTGCAGGTTTAAGCCCCGCCAAAAAACAGGGGATGATGGGACTGCCTTGAGTCTGGGGATGTGTGTGTGTCCCTGGATAAGCTATCATGGTGGTGAGTTTGAGGTTTTTAACGTGCAAATTGACGGAGCTATCGAAAGGGGTGTGAATGGGGTGTTGGATTTTCATAATTTCCCCCAAAATCAGGGGATGATGGGACTGCCTTGAGTCTGGGTGTGCGTGTGTATCCCTGGATAAGCTATCATGGTGGCGAGTTTGAGGTTTTTAACATGCAAATTGACGGAGCTATCGAAAGGGGTGTGAATGGGGTGTTGGATTTTCGTAAATTCCCCAAAATTCAGGGGATGATGGGATTGCCTTGAATCTTGGTGTGTGTGTGTATACCTCCATGAGGTGTCATGGTGCCAAACGTGAGGTTTCTAACTTTCACAGAAAAAAAGTTGTATACTTTTTAAGCTTACTGCAAGCCTTTGGGGGGGGAAACGGAGCTCCGATCCAGATCCGGAGCTCCGCAGCGGAGCGGAGCGGGCATGGGCATAGCGGGGGTGGAGCAAAGCGGCAGATCTGGAAGTGAAGCAGAGCGGGGGGTCCATGCACACCCCTAGAAAGTGGTATATAAAAGGCAAGAGCCACACTACTGCTTCATAGCAGTATTGAAGTGCACTAACAACCATTGGGGCCCACTAACACATACCATGTACCGCTTTCATACCACTTTCATAGTGTTATATCTTGCTTGGTGTAGATGTTTCATGGGCCCCAACAGTTGTCAGTGTTCTTCAATATCACTATAAAGCAGTAGTGTGGCTCCTGCCTTTTATGTACCACGTTCATCATGGAATATCCTGCTTGGTATAGATGAACCCTCTGTTGTTATGGCATTGGCTTTCATGGACTAGAGTCCACTTCGTTAGATGCATGAGGTGTTATCCTCAGTTGGCAAGTATATATGTATATAATTTACCAAAGACATGTCAACAGTGGAGCCAAATGCCAATGAAACACAAAAATTACCGTCTGTGATTATTTTGTATAAAGCTAGAGGAGCAAAGTGACAACTCACAACGGAAGTAATTTGTGACCCTAGCATGGCTATGTTAATTAGTGGGATGGGAAACAAGGCATTAAATGTTTATGCCTTGATATTTAATGTTTAAATTGCCAGAATCCTCTATAGTTGTAATTTCCAGGTTATGAATTCTTGTAACATCAGCTTTATTTGTGATGAGGTCAGATCACCTTTCTGAAAGTGAAGTCTTTTTCAATTTGCTTCATTTCCTGAGTTGAGATTTTCCTTTGGACTCCTAATAAATTGAGTCAGGCCTTAGCTAGACCTAAGGTTTATCCCGGGATTGTCCCGGGGTCATCCCTGTTCATGTAAATGCCACACAGGATATCCCAGGCGCAGGCAGGGACGACCCTGGGTAAAGCAGCAGTTTCTGCAGCTGAAACTCTCCCCACAGCCTGAGTTCGATCCCAGCAGAAGCTGGTTTCAGGCAGCTGGCTCAGGTCAACTCAGCTTTCCATCCTCCCAAGGTCAGTAAAATGAGTACCCAGTTAGCTGGGGGAAAGGTAATAACGGCTGGGGAAGGCAATGGCAAAGGCCTGCCAAGAAAATGTCAGCGAAAGCTGGCGTCCCTCCAAGAGTCAGTAATGGCTCAGTGCTTGCACGAGAGGTTCCTTTCCTTTCCTTTCCTTTCCTTTCCTTTCCTTTCCTTTCCTTTCCTTTCCTTTCCTTTCCTTTCCTAGCTAAGGCCTAAGACACCTTACTACAGGGGTGTTGATTTGCAAACTCAAATAGTGCTAGTGGAGCTCCACCAAATATTCCTGTTGTGCAAGCGGTTGCCCATTACACTTCTGCAACCAGTTGTGGAAGCAGCTGGACAACCAGTCGCACAATGGCAAGTGGCATGCACAAGCAGTTGTGCAAGCAGTTTCACAATCAGTTTCACAATGGCAAGTGGAACTCACAAGGGGTTGCCCAGTGGGTCGCACAAGAGTCATGTACAATCAGCTGCACAACAGGTTGCAGAAGCGTAATGCATGAGCTCTTGCACAACTGCACTTGTGCAAATGCAACTTTGGTTGGATTCTCCTACTGCACATTGTTGATAACCTAGTTTCCTCTAGTGAAATGCAATTTGTGCTAACAGAATGAAACAATTAGCTGCTGCCCACTACCAAAATTATATGAAGTTCCAGTTTATATATTCCCCAAGGGGCATGTGAAGTGAACAACTTCTCCATGTTTGGATTCTACATCACTTCAGTAATGTCCCAAACGTGAAGCCCATTGAGAGGAGACTCTTCTATAGTTAGAATCCCCATCATTCGCCTGATTCAACTCGATCTTTGGTTGGATCTAGGTGAGTTGTGTGTGTGGGGGGGAAACATTTTTAATAAAGTTTTGTATGATGAGTTTGAATTTATGGACCAAAAAGCAGAATAGAAATCTAAACAATAAACAAGTAAATACAGAAAAATACAGCCAGTAGTGTGGGAACCAGTCATGCAGAAGCTCCTCCTACACAAATCCATTTTCATGCCCTCTCCAGACCTTGTAGGTCACATATCTCATCATGTAAACAGTTGGATATAAGTCTTCAACCCTATGAGGCAAGTTATATTTTATGTGGTGGAAAATCATAGAATCTTATCAGTTTTTTTATTACTATTCTGAATATAGATCTAAGCTGAAATGACACATATCTGGCAGCTCAATATTTTAATCCTTTCTAGGAACAAGGTGTTCAACAATATAAAATGTTGAAATTATGTTCCAGAGTCAATACCTTTCCCAACCCATACAAATGTCAGAGAAAAGAGATAAGTTGTAAGTTCTCTAAAATGGGAACCTGCACCACTGTGGGGTGGATTAATGTGTAATAACATGGTCTACGGGGTTTTTTCTTCTTTCAAATATGAAGTATTTACTGTGTGAGTGGGGCCACAGCTAGACCTAAGGTTTATCCTGGGATCATTCAGGGTTCGCCCCTGCCTGAGCACTGGATCCCCTGTATGTCACCTAGATAAACAGGTTTGACCCCTGGACAATCCAGGGATAAACCTTAGGTCTAGCTATGGCCTGGGTAACAGTAAGCTTTTCTGTGAAGTACCTAACCTTCAAATAACGCTGCAGATTACTGTGGCAGGAAGAAAAGTCCTTCCAAAAAGAGACGGGAAATGCAATGTTCTCTCTTACTGTAGCATCTTTCAAGTCAATCCTTAATACATTCACATAGTCTTTATGAGGAGAATCAATATGCCACAAGTTCTTTCTCTTTGCAAAGCTCCTGGATGCCCTCTCTTTGGAAGTACGATTGAATTGCCTGTAGTATTGATGTTCCCCTTTGGGTTCTCATAGAGTTAAAGGACAGAGCTTACTACACTCTCTCTTCCTATAGACTACAGTTCCTTCAGACCAGTTTTTCCCAATGTGGTACCCTCTGGATATTTTTGAACTACCACTCCCATCAGCCCCAGCCATCATGGCCAACAGCCAAGTATAATGGGAGTTGTGGTCTAAAACATCTGGAGGATGCCAAATTGGGGGTGGCACCTTTAGACTGAGGGGTCACCTTTTTCAACTCAAGAGCAGGAAAGTACAAGAATTTCATTTTTGCTTGCCAACCATGCATGCATGCTCCATTCGAAACCCCGAACATGAGCACGAGCCCATGTCTGTCGAAAATGTCGGCAACTCATCGAACACGTACTCATATTTCCTCACTCGACGAAATGAATAGATTAAATCAGTCCTGCAAATCTCCCATCCGCACACAGCGAGCAGGGATCGCAAATGCGAACAGGAGTCAAGCATTAGGTGAGTGGCAAGACAATGTTTGGAGAGTCCTATCAATCTCAAGGACTGCTCGTTCTCCCATCCCTACTGAAGAGGCACGTTCCTTCATTACTCATGTTCAAGAGCCAACAAGCAAGCAGTGTTCTGTTTCTCTCACACACCTATCCACTCTTATTCACACACATCTACACACATAACACAAGCACATTCATTCTTACATATGACATATAAAGCACATGTTCTCCTAGAATCTCCGAGTATCAGCTTGAGGCTTTTCTCTTCTATGAGTTCCATGATCGCTAGGCAAATGGGGAAATTGCACAACATGAATGTGCTCAAATGGGGAAATAATGTGTGTGTGTGCGGGCGCACACACACACATATAGTATTGTTCAAAGTTGCACAATTTCACCCTGCACACTAAAGTTTGGAATTGCACTTTCCCCCCTAAATTGCACATATTTGAATGGCTTTTTCTCAAAAAATTGTACCATTTTTGAATGTGAGCACATCCGAGAATCTGTGAACATTTTGGGAGAATTTTGGGAGCTCTCTCACATTCGGGGTTGCAAACAGCTTTTGCGAGCACAAACAAAATTATCATACATCCCTAACATACACATACAACCCCCCTCCCTGCACACCAATTCAGCTTTTAAAATAACTCCCATTGTCTCCGACAGGAGCTTTTTAAATATAAATATAAAATATTTTATACTTTGCAGGGCAGAGGGGAAGTGGGGAGGCTTCATGCTAGAACTGAAGGCCCTGTCTGTTGGTTCCCTTAAGAGCTTATGGGTAAACTGGAACACTTCCTGCTCTTGATCAACAGTGCTTCCATGTAAACTGCTTTACTCCTTGACTTTCCTTTAGAAGTTTCAGGCGAGAGTTGGGATGAGTGAACCAGTAAAACGTGAGCTTGCCAACATTCTCTAGATTCTGCTTTGAAGCTTGTTCCAATATGAGTCTGTATTTGATTGTGAGCTTTGTTTGTTTTCTGCATGAATATTCATCTGTTTTTCCATGTGTGTTTTTTTCCAAATGTAGGCATCAATTGTGCAATTGTGTGTGTCTTTGAAATGTATGTATTCTTCTCCCATTGATTAAAATAATCCGAGCACATTTTCCAAATGTATTTCAAAAGACCCATTTTGTCATGCACATTTTTATTTATTTTATTTATTTATTTTATTACATTTATATACCACCCCACAGCCGAAGCTCTCTGGGAGGTTTATAACAAGAGTACACATGGTGTCAAATGCATGTTTTGTTTTGGCTTTTGGTCCAGGAATCACAGTGCAAGCTTGGAAATGTTCAGACTTAGACTGCAGATTTTTTCTGACTCTGTGCTTAGTCCAGAGGGTGCCAGACTAAGATTAATTTCTTACATGCCTAGGTAAGAGAAACTCTACATTTACTGTGAATTTTGCTTGAAGAGGTATCTGGTAAGAACCTAGTACTCTCCACACACTACAGCTGCTGTTCCCCAACTTCTGTTCTGGTCCCATTGCACACTTCCCATTTCTTTATCTTTAAAAATGACAGCATATTTTTTTAAAAATAATAATTTTAAAAACCTCAATTTTTTTTAAACAAAATCCTAAACATTAGGAGATAAAGCCATATGCTCCAACCTTGGCAAGAATGAAGCCCTACTGATGCCCTATCATGGTGCCAATTTTCATGTCTATCTGCTCTTGAAAAGGGTCCAAATCAATCCAAATGGATTTGGATCATGCAATTCACTTTGGGCTGATTCAGACCTGTTTCGATTTGATTTGGATCTGTTTCAAAGCCACCAATCACCCCAATTCACCTTGGATTCGGGATTCAGATCTGAAGCGAAGCACAGCCCTACCAATTACCTAGGGAAGAGGTGGGCTCTCCCACAATAGAGGCACTCAAGATTCAGCTGGACAGCTATCTGTCAAGTATGTTTTAAGGTGGATTTCCGCATTTAGCAGGGGATTGGACTTGATGGCCTTATAGGCCCCTTCCAACTCTATTGTTCTGTGATTCTATGACTTGTAGCATTCAAAGGTAAGATGCATTTTGGAATCTATTCATTTTTGCAACTTGGCAATTGATGCTTGTTAATTTATGGTCAGATGTGCATACAATCAAAACTGCAGAGTGAACTTTATGGTTCACATTGATTTTCCTGCCTCTGTATTTTGCAATTGCTTGGTCCCTGAAGATAAATGCTAAATGGGATGAATGCCATTTTTAGGCAACCCTCAATGTTTAAAATCTATTTTAAAATCAGTTTGATTCATGAAAGATACTGTTGAAAATGACATCCCCCCCATAAACATAGAAGGTTTGTATCTGATGCAATATAAAAGATTTACAGTATGCTAGTAAGGAACACTTGCAAAAATGTGCAAACTAAGGGGCAGCAGGGTAAAATATCAATCATTTAAAAAGTAGAACATTTTGACAATATCTTGGATTTCATTGCAATTCATGACATGTAGGTTTGGGCAAAACCTTCCTCTCTAGTTTTGTGGATATTTCCCTCTCCCTAAAGACTACCACTGGATGTTTAGGGTTTTCATCCAGAAAACCAGGCATGCATGTTTTGCATTTTCAAGATGTTTGAAATTCCTGAATTGTTATTATGTATTGTAGTCGTGCTCTGCAGTGCAAATGGCTAAAATTGTGCATCCTTCCCCATTTAAAGACATAGATCTTGCTTTATTGCTCATTATTCTACATATATATGCACAGATGTGGCTTTATGCTTCAGTGTTCCACATGCAAAAGCACAGATCTGTCTTTATTTCACACCATTTACCTTCAGGTCAGACCTCATTCATCACTTGACAACTGGATGATTTGTGTGAGATCTTCCACATCACAAGGCATTAGAATTTGTTTTGTACATGGTTATTAATGAATGAATGTGGTACGTGTGTGTGCACCCACACATATGTGTCTGTGCGTGTATGAATGGGGGGAAGTGTGTGAATGGGATCTCTATACGGCTTTGAGTCCTCCTACTCTGGCATTAGCTTCAACTATTTTTGGTTTTGCCCCACCCTCAACTAGCATGAGGAACTCAGAGGGTTACTCAAGAGAGGACGTGTTGTTGGTGTGAAAGAAGTTCCCATCCATAGAAGTGGGGTTGTTGACATATAAACTGGTGACTTCTCAAATCTCAAGCAAGGATCATGAATCCAGAATCTTCCTTTCCAAACCAACGGATCCTGGGGCAAACCTGGAATAAGGATGGGTTTGTTTGTCAATACAATATTTGCCTTCTTGTTATTTTTCCAATGCAATGTTCTTTCTCTCCTGATTCTACACCAGATTTTGGGTTTTTTTAAATGAAAAATTGTACACATATTCATGGGAATTCTTTTAATCCCTATTTCTTCCTATGCATTTCCCCCAAATGTATGCAGTTTGTGAGTACTTTTTCAAAAGTGCATGTTTTCCCCATTGCACAAAGCATTTTTGTGTTCATTTTTGAAATATACATTTTTGTGTGTGTGCACAGTTTTTGAAACATGCACATTTTTATATGCATGAACAGCTTCACAAACTTCACAAATGTGTAGATTTTGTAGCAAACTGTGTTCTGGTTAGAATTTAGCAATGGAAAGTGCAATTTTTGTCAGTTTGCATTGAATTTTTTTCACCCATGTCTAGTCTTGAATACTCATACACTATTAATTTGGGGACATCATACAACTTTGAAATACACTTTGAATTTCTGTTAGTGTTATTAAGCAAGACAATCAGTAATAGCCAAGAGGCTCCTTGAAAGGTAATTTTCTTCTACTGAAATGTGCACCCTGCCAGCTGCAGAGTAGTTGCAGGATCCAGGCTAATATCATCAAACACTCACAGGTGGACTGATGCAGACCAGCTGGGAGCAGCCAGGAAAGGGCTATATAAGAACTGCTTTTCCACTCAAGCTTTGCCACAGCAACATGGTCTCCTGTTCCAGCCCATTCCTGGCTACTGTCAGTCCCAGACCTTGCCTGACCTTCTGTTTCTCCTGACCATGCCCTTTGCCTCTGGCCCTGGCTGAACTCTGTTTGCCTCTGGACTCTGAACCCTGCTTGCTTCTGCACCTTGCCTTTTGCCTCCAGCCCTGCCTGGACTCTGTTTGCTGGTTCTTTCACCATCCATCCCAGCCCTGGCATTCCTGCGCTGAGGCCTTGCCACCCACGCCCCGGACCCTGACAGGCTGGTGGAATGGTGCTGCTCTCATTTCCCTCAGCTGAACTTGCTGGAATAGCTGGTGCTGGTGTTAGCTGCAGGATGAAGAGGAGCCTTTATGAGAGAGGTTTGATTAGTCTAATCAATTAAATACCATATTCATTAGCATGACTCTCATTAGCATAGCTGGCTGGAATGCCAGGAGTTGCAGGATCCCCCCCCCCCATCTAAACAATTGTTAGGATTGAACCCATACAAACTTCTCCATGGAAAAACTTTTGCCTATTTATGTGTATGTCTAAAAGATTTACCATTGTAATTGTGTCATATAGTGTGTCTATAAATTTGAAAGGAGAAGATCTATGCGATTAAAGTCTGGTGGTTTCTTCTTCCTGTCAACCAGGAATGATGCATCAAGCCTGTGTTATGAGGCACATCAACAGTAAATCTCTTTTGCATTACATATAATTTTAGTGTCCATTTTAGAGGAGGAAACAAGAGTTCATATGCTATAAATTGGAAAGTTGAACAATTAAGAAGTCTGTTGATAAAGGTCCCCCCCCCCATTTTCTTGACACTTAAGGGCAAAATCTACATGGTTTTTTGTTTGTTTGTCTTCAATCAGTATAATGATGTAAACATAAAATTTTGTTATTACAGTAAATATTAAACTTGGTAGAGTCTCAAGCTAATGAACATATTCCTTCATCAGGTGTGAGTACTCTTCAGATTCTGAACAATTGACCTGTAACAGTATTATATTCAGGAGGAGGAGGAGGACCACCCTCCTCCTTGTGTAAGTCCTGAGTTAAGGTTATCTCATGTTTCCTCAAGCTCCACAAAGCCTGGAACTTGGAAGCTAAGGCCTAAACAGATGTGTCTCATAAACAGTAATTACATTTTGCAATGTCACAATTTGTGCTAGCTCATGACATACTCTCCATGTGCCCACACTTTTCCTTGGCCTTTCAGACCCAAATCTGGATGGGGAGGATGGAATATTTAGGAACACCAAAGATGACACATTGCTCCTTTAGAGCCTTGAAAAGCGTTCAAAGCTTACTGAGTTGCTAGAAGAATCCTACTATGAGTTTGTTGTTTACACCCCAAATTTTAATTAGTTAGAGCTAAGAGTAAGCAACTAGCAAACTAGTCCTGACAGCTTTGTGCTATCTCTAGTAGCAGAGGCAGTAACCCTATGTACACCAGTAGCTGGGGAACATGGGTGGGAGGGTGCTGCTGCATTGTGTTCTGCTTGTGGGTTCCTGGTCAAAAACTGGTTGACTACTGTGTGATCATGAAGCTGGATTAGAAGGACCCTACATCTGATCTAGTTTGCCTCTTCTTAGGTCCTCAAGTTCTCTCTAGCCATGTATGGTAGCCCACCAAGGCCTCAATAAATCTTCTGTCATTTTTCAGCATGCTTGCAACTGATAGAACAAGGAAATTGATTCCACTGATCATTTGGTGGTTTCCTGGCTTTTGTGCAGTATTTTCTAAAATAATGAATTGGCTTTCCTAAGGCTTGGGATTTGGGGGCTGTCCCTTAGGAATGTGGCCCCTAAGGGCTTCCCCAAATATATTTATTTAAAATATTTATATCCCACCCTATATCACTAAGATCTCAGGGTGGCGTACAGATAAAAACACAAATGGCATTCAGCCCTTGGGTTGAAAGAGGTTCTGCACCTCTGAATTAAAACCAAGTTATGTCCCCCTCTTCTCTAACACTTCGTATCACTCTGGGACAGGAAATGGGAAGGTTGTTATGCTCCAACCTTGAGGATTGTGCTGAATCATTTAATTCCCTATGGAGACGGTGTGCTACTTATGTGGTGGTCAGGAGCAAGTGGGAAATGGGTAGGAGACGTGCAACTGAATCCCTCACATCAACTCATAGACATGGAGTAGTCCTGCCCCCATTGCTGGCATTGGGTGACCAAGAGTAGGGGGCTTCATATGTACTTAGTGCTTTGCCCCCAAAAACCAACCATTTCATTTTTGGCATTTCATGGGGGTGGGGTGGGGAATGAAAACTTGGGCAAAAGAGGCTGAGAAAGAAAAATTCAGAGAATTTTCACCTCGGGGAAGGGACAGGGTTTCCACATACCTTTTTAAATGTGGCCAGTTGTTGAGGAGTCTTCTTATTTTCTTCAAAACACCCCTGGCATTTTCAGGAGTTCTTCTTGAATTCTTATGGGAGAGTATGAGGTCACATGGTCTTCAATAGGCATTCACTAAGAACTGCTGGGCCCCTCCAAATGGTGAGGGAAGTGGGGATCTTTTAAAAAAAAAAATCACTAAAAAAAATGGAAGAAGGTCCCTCAGCAACCGACTGCAATTTAAAAAGGTATGCGGAAACCCTGTCGCCCTCCCCAAGAAGAAAATTTTCTAAATTTTACCTCCTCCACATAAAAGAGGCAGAAAACTCCCCATCTCTTTTGCAGGGAGAGAGGAAGTTCTCAAAAATAGGGGCAGGATTTAGCCCAGCACTATATGTACTGCCATATGTGGATAGAGCTTCTTCGCATGAGCAAGGATCCTGACTGACACTCATGTGGAAGACTTTTGGATGTGTGTATATATATCAGTATATTCACAGGACTCTTCTCACAGTTGTCCAACACATGGCCAACACGGGCATGGGCAGAGGTCACCTAGCTAGCAAGGACAGAGGGCAGCAGGGACATGACCACATATGTTTATTCAGTGTTGTAGCTGAGCCAGGGTTTGAAGCGATGCAGTACCAGCACTGGCCTGGTTCAGACAACACGCTAAGCCATGCTGCTTAACCACCAAATGGTTAAGACCCTTAACCATTTTGTGGTTAAGCAGCATGGTTAACAGGGTTAACCATGCTGGTTAACATGGTTAAGCATGGTTAACATGGTTAGCAGGGATGCTGCCACCATCTGCCACCCCATCCCTACATCAGACTGTTTCCTCTGTTTATCTGGAATCCCTACAATAGCTGGGAAGCGCGTATGTGAATTTTTCATCAGCAAGTTCCTAGTACTGAATGGGTACACATGTTTCTGCTTTCAGTTAAAATAGAAGGAAAAGGTAATTGACTGCCAATGGAAGGGGCATGAGTGGAGTCCATTGAAACTACAGCAGGATGTGATGTGCAGCACCGGTGGGTTAGAAACTACCAATCCAAAGATGCTTGGTACATCTGGTAAGGTCTCATTTCTCAAGCTTCACTGTTTTTGAGATTGAGCATCCCACATTGTCCTGAATTCCGGTTTCCGAAAACAAAACTTGTCTTTTGAAATGTGAACTTACCCTCCTCATCCCAAACACTTTTTGGCATCTGCATTCAATTTTTTCTATCGTACATTAATGCAAACTCGCCCACTGAGCCTTAATTTGCACTACATAGACATACAATGCAGTCTCTAATCAGCAAGACAAGTAGAAGCAAAATTTAAAACTTGCCTTAATTTGAAGCGTCTTGTTCGGTATTTATTGCTGTCGATGATAATGCTAAAGCTGAGTTAAAAATCTGTAAAGCATTTTTTTTTAAAAAAAAAAAAATCAGCCAGAACTGCTGACCTCTTCAATTATTTATTTGTGAAAGAAAAGATGAGAGACATATTTGCTAATTAATATAAATATATGGCAGAAAGGTCTGTTCTATTAATTTTGCCTGCGTCATTTATTGGTTGTCAAGATGGAAAAATTAGTGTTCTGTTAATAGACTGTATGAGAAGCATTTAGCATTCTGATTCATGCATTCCTTTCCCTTCCTCTTCAAAAGCTGAAAATGAAAACATCCCACTTAGTGCCTACAGTGTTGAATATTTGAAAATGCATTGACTGAGCGCAACAGACATGTGGTGCTAATTGATTAAGTGGAAATCAGAAAGTTCCTGCAAAGCAAAGGACGATGGGAGCACATGCTCTCTGAACCACTATACTTTGATCTGAATATAGATGTCAAACATTGTAGTGATTTTGCTTTCAACATTTCAATGGAGAATTAAGAAATCATTGTGACTTTTGGGATGCAGGTGTGTGTCTCACACACACACACACACACACATATACTAGGGCTGTGCAGGGACCCCCGATCTGCCTCATAGGCTGATCCAGAGCCCCCGAAGCAGCCCCGAAGCGTTGAGGCAGCCCGAAGCTTCAGAGCCAATTGGCTTCGGGCCGCCTCGGACTTTGCCCGAACTGCCTTGGATCTGTTTTAGAAGGGTCTGAGCCACCCCGATCCACTTCAGATTTGGGGTTTGGATCTGAGGCAGTGCACAGCCCTAGTGCATACTTGTAAAGACTTTAAGTGAGGGATCCAGAACCTAGGGATGTCAGAGAAATCTGCTATGGAATGAAATGAGTTTGGATTTCTATAAATCTAACCTGTGGTTTTGAGAGCAGATGGGCTTTTCCTGAGTCACACAGATTCTATGGACTTGCAGACTGTTTTTTTTTTTTCTTTTTCTTGATTGATTGTTTTCCTTCCTGGAATTTTACCTAAGTTTGTAGAAAAATACATAAAATGCATTAAAAAAGCAATTATTGACCAAAAATGTGCATTTCCCCCATAAGATAAAGCATGAAAAAACACATTTGGGGTGTGAGATTTGTGCATTTTCACAAACACAAAATTCTGCAAATGCAAATTTGCACAATTTTGGAAAATTGGGGGGGAAAGAACCGTGATTCCACCAATGAGCAGACAATGGAACAAAAAGCTCCTGACAATCCAGGACATACAGATGGAATGGGTTCTACAAAATCCATACATCCCTAGCAGAACCTCATACTTGGGGAACATATCTGGACTGTCTGGGGTGCTAGTTGAAGAGGCCCTCCCTGGACCCAGAGGTATGTGAGAACTACCACCCTATTGCTAATATCCCCTTTTTGGGCAAGGTGCTTGAGCGTGTGGTGGCTGGGCAGCTTCAGACGTTCTTGGAAGAAACGGATTATCTGGACCCATTTCAGTCTGGTTTCAGGCCAGGGCACAGCACTGAAACGGCCTTGGTGGCTCTGATTGATGACCTACTCCAGGAGAAACACGGGGAGTGCTACCCTGTTGATCTTCCTGGATCTCTCAGCGGCTTTTGATACCATTGATCATGGTATCTTACTGGGTCGGCTCTGCGGGATGGGAGTAGGAAGCACGGTGTTACAGTGGTTCTGCTCCTACTTGTGGGACAGATCCCAGAGAGTGGTATTGGGGGATTCCTGTTCCACCCCATGGCAATTAAGCTGTGGGGTGCCACAGGGTTCTATTCTGTCCCCCATGCTGTTCAACATCTATATGAAGCCGTTGGGTGAGGTCTTTAGGGGTTTGGGGGTTGGGTGCCATCAGTATGCTGATGATACTCAGCTCTACTTCTCCTTGTCATCGGAGTCAGCTGGGGCTGTGAAGGTGCTGGACCAGTGCCTGGAGGCTGTAAAGGGCTGGATGAGGGCCAATAAACTGAAGCTGAATCCTGATAAGACGGAAGCTCTGTGGATTGGTGGTTCCCGAGTCTGGGAATTGGGTAAGCGGCCTGTTCTGGATGAGGTGGTGCTCCCTCTGAAGGAGCAGGTGCGTAGCTTGGGAGTACTCCTAGATCCATCTTTGTCACTGGAGGACCAGGTGGACTCTGTGGCCCGGAGTACTTGGTGTCAGCTTCAGCTGATCAGCCAGCTACAGCCTTTCCTGGGAAAGGCTGTAGCTGGCAGATCAGCCACAGTAGCGCATGCACTGGTAACTTCCTGATTAGACTACTGCAATGCACTCTACGTGGGGCTGCCCTTGAAGACACCTCGGAAGTTGCAGCTAGTGCGAAATGCAGCAGCTAGACTGCTGGCAGGTACATCTTACAGAGACCACATAACACTGGTTTTAAAGGAACTGCACTAGCTGCCTATATGCTTCCGGTCGGAATTCAAAGTGCTGGTAATGACATTTAAAGCCCTAAATGGCTTGGGACCTCGATACTTGAGAGAGCACCTCTCCTTATATATGCCTGCCCGAGAGATCTGTTGGAGGAGCCCTTCTCCACATCCCACCAATGCAACATATACGTTATGATGGGACAAGGGAGAGGGCTTTCTCTGTGGTGGCACCCTGACTGTGGAATGCCCTCCCCTTGGAGGCCCGATGGGTGCCAACGTTGATTGCATTTCGACGCCAAGTAAAAACATGGCTTTTAACAAAGCCTTTGATGGTTAAACTCACTGGCACATGGTTTTAACTGTTTTAACTGCATCTATTGCTTTTAAATTATATATTGTTTTAACTTGGATTATGGTTTTATTTGTTTTTAACTGTGTATATTTATTGTTTTATACTGTATGTTTTTATCTGTACGCTGCCCTGAGATCTTAGTGATATAGGGCGGGATATAAATATTTTAAATAAATATTTTAAATAAATAAATAAATAAAATCCTCTGGGGTTCCCCTTACCCTAGTCCCACCCCCTTTCCCCCAAACACGGGTTGTTTAGTGGTTCCCAGACTTTTGTGTAGTTTTCATCCATACTAAAATTCTGATGTGCCTCTTCTAATGCTTAGTTGCAGGCAGTAAGACTTTTTACCTAAACATTACCTGAATTTTGGCTCTAGGCCTTTTACCTTCAACTGTGGCCACCCCTGAAATGCAGACCTCTGAAAGCTTTTCTGAAAGTGAATTCATCCACAGCCCTGCTTTAAGTGAAATTGAGTGGCAGGTGGAATGGGGGGGATGGATTTGGATTATATTTTAATATAAACTTACACAATGTTGTACTTTTATACCAACGGACTCGATGGCCATATAGGCCCCTTCCAACTCTACTTTTCTATATGAAAACTCTGTTGTCATTCATGGGTAAGGCTGATAATTCTAGGCTCCTATCACATATATGTTTTCTATATGAAAACTCTGTTGTCATTCATGGGTAAGGCTGATAATTCTAGGCTCCTATCACATATAACATAGAAACCAGGACAATTGTCCAAGATTTTCTATACTGGTAAGCATCCTCACTTCATTCCATTCTCCATAAAGTGATATTTTGCCCAAGCTAGGAGTTGGTCACATCCATTCCCTCTGTAACGGGTATTGGCCAAGGTTTTGATCTTATTGTTGGAGCTAGGAACATATTTTCACGTTGGAGCTAGGAACATATTGTCTCTGGTATTTTCTGCAGTTGTTTTCACATTTATAACAAAGACACCCACAGCTCAGCACCAGGTACTATAGAACCTTAAGTACTATAAAATAAATACACAAATGGATCCAGAAGTCATTGGGAGCAGGAGAGGAAATAATAAGAATCTTCATTTTTGTTGGCATCAAACTCTGAAGCAAGCTGTCGGCTTGGTTAACAGCATGTGTTGGATAATACATGCCTTTAGCCAAGAAAAGCAGGTCCCTTGATAAGATACATAAACTCTTTTACAGAGAAGAGGAAGTGAAATGCAATGCTTTTTAAAACTTTCCTTTACTGTGACTTGTACATCTAATCTGCTGGTGTCAATAGATCAAACAGTAATGTAGGGTGTTTTTCACCATTAGAAGTAGGAAGTTATTCTGTGAGATAAGTGTAGATCATGAAGCTACTACAAACTATGCCCTGAAATATGGAACACAGCTTGTTTGCTTTTTACATTTGGCTTTTTTATATGTTGCTCCATTTTTTAATGACTGTATAACCCCATTATTCTTCTATGGGGAAAGCTTTTGGCTCCACTCTTATTTGCCTCCTTACTATCAATAACCCCAAGCTTACCAGAGCTCTCCGAATTCCATCTTGAATCTAATTCAAACTAAAGTCCATATCAGATTGTGAGCATTGCTATTTTATAATTTTAAATCATAAATTTTAATTAATGTCTGTTTGTTCTTAATGATTATGTGATTTTATGAAATGGTCGGAAGACTCACTCAATAAAAGTATTCATCATTTTAACATGAAAAGCCGTGCATATTTTTCCAAATGCATGCATCACTTGTGTGCATCTTTGAAGTGTCTGCATTCTTCTTCCGATGATGATGATAATAATAATAATTTCTTACCCATCTCTCCCTTTGGATCGAGGCGGGGAACAACATTAGTACAGAATCAATACATCTTAAAAATGCTTGATTTTACATTGATCTGGATAGGCCTGCTGGAAAAGGCTAGTCTTTAATGATGATGATAATGATATTTGTATCTTCTCCCTTTTCCTCTAGCAAGGAACCCAAGGAGTTCTTCCTCCTCTCCATTTCATCTTTACAACAACCCTGTGGGGTATGTTAAGCTGAGAGTCAGTGACTGGCCCCAAAACACCCAGTCAGCTTCATGGCAGAGTGGGGACTAGAACCCAAATCTCCTGAGTCCCTAACCACTACATGGCACCGGCTCTCAGATTAAAGCAAAATTTTCAAATATATGCCTATTTTTCACGTACATTTTTAAAATGTATGCATGCTTCAGAATACAATTTTGGGCAGGGGGTCTGCCAATCACATAGCAAGTTCAGACGGATGTCAATCACAGATTCCATCTGCGTTTGTGAACTGGGGAAGTCCTGATCAAAAAATGAACTGAAATGAATTTCTCATACTTCCCTAACTCTTCGTTACCCAGCCCATTGGAACTAATAGGTCCATTCGTTCATATGATCATAGGGAAAAATGCTGTGGAGCAAAACCAGGCACTGGGGGCACGGGGTGAGGAACCTCGCCTGAGGGCTGAATTCCATTTCACAGAAGCTCTCAGGGTCTGCATTCCAGTGGGGGGTGGAGTGAAGGGGAAATGGGTGGGGTCAAAGGCAAAATGGGTGGGGCCAAAAATACAAAGATATCGATAAGAGCTTAAAGTCTTATTGCCAGTAGCTAAGCCTTAAGTGTTCCAACCTTTTAGAATTGGGGGGGGGGGGGATGGCACAAAAACCAGACAGATGGTCAGAGAGCAGGCGGTGTGCCCAGCAGAAGGAGGTGTTACATCTGGGGGACCAAAAGAAGGCTGTGTTTGGCCCCTGCACCTGTGGTTCTTTAACCATGGATTGGCATTTATAAGCCATCCCCTTCTGTGGGTCCTCCATTGGAGGTGGCATTTTGTGTCACTCAATTTTTCTACAGGGTCTGTTTAAACTTGTCCCTCTGTAACATAGTGGGGCCAATTGAGGCTTGTGAGGGCTTTGGCAACTGAAAAGATGTTGGCTTAGGCTCCCACCCCCAATCCCTGGCTGATAACGGCTCTGGGAAGCCAGGCAACTCTTCTTCTTCTCCTACTCCAACTGAAACCAAAACGGGAGAAAATGTGGGACTTTAAAAACTCACCTTGCCATTGAAGTGGGCTATCATGAGTCCTTCAAGTTTTGTTTTTCTTATCTGGCTCAGGAGAACTTCACCAGAATCTCTCATTTGAACTCTTAAATCCACAATATGTTTTGCTAAATGCTTGGTTCCAAACCCTGCAAGAAGAATCCGAACTCGAGCCCCTTTCAGAGAGTAGTGCTTCTGGTTCCAGATGAAATCAGACATATGTGGGAGAAATTCCAGCAGATTGGATGAAATGTTCACCTCTATTATTTTTGTTACCCAGCCTAAGCCTTTGGGAAGGGCTGGGATATAGAAGTATATACACCAACACATTTCTTTATGTGGAATCTACCATTTGTCTTCACACTGCTCCATTTTCCCTTCCAGAAAAATTCTTTGACCTTTGTGTGCCGCACATCACTCCAATTCCTTCCCTGGAGCAAAAGCAACTGGTACACAATGGCATAAATCTCATAAATTGACAGACAATGAAAACCAGAAAATGCCACAGCTCAGTCCAAGACGTCTGTATGTATCCTCACAGGAAATTGGTTTACTACTGTCTGTCTGCCCTTTTTAGATTGTGAAAAGCTTTAAAACACACACACACACACACACACACACACACACACACACACACTCTATCATCTTCTGTACATGTTGGTTCCTACCTCACTCTCACGTTGGAGCATTTTACTTTACTCTGTATACTGTTAGCAAAAGGCTAGGCAACATGACACCCTCCAGATTTTGCTCATATAGCTGTGCACACATGGCCCCTCAAAATTCTGGGCAGAGAAATTAGGGGGATGAGTCCACAAGTTTCTACAGGTGGGACCGTTTATGCCCTTACCCTCCATCCCGCTTATGTGGCTCTGGGGAGGCTGTTGCAGGTGGGGGAAGGAGAGACATGCCCGTTCACCATTGGCGGCAATCAGGTGGGACCACTGGCTGGGGGCAGTGTGGCGGAGCTGATATTAGATGGCCGTGCCCAGTCCATCAGCCTCTTCAGAATCGTGGCTCTTTCCATCCCTGTGGGTTCAGCTGGCCACCCTTTTGGGGTCCGAGTATGATTTTTTGGCACATAGACTGATTGGCCTGGGCTATGTGGGGTTTTTTGGGGTTTTTTGCCTACTTCCCACTGTAGGCAAAAGAGAGCGTCTTAGGAAATGGGAAGAGAGCGTCTTTGGAAATGGTTATGTTTGGTTACATTTGGCTTAGGATGGTAGGAGTGGGTATGCTTAGAGGACAGGGATGGTGATCATTCTGTGGCACTGTTGTGCCTGAGGCTTTTCCACTGAGGGTTTTGTGGCCCCAGTGGGGGGATAAGGATTACTTGTGAAACCAAATCACCTCACTCCACCCAGTGTTTTGTGGCCCGGGCAGAGTGACATGGGAAGGGGATGGCCTAGAATGCGTCACCTGATATAATGCCTAACTAGTTGCTGGTGTAGATTAGGGCCTGCCCAGTTTCCCTTTTGCAAATCTTTAATAAATGTGACCTGTATTTGAAACCATACATGCCTGCAACTCACACACAGAGCTTCAATGAAGGGGTGGTAACTCTTCTTCTTCTTCTTCTTCTTCTTCTTCTTCTTCTTCTTCTTCTTCTTCTTCTTCTTCTTCTTCTTCTTCTAAGATTTTTGGTTTTCCTGTGCTGCAGTCTCTCACTTCCTGATCTAAAAATGGTCAAAAGCATGTGGGAGAAATGGTCAGCGCACTTAATAAACTTTTCCCCTTATGTTGCAACTGAACATTGTTATTAACTCCTGTAGTAAAATCATACATGTTATCTGAATGTTAACACACACCTTTAAAGGCCTAATGTGCATTTGGACAGGGAAACATAGCTTTCTTTGGTTATATTATCTAGAAATTGCAGATGTATTGAGAGAGGGCAACGTTTAGCTAAAGACACCCTGGCTTCCCTTTAATATACAGAAGCATAATTCTGCCACTTTTGATGATTGAGTGGGAAGGGGATAAAGAGGTCATGTCTCATAACAATCCTTTAAGGCAGTCCAGTATTTTGCAGATGGTGCTGGCCTAGTGTGCCTAATAATGCAATTCCTTGTAATTGCACTTTAGTCCTTCAGTTCTCTGCCACCACCACCACCACCACCCTACGGAAATATGCAATAACTACTTCCTTGATTCAGAAAACCTTATTTATTTATTTTTGACTCTGTGGGTATTCAGTTTTGAGGGTGCACATGATTTAATGCCTTTTAATTCCATCCTTAATGAAAAGAGAAAGGCCTCTGAGAACTTACTTTACCATCCCTGTAAAAGTTTTCCATTTAGTCTGAGACTCTATGTTACTAATAAAAGATGAATGATGGAATCTACCTTAAGGCCTGAAAGAGAAACCCTTTATTGCATTCCATAAAAGCACATAATTAGTGAAATAAAAGTCTTCATCAACTTTCCAATTAACCAGAAAATAATTAACTTTATTGTTTTTGTACTATGCCTGAGAAGTTCTCCCTCCATTAAACTTACTCTCCGAAAACAGCTTGAAGAGGGTACAAAGCTGCTGATAATTTGAAAGACTTGTGTTACTTACCATATAGCCAATGAAATATTGCAGACTTTGTGTTAATGGCTGAAAGCTGAAAATAAACTTTGCAATAACATTAATATTTGTTTTCCCCCCAGCAAACACAATGTATTTCCCCCACAATAATTCATTTTATTGTATACAATTTAAACTCAAAAGATCAATGATTCTGCAGACAATGAATTTGCAATAGGGGGAAACAACATTGAAGCATCCCATAAACATATTTTTGTATACAACAGGCCTGTTTTTTTTCAATGCAACCCCATTCAAAGTAAGTATACACTCTCCAGGACCCAAAGAGCTCATTTACAGCACAATCCTATGATTACAGAGAAGTAAGTCACAGAAAGTTCAGTAAGACTTACTTCCTCCAAGTGGGTTTAGGTGTGTAGCCTTAACGTGCTTGTAACATACGCCTGCTATTGTAATGCATATGCTTATGTTATTAAGTGTAACCAAGGTAAGATAGAGTTAATAGTATGGGTGATAGGTGGGAGGGGCTTGTGCATGTGAGAATTCTAAGGTTATATAAAGGGAGATCTGACATTTAGTCAGATGGAGAGGGCTTAGGGATTGAAAAAGCAACTTC
This sequence comes from Elgaria multicarinata webbii, assembly GCF_023053635.1. Taxonomy (NCBI): domain Eukaryota; kingdom Metazoa; phylum Chordata; class Lepidosauria; order Squamata; family Anguidae; genus Elgaria; species Elgaria multicarinata. The sequence goes on from NC_086176.1 coordinate 25,077,688, forward strand.
TGTAATGGGTTGAGGAAACCCTTTTCAAAGGCAGCCCCACATATTGTATAATGCATTGCAGTAATGTAGATAAGAGGTTACCATAGCATGGATAACTATAGCTGGGCTATTTCTGTACAGATAAGGATGCTGTTCCTATATCACTAACACTATGCCCATCATCCCTGGATTGAGTTTCGGTTTATTGGCCCACACGTCTAGTCAATTACTGTGCCCAAGTAATGCTTCTGATCATCTACCATCACACCTGGCTTTGATGAAAAGGAGAAGTAGAGCTGGGTGTCATCTACACATTGGTGAGACCTCAGCCCATATTTTAGCATAAACTCCCCTAGTGGTTTCATGTAAATGTTAAATGGCATGGGGGATAGAACCCTTGTGGAACCCCAAGGCACAGCACAAGTATCTTCTAGCACCACCTTCTAGAATTGGCCAACCAGCAGGAGAGGAACCATTGCAATGGTGTACTTCCAATTCCAAATTGACATAGCCTATCCAGAAGGATACCGTGGTCAGTGGTACTAAAAGCGATCCAGTTAAGCAGTTTCATTCAAGAGTGCATCAGGTTGACTGGCAAGAAAGGGGATGTTTGCAACTGGCCTGTAGTTGTTACTATCTTCCAGGTCTGGGTTATGTTTCTTTAGGAGTAGTCTAGTTACCACCTCCTTGAAATAAGCTGGTATGAACCCTCTCTTAGGGAATTTACAGCCTCCTGAACACAGCCAGACATCCCCTCCTGATTAGATGCAATAATCCATGAAAGGCAAGCATCAAGTACACAGGTAGTTGACTGGACTTGGCCAAGCAGTTAGTCTGCATCCTCAGGCCTCTATACTGAAACTTGTTCAATCAAACTAAACCAGATGATGCTCTGGACATGTCTACTAATGGAACTGCATTAACTGTGGTGTTCAAGTCATGATGGATTCAAACAACTTTAATTTTCAAAGTGTTGCACAAACTCACCAATGCATGCTACTGATGTCCCACAACCTCTCTCCCTGGCTTAGCAGGCCATGAACCACTCAGAAAATTGCTGCTAACACTGAGAAGATGCAATGGCGGTGGGGGGAAAACTCCCTCTTTGCCACTATCACTGCCACAGAGTAGGCTCAATAATTAGCTCTATTTTGTGTTCAGTTGGACTCGGTATGAGTCTTCCACCAGTGTTCTAGCTGTCTTCCAACTTAGTTTGATTGGCTTCATAGTGTTGTGAAGTCATCTTGCTCATTTGATGATCTCTGGTGGGAATCATCCATTTGGCTATTCCTGAGACGAAGGGGGAAATAGTTGTTATTGTAGTAACAACAACAAAGAACAATAACTACAAAAACAACCACCACCCAGCAACAATAGCAACAAGCAGGACCAAAACACTTTTGCACAATGTAAGTTTCTTTTCAGGAAATGTCTCCTCATCAACTTCAAAATCAAATGAGCAAACAATACTCCCAAGCCTACTTTCCTTCCTTCCTTCCTTCCAGAGACAGAGTGGATAAGCTGCAACAAATTGGGAGCTTGCAATGTCTGTATAACTAAAGGTCACACCTAAAGGTGTTTGCAGGTGGGAGAGTTTATTCCAGCAGGCAAGTAATGCTGCATCTGGCCAGCTGACAGAGCAGTGACCTTATCACTTAGCATAGTTCAGTGGGGATTCTGTGGGTATGATGTATGAATTTAGCACCAAGCAAATGCTAGTGATCCTTACCCAGGCTCCCTCAAGGGCACTGTGTCAGTAACTCTTACCGTCAAACCATTGTTTGTTTCAATGCAGAAATTCTTAAGTGGGCCCTGTAGCAAAGGTACCCTCCAGAGAACCTTTTTGTACTCTAGTCCACCTTTTGGAAGCTAGTGGTGACATAGAGAATAATTTCATACTGCCGTTCCTGGAGGAGTTATTGGAACATATCTTTCTGACATTGTTACATTTGTGGAGCCATATATTTATATAAAGTTATATGATAAAGGAAATGCAGAAAGGAATGGGAGAGATGGCTAGCAAGACATTGGGCTGCATCTAGACTTACCCAGACATAGAGCAGACCCATTGAAATCAATGGGATTCAAAGTAGTCAAAGGTCACTTAAGTCCAACTGATTTCAATGGCTCTGATCAAAGTATGGGGAGAATTCGACCCAACTAGGAATGGGTAAATGAGCAAGGTTCAAGATTGCTAGGAATCTTCAAACTTCATCTTGCCACTTGTCTCGTGTAAGATTCATGTTCACATTTGCAATTGCAACTGCAACTTGCTTTGTGTGAAGTGGCCAAGTTGGCTGATGACACCAAATTATTTAAGGTTGTTAAAATGGATTGTGAAGAGCTCCAAAGGGATCTTTCCAAGATAGGAGAGTGGGCATCCAAATGGCAGATGTGGTTAGGTGATGCACATTGGGACAAAAAACCCACAACCCAACTTCAAGTATAACCTGATGAGATCTGAGCTGGCAGTGACTGAACAAGAAAGAGATCTTGGGGTTGTGGATAGCTTGATGGAAATGTCAACCCAGTGTGCAGACACTGTAAAGAAGGCAAACTCTTCAAAAAGGGCAGGCTCACAGGTTTTGTTAGCAAAACCAAAGTTCTCATATATCTGTACATCCATACATCCAAACCACTATACATGACGTTCAGTGAATTTAAGCAACCATTCCAATAAAATGAGAGGCAGGAGTATATAAATATGACTAGAAGGCCAGCAGCAGATGGTTGGCTGGGAAGTGGCTGGCATTGACTAAATGCAGAGAAAGTACTGGTGACCTTTTCTTAATGATGACCATCTGGCGTAAAGAGGTGTTCCAACATCAGAAAATATGTTGTGTCCTGCTTTGCGTTAATAAACATTTGTAGCCAAGAGAACATGAATGTTTTCATTCTTTTCCATTGACAACTGATCCTGACCTCCTAAGCCTGGTGGCCCTTCCTTGCCTGTTCCATCTGACCCTGAGTTTTATAAGGCCCCGTGAGATCTCCATCAATCGATTCTGGATGGGATCTCACTCCACTGATGGTCACAAATAAATGGATCCATTACAGTGGTTTGATTTTTCAGTGTACACACCAGCCCCACATACAGTGCAGAATTTGAAAATCTTTCTTTATTTATGATGCATGCATTACAAAAGCTTAAGTGAAAACAAAGGGGGATTGGATAATTTCTCATTATGCCATTTTCTTTACCCTGAGGAATTGGAGATTGGAAGTTGGGTAGGAATTCTTTCCCAATGTAAATTACAAATCCCGGCTCTAATAAGAGCTGCACATTAAAATGAAGGAATCAAAGCAAATTCAGATGGTGGTTATGAGGAAGTGAACAATACTTTTTATGGGAATTAGATACAGAATCACAGAAAACAAATAAGGAATGGCACTTCTGCAGCAATTGTGTCTGATTCTGTGACTTAATGCAATGAACAGAAGGAGAATTAATGAGAATGAGAAATGGTAAGAAATCCATTACATAAAGAAATCCTCTGTCAAGGTTCAATCAAGCCATGAAAATATAATAAATTGATATAGCCCCACAATGTTGTTATGCATTTGCCAATTGAACATGTTAGACTGCAATATAAGAAAATACCTGTATCTTAATTAAAGTTGCAGTGATTTACTAATCTAAAACAGAGCTTTAACTTCCAAGAGAATTTATTCTGTGTTGTTTTATTTTTAATAAGGATACGAGTGCAATTATTCCTGCAATAACTGATTTGGTATTTAGTCATATTTTGTAAAATACGAGTTGCATTTCATTCTGGTGTTTAAAAATGTTCACTGGGGGGAAAATATTGTGTTGAGGCATGAAAAGTTAGTTCTTAGATGTCAACAGTTCATTTTTAGTAACACAGAAGCATTTATTACTTCAGCTACCAGTCATTGTAGGTCGCCAAGAGTAATTTAATGGGCATCACACACAATTGCTTATATGTGCTCTAGAGGCAGGACTGGGTCAGGCAAGCATTTTTATCATTTCACATTTTCACAGTATTGTAGAGGTGGAGGGTTGCAAGGAAATGCATGGGAGTGCAGTCCTGGACTAGGGATGTCTGGATTGTGTGAAAGCCATCCAGTGTGTGTTTCAGGGATTGTGCCGTGTAGTTCTGGCAAAACAGTCGGATTTGATTTTTCCCCATTATGTGGAAAAAATCACAAATAATTCCATAAGAAATTTACATATTTTACATTAGGAGATAACATTTAGCATGTTATCCCCTATTCTATTCAACTTTTCCCCACACAGATTTTCCAGTGTGGCTTATGGCTCAGCAGGAACCTGCATATTTTCCTGTGAATGAATTTGCAAAAAAATTGAGCAGGGGAATCCGGAAGTTTGCAGACTCTATATGGCCTGGGGAAACCAATCCACAGTGAATTCTGTAATTCTCATTCTTAGAAATCCAAACTCATGTTAGTCCATCTCAAATTTCTCCAGCTGGGACATGTTTTATTCTTTGCAGGAGTGATGGACCCTTCATACTCTGACAACCAAATGAGGTAATAACGAGGCTTTCAAGTTTTTGTTTCTGACAGCTTACATAAAGTCAAAGAATGAAGAAAATAATCAAAGAGAGGATAGATATTTCTTTCCCTGTCTTGGATGGAAGTTCTTGTCCATGTTTGCAGTTTACACAGTGACACTTCTTTGGATAATTTATTGCATTTCCAAAGGGAAGCAAATGGTTGCATTTCAGCAATCTTTTATTAAAACCTAAAGATATATTTTTTTATTTATTTATTACATTTATATACCACCCCATAGCAGAAGCTCTCTGGGTGGTTTACAAAAGTTAAAAACAGTGAACATTAAAAACAAATATACAAAAATTTAAAAGCATAAGAACAGCAATATCATTTAAAACAACTATTCTGGGATCAGTTAAAAAACCTCAGCATATGTTGTTAACTGCCTGGGAGAAGATAAAAGTCCTCGTTCAGCAGGGATTGTTTTTTAAAAGTCACTTATCATAAAAGCTTCCCACTGCTTTCAGTGTCAATTATAACCTGTCACTTTGTAACTTCTGTGTTTTCCCCACACAAAAAGCAAAAGGACAGCTAGGGCCAGATCTACACCTTGTGTCAAACCATTACAAATGTGGAATAAAAAGCAGGAAATAACACTATGGAAGTGGTATATGGAATGTGTCCTGGGCCCCAGCAGTTATCAGTGAACTTCAATACCGCTATAAAGTAGGGATGTGCTCCGCTTCTAATCGGACCGGCGAATCAGAAGCAGAGCGGGGGGCTTCGCCTCCCCTTAAGGTGGAGGCGAAGAGGATTGGGGGGCCGGCAGAGCGTGGCGAAGAGGATCGAGGTGAAGGTGGATCCTTCGCCTCGATCCGGAGCTCCGCCAGAAAGGTAAGTGGGGTTTACCGGGCCCTGCCGCTGTCGCTGTCGCCCATGCGGTGACAGCGGCAGGGCCCAGTAACCCCCCCGCCCTCCTTTCCCTTACCTGCCTCCATCCGCGGTCCGTCGGCTTCTTCAATTGAGCCCGCGGTTCAACCTGGAAGTCTGGGCCACACTTCCTGGTTGAACCGCGGGCTCAATTGAAGAAGCCGACGGACCGCGGACGGAGGCAGGTAAGGCCCCCCTCCCCCTGGGTCCCTTACCGGGCTCTGCCGCCGTCGCCGCATGGTTACGTTCTTCCTCAGGGCTTTATAACGTTTGTGCAGTTGTCTGCAGAAGCGCGTAGGCACCTGGCACTTTAATAAAACTTTTACTAATATTATTGTTGAAGATTACTTGGTTCCACCCTTGCCTTTGGCTATTTTTTACTACCCCTCAGTAATGCAAGGTCTTTCCTGAGGGAGTCAGGAACATAGACTAACTTTAAAGATTACCCATGTCCACAGAGCTCACTGTCTAGCTTTTAAACACACACACACACACACACACATACACACACACACACACACACACACACTGTCAACATACTCCTACACTCCTCTCCATGTTATGGCCATTTAGCCATAAGCACCAAGAGGTATCTTGTTTTGATTTATAGTGTCATCAGAATACAGGCAACAAAAGACATGTCCTCACTTCAAAGAAATTGTAGTCTAAATTTAGAAAGAGGGGAAGAGGCATATGAATTCTTCAAAGACCAGATTTCCTTCACTTGACTCAGAGAGCAATCTCTCCATCTGCTAGACTGTAAGAGGCGTTATTCTAGCAGTGACCAAGAGCAGAGGTAGATTAAAATGTAGAGCTCAAATGTCCGTGTGGGCTCCAAGTTTTGGAGGTCCATTAGGCAAGACAACCACCATGTGTCCCCTCTTTCCAGGAGTCTGCCTTCACATCATCATCAGCTGCTGCTCCTCATCCTCCTCATTGTGGCCACCTACTTGCTTGTCAAGCAGAAAGACCATAGGCATGCAGGCAGTGGAATCTCGTGCTCCTCCTTCCTACCACCACTGTTGTCTGGGTCAAAGCAGGAGGGAGGCGAATAAGCAGGTGGCCATAATGAAGAGGAGGAGCAAGTCAGGGACTCTATCAGTGGGCCCTCTGCTGGGTTTGGGCCCTTGCTTGGCAGATGCCCAATCATGCTGAACCTTGATGCTGGACCTGACAAAGGGCCTCTGAAAATTATTGACTCAGTCTCTGGAAAGAAACATTGAGGGGACCTGGTCACTATTTATTTATTTTATTTTTGCGGAGGGAGGAGGGAGACAGAAATTCTACAACCATTTCTCAGGAGTGAGACTCACCCTTAGTGGTAGCAGCAGCACCTGTGTTGTCATTCTGGCCACACTTTGCATCATCCACAATGCCCAGACTACCTTCCAACAGCTGGATGACTTAACAGTGACTCACTGCTTTGCTGCAGTCCCTCTGACCTAATCAGGTTAGATCTTAATGGCTTGCCAGGAGAGATTTGTCAACTTAACAGTCTTCCAGAATTTAAGAAGGTCATAAAGACTGATCTCTTCCGGCACACCTACCCAGTTGAATTTTAAGATGCCTTTTTTAGTGGTGTGCTGCTTTTAATGATGCACTGGTTTTAAACGTTTGAATTAGTTGTATGTATTTTATGGTGTTTTATTAGTGTTGTACCCCGCCTCGATCCAGAGGGAGAGGCGGGTAACGAATTATTATTATTATTATTATTATTATTATTATTATTATTATTATTATTATTATTATTGACCTTCCCTTAATCTGCATCCACTAACAGCTATACGAAATACTATTATTTCAAGAAACTTCCTTTGTGATGGTGTCATGAGGTTCATCAGGTGACTGGATTATTCTCTCTTATTTATTTATTGCATTTTTATATCGCCCAATAGCTGAAGCTCTCTGGGCGGTTCTCTTCTTGCTCCACAAGATTTGGTTGTTTGGTAGTAAAGGGTTTTGGGAAGTGTCTTTCTTTTTCTAAGCAGGTGAGAAATGTCCCCCCCCCCCTAAAAAAGTATTCTGAGAAATTAACATCTAATAACTTTGAAAATGGAGAGAGTCAATTTTTAATGGGTTGGCATACAGTGAATATTGAAATAAATTGATTATATGAATGATAGCTTAATTTCGGGATCAACTAGTACGATAAAGAAATTACAATTCCTCAGTATGAACTGCTATCAGTGCTGTCCAGATTATTGCACCCTTTACATCCTATTAATTTATCAGCTAATAGGGAAAGGAAATGAAGAAAAATGGACTCTTCCTTTGATCTTCCTGTGTAATGGGCCATCATTTAATGAGACTGGGGTGTGTGTCTTTTGGAATGATTAAGTCACAGATGGGAATTATTTTGGCTTATGGATGCAATGGGTAAACAAAACTCTTTATTTTGGCTTGGGTTTAAAAGAATGGAATTGCCCAGTCTCATCCCTGGTGGGCTTGCAAAAATAAAAATAAAAATAAAAATGCAATGCTATCACATCTGCTGGATGCAAGAGAGAATAGTCTTAGCATTTCAACTAAATGTCAACTGTCAGATGATAAGGGAAGCAATTATGAGCAGGCAGAAGGTTTGACTAAAATATAAACCCATACCCAAAATAGTAAGGAGGACATTTTCGAGGGGGCTGGAGGTGGTGAGATGTTTTTATCTATGTCTCTCTTTCTCTCACACACATACAACCAAAGGATAGTTAATATAAGCAGGATAAACTGTGAAGGCAAACATTATATTTCCTCATTTCTTATTATCCAGGTTTGTGTATTTTTTCATATAACAGAAAAGGTTTTTTGAGTGTCTGTGACAGGATACCAGAATGAAGAAGCCCCCACAATCCATAAAAGACATGTGGGATGAATTTCGCAAAATCTGGACATCTATAGCTTCAGGCAATAAATGCCTTACTCTGCACCTGGCTTGTTTGGGCATGGGGAGGCTGTTGTGAGTGGGGAAGGAGGACATGATGAGAGGGCTCATCATTGGTGGCCTCAGCTTGGTGCCACTGATAGAGAGAGGATCCTAGTCAGGGCTTTTAGCTGGCAGAGCCCCTCCCTTCCAGCTCTTCATCATGTGGCTCCCTCCATGTATGCAGTGTGTGCTTTGCTGGTTGTCCTTTTGGCGTCCGAGTAGGAATTTTTTGGCTCGTCTGATTGGGCAATGCTATGTGTCTTTTCGCATACTTCACATGTAAGTGGGGTAGGGAGTATCTATTAAGGTGGATCTGGATGGTTTTATATTGATTAATTCAGTCACATTCGACAGGTGGGCAGGGATGTGTAGGCATCTTTAGTGGGAACAAGGTTGGTGAGCATTCAGAGAAACTGCTGCAATGACAGGTAATGCCTGAGGTTCCCAGCTGAGGTTTCTGCCACCCCAGCTGGGAGATAAGGATTACCTTTGGGGCCAACTCACCTCACCCACTCAGAGTTTTGCAGCACCGTGTGTGTGTGACGTGGGAAGGCTTCCCTTCCTCAAAAGTGGCAAACCTGGGGGCAGGGGCAGAATCTCACAGGTACCACTCATAAGGCATTGAATATAATGCCCAATTCATGGCCTGGCAGAATACTGGTCTAGACAGGATGTCTGCTTAGGTTTTCCTTACAGAACTTTCAATGAATGTGGCCTAATTTTAAATTCCATATCTTTGTCTCATCTCGTGGTGCATAATCTATTTATTTATTTATTATTTATTTATTTATTACATTTTTATACCGCCCAATAGCCGAAGCTCTCTGGGCGATTCACAAAAATTAAAACCACAATAAAACAACCAACAGGTTAAAAGCACAATTACAAAATACAGTACAAAAAGCACAACCAGGATAAAATCACACAGCAAAATTGATATAAGATTAAAATACAAACAGTAAGATTTAAATTTAAGTTAAAATTAAGTGTTAAAATATATTTATTTATTTATTATATTTATTAATCCTTTCCTTGACCTTTACTTTTCCACTGCAATTCTTCCCCAAGTGCTGGGAAAGTGCTTTTTAGGATTTGGTGAGCCTCAACCCCACGAGCTCACTGAGCCCCACTCTTGCAGCCCCACATGAGTCTTTGCCAAGGGCTTGGGAGGTTCACAAGTCTCCCAAGCCCTTTGCAAAGTGTCCTTTCCAGGGCCTCTGTAAAGTGTGTACTTCCCCTGGCCATACCATTATTTCCCACCATTAAGGCAAAGGGGGAAAGGGCATGCCACAACCTGGAAGTCAGGGCAGACCCACACCTCAGTGCTCTCAAAGGCTTGCAAGCACTCAGATGTAGGTCCCTCCTAGCACCATGTGATTCTGCCTGGCCCAGCAAGGGCCGAACATGGGGGTGTCCGCTGCCCTCACAGGCTCAGGTGGAATTTTGCAACAGTGCGTGTGCTTTTCTCTGCTTACCAGGAAACATGTTTGGAAATTATATCTGGAATGGGAGTGGCTGGGGAAGGGGTAGTAAAGGGGAAGTGGAGGAGGGGTTTAGAGCATTTCCTTACTGCTTCTCCCTTGTATCTGGCCCACCCTCGTTCGTGTTTTGTACATTGGCTGCAAATACAGTTTATTTAGAATCCCATCTAAATTCATCCCAAAACCCCAAGTCTTGGAAGTCCATCCAGGACTCTGGCCACCACACTACACTACTGCATAACAATATGCCTGGTGGTAGTGGTCGGCAGAAAGAATATCAATGTCCTTTATGGCTTTTTCAATAAACAACAGCAAAACATAATTATGTATTCATCACACAGTTTGATAAAGTCATTGATCCTTGCCTGTGATTCTTCTAAATACTATTTACATGTATTTATTTTTATATTCTGTTGTAATGAGCAAAACAATTTCTTTTCAGCTGAAGACATTTAAAGGCAATCATGAAGTACAAAATCGCTTAATGAGAAAGTCATTATATAAATGAATTTAATCAGCACTGCAGATTCCTTTTTGAAAATGAACAAAATAATAATGTTTTCTATTTTTAACTTCACAAATTCTTAGGGGTGTTTAGTGTTCTGCTATTAATAACACAACCAGGAAAAATAAAGGCTAAGAAGATCAAGCCAAATGCATAATAACTGCTAAATTAGTAGTTATCTCCTGTATTGCAGAACACATTGAAATGTATTGCAGTAGATAAATCAGTATCATTCATTACCACTTGGCATCAATTTCTTTGAGTGTCACATGCAGTTCTCATAAAATTGTGCAGGTGGGGTGTCAAGGCAAGGTGGCCTTTGTCAAGTATTACTAGGTCTCCTATTTGCTTACACCACTGAGTAAGCCTGACTTGGAAGCTTTCTCACAATACTAGAACCAAGGGTCATCCCATTAAGCTGATGGATGGGAGATTCAGGACAGCTAAAATGACATGATTCTTTATACAACACATAGTTAAACTATGGAATTCACTACCACAAGATGTAGTGATGGCCGCTAATTTGGATGGCTTGAAAAGGGGGTAGACACATTCCTGGAGAAGGCTATCAACAGTTATTAGTCCTGATGGCTATGTGCTACCTCCAGTATCAGAGGCAGTAAGCCTATATACATCAGTTGCTGGGGAACGTGGGTGGGAAGGTACTGTTGCAAAAATGTCCTGCTCATGGGTTTCCCATGGCCAGTTGTTCGGATACTGTGTGAACAGTGTGCTGGACTAGATGAACCCTTGGCCTGATCTAGCATGGCTCTTCTTATGTGGTTAAAAGAAACCTTGGTCTGATCCAGCATGGCTCCTCTCATGTTCTTTTACAGGAGTCAGAGAGTTGTGTCCACTAGTAGGCTAGCAGTGAAATACCAGATGTAGCATTGTTCTGCTAGTGGTTTTGCAGGCATTAGCAGAACAACTAGCACAACTAGTTCGATCAACCTATAGCCTATTGAAGTTATCAAGACTTGTGGAATGGCTTCTAGACCGTTTGTGCCATAAGTTGTCCCATTGCTTGTGCACTGACTTATACAATAGTCTGAGCAGCAGCTTGTGCAATGGCTTGCACATCCAGAATCGCAATATTGTCTTTTAGCAAAAGTGAACATAGGGTATGCACAAGTAGCAGAAGCCTTTCCTTATTGGATGCACTGTTGGATACAACCCAGGAAATATTATTTGGCTGTGATCTATTGGTGAAAATAATCTTCCTTGACTGATATTGCTGGTCTTCTTGCAGGTCCTTTCTGCGACCAGAATTGGCTAGCAATGCACAGACTTAATTCTTGATTTGAAATACCACTTTAAGAGCCATTGCAAGTTGGAGATAGTACTGCTGTCACACACACACACACACACACACACACACACACTGCAAAAAAAACAAACAAACAACCTGTTATACACTTCTTCGTAATCCAATCTTTGGTCTACATATGTTACTTTCCCCCTTTCATTATCAATGGACATCTTTCATTCAGACTGTAATGATGTCTGGTCGTACATTTTCCTGCACTGTTTCATGAGGAAACATTATTATGCAAGATAAAAGACAAAGTCTGAGATCCCCAGGATGTGTGTGCATGTCAAGCATTTAATAGAAGACAAGTAGAACTGTGTTAAAATGACAATACTAAAATGATAGCACTAAACCCCTGAGTATATAGCAAATCACAGTCTAGAAAGAGTTATACAGTGATTCAGGAACATAATTTGGATTCTTAAACATCATTTCTATAACTGCGCAGAACCCCTTTGATATGAGTGAGCTGAAATAGTAGAAAACCAGTATTTCCCCCCCCCCCCTACATGCTTCTTCACAATGGGATCCCAAAGGAGATTCATTTACCTTCAAAATCAGCATTGTGTAATATATTCCTTGGACCTAGTTCAGACATTTATCAGGCTGGTGAAAACCTTTGAATGGTGGTGCAGTGGGTATCCCCTTCACCATGCAGATAATTTCAGGTGCAAGCTGTGCTCCATCCAGATGGCTGGTTCACACCATCATTCCACCACCACCACCAAATGGAGAAATATGGTACAAATTGGTGCATGTTTATTATACACAGTATTTATGCAGGGAAGCTGGGACATCTTGGGCAGGAGGCAGTTTTTGCTGGTGGGTTGTAGTTTTCAGGATCAAATGGAGAGGAGAAGGATTATGTATGCCACATGGAGTTCCTTGGGAAGTTGGGATATAAACGGAATAAATAAATAAATGTAAGGATGGATGGATCCGTATACTTCTGACCTGTTTCACTTTCACAACTGTCCATTTAGTAGGCTGTTTTTGGCATCAAAGCAGAGATTCTTCAAAATAAAAATCTGCACAAATACTTGCATGTAAATGTTTTAATCAATACACATTTCTAAACACATTTTCTCTTTAAATATCCATTTCTGAACATATTTCATTTAAAAATACACATTTAAAGGCATATTTTGATTCATTGTTGAGTCAGAAACTGCATAACAAAATTAAGAGAAGTATGAAACCTGAAAGATACCTATCAGCACATTAGTCCAGGGCATGGGAATCAGGCCTAATCCAAGAAAGAGGCCATAATTAGGGCATGTTTGCAACAGCTAGAGGAATCAATGACACCTGAATGGATCAGGAAAGAGATAATCATCACATAATTAAAGTATGTGTGTTTTTCAGATAAACACATTTAAACCTGCCTCCACTGAAACTGCTATGTATTTTAAGCTATCTAGTTATGTAGGTTCTTAATAAATAACGAGTGCTATTATTTGGTGCAATCTTAATGGCTAGAGAACAGCATAGCCTTCGCCATCCTTAAGCCCCAATTATTTCAGTAGAGTTTGAGCACACAACGGCTACGATTAACTCATAAGCCACCTAATGAGACTCTGAAATGATTTTGTTTTCCATTAAGGACATTCTTCGTTTTGAGCAGATGCTGAATTTTAAATAAATATACTTTGCTAAAACATGTTTTTGCTGTAAAGTCCAGAAACAAAATGACTCGGTATTCTACAATCAATTTTAATATTCATGCACTTTGGCATTAAGTGTGTCTCAAGAGTAAAAAGATGTTTCAAGAGCTAATTTTACTATGTGCAATATTCTTGTCTTGCTGAGATATCTGATATTAATTGCCCTAATTTGAAAGCTACAACAAAAATCTATTAGACGTTTCTTGTTAAATTAAAGCTCCTTGAGAATACTTGATTAATGCCATATTGTATTAATTTAAACCTGTTCTCTTTCCAGTTTGGTGGAACAACTAAGTACAGTTCTTGAATGTAGAAGGTGGACAGGATGTTATATGTCTTTAAATAATAATGCATATCAAGCCATCTATTCTGTGTAATTGTACACTTAAAATAAAGGTTAACCATCTCTCTCCCTCTCTCTCCACATATACATATACATACACCCATGCACATACATATATACAAACACCGGTGTGCACTTGTGCACACCACTCTTGGCATGTCTACACCATATGGTGTAGAGGGAGAGAGGTGGGATGATCCCAGACTTACATGCTTCCGGGAATGTTGCAGGGTGTCTAGACATGGCACACAACATCCTGGGAGGAAGAGGACGTCACACCCACCATTTTGTTTTTGTTTTTTTTTATTGGAAAAGAGCACAGGAACGCTCCACCGAAAAAGTTTTTTTTTAAAAAAAAAATCCTGCTCTCCCCCCCCCCCCCACCGGCGATGGCTCCTGGCTCCTCATGTTTATTCACAAGGAGCCAAGACAAAAACAGGATGCTCGGCCACATGTCCCATGGGTCACCTAAGCATATACAGCAGGACACAGGTAGACAGCCTTTCAGATATTGCAATGAAAATGCAGATGCTGTGGGCAGGGCCAGAGGTTATGGCCCCACTACTTTCTCCATGCCTTTAGTATACATATCAGGGCAACATATGAATAGCTTTACATTGTGTGGATCATGGTGATCATGGATACGATGATTACAGAAATGATGAGTAGCAACTTTCTGTGATTGCAGCAACTGGGATATGATGAAATCATGGAGGAGAGATGTACGAGCATTCCCCCCAGTTTGTCTCTGACCAGAATTTACCCAGTTTGCAACTCCTGGAACAAAAAGTGTGTCATTAAAGTCTGTCTTTTCTGAAATTCCAATGTGTTACAGGAATGACAACACAAAAACATGTGTTCAAAAATGTGCACGAAAAAAATGTGCCCATGAAAATTTACACAAACACCTTAACTAATAGGAGAGAAAAATAAAATAAAAATGTGCATAAATTATGCCTACCTTTGGGGGGAAAAGTATGCATAGAAATATACATAATTTTTCATGCGATAAGAAAAGAAATGCATTCTGATACAAGCACCAGTTGGAATGACATTTAAGAATTTAGAGAACAGGAATGAGCTACAGTTTTGTTTTTCACACATTTGTACATGGAAACTGTTGTTTTATTATTTATTTATTACATTAGCCGGAGCTCTCTGGGCAGTTCACAAAAATTAAAAACATTCAAAGTATAAAACAACAGTATAAAACCATAATATAAAATACAATATAAAAGCTCAACCAGATCAAAACAGCAGCAATGCAAAATTACAAATTTAAAACACCAAGTTAAAATTTATAGACTGTTAAAATGCTGGGAGAATAAAAAGGTCTTCACCTGGCGTCTAAAAGCATATAATGTAGGTGCCAAACGAACCTCCTTAGGGAGCTCATTCCACAGCCGGGGTGCCACAGCAGAGAAGGCCCTCATCCTGGTAGCCACCTACCTCACTTCCTTTGGCAGAGGCTCATGGA
This sequence comes from Elgaria multicarinata webbii, assembly GCF_023053635.1. Lineage (NCBI taxonomy): Eukaryota > Metazoa > Chordata > Lepidosauria > Squamata > Anguidae > Elgaria > Elgaria multicarinata. Next base: position 25,092,769 of record NC_086176.1, read on the forward strand.
GAAGGACCCCTGAGGATGACCTTAGGGTCTGGGCAGGTACATATGGGAGGAGATAACCTGGCCCCAAGCCATTTAGGGCTTTAAATGTTAATACCAGCACTTTGAATTGGGCCCAGACCTGGACTGGCAGCCAATGAAGCTGGAAAAGGACTGGCATAATGTGGTCTCATCGGCCAGTCCCTGTTAGGAAATGTGCTGCCCTGTTTTGTACCAGTTGAAGTTTCTGGACCGTTTTCAAAGGCAGCCGCACGTATAACGCATTGCAGTAATCCAAACGAGAGGTTATCAGAGCATGGATAACTATAGCTAGGCTATCTCTGTACAGATAAGGGCGCAGCTGGTATATGTTCATTGTAGTACCTCTTCAAAGACACACATTTGGCAGCCATTGGTGTCACCAGCCTTCACCTCACCAATTTCCTGTCTGGAAGGAGCCTGAATTTCATGCAGGATTCTTTCCCAGTCCTAGCTAGAGATGCCAAGGACTGAATTTAATGACTTACCACTTTGGCTTATTCTGGTAAAAGGCTGCAGTATTTAATCACTTTGGTTTGTTTGCTAATACACATTGATTTATATATACAAGGACCTTGGTAATAAAGAGACACTTTGCACACTGTGTAGAACAACAGGAGGAGAAACTCAATTTCACTTAAAAAGGTTACAAGCTTTCAGACAGAATGATTTGGAGTCACTTCAGATTTACTCATTGTATGTAATCACCGATATTCATCTTGTAAAAAATTGTCAAGAAGCATATGTCCAGTAAACATGGATCACCATTACATTAAATTATCTGAAATTTATTACTACAACAGTGAACCAAAAACTGAAGGGCAAAATTCAGGTTCTTAGACTGGATAAATGCATTGCACAAGTCTGCAATAACTCATACAGGTAAACAACATCATCCCAAATGCTTGAAAAAGTAGGCCATTAGAAAGATTTCTCAGAGTCAAGAACAACTGCTCTTGGTCAGGTCTCTTGCACTTCAGAACCTAAGATGGTGGACAGGACCTGAGTGTTCGGTTACTGAGACATGGCAAGGGTAGCAATTAGGGGTGTGCACGGACCCCCCGCTCCGCCTTGCGGGCCGATCCGAAAATTTTGGATCGGCCCGCTCCGTGCCGCTCCGCCCATAGTCCGCTCCTCTTCGCCGCGGAGCTCCGCTCTGAATTGGAGCTCCGCAGTGGAGGAGAGTGGCGCCAGGTAAGGCCCGCCTCCCTCCTCTCCCTTACCTGCATCTGTCCGCGGTCCCTCAGCTTCTTCAATTGAGCCTGTGGCTCTACCAGGAAGTCTGGGCCGCAAGTGTGGCCTAGACTTCCTGGTTGAGCCGCGGGCTCAATTGAAGAAGCTGAGGGACCGCGGATGGACGCAGGTAAGGGAGAGGAGGGAGAAGGGTCTACCGGGCCAAGCCGCCGTCACCACCCGGTAAGGGACCAAGGGGGAGGGGGCCTTACCTGCGTCCATCCGCGGTCTCTCGGCCTCTTCAATTGAGCCCGCGGCTCAACCAGGAAGTCTAGGCCACACTTGCAGCCCAGACTTCCTGGTAGAGCCACGGGCTCAATTGAAGAGGCCGAGGGACCGCGGACAGACGCAGGTAAGGGAGAGTGGTTTACCTGGCCTTCCCACCGCCGCTGCTCATGCGGCGATGGTGGGAGAGCCAGGTAAGGGAGCTCCGGATCAAGGCGAAGGATCCGCCTTCACCTCGATCCTCTTCGCCAAGCTCCGCCGGCCCCCCAATCCGCTTCGCCTCCGCCTTAAGGGTAGGCGAAGCCCCCGCTCCGCTCCTGCTTCTCCGGTTCGAGGAGAAGCGGAGCACATCCCTAGTAGCAATGGAGTCGAATGGCCCTGAGAAAAATACCCTACTCTGTTACTTCTCTATGGTTTTCTAAGATCTTATGCTTCTGCCTGGAGACCCTAAAAATGAGGCTAATTCTTGAGACCTGGAAAGCCTGCTTCCTGCACTCTTTTACTGAACCTGAAAATCCTCCCTTCCAATCTATGTCTGAGGCTTTTTATTCACAAAATTTAGGCCTACTCTCAAGACTTTTAATTTTCCCCTTGCTTTCCCCCACCCTCCAGCATTACCTGATTTTCCTTTACCAGCAGCCCTTACATGCATAGTGTCTTCAGTGCAAAGCTACAGGAGTGACGCCTGTCTGAGTAAGTTGCTCCATCCTGGACATTATGAGCATCATCCCACAGGGGTGGGGGGGTTCACATTTCCTTACCATTGTTTCTCTGCCCCCATGGTTGTCCCTCATCACTTCCTCTTCTGCCCTAAGGGGAAAGAGGAAGTAAACAAAGACCATGTGGCCCATTCAGGGGGCGTTTTAATCATACAGCATTTCCTGCACACAGCAGGAGATCAGGGCACATTCCACTTCTTTCTTTTTTTAAAAAAAAAAGTCAGATTAAAAGGGGTCTATTTTGTGATGGAATAATAAGCAGAAGTCTTGCGGGAGGTAGACATTGTCATCTAAAGGACACTCATGCATCTGCAAGTGGGCAGTAGTGAGCCTCACTCAAGTGTAGAAACTCATTATGCCAGCCAGCCAGCCCAGCAGCACTTTCACACTGTGGAAATGTGGATGATTGACGTCTATGAGCCTATTCAGAAACATGCTCCCTCTCTTCCCCGCCCACCACAACATGGCCAGAATAAGCAGCCAGTAAGTGTTTTCCCCTCCCCCAAACACTTTGATTGGAGGAGAAAATGGTCAGGAACAACGCTGTGGCTATTCTTAATTAGTTAGCCACAGATGTCAATATCAAAGCTACCCCTCACCCCACTCAGCATCTTCCAAATATGGAGATATTCAATTTTATTAATTGATGGGTTTGGAAGTGGCTAATCTCCACTCTGGATATACATCATCATCATCATCATCAGCTGATATTCAACTGCTGAGCCTCTGCTAAGTCTTGTTAGTGTTAGTACATATCTTCAAGTTAGCAATGTATGATAAGTTTCCGAACTTGTCCCATTCGTAACCCTGAACATGAATATTTTTTCCAAAAAAAAGTTTCACACTTTCCCAAATGTCTGATTACATTTTTTTTAAAAAGAATACTTCTTGAAAATATGCATTTTGAAACGCCCCTCCCATAAAATGCACATGTTCATGCTTAAGCCAATGGGCAGTGGGGGAGGGGAGTGCACACTCTTTGAAAAATGCACACAAGAATGTGTACTTTCCCCATCCAAAATATACACTTTTCTCATTCCAATGAACCAAAACAACAGATTGCAAAGGGAAATAGGAGCAAGCTGGTCTGAGCCTGGTTCTCACATCCCTACAGCTAGTGACCACTGATGTGTCCTGGTGCCAGCTCCCTCCATTCCAGCATAGCATTTGCTGATTCCATGCAGAGTGATCTTTCCTGAAAGTGATTCCCAAAAGCATTCCTGTTGGAAAGGGTGTACACTGATTCCGTCCAACTGATTCAACTTGTCCTAAATGAGTGTCCCTGCTGATGCCACTGTTGAGTTGCGACATCTTGTTTTGAAATATATTTATCCTCTCAATTCCATTCGAACTTCTGACAGAAATAGAAATAAAACTTTCAGGGGGGGGGCACTGAAGTGGAAGAACTACTTTGTTCTTCTGTTCTCTGTCAGCAGGATCTGCTGACATCGGGTGTGGTATCAGAGACTGCACGGGTTGAAAGCCACTACGGGTCAGCGTGTTGTGAACTGAAAGTAATGGGGACAGCATTTTGAAGAAGGTTCACCAAGCAGCTAAAAGCTTTCCTCAATTCCACAGAATTCTACAAAGAAGACGAAAACCAATTCAGTCTTAGTCCTAAGCAAGGGGAAAGGGCAGGGAGCTTGGACTCCTGGGTTTGAGGCCAGACTGCTGTCTCTGACCTCAGAGCTAAGAATCAAAACTCTCCTTTGGTTCCCCCAGACACTGCTAGACATTTTGGTGGTCTTCTTGAACAGCTTTGCTTCCTTCCATTTTCTCAAATGGTTCATCCTCAAAGGGACTTTCAAATCCACTTTGAATTTCCTTTGTGGTGAAGTTGGTGACAACCTAGTGGTAGATGAAACTCCCTTGCATTTTGTTTTGGCTGCCCTTGTAATTCTGCTATTGCATCCAGTTCTGGGCACTACACTTCAAGGAGGATGCAGACAAGCTGGAGCTCGTTCAGAGGAGGGCAACCAGGATGATCAGGGGTCTCGAAACAAAGCCCTGTGAGGAGAGACTGAAAGAACTGGACATGTTCAGCCTGGAGAAGAGAAGATGGAGGGGAGACATGAGAGCACTCTTCAAATACTTAAAAGGGTGTCACACAGAGGAGGGCCAGGATCTCTCCTCGATCCTCCCAGAGTGCAGGACACAAAATAATGGGCTCAAGTTACAGGAAGCCAGATTCCAGATGGACATCAGGAAAACTTCCTGACTGTTAGAGCAGTACGACAATGGAACCAGTTACCTAGGGAGGTTGTGGGCTCTCCCACACTAGAGGGAGAGCCCACTAGAGAGCTTCAAGAGGCAGCTGGACAACCATCTGTCAGGGATGATTTAGGGTGGACTCCTGCATTGAGGAGGGGGTTGGACTCAATGGCCTTATAGGCCCCTTCCAACTCTTATGTGATTCTATGATTCTACAGGTCTTCCAGCTTCACCTGAGGAGGACCCCCAACCTTCACTTCAAGTGGCAACTCTGGTCATACATATCAAGTGAGGATCCAGCACTCAATATGAGGGAAAGGACCATAGCTCACTGGCAGAGCACTTACTTTGGATGCAGAAGATCCCGGTTGAATTCCTGGCAACACAAATGTTGGGCTGGTAAAAGCCATCATCTAAAACCCTGGAGGGAGAACTGCTGCCAATCAGTGCACACACTACTGAGCTTGACTGACCAATCATCTTCACTTACAGAATCCATTTGCATCGTGGAATGTATATGGAAGTAAGATATACCCCTTCAATTGTTATTCTGATGCATTCTCTCATACATGCTGCTGCATAAGCATTTCATTCACAATTGCCCAGTTTATAATACAAGAAAGAAAAAAAGACAGATGTTCATAGAGCTCTGCTAATCAAGTTGCCTTAGGAAATGCATGTTTGTTATAATATATATGTATTTAGAGTAATCCAGATTTATGACGTGCCTGCTTATATGGCCACTTGGGGTATATTTCCCCCCTACAAGCATTTAATTATATGACAAGATTTCTTTATGAAAATGACTATTTATATATTGTAATTAGCATGTGTATCTTCACAAGCACTGTTTTCCACCCTACTTTATTAGTGGCCTATTGGGAATTATATTTGATTTAAACAACCACTTAGACAGTATGCTTTGTGGTAGCTATAATAAGAGTATGGAAGCGATGACATAACGTGCATATACAATGGGCTATTTACATGTAAATGTTACAGAAGAGAAAAAAGGCATTTTCATGCCTCGATTTATGTTGTAGTAAGGATGGGGTGGGGGAGGGGGGGAGGAAATCTGAAAGTTAGGAGTAAGCCCCCAAGAGCTTAGACTGAGGTAAGCAAGGGCAAGTATGCATTAGCTAATACATGTGGCTAATCTTAGATAGACTATTTTTGCTTTTCATTTTTCAAATGTTTCTCCCAAGCAAAAACCTGCACATTTGCCTCAAATTTTCATGTTCAGGGGCTGTGGGTGGGTGGGCCAAATCTCTTTTCTCAAAATTCTTTGGGTTTCCCTTGTAATTCTTCAAATATTTCAGAAACGAAATAATCAAATTGCAGCCCTAGTTATTGGATTCTTATCAGTGTGAGGACCGGAATCCAACTTCCTTGAAGGGTTTTTCTTTCCTCCCATACAGGATATCTGGATACCTTGAGTCAAAATGAATACCTGGATCCCATAACACAAAATAAATGTAATTTATTTAATATCATGTTACAAACTGAGCAGGCATTGCATTATTGATACTTGGAGCTGGACACTGTTGCCCTAACCATGGAGGACTCAGATGCTGTTGACCTAACTATGGAGAACTCAGATGATGTCTACACATGCTTATACCTTGGGCAGCAAGTGTAACAACACTGACTGAGGGAGAGAGGGAGAGAGAACTTTGTAGATCAAATACAAGAACTGTGCACAAGTGGCCTCTCAAATTTATCCACCTTATTTGTGGGTAGAGAAATGGGGGGGGGGCAATTTCACCGAATTTCAACGGGGGGGAGGAGAAATTCTCCAACAATTTCTCACAGGTGTAGATCACCATTGGCAAGGGTTGTAGAACAGCTTCTTTCTTTGCTTTTCCTAAGGGTTTTTGTTGTCGTTGTTTCTCTGCACTGCCTCTCCAAGTGACAGCACCATCAACTGTGTTGGCAGCCTGGCCCCCATTTTGCATCCTCCACAATGCCCCATATACCTAGCATCACTCCAGGGCATTGAGCGGAGGGAATGCAGCCATCCCCAAAACTAATAGTGAAGAAAATGTAGAGAAAATAATGAAAATGTGTCTATTTATTTGTAGAAGGTAAGAATAGAAAAATCTCACAAATTTCCTGAAAGTTTTCTTTCCCCATGAAACGGGCTTCCATTTTTCTGCCTCAATCTCAGGGCATTTTAAAATTTATTTTTAATGTGTGTTGGTGGTGTTTTTGACCTTACCTAATCATGGTTAGGGTACTGTCTATATTTATTTATTTATTTATTTATTTATTACATTTTTATACCGCCCAATAGCCGAAGCTCTCTGGGCGGTTCACAATATATTTTTTCTTTTTATTATACATCTCTCCATTGCTCTACGGTCTCCCAGGCTGCCTGCAGTTCCTGATCAAAAAAGGTCCTAGAGGAGGAATGAATTCATGATGTCTTCCCTTGGGTGCAGGAATCCAAGGAAGATACAGGTTGTCAGAGAGATGATTGTACAGTGAAAGACAGGACACTCTCACATACTCCTCAGTCACCTCATACGTCAGGTAAGCATGAGAACCCTGAATCAAACCCATCAGAATTTCACAGGAACAAGACCAATCCCCTTTTCCCACCCAGAGCCTATTGTATACAGCTAAAGGTAGAGCAACTTAATATACCAATTATGGTAACCGCTTCACATTTTGCAAGTGCCCATGCAAATAATATCTAAGCTTCTATTTTCTAGTGAGACCATTCATTTCTCAGTTACATTTTGTCACGTGGTTTGCTTTCTTTCATTCTGGGAAGTTGGAAATGTTTCTACATTAAACTAGTGCTTGGGGAGTCACTTAAGAGTAAGCAGGTAGACAGGCGATGATAAATGGTGCTGGGAAAACATTCTCCTTCCTCAGCACCTTGAGAGATGATAGATTTGCCGGTGGTTCAGTTACCAAAACATTTATGTGGATGCATTAATTCAGGGCTGCTGATGTTCTTATTATGTTTGCTTGTTTGCTTGTTTTGACATGTTTCTACAGCAACGTTTTGGAAACTTGCCGCTTGGAGGGGGTGGTGGGTTTTGACAAAATATAACACTTTCCTCTCGTCATTGTTAAAGTGGTAGGGATGTTCAGATCTATCTATCTCCATCACAGCAAGATGGTTGCCATTTTTAGGTCAAGCTCATTCTATCCTATTTCTGTGCATATCTGCTCATATGAAAATTAGCAGGTTGTTGTTGTATTGTAAAATAATGTTCACAATTTTTATGCATGTACCATTGACTAAAGTGTGCCTGTGTGCATTTTGGCATCATTTTCACAGGGGTGACTCCAGTGACCCCACCAGTCCCCCCTCCACTGCCTCCTGCTGCCACCAACATGCCACCCAAATTTGCCTTGCTAGCAAATTTGCTGACACGGAGGGTTATACGGGAGAAATTTAACTCTCTGTGCTGCTATTATTATTATTATTATTATTATTATTATTATTATTATTATTATTATTGCTGTCCCCATCAAATTTGGCAGAAAGTATCTGCCTTGCAGGAGGGTTTGAGCGGTTCCAAGTACCTCCCTTGCAGTGCTTATCCATGATTTCAGACTGCAAATTGGGTCTGGGAGATGAGAATGGTGCGAATCCATAAAAGGAAACGGAATTTGGAAATTTTGGGGGAAATTGAAATAATGTAGTATCAGCACTTGTTACAGATTGAAAGTTACTTTGTTACTTTAGGAACATAAAATGTAATTATGTCCAAGTTGGTTTGGCATAAAAAATATTACATTTGCGAGCAGAGAAGGAAGTTTCAGAAATAAACACACAGACAACATAGTATGGGATTAAGTAGGGCTTCTTTATTTATGCATATAGATTCTCCACTCCATGGACCTGTGCATGACCACGCAGGAATCAATCTTAATTCTTTAGGCAACTAGCCTGACCCCAGGGCGAGCCACTCTGCTGACAGGGGGTCGGGTAAGCCCCCCCCCTTTCCAACCACACTTGTGTGTTTGGAGAGACCAACCTGCATCATCTCCACTCAGGCTGCACAGGCGAGTAGATGAGACAAGAAGGTCCCCAAAGACAAACTATATCCTGGCATGCGAGCTGTGTAGTCCACAAGGAGCAGGCCTCTGGATTGCCAATCACCATAAAGGTGCCAGTGGGCTTACCGTCCCTATCCTGACTACCCAAAATTCCTGCACAACCCTGCAATTATAATCCACCTAGTTATCCTCCAAGTCTAAAGATCAGCTCCAGTATAGAGTTGGCGAAAACCTGCACATTGCTAAATGGCAGGGGAAATTCCTACTCAGCCCCTTCTGCAAAGAAGATGACTGGTTATTCCTACACAACCTCTCATTTGGATTACAGCAATGCGTTATACGTGGGGATACCTTTGAAAACGGTCCAGAAACTTCAGCTGGTACAAAACAGGGCAGCCCATTTACTAACAGGGACTGGCCGGCGAGATCACATTATGCCAGTCCTTTTACAACTTCATTGGCTGCCAGTCCAGGTCCGGGCCTGATTCAAAGTGCTGGTATTGATATTCAAAGCCCTAAATGGTTTGGGGCCAGGTTACTTGAAGGAATGCCTCCTCCCATATGTACCTGCTTGGACCTTAAGAACATCTACAGGGGCCCTTCTCCATGAGCCCCTGCCAAAGGAAGTGAGGCAGGTGGCTACTAGGAGGAGGGCTTTCTCTGCTGTGGCACCCCGGCTGTGGAACGAGCTCTCCAGAGAGGTCCACCTGGCGCCTACACTGTACTCTTTTCATTGCGAGCCGAAGACCTTTTTATTCTCTCAGTATTTTAACACTTAATTTTCACTTAAATTTAAATTTTACTGTTCTAACTCTGTATTTTAATCTTAAATCAACTTCTGCTTCGTGGTTTTATCCTGGCTGTGCTTTTTATACTGTATTTTGTATTTGTGTTTTTAACCTGTTGGTTGTTTTATTATGGTTTTAATTTTTGTGAACTGCCCAGAGAGCTTCAGCTATTGGGCGGTATAGAAATGTAATAAATAAATAATACACTGATTTATAGGGAGGGAGGGTGGGGCTGAAAACAAAAGAGGCTGAGTGCCTCATGGGGATGAGCCTTCACAGCCTTGGCTCTACCTCTACCTCATGAGGCAGCTCACGTGCAGCTCGTGCTGCGTTTCCTTATGCCTCCCCCCGCCCGCAAGAACCGGCCACCGACCAAGCCATTCCTGCTGGGTGGTGAATGGGCTTGGTATATTAAAAGTACAGTGTATTTAAACAATTATTACAAATTTAATTTACTTTTTAATTTTTTTTTTTTACTGTTTTTGTTGTTGTAACAAATGGAACTACAGTACAAACTCCTCAACTGTTAGGAACACCTGGACTGTAAGGAACCTCTTTGGTTTTGCCAGTTTATGAGGAGCAGGCAAAAAACAATTTAAAAACAACAGAAGAAGAAACCACCAACATTAGTAACAAAGAAAATTATTTATGTCTCCGCTAGTCCTCCAGTGTCAAGACATAAAGCATCCGTTACTTAAAAAGAACTGAGAAAAAAAGAGGGGGACCAAGATGCAATGAATATGCATGAAATGTAATCAGTCTCATTCCCTGGCCTATAGCTATCACTATCAGTTTCAGTCTCTGCTTCAATGGCAGTGCCCCCTAGAGGCAGAAATGCATCTTGCTCTTGCATTTGAGAGTTGTAGTCTCAGTTTGCAACCTAGGATTTGCTTGTCCTTGGTGCACAGAAATTGTAATAATGTGATACTGTACATACTTTTTAGAAATCCTTTGGGGAAGTAAATATCTCAACACTTTGTCTTAAACATTTTATTCATCATGCTAAAATAAAACATCCTATAATTCATTTTTTCTTCATTTTTTTTTTTGGGGGGGGGAAACCAAAAAAGACTTTGAAAAAAATGGTGGAAAAAAACATTTTCCCTAATTTTTCCAGTTGTTTTTTTTTTTTTTGCAGGGGGGGGGCTTCACATCTCTAGGCCTCTCAAAGTCACACTGTTGTATCTAGTTATAATTTTAAAACTACATGCAGCGAGTAGTAGGCACCATAAATGGATGCAGCCTATTTACGTCAATTGTTTCTTTTTATGTGGAATTGGGTTGACTGCTTGAGACCAATGTTAGAAGTCTGGGTTGTGAAAGGAATTGTGGCAGAACCTCACTTCAGTTTTCTGAAGCTTTGGGTTGAGGGTCCTTGGTGGGGGAGGGTGACTTTCCCTGCCACTTGTCATTTTCAAGAGGGAAGACTTTATTCCCCCCACCCACCCGTCCACCCCATGCACGTGAATTCTAGTCCATGACAGGTTATGTCACAATAAAGCATTTAGTCTTTAAGGTGACATGAGACACAATGAAGGTCCTGTAAAGAGAAACTATAAAGTCATTTCTACATTACAGGCCAAAACCGTTTTATAGTAATTCTCTCTTCACGAGGAGCCATTAGGAATTTTAGATCAGTGTGAGATGGGGTCTAGGGATCTTTCATGGGATGTTGTTACAGAACAAGTGCCATTCCCAGGATAATTTGGGGGAAAGCTATTGCACCTAATGTGATATAAAATCAATATAGGTTTGCAGTAGAGAGATAACCTAGGTCATATCTTTGCCTTATGAACAGGTATGAGGAGGTTTTCCTTTATGACATTCACATGCACTAAATAACCTTAGCTAGAAAACATCAAAGTTGCTTGGAGATTTTAATCCTCTTGGGTTTAAGGATGTGGAGTTCTACTTCAGCAAGACTTGGTGCTGGATTAGAAATCATGGATGGCATTGAATTGGTCCTGGAGGCCACTTTACCATTTTTTCCACCATGTTGTTGTTGTTGGTGCTGCTGCTGCTGGTACTGTTGTGGCTTCCACCCTCATCCACAATTCTCTGGAGTTATGTTATCTTTGGCATAGAACATCAGATATGCTATGCTCCTGCCACAGGTAATGATGATACCCACCATTAAGAAACTGTTGGAGACCTCTCCCTTGAGAATTGTGGTGAAATCATCCCCACCTGCCTGCAATATTTATTTTATTTATTTATTTATTGAAATGTTTGTATCCCATCCAGTTATCACTTGGATCCCAGGGTGGTGTACAGATAAAATCAGAACAATATAAACATAAATAATTTACCCAGAGAGGTCCGCCTGGCACCTACACTGTACTCCTTTCGTCGCCAGCTGAAGACCTTTTTATTCACTCAGTATTTTAACACTTAATTTTAACTTAAATTTAAATTATACTGTTTTAACTCTGTATTTTAACCTTATATCAATTTTGCTGCGTGGTTTTATCCTGGTTGTGCTTTTTATATTGTATTTTGTATTTGTATTTTTAACTTGTTGGTTGTTTTATGATGGTTTTAATTTTTGTGAACCGCCCAGAGAGCTTTGGCTATTGGGCGGTATAAAAATGTAATAAATAAATAAATAAATAAACTAAAAATGTATGAAATCTTTAACAAATTAAAACTGGTAGAATTTTTTTAAAAAGCAATAACAGAGTTCAGATCAATTAAACTCTGTGAAACCATGGATAATTTGTTTTCTATTGCTCCATGAATCTTTAAGTGGTAATAAATAATATTAATAAATAGTGATGATGGTGATGGTGATGATGATATTAATGATCATAAGGACATAACATTTCATTTTTATTGTTAATATTATTATGCTTTCACAGCTTTTCTCATGAAATACCTTCCTTTCTAATTCTAGTTTAATGGATTTCAATTAGGCATGTGCTCCGCTCCGGTTAGGAGCGTAGAAGCAGTAGCGGATTGGCCTGCTCCGCCTTACCCAGAGGCGGAGTAGGAGCGGACCGCGGACCCCTAGAAGCAAGGCGAAGAGAAGCGACCATTTTTCGGAGCTCCTATTTCAGGCGGAGCGCTCCGGTCGCCATCTTGAAAACATTTCGCCCATAGGATTGCATTGCGGCAAATAATCACGGATAACTACGTTGTTTTTGAAGCTATCGTTCTGGAAATTCTTGTGCACAGAGAATCGTGGATGGGGGTCATTTTGAGACTACTCTCACCTCTCTGCGTCGTGTGGGTCGTGCGCTAGAATTTTTTAAAAATCGGGTCAACAGCGCGGCTCAAACGGTGATTTTCGGCTTTTCGCCCATAGGATTGCATTGCGGGAAAGAATCGGGGATAACTGGGAGGGGTTTAAGCTATCGTTCTGAAAATTCTTGTGCTTAGACAGTCGTGGATGGGGGTCATTTTGAGACTACTCTCACCTCTCTGCGTGGTGCGGGTCGCGCGCTAGAATTTTTTTAAAAATAGGCAGGAAAAATACCTTTTTCAAAGGGCTGAGGGGCAGAGTCAGCTCCCGGTCATGATCACATGATCCCAAAGTTAGAGGAGGGCATAGGCAAAATGGGTAACTTGGGATTCTGGGAAACTTCTCTTTCTTCATCTGAACGGGCTTTTCCCAGTGTTTTTTAAAACAGTAGCCCCACCAAATGCACAAACACAACCTGAAATCATATACTAAGCCAAGAATAAGAGATAGAAACACAGCACTGCTACCCACCCTAACTTTGGGGGACAACTGAAAAGATGTGGTGCAAGGGGATGAGCTCCCCTAGGGCATCTCATCGTGGACGTGCCCCCACTCTCTCCTGCACTGGAAGGCCATTAGAGCCTTCCAAAGAGAGTAAAACGGTGGAGCAATGCCTATCATGAGTCGAAGTGAGCGTTTACTTCTTAGTGGTGGAGCGATGCCTATTATGAGTTGAAGTGAGCATTTACTTCTCAATCTCAGAGCTGTTGGTGAAGCAATGGCTGTCTTGAGTTGAACTGGCAGCTACTTCCCCCTCCCCCGGGCACGTCCCCCTATTACTGGTAAAAGACAGATATATCCTTTTAAAAAAAATTCTTCTTGCTGTTTATTGAGCAACACTGCTGCTTTTAATTCCACCCCTCCTTTGTTTATTTATTTATTTATTCCATTTTATATGCATTACTGGCTTATCCTTGGCTCTCTTCCTTATGCCCCCAGAAATGCCAGCTGCATGCCTGCCTGCCTTCCCTCCCTCCTCCCCTGCCCACCTCGCAGGGATGTTGTGTGTGTGTGGCTTTGACTCAGGGGAGAAGTCCTTCCTGCGCTCACTTGAAGTTTTGGAAGTTCCAAATTTTGCAGGTTTAAGCCCCGCCAAAAAACAGGGGATGATGGGACTGCCTTGAGTCTCGGCGTGCGTATGTATCCCTGGATAAGCTGTCATGGTGGTGAGTTTGAGGTGTTTTTTTAACGTGCAAAATTGACGGAGCTATGGAAAGGGGTGTTGGATTTTCATAAATTCCCCAAAAATCAGGGGATGATGGGATTTGCTTGAGTCTCGGCGTGCGTATGTATCCCTGGATAAGCTTTCATGGTGGCGTGTTTGAGGTTTCTAACGTGCAAATTGACGGAGCTATGGAAAGGGGTGTGAATGGGGTGCCCGATTTTCAAAAATTCCCCAAAAATCAGGGAATGATGGGATTGCTTTGAAACTTGGCGTGCGTGTGTATACCCCCATGTGGTGTCATGGTGCCAAACGTGAGGTTTCTAACTTGAACAGAAAAAAAGTTGTTTACTTTTTTAGCTTTCAATGCAAGCCTATGGGGGGAAAAAACGGAGCTCTGATCCGGATCCGGAGCTCCGAGCGGAGCGGAGCAGAAGTGGGCGGAGCGGGGGCGGAGCGGAGCGGCCCGATCCGAAAATGGCGGATCTGCAAGTGAAGCGGAGTGGGGGGTCCGTGCACACCCCTAATTTCAATGTATTGATCCCTGAAGAACAGTAAATCTAACCTCCATTCTTGATGCCTTGCTGTGGTTGTGGGCATGCATGTACCTCAACCCTCTCTATTTTACTTTACATTATGTGCATATCTTTCTTTCTCTGCTAGTTATGGGAGGCAGGCAGTTCGCCCAACATACATCCCCCACACACACCTTATGATTTTGGAAAATAAATATTTGATCCAGTTTGGTTCCATTCTCCTTCTGTTCCTCATTTATCATTTTTGAGTTTGGGAACATATACTTATCAAAGACTCTGGAGACATTTTTAGACAGTATATTTTTCAGCAATTTGAAAAAAAAAAAGTATTTTTCAGCATCTTTCATGAGAGTTTTAGCCATGTTTAAGGTACAGCTTTTTCACTTACTCCAGTAGAACCTATCTATTTTTGTTTACCATTTGTTCATTAGTGCTGAGGCTGTCATGTACAGTTGAAGGTCATTCTACTGTCTACTTGTTCATTATTGATCATCCCGATGCAGCCACAACATCACTGAATATTTGTCACCTTTTAGTTTATTCAATATGTGGATGTGTTGTCATTGCTTTATCCTTGTACTCTTGTACTCATTGTCAGATCAAAAAATGGCAGCCTCTAATTTCAGACAAAGCTCTTGCTATATTATGGAACTAAGTCATTAAAATCCCAGAATCACTAAGAAGTGCCCCCCTCCATCTTCATAAATATGTGGACCTAGGATTGACCCAGGCATATTGAAAAGTACTTACATAATTATAAGGCAGTAGTTATGTTATTAGAGGGCACTGCCTACAAGTTCTCAAAGTCAAACATAGCCCACAAGAGCCATGGCTAGACCAGGCCTATATCACGAGATTGTCCCCGGATCATCCCTGTGCATGCAAGTGACACACAGGGGATCTCGGGAGCAGGCCGGGATGACCCTTCCATTTGCCTGGGATAATCCTAAGGTCTAGCGAAGGCCAAGGAAGAAATGGATTTATTTAGTATCTGTAGTCTTTCTATAGGTGGATATACTCAAGGCTGCATACAGAGTTAATATAACAACAAGATAATCTAAAATACAATCTGAAATTGACAGTAATGACAAGCAGCAACTATAAATCAGCAACCATAAACCATGCCAACAAACTGATAACGAAAACACATCATCTAGTGGTCCTAAAAAAAAGTCAACTGCCATAAAAGAGTTCTAAGTCCATGCTTAAAATTAGGCAAATATGAGACAAATATCTCTTTGGAGGCCATGACAGAATTTAGGGGCCACAAGCAAAAAGGCTCTGACTCATCCCATGAGCTGAGCCTTTTTTGGCAGTCTGACAGAGAGAAGGGCTTCAGAAACCAAATGACGATTTCTGGCACACTCATATGGGAGGATGCAGTCCTGGGCTTTTTAGGGCATTTGGATGTCTAACTACAAGCTTGCAACTAAGAAATGTGTGTGTATGTCTTGCTAAGTGGTGAGATTAATTTTGCCTAAGGAAGGATGAATCTGCTAATTTTTTTTTCTCTATTTCTCATTTTTCCTATCTTAAATTCATTCCATCCCATTTCTGTGTTGGTGTGAGACTTTTTTTTTTAAGTATGCATTTCTGTCCATATCCCCCCCTTATGTGTTTATTTATTTATTGCATTTCTATACCCCAATAGCCGGAGCTCCCTGGGCTGTTCACACAAATTAAAACCATCAAGTAAGTTTTAAACTATAAAACTTAAACCACAAAATAAAAATACAGTATAGAAGTACAACCAGAGCTACAATGCAGAGATTTAAAATAAAGGTTAAAAAAACAGCAAAGAATAAGATGGTTAAATATGAAAATACTGGGGAAATAAAAAGGTCTTCACCTGGCATTGAAAACAGTACAATGTAGGTGCTAGGCGAACCTCTCTAGGGAGTTCATTCCACAGCATTTCTGTACATAGGTTCGGCCAATATACTCATTTTTTTTCGATGCACACCTCCCTAATATATGCAATTGTCTACACTTGTTCACATATCTATGAATCTGACTTGGGGATACTGCGCAGGACTGCCTTTTTTCGAATCACATGGATTCTACAGACTTGCAGATGTTTTTGGGTAGGATTTTTTTTTTTTTTACTTGTATGCAGCATTTGTCCTAACACACATTAAGACAAAAGGGGCAATTAGCATAAATGTGCACGTTTGTCAACAGGAATGAAATTATCATGCATCCCTAAAATAATAATAATAATGATTCTCTCAATGAGCAGATGATGGAACTAAAGATGTCTGAAAATCTGCCAAACACAGATGGTACAGATCTTTTTTTTAAAAAAATGCATATCTCTGTAGAGTACCTCTGTGTTAAAAAAACCACACACCACAGGATTGCTGGGGGAAAGGGCTGGAGATGTCATGTTTGTTTATGATGTCATGAAATCAACCCGCAAACTTCTGGGAGTGGCTAGTCATGAGCATGCTATATATTGCCAGGGTCAGGCAGAAGGTACATCTCCAGACATTTTTGACTTCAGCTCTCAGAAGCTCCTGCCAACATGGCCAATGTTCAGGAATGCTAGAAGTTCAAGTCAGAAACATCAAGGGATCTGCTTTCTTTCCACCCCTGTTCTAAGACATTACATATTTCACCTGATATAGTATAATAAACTTCATTTACCCTAGATAGTTTCTTTCCACCTTAAATTTCATTCTCTTTTCAAAATCTTAAGAGGAAGCCATTTAATTTTAATTGCAGTTCTAGAATTAAAAGCTGATTCAGTAATTCAATTAGGACAGCATATTGCCTAATTAGCATGCACTAAACTTTCAATATAGTTTATATTCTGTACTTCGAAACGTCCATTCTAAAATCCCTAATCCATCAGTTTAATTAATTAAAGTACATTTTGTATCATCAGTATGGAAAAATGGAAGATGAGGCAATTCTATTTATTTGTAAAAAGAATAATAAAATGTGTTGTTAAAAAAAAATGTGTTAAATAGGTAGGTGGGAAAGCCTACATAATATTTGGTCTTTTCAGTAAATATGTGCATACTTAGCCAATGCACAAGTTACTATCATTATTAGTATTATTAAGCTGGTGTATGTAGTTGTAGTTGTAGGGTCAGGGTGAACCATTACTGCAAACATGACTAGTGCTAGATCTACATTAGAGTCTTGCAAAGTGGGTCTCCTCTGCCTCAAAATCTGATCTGGAGCTCTGTAGAGGTGATTCTCAGTCTTGATTTCAGAGCCCCTCCCCTCTCTCTGCCTCATCGAATTACCTTCAAAGAACCGTTCAGTATTTGGGTAACTGGTATTAACAGAAATGCTTACAGCTACCTCATTTTTAAAGATAAAGATATAAAATGTGGCACAGTGATAGTGCATAGGGAGAGCTTTAGCTCCACCAAATTTGAATCACATCGGTTCATGCTTTGATTTTTTTTAAGGAATTTTTAAATAGAAATTGACAAAATGCTTACATCTGCCTAATATTTATAGATAATGAGATGAAATATGGCAAAGTGATACTTCTTAAGGAGGGCTGTAGCTTCACCAAGTTTGAATTAAATCCTTGATATTTTAGGGTTTTTTAAATATAAAATTCCTTACTCCAGCCTTCTCCAACCTGGTGTCTGCCAATTCTATTGGACGGACACCCCTTTGCACCCAACCACTGAAATAAAGAACCTGCCTGTGCATTACTCAGGTGTAGAAACTTTCTCACTCATGATGGCAGCCATCCGAGCAGCACTTTAACACTGCGGAAATGTGGATTATATGAGTCCGAGCAGAAACGTGCTCCCTCTCAGCAGACACCAGTTGCTGTTTCCTAGTTCCCTGAACACTGCGATTGGAGGAGAACACCACTGTGGCCATTCCTATTGGTTAGCCACAGAAGTCAATATGAAAGCTACCCCTCACCCTACTCAGCGTCTTCCAAATGTGGAGATACACACCCACACCCACACCCACACAGCAGGTTAATTCTGGAGACTTTAGAAGCTCTGACCGAGCATGTCTCCACTCTGAGAGTATTCGATGGGTTTGGAAGTGGCCAGTCTCTGCTCTGGAAGATCGAATGCTCTGTGGATTTTCATGGTTACCAGGTAATTCCAGGGCGGAGTGCACACCCCTAATCTACACTCCTCCTTAAGATGTCGGACTTGGCTACGGTGACACATGCCTTAGTTACCTCCCGTTTGGATTACTGTAACATGCTCTACGTGGGGCTGCCTTTGAAGAGTGTTCGGAAACTTCAGCGGGTTCAAAGAGCTGCAGCCAGATTGTTGACTGGGGCTGGTTACAGGGAGCATACAACTCCCCTGTTAAAACAGCTTCACTGGTTTCCGCTCTGTTTCCAGGCACAATTCAAAGCGCTGATTATCACCTATAAAGCCCTTTAAGGCTTGGGTCCAGATTATCTGAAAGACCGTATTCTCCTGTGCTCTGAGATCTTCCAAGGAGGCCTTTCTCTCAGTCCCACCAACATCCCAGGCATGCCTGATGGGTACACGGGAGAGGATCTTCTTGGTGGCTGTTCCAAGGCTCTGAAACTTCCTTCCCAGGGAGGCAAGGGGCTCATCTACACCAAGCAGGATATTCCATTATGAAAGAGGTATGAAAGTAATATATAAAAGTCAGGAGCCACACTACTGCTTTATAGCAGTATTAAAGTGCACTGCAGGATCTACATTACTACTTAGTTGTGGCATTGAAGTGCATTGACAACTGTTGGGGCCCATGACACATCTACACCAAGCAGGACATAGCACAATGAATGCTGTATGAAAGTGGCATATGGTATGTGTCAATGGGCCCCAACAGTTGTCAGTGCACTTCAATACTGCTATAGAGCAGTAGTGTGGCTCTTGCCTTTTATATACCGCTTTCATACCACTTTCACGGTGGAATATCCTGCTTGGTGTAGATGAACCCTGGGTTGGCTCTCTCTGTGCTACACTTTCGGAGCAGGCAAAAACTTTTTTGTTCCAGCAGGCTTTTGAAACTACCCTGGACCCGTGTTAATGTATTGGACTTTTACCCCCTTGTAATCTGTTACTGTTTTTTTTTTAAAGTAACTTTTTTTAAAATTTTACTACAGGTTTAATCTATTTTAACTTTTGTTAATTTATATGTTTTAATTGTACATGTTTTAATCCTGTAAATTGCCTTGAGTGCTTACCTTACTCTAAGGAGTTGGCTGATGGCTGGTAGTCATTCCGGGACTCTTTATGATACCATTTTTATTTCATTCTGTCTCTGCATCCTCTTCAGCTGCTTGAGCTTTCAGAAAAGCCCCGTAGAGGACTTAAACAAGAGTTCTACTGCCTGCTGAAGGATTGAAATCTGAGTAAAGCATTTTAGGTTTGTGTTGTTATTAAAAGTCCTTTTCAGAAGAAGGAGGAGAAGGAGAACTGAGCTTTCAGGCACTACTGCAGATGGATGAAAAAATCATTTTAGTTTATTGCTGATCTGATAAGACTTTACAAAAATTTAGAAGTTGTTCATATTCAGGAGAGACAGAACTTGAGATTCACTCATTCATTTTTAATTCAATTCAGGAGAAAGTGAAACTAACAGATTCGCCCTTCCATAGAGGAGGATTCTGAACGTTACAGATGGAGGCAGCAGTGGGAACCTATCCACAGGAACCCAGATCCATGTGGCAAATATGGCGTCGTTCTTGAGTGTCTTTCCCCCATGTTGATAAGGTTGGGCAGCTGCATCAAATCAGCCTTAACATCTCCATCTTCACTATAGAGGGCATCTGCTGTTGAGCTGTGGCTATACCTTCTAAGGCCTTAGCTAGGCCGGGCTTTATCACGGGGCGAACCCCGAGATCGTCCCTGTGCATCCAAATGATGCACTGGGGATCCCGGGATCAGGGAGGGATCATCCCTCCCTTGCCCCAGGATAGAGCCCTCCCCTTTGGGCTCGCTTTTTTCATGAGCCCGAGACCGCGGAACGTGTGGCCCGTTGCCATGGTTTGACCTGGCTATGCGCAATTCATCGCACGGAGCCAGGAGCCACTGTGCCCATCGGGGGTAGGGCGGGGAGCAGGAAAAGTAATTAAAATTTAAAAAACCCTTACCTTTAGTGCATGAACGTTCATGCGCTCCTTCCTTTTTTTAAAAAAAAATGGCAGGTGCAACACCTCTCCTCCTGAGGTCGTTGCGCCTCATGTGTAAACAGAGGAGGGATCTCACATTAATCACAATGCGAGATATTCCCTCCTCTGTCATGGACTATGAGGTACGTCTAGCTAAGGCCTTAGTTGCCTTGAGGGCTCTTTGGGCTCTACTGCAGGCTAAGGACTGAAATGTTAAATGTTAAAAGAAATAAGCAAAATGTTACAATGGTGAGTTCCAGCCCTCTACAAGCTGACATCCTCCAGATGTGTTGGACTACAATTCCCATCATCCCTAGTCAGCATGGCCAATGACTCACCTTCTGGCTAGCTTTAATATAAACCCAGCATTCTGCCCATTTGCTTGCATTTCACACAATCTAGATTTCTATTTTATTTTATAGTGAACACCGCTGGTATATAAATCTCGCCCATTTTTTATTCTGTACATGGATGCAAGAGGGATTTCAGGGTCAAAAGGCAGGGCTCCTGCTTCTTATGGGTTTTCATGGTCCAGCAGGTTGTTTATTTAAGAGCTGTAGGGGTGCCGTTTCAGCACGCAAGACTCCTCACAAGAGCTGCGGAGCGAAGAACATGGGAAGATAACAGAGCAACCTAATCCTATGGCTCAAGAAAGAGATGGATGGGGTAGAAAACCCCTACTTGCTATTGCAATTCATTTTATAGTCACAGCTGGAAGACAGATGTGATATTGAGCCTGTTCTGTAACTCACAGAATAGGTCAAAAGACTGTCATTAAAAGAGGTATAAAGACTCGAAAAGGGGAATAGGCAACTGAGCTGGCCTGCTTTGTCTGAGCAGAAAATCTGCTAGTCTGGTGATGTCAAGACCCACCAGAAGGGCACGGGAGGCTTAGTAAGTTCAGAAGCTGCCAAGTTGGACAGTGTGAATAGGCACAGCAGTGGAGCAAAGAGCAACGGGATGTTATTTCATGACTTGGTCAAATGAAGCCAATGTCAGAGCAACAGCTAGCCATTGCTTTGCCGCTCTTGGCCTAACCTCCTCTATTTGCAAATGTGACTGCTGGAAAGCAGTGTGATGACCTTTCTCATCTATTCTATGTAGACCGCATAGGTAGAAAAAGCAGGGAGGTTCAGAGTGCATCATTTGTGTAGTGTGTGCAGCTCCTAGGTTGGATCACAGGTTATTTTACCTTTCCTGAAGAGAAGGGATTCTTTGGTCTATGGAAAGCTTTTGATCCAGTAGAGAGATCCTGCTGGCAGAAGGTGGGGAAAGACAGACTTTTCTGATCCCTCCTCCCCTGCAGCCCCCAGCACCACATCCCACACTATTCCAGTGGGTCACTGGAGCAGCTAGAGCAGATTTTCAGAGGGAACAAGGGGCTTCTGCTTGGGGCTTCTGCTTGGGGCTTCTCTCACTTACAGGATCAAAGTCTGGATCAAAACCCAGTACACCGATACAGAAGGCAGCAGTTAACGAAATCAAACAAGTGTAATGCACACAACACACAACTGCTAATATGTAATACATTTGAAAGCTGGGTTAAGAGAATACTTTTCATCAGATATATCAATTTATATATTCTATATATATACAATATCATCACTGAAACAAGAAATAACAGTGATACAGTTTATATTAACAAGCTGACATAGCTGAATAAAGAGTGTTTAGACAAACAATTGATCCATCAACGATAAGGAACAAATGCTAAGCTGAAAATATTTTATACGAAGAGGACAAATGGTTTTTTCAATATTATTTTTACAAAGAGAATAAACGAGGCAAATAAACCACACTGTTTTTACAAAGAGAACAACTTATTCAAAGGGGACAAATGAGAACAACCTTTTCAAAGAGAACAAACTGCAAGTATCCCGGGGGAAGGGGGGTTTCAACCTGTTTCATGAGAAGCTTCATCAGAAAATGTTGCTTATTAGCACCATTGTGAAAGCATCAAAATTTGGCCCTTCAGTGTTCTCTAGATGACCATGGGCCCTTCCACACACCGTACTGAAGGTGCATGCATGCGTCCCAAGTACGACCCCAAAACGATAGTGTGGACTACAGCCAGAAGAGACGGAGGCAGCAGCGGCTGGGGAATCCGGGCGTGTCCTTGCCGCCGCCGCCTCCCTGCTGGCCTCCTGCTGCTGGGGTAAGAGCGACCCAGGTCGGAGAGCTCGGCAGAGGCGGAAGCCGAGCTCTCCGACCTGGGTCGCTCTTACCCAGGCAGCAGGAGGCCAGCAGGGAGGCGGTGGCAAGGACGCGCCCGGATTCCCCAGCCTCCTCCTCCTCCATCTCTTCTGGCTGTAGTACACACTATCGTTTTGGGGTCGTACTTGGGGCGCATGCATGCACCTCCAGTACGGCGTTTATACCACCCAATAGCCAAAGCTCCCTGGGCGGTTCACAAAAAATAAAACCATTCAATGTATAAAACAAACAGTATAAAAACATTATATAAAATACAATATAAAAGCACAACCAGGATAAAATCAGCACATTCAACATACCAATGTTAGGGGTGGGTGAATTTGTCTGTTTTACTTTGAGATTTGAACTTTCAAAATCCCAAATTCTTTTTTTCCTGATTATATCTTATAAAAAAAGAAAAAGAAAAGAAATTAAATTAATTTTCCACCCATCTGTACCATCCAAATTCAATAGGTACAGCTATTCTAAGCATGGAGAGGACCGTGTTGTACCTTCCTAATTAAGCACCAACATGATGGAAAACACAGGGCATTCTAACCCAGACTTTTAAGAGGAAAGCACTCCTAGTGCTGGGCCTGGATGGATGGATCTGACTGTTTTGGTTTTTCCCAAATTCATTTTAAAAAAGTAAAAATAAATAAATAACAGTTTCAAGTTCATTTCGCCCTCACCTAATTATGCAACAATATGATTGAAAACACAGGGTGTTCTAACCCAGGCTTTTAAGAGCAAAGATTCAAAGGCCTGGGAATTGATAGATTAATATGACTGTTTTAATTTATCCCAAATGTGTATGTGTGTTTAAAGAAAACAACAATTTCAAGTTCATTTTGTACCAAATGTTTATTGATTGATTTCATTTCCCTACTGCCCAATAGCTGAAGTCCTAAAGATGAAGAGCATGAGAACGAGAAGGAGGAGGAGGAGGAGGAGGAGGAGGAGGAGGAGGTCCCTAATGTATTGGGTCTGATAGTTATGATTTCTAATATTGGTGAAATTGGAATTCTGCACAATGGATTCTCAAAATTCTCCTCCATTGGGTGAACAATTTCATTGAATTTTTCTATGGGAAGAAGAGATTCTCCAGGAGTTTCTCCCAGTTAGGGCTGACCATTAGCAAGAGTTGTAGCACAGCTTCTTTTTGTTTTCCTGTGGGTTTGCTTCCCCACCACCACCACTCTCACTGTAACAGCATCAACTATGGCCATGGCTAGACCAGGCCTATATCCCGGGATTGTCCCAGGATCATCCCTGTACATCCAAATGACACACAGGGGATCCCGGGAGCAGGCAGGGATGACCCCCTCCATTTGCCTGGGATAATCCTAAGGCCTAAATTGGCAGCCTGGTCCCAAATTTGCATCCTCCACAATGCTCCATAACTAGCATCATTCCAGGGCATTGAGGGGAGGAAAGTTTTTCTTCATGCCCCCCATGAAGAAAAACTGGAGACAACTTGGCAAAGTGGACTTTTATATCAGGGTAAGCAGGGAGGTAAGGAAAGGAAAATCTCAGGATTTTTCTGAGAAAAATGTCTTCTTGATACCCCCCCCCTTTTGGGCTCAACTCTAGTGGTCATTTTTTAGGGTTCATCACCATTCCCACGGTCTTCCAAACATTAAATTTCTGAGGACAAATATGGATTCATCTTTTTCTGTAATACATATTATTATAATGCTTCTACTTCCCTGAAAGCCCTGTAGCAGGTGTAAGGGGCCAGAATTGTGTCTTGATCCAGGGAAGAGATGGAGCTAGTGCTGTGCCAAGCTCTGAACTCAGATTTCCTGAAACTTTTCTTCCCCCATTAAAAAGGCTTCCATTTTTCTCTCTCAATTTGATTTTCTTTGGCAGTGTTTTTAACCTCACCTTATCACGACTGAGGTGGCTGATAGAGCTGTGTTTTTCTTCTTTATATTACCTGACTCTTCATTTCACTGCAGCCTCCCTTATTCTGATCTGACCCTGAAGTACTTCCTATGGGGGGATGTACCATATGATGACTTCCTCTGGGCTCTAATTGAAATGCAGGAATCTGAGGAGGCTAGAGGTTGCTGAATAGATGATTGTACAATTAAATACAGCACAGACACACACTCACACTCCTTGGCCACCTCATGAGTAAAGTAAGCACAAGAACCCTGCACCCAATGCATAAGAATGTCTCTAAAACGTTCTTGCCTTTGAATTTCTTTTCAAAAGCAGTTTCTTTTCTATCAAATTGAATGAGAATGGTTTGAAAATGCAGTCCTAAGTGAAATGCAACATTTCTGATTGATATCAATCATATATGCATGTAGCTTGACTGCAACCATCACTGTCTGAAATGAAGCTTTTCAAAGACAAGGCATTGGCTGTTGGACAAGTAATTTCCACTGCTAATACATATGAATATTGTCCCTACTTCCATTATTATATTGCAGCTTGTCAAATTACTATGAATAAGGACAGATATTTTACACTCTATAATAGGAAACTGTCAGCTTGAACAGCTACCAGTTATAATTGCAAACTTCTAACAAATATATTTTTATGTCCCACTTTCCAAATTATTCACTTGGCAAGCATAAGAATGTTCCCATGGTGGCTTTTTTAGGGGCTAGGAGTTCTTCCCTTTGCTTGAAAATGTGTCTTTTCATCATCTTTTATATCCAAATAAAAAAGCCTTGCAACTTGAAACAGTATTTATTTTGTTCATTTAGTGGTGATCCTGTGAATGGGATGTGGGGAGCAAGAATTACACCATCAGGTCCCACCCCCCACCTTCCGCCCCCATGAAACATTCATCAGACTCCTAACCAAAACCCTTGAGATTGTTATATTTTTGGTACACCAGTCATCATATTTATGAGCCAAGCAATAGTGAACTTTAAAACTTCCCCCAAATAAATGCAAATGAGAATAATGTTCATAGCTTTTTATATTTTCTGCCCTCCTCCCATTATGTTGGGGATTTCAATGAATAAAATCTTGTTATTCAATGATACCCGTGTAATAACACAGTAATAGATGGATGAAAATAGTGATGCTAATTCCAAATGGACCTCTCTGCAATTCTCATGCAATGCTCAGCCACTTAACTGGCCCATCAGGATACATAAGAATCCAAGATTGTGTAGGTGACCGAGAACCTCTTTCAGTGAATTCAGTTTTAGAGATGCTCCATCATCCCAGTGATGGGTGGGGCGAAAGACAAATGGGGCAAAGACAAATCCACCAGAACAGTACCAATAATAATAATAATAATAATAATAATAATAATAATAATAATAATTCTTACCTGCCTCTCCATCCTGGTCAAGGTGGGGAACAACAATATGTATAAAATACATAAAATATTGATTAGAAACATAGTATACATTGTTAAAACTTCCTAAAAACATACAAAAAGCATCCTAAAAGCATCCTAAAATTCCACTGGATAGGCTTGACAGAAGAGATCAGTGTTTATAGCTTTCTTAAATGCTAAAAGACTGTTAAGTTGACAAATCTCCTCCGGCAGGCCATTCCAGTCTGGGAGCAGCAGAGGAAAAGGTCCTCTGAGTAATACCTGTCAGCCTAGTTTTGGTTGGCTGAAGTAGCTTCTTCCCGGAAGACCTGAGTGTGCGGGGTGGATTGTACGGGAGAAGGCGATCCCGCAGGTAGCCTGGATCCAAACCATGTAGGGCTTTAAAGGTGATAACCAACACTTTATATTTCACCCGGAAACTAATTGGCAGCCAGTGAAGAGATTTTAAAACTAGTGTAATGTGGTCACCCCTAGGTGTACCGGTGACCAGCCTGTCTGCCATATTTTGAACTAGCGTCTTTTAGCTTAAAGCTCTTACTGACCCTTAGGACAGGGGTTTCAAACATTTAGAATGGCAAAAAAACCCTGCAAAAGCCAGAAAACCACGAAATGATTGGCAGTTAAGGGGAAAGGATGTCAAAGAAATCTGTAATATAATAACTTTGGTTTTCTATTCATCCGATCCATGGACTTTACAGTGTATTGGCCATTTCCAAGTTACAGAGATTCCACAGACCTGCGGAACATGTTTTTTTGTGTGTGTGTGTGTTTTTGTTTGTTTGTTTGTTGTTGTTTGCTTTCTGGAGATTGTACAAAAATGTAGTCATACACAAAATACGAAGGGAGAAAATCAACAGCCCAAAATGTACATTTCCCCTCAATAGGGTAAAGCCAGTAAATGTGGATTTGTGGGATGGGCGGTTGCACATTTTTCAATTTTCTTTTTACTTTTGGGGGAGTTTTGGTTTTTTTGCGATCAGTGCTCATGTGCAATAATTAATACAGATTAATGCTAATGCAGATTGGCACATTTGTGTACTTGTGCAAGTGTGCATTGGTGCACATACAAACTGGCAACAGAAGAATGAAATTCTCCTACAAAAAAAATCTGATTCTGTCCGTGAATGGATGATGGAATGAAAAACACTATGTAACACAGATGGAATAGATTTTACAAAATCAGTACATCCTTGTGTGAGGCCAGTAGAAGGGGTGTGTGGCCCTCTGGGAAAACCTGGAGGATCAAATAGGGACCCCATGTGGGCTGGATAGGCTGTGAGACTGAGGTTCAAATCCTCTGACCTAGGAGAAATGGCAGGCTATCTTAGCAGCTCAGCTTTGTCAAAGATTATACTGCTTTCCTTTCCCTTCTGTCAGCAGTTTAGTTGGCATAAACCAGTCCACAGCCATATAGCCCTCACCTGTGGAGGCCAGTTGGGTTGCAACCATGTATATGGCCACTGGTGGATGGACCTTCCAGATTTGGCATGTCTTCCCTCTTCCAGGGCTGTTAACAAAAGTAGAGCTTTGATTTATACAGCGGAAGTTGTCATGTCATCAAGAAAGTAATCTATTGCTTTTTATAGTAGGCTTTGAAATGCTAAGCAAGGATTAACCATTAGGGATGGATAGTCAGTTTCACTTTCTCTCACATTCAGTTTAAAAACAAACCAACAAAAACCTAAAGTTCTTTCTGTCTCAGATATGAGATCATTTGCAACCTTTGGTGAATTCTTATCAAAAACCAATTGAAATGAAATTCGTACTCATCTGCATCAGCCGAATTTAATAATTAGTGCTGTTCCCAACATAGAGAGGACCATATTGTACCTGCTGGCCATATAGCTGTTAAAGATGAACATCTTGCCAGAAAAAAAATCAAGAGATGGCAGATCTATTTCAGTACTAACTTGGTTGAATATACGGGAGTTCAAACCCAGACATTTAAGAGCCAAGCACTCAACGTCCTTTGCTAGGATTACAGACAAACCTAATAGTTGTATTTTTATTTTGGGTTCTTTAATTTCAAATTGTTCCCATGCAAAAGAGGATGAAATGTGTGAACCTTGGAAGATTATTTTCTAAAACAAACTAAAACAAAATGCATACCCATTCCTATGAACCAATCATTTCTACCCAACCTGGATTGATATTTGTGGCAATCCAGTTTGAATTTGCCCCAAAGGGCAGATGTTTTTATCAGTAAATTTTCCAGCTGCATAACCAAATTAATGGTGCACCTGACATCTGCTGTGTGCAAGTTGTGATACCAGCAAGAGTCACACCACTGATCTGCATGTGTGATGAACAAACTCATCCTATGAAATTCCATCCATGTTGGCCAAATAATCAGGAAAAGAAGTTCAAACTCTAACATGTGAACTGCCCCTCACACTCAGCAGGAAACAGCCAGGAAAAACTGTTCTTCGTTTTGCACTTGGTAATGGATGGATTCCAAGGGGCAAGGAAATACATTTTTATGTTAATCTTCTGAACACCAAGAAGTGGAGGATTAACAGAGTATTATCTATGGATTATCCTGGCCCCACTTTGCTCTGAAGTTATAGTGTGAATTCTCTTCCACGAAAGAATGGCAATTGCTGTAGGGTCTTCCTTGCCTGAGGCAAACTGGGAGATGTCCATCTCACGAAGCCTGCGGCTAGGCCTATATTCAGCTGTAATTTAAAATTTTTGCTTCCCTTCATATTCTTTTGCTTCAGGCAGCCAACCTAAGTTTCTAGGAGAGTTGATGCATCAAAAATATAGAATGGTCTAGGAACCAAGCTTGAATATGGGTGGGCAGAGGGAAAGGTGAGAACACAGTGAAGAAGTAAAAGAAGAATAAAGAACCATACAGAATAGCAGTTAAAATAGAAGCATATTATGCAGAGTCTTACACATTGATGCTAAATACCGGCACAAATGCAAAATATCAGTCCCTTTGAACATTATGAGGCATGCTTCCAAGTAAACATGCACAGAATTATAATGTGTATCACTTGCAAGATTTCAATGAATTGATTCCCATGTAATCTATCCACGCATCATACATATGGAACAACATTCCTTATTTCTGTATATTTATCAACTGATTTTCAGTTTGCGAATGTGGCCAAATTCATTTGAAAATGGTTGCATGAAACCATTGCATTTTTGCGTGCATTTTTGGTTGCATTTTTGCATGCATTTTTCTAACTATACACATTTTTGCAAGCACAATTTCCCCAACTGTTTTCCCCTAGTACATATGTATATTTCCCCCCCTAGTATACATATTTCTGTGTATGCAGTTTTGAGTTGTGAACCAGATTGCAAAATCTGGAAAAGTCCAGCTTTTATTGTGCCAATGCTTTTCGGTTCACTGGCATACTGGGAAGCTCTGCATGTAGCATGTTTGTACAAACATTTGGACATGATTAATTTCTCCTACATGCCTAGTCAGGACTGCTGAACAGAACAGTTGGTAACCATTCGTAATTGTAATCCTAGAAGTTGACTTGTTCCAATGAGAACTGTATGTATGGCAGTCCACCAGGACTATGCTAAGCTTCCAATCTGAATGGACTGCTTGGGACTTCCAAAAGGGGGCGCAAGAACCTAGCAGTCCACTATGAATGTTGGGTAGGCAATATTTCACTGTGAATGTCACAAACCATGTGGGCAGGGCCAGTCTTAACATAGAGTAAGATGAAGTAAGCTACTTCAGGTGGAAGAATTTAGAAGGGGGGAATTGAGATCTGAATGGTGCACTGAGACATTTCAAACCATTGACTCTAGCATGAGGTTGTGTGCCATTTTGTGCTCCGCTTTGCTTCCATCAGCAAAATGTCTTGCTGACCGTGCAAGCCAATATTCATCACTGTGTCATTAAAAAATAACAAGGTGACCTTTTCATGAAACAGTTTGACCTTCTTTTCACATTTGATGTAAACAACAGAGGAGCAGTGCAAACCTGGATGCTTCAGTAGTTTTCCTGTGATATGGGGGCAGGAGTTTCACTGTCTTCATTCCGCTGACAGCAATGATATCGCGCCTGTTGAAAATTAATTCTGCAGAATCCATACCAAATGGTGTCCTCGTTAGCCTTTTCTTTTGATAGGGGTAATTTGAAGTCCTACAGTTTTAGTGTTTTCAAATCTGGCCTAGTTAGTTATTGATAACTTCTGGGTTCTGTCCAACAAAAATACAACCTTTGCCAGATCTGAGTTTTAGCTAAAATGCTAGACGACAAGAGTGTGAACATAATGCTGTCAGGCAGTTAAATTGCTCAGCAGTATGTGACTGCTAAGTATTAGATCCTTACTGGCGATTATCCAGGCAGTTGCTGAGCATGAGGCATTTTATTGGTCTAATTATTTTCTAGGATGTTTCTTGTCTGAAAACTTTCTGATTAAAGAAAACTTTCCTGACGGCACTTTAAACAATGGCGTAAGTAGATGCGTGACTGAGTCAGATGTCTTCTTTTGGCCTTCAGTGGCAATTAGGGATGGATGAACCTGTCAATTTCAGTTTCTCTCAGATTCTACTTTGTTTTTCCAGTCCTAAATTCAGTTCATCCCAAACTTCGATAATTTTTTAAAAATAAAATCTCTTGAAAATCGGTATGCATTTTTGTACGTAATTTTAACGTGCTCGTTTTTGCAAGTACTTTTCTTATCGTAATACATTTCTAACACTATTTTCACTAATATATATCTTTTTGTATGCATTTTTGGACTGGAGAACTCTATTGCAAAATTCAGAGAAATGTGTTGTATTGGTTCAAAAGTGTGAAATATGATAACTTTGCAAACTGAAAATGCAACCCGAATGAATGCATTTCTTCCCCCATCCCTAGTTGTAATATGGAAGGGGAAACTGCCATGTCTCATATACTATTTATTCAGTATTTATTTAATTATATTTATCTCCCAACCTTCCATTGGTTAGTGAGAGATATTCTGGCATGCACTTTAGTCTCATGCCCCAAACTAGAAGGAAGTCAGGAAAGAGTTGGGCAATTTCCCTTCCTCCCACATAATGATGAAATACAGGTAAGATGTTTTTAAAAGGATCCCATAGGACTTACTTGTGTGGTTTTCAATGTCTGTACACTTCGATCATCCTAGCCTGAACAGTAATATTCTGAACATCCTATTCTGAACAGTAATATATGGTCAAAGCTTAAGCAACAACTGTTCCTCTGCACTTGATAAAAAAAATTGGGTAGAACACAATGGCTAGATAGGGCAATATCCTGGGGCATTCCCTGGGATTGTACTTGTGCATCCACATGATGCACAGGGGATCCCAGGAGCAGGGAGGGAATGATCCCTCCTTTGCCCCGGGATCTTGCCCTAGCCTTTGAGCCTGCTTTATCTGTGGTCTTGGGTTGATCCCGAGACCACGGAACGTGTGTGCGAGCATTGTGGTTTGTCCTGCCTCCTCGTGGTTACTTGCAAGGAGCTGGGACCTGCACATGGGGTGCAGAGCTCTTCAGGAGCTCCGCACCCATCGGGGGTGGGGGTGGGGGAGCGGGAAAAACATTTAAAATAAAATGTACCTTTTGCGCATGAGCGTTCATGCACTCTTCTTCTTTAAAAAAAAATATGGTGGGCACGACGTCCTCTCCCTCCGATGTCATCACGCACCACGTGTAAACAGAGGGGGAGATCTCACAATAAAAACATTGCGAGATCTTCACCCCTCCGTCATGCTAGACCAGTTAGATCTAGCTGAGGCCAATGTTTCTCATTGTCACACAAATGGGCAGATCACTTTAATTATAAATTAAGTTCAGAAAATGGCCTCGTTTCATGTGTAACAAATACTGACACTTGATTACAATTGGGTCACTAGAGCTTTGAAGGTGCACACCGCTAGAATTTTCCTTATTGTTCCTGCTACAGCAGTTCTCCTGATGCTAAATAGGGTTGCATGAGAAATTCTGACTTGCCTTTGCTCCTCCTGAATGTGAATGTGAAATCTGCAATCAAAGCTCATAGATTCCAGAGCTTTCAATGCTGTTTGTGGGGTGGGTGGGAGAGGGATGTGTTTGGGGAAAAAATATGCATTCAGAAACAAGCATCCTTTTAAAAAAAAAGCATGTACAAACATGTTTTAATCAATGGAGAAGGTTACGTACAACTTCATTCTTGAGCTGGGGGAAAAAAGAGAGAAAAAGACATGTGGATATATTAGCAGGTTGATTTCACCGGTTGTGACAGCACCAACTGCTGAGCATGTAGCAGGCAATCCCTATTATTAAGTAAGAGAGAAGTAAGTCTGATCTAATGTATAAGCTCTGACTTGCTACTGTAGTTGAAATTGACATGCTCCATCTTATTTTCAAACCTAGTCTAAAATGGAAATTCTATTTATAGTTGAGGGAAAAGAATAGGTATTGATCAACCCTAGGAGTGCTGTGCGCTATTACTCCTGTTAATTCATGCTGTATGCAGAGGGAAAAGACTTCTACAGTTTCCAAAAATAAAGGGGGGGAATCAAATCTCATGCATCTTACATTTTAGTGTCTCTTTAGCCCTTGTTACTGTGTCCCTTTCTACACCTAAGGTTTATACCAGGAAAATGGAGGAATTGTCCCTGCCCGCTCCCGGGATCCCCTGTGTGGCATTTGGATGAACAGGGATGATCCCGGGATATAGAGCTGGTGTAGACATGCCATGTGTGTGTGTGTGTTCCATAAACCACAACCCTCTAAAACAGGGGCAGGGAACCTCAAGCCCTTGGGCCTAATCTGGACGGGAGAGGTTACTCTCCCCACCCCAAGCCATGCGCCCCTGTTCTGGAGGCTACTGGGGGCTTGGGGAGAAGGCAGGCCGAGGAATTCCTTTGTTATCTCTAATCTGCTATTTGACCTAACAAATGCATTCCCCTGCTGCCCTTTTCAGTGGAGGATGAGTGGCATGCAGGAGGATGCCTCTGTTATCTTTCAGTCACAGATTGAAGATAACAGAGAGACGTGACTTCATCATAGGCCTCAGCTAGACCTACGGGTCTAGCATGACGGAGGGGTGAGGATCTCACGATATTGTTATTGCAATATTTCCCCCTCTGTTTACATGTGGCCTTGCAAGAACAGGACGTTGTGCCCGCCATTTTGTGTGGTTTTTTTTGTTAAAGCAGAAGAGTGCATGAGTGCTCATGCACAAAAGGTCAGGTTTTTTATTTTAAATAATTTTTCCACTCCCTTCACCTGCCCAGTGCATGGCTCCCGGCTCCTCATGAGTAACTGTGAGGAGCTGGGGAAAACCATGATGCCCACCCACACATCCCACGGCCTCGGGATCAGCCTGAGACCACGGAAAAAGGAGGCTGAAAGGAGAAGGTGAGATCCCAGGGAAAGGGAGAGATCATCCCTCCCTGCTCCTGGGATCCCCTGTGCATCATGTGGATGCATAGGGATGATCCGGGGGATCGCCCCGGGATATCTCCCCATGGCCATAATCTTCATGTGGTCTATGAAAAGAGCATCCACAAAATGATGTGGAAATGGGAAGGAATTACCCAGTGCATGTAAAAAAGCTTTTTTCTTTCTTTTTTTCCCTTTTCTTTTTTATAGAAATGGACCAAATCCTCCATCCCTACCTCCAGGCCCAAGAAACGTTGCCTTTTGTTCTTCTTCACTCCACCTTGCTCTTCTTACTTCTCTTTCCCATATAACTTCCTCTTTGCATCAATTGCGCAACAAACCACCTTATATATTTATTTATTTATTCCTTATGTTTCTATACCACTCTCTGGGTGGTTCACATATGCAGCTCACAATCTCTGTTCTGTGGTTCGGCATTTCCTTTTTCTATTTTTCTATTGTCCTATGACCTAACATTACTACTGTAGCTGCTCCATACTCCAGTTTATATACAGGTTCACTGCCTGGTCATCTGGGCGAGACTCACGCTCACCACAGGGAACTAAGTAGCTATTTACAATACTGCCACTGGCTTTATGACGGAATGGCAGAAGTCCAAGCCTAGAGCCATCTTTGACTTCCAATAAAAGAAATGAGTGTGTACCTGACAAGCAAGAATGGCTCCATTATACACTTTCAACTCCCCAAAATCCTATTGTTTGCCTAGAGCTAAAGTCGTTCTGAATGGGGGGGGGGGGAAGAGAGGATAAGAACATTTTTGAATCAATAATAATTTGTTTCAAGAACGCCAGAAAACACACACAATAGTTTTAGGAATAAGAATTCATAGAAATAGTATCCTATAGTTATTTTGGTAGTGTCATTAATTTCAGCCTAATGTTTGTGATGCCCTTCATCATTAGTGATTGCATTAATCATTATATTAATTGATTCCTGATTCCAGCAGGTAAAAGTTAGCGACTTCTTTTTCAACCATCAAATGCCTGTGAGAAAAAGTGAGTCTCTACTTTGACAAACATTACCTGTTGTTGTTGTTGTTATATTTGTAACCTGCCTTTTGCCCAAAGCTGGGCTCAAAACGACATTACAAAATTTAAAACATATATATTTAAAAACTATAAATAGAAATATATGAAAGTTAAACAATATATTAAATATGTTCCAATAGAAAACATTTAAAATGACCATTTTTACCAGTTGGTGCATTTGATCTGAGCCAGATATTCATGGGTTTAGTTTTTCACCACACTAGTCAAATTAGAACATGTCTTGCCATTTTTAAGTGTACATTTGGTAGTATTTCGCCACATGTCGTTCAGTTTGTGACATTTTATTGTTGTCTGTTCTCCGGTTTTTATTTTGAACTTCTCCGAAATAAGTCGTTCTATTTGGTATGATGTGGCCGATTTCATCGTATTAAATGGATTTCCTGTAGTTCTTAATTAGCCAATCACATTCCTGGGGGGCATGTTTATGTAATTTCTGTGCCCAAAGTTGGAAATAGCCAAAGGCAAGGATGGAACCAAGTAATCTTCTACAATAATATTGTTAGTAAAAGTTTTATTAAAGTGCCAGGTGCCTACGTGTTTCGAACGCAGTTGCGTTCTTCCTCAGGGCTTTATAACGTTAGCGCAGTTGTCTGCAGAAGCTGCTAGGCTAGCATGATACAGGAAGAAGTGAGATATATAGGGAAAAGAGACCTTGTATGGGAGGCAGCCCACAGCACTATATGAAGCACAATTCTCCCAAGCCCTAGCCTTTGAGCCTGCTTTATCTGTGGTCTTGGGTTGATCCCGAGACCACGGAACGTGTGTGCGAGCATTGTGATTTGTCCTGCCTCCTCGTGGTTACTTGCAAGGAGCTGGGACCTTTACTAAGAAGAAGAAGAAAAAAAGCTTCATGTGCCATGTATGAGCTGCATTGCAGATAGCTGCCCTTACACTGCAATCTTATGCATGACTACTCAGACGTAAGTCCCATTGTGTTTGGTGGTATTTACTCCCAGGTAAGTGTGCATAGGATTGCAGGCTTAAAGAAGTGGTTGCCACTTTAATGGAGATAAACATTTTTTGTCCTGAGGTTGCCCCCAAAATATCAACAAATGGATCTTGTTTTCAGGTCTGTGGATGAATCCTTTCATGAAAACTTCCTCCACAAGATATGGGCTCCTTGATTTAATTAATAGACTTGATCAGATTATTTTTTTTAAAAAAAGTGGACAGGTGGATAATCATTTTAGAGTATGTTTAAATGATTTTGAAACAATAAAGGGCAAGATAACGTACATCTTTTTGCAGATCTGAGAAACGTATAGGGAAGGTTGTTTGCAGTTTTACCACTGCATAATGTTGTGGTAGCTGTTGGTAGTAAGGATTACAAATCAAATGAAGGAACTGACAAAAACTGCAACACACTGCATGCTCCATTTCTGGAATTAATCCCAGAAATTCCCCTAGTTGAATTGGAATGCAGTTTCATGGTAGCTTGCAAGGGCTAGGTGCATGTCTCCACCATAGGGTGTAGAGGGAGGGAAGGGGGGATAATCCTGGCCATCGATCAGAAGTGTGACATCCCAGAATGGAAAGGGGATGCCGTGCCATCATGCCTGCCATTTTTAAAAAAACAGAAGTCAAAAGCCCTGATCCTGCTCCCCCTCCAATGTCTCTGGACTCCGCCCACACCACCCGTGGTCCTCAGGATCATCCCAGGATCATGGGAAAAACCAAGAAAAAAGTGGTCCCAGAAATCGTGGGGAAATGGAGGGATCATACCTGCCTGCTCCAGAGATCCCTTGTGCATCATGTGGAAGCACAGGGATGATCCAGGGACAATCCTGGGGAAAAGGCATGGTGTAGACATGCCCCTATCAGCTGCACTGGTTGCCAATGCATTTCCGGGTCTAATTTAAAGTGCTAGTGACTATTTCTTTTAAAGACTAAGGCCTTTGCTAGACCTAGGGGAAAATCCGGGGGAGAGGAGGGGAGACCTCGAGTTATGAATAACATGAGATTTCATCCTCATTTACACACGAGGCGCAACGAACTCAAGAAGAGACCCATCATGCCCACTCCCCCCACCCTAGCCCTGATGGGCGCAGCTCCCGACTATGTGTGAGTAACTGCGTGGAGCTGGGATGAAGCCAGGGAAATGGTCCACACTTTCCGCAGTCCCAGGCTCAGCCCGGGAGCACGGAAAAACTGGGCCCAAAGGGGTAGCCTATATCCCAGGGCCAGGCAGGGTTGATCCCTGTCTGAGCTCAGGATCCCCTGTGCGTCATCTGGACACACAGGGGCAATCCCGGGTATCAGCCCGCAATATAGGCTGGTCTAGCAAAGGCCTTAAATAGTTTTGGACTGGGTTATTGGGTTATTGGAAGGGCCTTCTGCACCCATAAGCATCTGCCTAGTCTTTAAGTTAGTCACAGAGGCCCTGCTCAAGGGACCACCTTTGAGGTCCACCAGGTCAGCAGGTATAAGAGAAAGCACCTTTTTTTATGTTGGTCCCATCCTTGTGAAGTGCCCTTCTGCAGGAAATGTGCCTGGCTGCTCCCTGGCTCCATTTAAATGGACCTTCATGCCCCAGATGTTTCATTCCACTTTTAATTGAATCATGTTGCTAGTGTATACTTTACCTGGGCCAGATCTATACCAAGCAGGATATAACACATTGAAAACAGTTTGAAAACAGTATATGGAATGTGTCCTGGGCCTGAACAGCTGTCAAAAACAGTATAAACCAGAAGATCCTGCCCTGCTGTAATATATATATATATATATATATATATATATATATATATATATATTTTGGGGGAGGGTTCATATTGAAAAGAATTGCTTTTGTTGCTGCTTGTATTTTATTAAACATGTATTTTTTTATGATTTTATTTTTTTTATTAGCAAGCCACCTTGAAATGTTCACTATGGCCTCATCTATACCAAGTAGGATATTGGTATTTAAAGTGGTATCTAAAAGGCAGGCGGCACACCAAGCAGGATATAGTGGTATGAAAGTGGTATATGGTCTGTGTCAATGGGCCCAAACAGTTGTCAGTGCACTTCAATACCGCTATAAAGCAGTAGTGTGGCTCCTGCACTTTAACTGTGGTCACTCTAGTATAGCTCCTGCAGCTTTAACAGTTGTGATGAAGAGGGAATTTCACCAGGTTCTCCATATATACAAATGACACCTGCTGAAATTCCCTTTTCAATACAACTGTTAAAGATACAGGAGCCCTGTCCACCTTTTCATATGATCACCCTAGCTTGGTGTAGATGAGGCCTATGTAAAAAACAAACCTAACCCTGCTCAAATAGCATGTGAGATTGAGAGGTTGTACCCCGCCTCGATCCAGAGAGAGAGGCGGGTAACAAATAAAATTATTATTATTATTATTATTATTATTATTATTATTATTATTATTATTAATGAGAG
The DNA here is from genome assembly GCF_023053635.1 of Elgaria multicarinata webbii. NCBI lineage: Eukaryota > Metazoa > Chordata > Lepidosauria > Squamata > Anguidae > Elgaria > Elgaria multicarinata. The sequence goes on from NC_086176.1 coordinate 25,130,304, forward strand.
TTGGGGAAATCCTCACATTCTTACTCCTAGTCCATACTTTTAGCCACTGTGTTACACCATGGCATTTGGATTCTGACATTTTGATTTTGTAATTTTTGATACTGAATTTCCCCAGAGCTGATATTTCTGGGTTTTTTTTTGTATAAGCACAGATTTTATTTTTTTTAATTTTTTTTAAAAAAATGTAAATCAAGCAGAATGAAAGAAATGAACCCAAAATTATTATTATTCTGTGAGGTATGTGAGGTATATTTACAAGTCTAAACAAATTGACAGTAATTAAACAATGCTGCCTGGCAGGAGGTACACTCCTGGGTGATTATCTTGAGCCCCAGGGAGTATTAAAGCACAGAAAACTGAAGGCCATAAATTAACCACCCAAGGCGGGTGATAAAAATTATCCAGATATGCATAACCCTAGGATGTGTTATGAAATGGGAATCAATGCATAAATAAGGAACACAGTTGGACCCAGGCATTTATTTTGGGCACTAAACACAATGGGATAATATTTGTGACAGCCGATCAAAGAATTCTAACTGTGCTTTGTGGCTCCAAAGTCATTTTGCAAGGAGTTTAGCATCTAATTATATATTGTAGCTAGCAACTTGGTGCAGGCAATGATACTGCAGAAGTAGTGGCTGGCAAGAAGGCAATCAAGCAACTTAATTGCCTCATTTGTATCTTTACCTCTTCCAAAGAGCTTAAGTTGGCATACTTGGGCTATGTCTTTTTATCATAACTATGTTGACAGGATAAACTGGCAGACGTTGGTTTGCTCAAGGCCACTCAGTGGGCTTCCCAAAATGTTTTCCATCTAGCTACTTCACTATATTGGCTAGATCAACTCATTATTCCCTAGAGATGTCACGGGAGTCCACTTGGCCTCTCAGACCCCTGTCGGTGGACTGCCACCACTTACACACTCTCTTTGGCTCCCTGGATGAGTCATGGAGCAGTCCACTCTGCGTGGCGCATGGCACCTGTGGCAGAGGTCTAGCAAGCAATGTGCAGGGTGGGCGTGGCATGGTTTGTCCTCCCGTATTATCCATATCCTTCCACTATGTTATCTGCAAATGGTTGGCTATAAAAAGCAGGAGGGGGTTACAAATAATATTGCCATCCAATTGCTGATGGTTCAAATCCTTTCTGAACAGTGGTGTGTAAAGGAGGTTAGGGGCACCAAAATGCAAATGTGTACTAAATCAGAATGGATACAATCAAGAGCCCACACATGCATGGTTGTAACTTGATGTCCCATAGGCTGAGTTGAATCTGGACTGGCTATTCTGTGAACAAAAAGGGGTCCATCCATGCATAGGAGGCACTGGGTTCCAGAATACTCTCACTGCTGGAGGAAGGGTGAGGGAGGCAATCTTTGCTGATTTCCCCTTCCCCCTGCATCCCTCTGGGTCACCTCTCATACTGTTCTGGACGGCCCCTCAGCCCTCTAGAGCAGCTATCCAGGAGGCCACAGAGACCTATAGGGTGCCCTTTTCCCTGCCCCTTTCCTTCAGCAGAATCCCCCTAAGTACTACTGGATCCAATCCAATGACACCCAAGTGAACTGAATTTTATTCATTTCATATATATGTCAATTGAGTCCAATTGACATATATATGAAACGAATAAAATTTTAGCTCTGGAGTTTGATTTGTGATGGCTTATTCACAACCATACTTGAGAACATGGAAAATGAACAAAAGCAAAACATTTGTTAGCAGTCTTCCAATGTTTTGGGTTCATTCGTTCATCTGTTTTTAACAGCTTTGGGATGTGCTGCTCTAAACATTGTAGGTTAAGATGCTGTACTACTGGGACTCAGAAGGGGATGGGGGGAAAGTATCTAGTCTTACTGAAAACCTGTGTGTTTTTTCAGCTTCCATTAAAAGATGTATAAATGCGAGAAAAAACCACTTCACTTAAATAATGCTTGATATTGTATATGAACCTCAGTAAGTTATTTTGTTTTTCAGCAGTTGTAAAAACAAGGAGCTTTTAAGACGTTTTAGACATAACAACATAACCTCTTGTTTTCCATTTGCATAAGAATAACGCAAAGACATTTTCAACCATTAATGTGTGATTATGCTCTCCATTCATACAGTCATTTACATAACCAGTAAATGGGACTTCTCTTCCACCTCCTCCTTCTCCTTCACCTTCCCCTCCTCCTCCACCTCCTCCTCCTCCTCCTTCTCCTCCTCCTCCTCCTCCTCCTCCTCTTCATTCTTTTCCCCTTTGAATATTTGGAGAGTCTATTCTTCAGCAATTGCAGTATAAAGTCAAAATACAGAGTGATTTAACAGGAACTGGTACCCAAAAATGTCTATCTCTGATAGGTATGAACAGCTGAAGAATATGCAAGTGCCCATCACAAACAAAAAGAATGTGACTTCAAAGTCCTTAGAATAGTGCCCATCACAGACAGAAACAGGACTCAAATTGTAGTGGGTCAGAGGAGAGGATAACAGGAGAAGGACGGTGAAAGCTGGATGAGCACTGTCGGGAGAAATCTGGGGCCTTGCTAGACCCAGCCGGATAAGCTGGCAGGGAGGCGGGGCGACGGCGCGCTAACTTTAGCGCACGCCGCCCCGCCTCCTAGACAGCCGATGCGCAGGGACTACGGAAGTCCTGCAGCGTCGGCCATTTTTTTTGTTTGTTTTGTTAAAGGGGCCACGTGCGCCCCGAAGACTCCGGAGAAGGTAAGTGGTTTTTTTTCCTAAAATTATCCGTCCCTCGCCCCATCCCATCCCCGGTTGTCCGTCCCTCCCCCCATCCCATCCCCGATGTCCGGCTTTCCCCCCCCCTCTCCTACCGGTCCGGCCTTCCCCCCTATCTCCCCCCCGGCCCGATGGGCACAGCGCTGAGCGCTGTGCCCAGTCTGTGGCTTTTCCCAGCTACTCGCGAGTAAACGAGTAGCCGCAAAAAGCCACGGACCTTGTTAGACGTTCCGCAGCCCCGGCCTGAAGGCACGCCATAAGCGACTTTGCTTATGGCGCGTTAGGGGAGGCTTCAGCGCGGCCTGACCCCGGATTACCCTGTGCATCATCTAGAAAGGCCCCTGGTTATAAGAAGGCCTACTTATGGATCTTCTCCTCAGAGTTTCCTTTATTTTAGAAATAGGACTAACTGGTTCCCAGGGTTTTTTTATTTTTCTCAGTCAAGCCAATAGAATCTAGATGAAATTATTTTCAATTTTTCCCTCAGATCAAGATGGCCTCATGTTTAGTTCAGACAGAACTATCAGATCAATTTGGGAACTCAGGAAAAAAAAAACTTGGGTAGTTTTTTTTTGACTGCAGTACCTGAGAGACTGTCAAAAAAAAATCCTTCTACTCTCAGCACTGAAAAAGTATCATTTTCTGTTGTGCCTGAAAGAGTGAATTGTCAAACCGAGACACATCATGTGGTATCATTTGGTAGATGAGATATGTCACCTCTTATGTGGGGGGTATTGTTAAGCCGACTGTCAGTACTGTAGTTGCCAACAAATGTAAACTCATTTGATACTTTTCTGACAAATGCATCTAAAACCTCCCTATGCCCACAAACCAGAGCACAGGCTATCACTCAGATAACATTTATCGGGAGCTACGTGAAATAAAAAAATGTTATCCTGAAGGAGCCAAGATTAAATTGCTATCTGTGTACTAAATGGAAGAGGCCTAAGGTAAGCCCTCTCATTTCATTATAGGCACTTATTCGGGGCATTAAGGCAGTAGCTCCCCATAATCTTTGAGTTGCAGCAACATTTGTAAAAACAGAATGTGGACATGGATTCCCCCCCACCCAAGTGGCATGGGTAAGAAAAATTGGGTGATGTTCTACTCAACTTTGCAGTCATTAAGGAGTGATGTGCAATCTGGACCTGGCCATTAGCATGATTTCTTGCAATGTAGATTTAGTCCTCTCTCCTGACTGAGCATAGCACTATATCTCACTAATCTACTAGAATTCTTTGAGAGAGTCAACAAACATGTAGATAGGGGTGATCCAGTGGACATAGTTTACTTGGATTTCCAAAAGGCTTTTGATAAAGTCCCCCACCAAAGACACCTGAATAAATGGAGGCCTTAGCTAGACCTAAGGTTTATCCCGGGATCGTCCTGGGGTCATCCCTGCCTGCTCCCAGGATATCCTGTGTGTCATTTACATGAACAGGGATGACCCTGGGACGATCCCAGGATAAACCTTAGGTCTAGCTAAGGCCTCAGTGGACATGGAATAAGAGGAGAGGTCCCCTTATGGATCAGTAATTGGTTAAAGAACAAAAAGCAGAGCATAGGAATAAATGGTCAATTCTCCTGATGTAGAGAAGTCATAGAATCATGGAATCACAGAATAGTAGAGTTGGAAGGGGTCTATAAAGCCATCGAGTCCAACCCACTGCTCAATGCAGGAATCCACCCTAAAGCATACTTGACAGATGTTGTCCAGCTGCCTCATGAATGCCTCTAGTATGGGAGAGCACACAACCTCCCTAGATAACTGTTTCCATTGTCGTACTGCTCAAACAGTCAGGAAGTTTTTTCTGATGTCCAGCCGGAATCTGGCTTCCTGTAACTTCAGCCCATTATTCCGTGTCCTGCACTCTGGAATGATTGAGAAGAGATCCTGGCCCTCCTCTGTAAATAGTAGGGTCCCACAGAGATTGGTATTGGGACCAATTCTTTTCAACTTGTTCATAAATGATCTGGAATTAGGAGTGAGCAGTGACGTGGCCAAGTTTGCTGACGACACCAAATTAAGTAAGATTGTTAATACACAAAGGGATTGTGAAGAGCTCCAAAGGGATCTCTCCAAGCTAGGAGAGTGGGCATCCAAATGGCAGAAGCGGTTCAATGTAAGCAAGTGTAAGGTGATGCACTTTGGAGCAATAAAACCCCCAGCTTCATGTATAACCTAATGGGATCTGAACTGGTGGTGAGCAAACAAAAAGAGATCTTGGGGTTGTGATGAACAGCTCGATGAAAATAACCACCCAGTGTGCTGCTGCTGTAAAGAAGGCTTACTCCATGTTAGGCATGTTATGAAAAGGAATTGAGAATAAAACTGCCAGTATCGTACTTCCTTTATACAAATCTATGGTGCCACTACACTAAGAATACTGTGTACAGTTCTGGTCACCACACCTATGGTAAAAAGGATATTATAGAGCTGGAAAAGTGCAGAAAAGGGCAACTAAAATGATTAAGGGGCTGGAGCATCTCCCCTAGGAGGGAAGGTTACATCAATTGGGATTGTTTATTTATTTATTTTAGGGATGTGCTCCGCTTCTAATCGGACCGGCGAATTAGAAGCAGAGCGGGGTGCTTCGCCTCCCCTTAAGGCGGAGGCGAAGAGGATTGGGGGGCCGGCAGAGCGTGGCAAAGAGGATCGAGGTGAAGGCGGATCCTTCGCCTCGATCCGGTACTCTGCCGGAAAGGTAAGTGGGGTTTACCGGGCCCTGCCACTGTCGCCCATGCGGCGACAGCGGCAGGGCCCGGTAAACCCCCCCTCCTCTCCCTTACCTGCCTCCGTCCGCGGTCCCTCAGCTTCTTCAATTGAACCCACGGTTCAACCAGGAAGTCTAGGCCACACTTGCGGCCCAGACTTCCTGGCTGAACCGCGGGCTCAATTGAAGAAGCCGACAGACTGCGGACGGAGGCAGGTTAGGCCCCCCTCCCCCTTGGTCCCTTACCGGGCTCTGCCGCCATCGCCGCACGGGCGGCGACGGCGGCAGGGCCTGGTAACCTTCCCCGCCCTTCTCTCTCGGCCTTATCTGGCACCACTCCCCTCCACTGCGGAGCTCCGATTCGGAGCCGGAGCTCCGCGGCGAAGAGGAGCGGAGTATGGGCGGAGCGGCGCGGAGCTGCACGGAGCAGGCCGATCCGAAATTTCCGGATTGGCCCGCGGGGCGGAGCGGGGGGTCCGTGCACACCCCTAATTTATTTATTTATTTATTTATTACATTTTTATACCGCCCAATAGCCGAAGCTCTCTGGGTGGTTCACAAAAATTAAAACCATAATAAAACAACCAACAGGTTGGGACAAAGCTTGGGAAAAAGAAGGCTAAGGGGAGACATGATAGAGGCATACAAAATTATGCATGGTATGGAGAATGTGGATAGGGTGATATTTTTCTCCCTCTCTCAAAATACTAGAACCCAGGATCATCCCATGAAGCTGATTGGTAGAAGATCCAGGACAAATAAAAGGAAGTACTTCTTCACACAGCACATAGTTAAATTATGGAACTCACTACCACAAGATGTAGTGATGGCAACCAATTTGGATGGCTTTAAAAGTGGGTTGGATAAATTCCTGGGGGCAAAGGCTATCAATGGCTACTAGCCCTGATGGTTGTGTGCTATCTCCAGTATTCGAGGCAGTAAGCCAGTGTGCACCAGTTGCTGGGGAACATGGGTGGTAGGGTGCTGTTGCATCATGTCCTGCATGTTCATCCCTTGCTGATGGCTGGTTGGCCACTGTGTGAACAGAGTGCTGGACTAGATAGGCCCTTGGTCTGGTCCAGCAGGGCAGTTCTACGTTCTTTGTTCTTATCAAAGGAGGAGGAGGAAGAGAAGGAGGGGGAGAAAAAGAGGGAGGAGGATAATCAACATCATCATCATCATCAACAACAACAACAACTCTATCTTGCTCTTTCACTGCAGTATGTCAAGCAGATAAGATCATAGACTAACAAAATAGTAATAATAAAATGCAAGCAGTCACTGAAATCCTTTGCCACCATGAAAGTGGTGGTTGTTTTTCCTGCCTCTTTCCTATGTGTAGGGGAGAACTTGGGGTACATTTCTGGCTTGGGGCCTTTCCTCAGCCATTAAGATAAATGATGGCTGAAAGGAGTGGATGTTCATGCTTGGGATTTTTCTGCCTGCATATACAGGGCGTGGCAGCCGGCAGCCATAGGGTTGCACAACACCTAATAATATGCATCCTTCAACTTCATTTCAAGAGTCTTCTGCATGGGATCAGTTCAGAACTCTAGCAGGAGCTACCTGTCCTTTCTCTGGCAGGCCACTGTGTGAGAAAGAAGAGGGACAGTGAAAGTGCCACACAAATAAGGAGAAAGAAAATAATGTGGCAGAAAGTGGAAGGGGGTTACCCACCCACTTTTGGCCTTGGCCACCACCAATATGTGGCCCCCAACACATTACCCACAAGGACAAAAAAAAAAAGTTTTACCTCCCCTGTGTTAGAGCTATTGCTTTAGTGCTGATTTATTGAATTGTGTTCTTGTGGGTTTGGGTTTTCTAAAATTACTTTAACATGTGTGTTCATTTCCCAGAGAATGGAACTTATTGAACCTGTTCTGACAACATGCTAAGCCATGGTTAGGCTGCTAACCCTTTTGCAGCAAGTGGTTAGTGAGCATGTTTAAATTCTGGTTATGTAGCCACCATGGTTAGGAATGGTTTACATGGCATGCTATGTCATAATTCACAACACATGCTAAGCCATAATGTTTCACTCAAAATGCTTAACCATCATGGTTTAGGACATTGTCTTGACAGGGCCATTATGTGTCTGCTAAGCATGGTAAATAAATTAATAAATAAATAAACTGGGCTCAGTTGGAGGAGGAGGCTGGTGGGGTAGAGGTCAGCAATGGTGGAATGTGGCCAGGAATAGTGGAGAAATCCACAACAGAATCACATGAGTTCTGATTTCTATGAAGCCAACCTGCAGATTCCACAGCATACTGGCTTTCCCTAAGTTTCAACAATTCCACAGACTTGCAGACTGTTTTTTTTTCTTGCTTTGTTTTACTTTTCAGAATTGTATGCAAATTTCATCATAGAAAAAATACATAAAATTAAGAAACATTAGCCCAAAATGTGCATTTCCCCCATAGGCTAAAGCATGAAAATGCACATTTGTGGGGTGCATTTGGAGGGGGGGGGCTTGTACATTTTGGGAGAATTGGTGCATTTTTGTAAACTCACATTTTTGCAAATGTGGATTTGCACAAATTCAGGTAATTGGGGGGGGGGGGATCCAGTTCTGCTAATGAGCTGATGACGGAACGAAAGGCGTCTGACAATCTGTAAAAGCTAGGCAGAACAGATTTTACAAAATCTGTACATCCCTAAAAGAAAATGGCCTGCTCAGGGTTTGTCTCTGCACCACATAGTGATCCCTGATATCAAGCCAAAATGTAATAATTGAAACTCTTGAGAACAGAGTCGTGCACATGCCTTCAAAGGATCACAGGGCACACCAAAGCGCTTGGAGTGGAAACTCCAGAGGTATGGAGCCACAGAGTTCGTCTTTCATGAAAATCAATCCACAGATAGCTACAAGAACCATGCTCATTTCCATCTCAATGACATTAATCTCAAGTGGGTGACTCACAAAGACTCAGGCTTACATACCTGTGAGGTCCTCAGGACTTCATTTTCATCGATAAACTCTTTTTAAAAAATAAAAAATAAAAAATTGCCCTGCAAATATTTGCTGTGTCTTGCAGCTTTTGAGATACATTGTTTTTTTTTAGAATATCCATCAGTGGACATTATGCCATGAGTTCCTTACATGGGTATTCTAGGCTAGATCTACACTACTGCTTTATAGCAGTATTGGAGTGTGCTGGTAACTGTTGGGGGCACAATTCACATTCCATATCCTGCTTCCATAATATTATAGTCTGCTTTTCATTTGACATCACAAGAATTTGACACAAGGTGTAGATCTGACCATAGAGAGTGGCATGTCTGGGAATGGTGCCTGCAGAGTGCCTGAGAACCATGTGCTTGATTGCTTGTTTCTTTTCAAGTTAAAAGGTTGCCCTTGCTCTTTGTAAAAAATAAAATAAAAACCCAATCCTTCTCTGGGCCCATTTAATTTATAGAGGCATTTGGGGCGGATCTACACTAGTGCTTATTATGTTTTTTCCTACCACTGAAAATGTTTTAATTTATGGAGGCATTTGGGGCACATTCCAGTAATGTGTTACTAACCTTTCACTTTCCAGGTATTCATTGATTAGAGTAGAACACACTGTTTGTTTTATCGCTGTAGCTTGGTCTTTCTCATCATCACTCATCTCTTTGTTCCGCCCACTTCCTGGTCTCCTGGCTTTGCCTCCCCTCATTGATTTGTTATGATTTTTAAAATGGAAATTAAACAAATGTTTACATCTGTGTAAGTTTTAAAGCTAAAGAGATTCAAATTGGCCCAGTGGCAAGTCTTAATGAGGGCTTTCAGCGTACCAAATTTTAATCAGATTGGGTCATCTGTTGATTTGTTATGATTTTTAAATGGAAATTAAACAAATGTTTACATCTGCATAAGTTTTAACGCTAAAGAGATTCAAATTGGCACAGTGAAAGGTCTTAATGAGGGCTTTCAGCATACCAAATTTTAATTAGATTGGGTCATCCATTGATTTGTTATGATTTTTTAAAATTTCCTCCCTCAAGACCTTTGGAGCTTATAGTGCACTAGCTTTAGGTGCCAAAAGGAAGTATCCACACCCCCAGGAAAGCGATTGGCTGACCATTGAGGCTTGAAAATTCAGTGAGACAAAACAATAACGAGGGAAGGGGGCACATAAGAAGACTTGCAATACTATTTAAACATAACAACGGAAAAAATACAACGAAAGAAGGAAGGTAAATACATCAATGATAAAACATAGCAAACATAATGTCATGTGGCCCAATAAGTTATCAAAACCCTTCCTTAACATTTTAAACCATAAATGTAGATCCTGCCATGGTGTGGATGGGACTATGAGTTCCTATTGGAGGCTACTAAATGCATACAACAGTTCATGACTAGAGTAGGATCAAGACCATTTGGTCTTCCCAAGAGTAAACAGAAAGAGGATTACAGACTCTGTGAAAGGCTCCCCCCCACCCTCTTTTGGTCAACTTTTATGCTTTGAATCTAAATCAGTTGTGCTCCGGCAATCCTCTGAGCCTATTCTTCTCTGTTTCCCCTATGCAGCCTTAATTATCACTTGAATAATGTCCTAGATACTTTTGGCTGCCAATCAAAAGACAATGCAGAAGGGGGCATATCAGAATTTGAAGCATTTCTTCAGCTCTGAAATGCCGAGTTCAAAGCATTTGCTTTCTCCATAGAAAGCACCTTTTTATTAATGCTAATTAAATGGTCTGATGCATAAACCAAATTTGGAAAGGCTACAGAGGGAGGGAAAGTGCAGCAACCGTTTTTTTAATGCTTGCTCCCAGGGGAGGAAGAACTGAACACCGTTTATGGTGGTGTAAAATCTTCCTGAAGCCAACACTGCTATAAACTGCTTGGTGTTCTATTTAGCTGGTAGAATCAATCTTCCAAATGGTAGTCAATAGGGGCAGCTAAAGAACACTTGCCTGGGGAGCTGCATTAAGAATTATCTGAACATAAAAGGCATACTATAGAACCAAACAATAATAATAGAAAGCCCTATGGACACTTCAGGCCAGAAAAAGAGGTCCATGCACTGCTGAATCAGGTCTTTCAGGCATCAGAAGCTTCAGGTGGAATCAGGACTTCCATTGTGCATTCGAATGCCCATTGGGATGTGTGCCCAAGTGTGGATGCTGCCTTTCCAGATCCCACTGCTTTCATTGGGAGGCTCATGCTCTCATACCCATTCTAATGCATGGCCACCACTCAAGTGCAACTAGTCAGTTATAGGTAGATTCTGTTTTAAATTGTGTCCGGGGCTCAGCCAATGTGAAGGGCTGCTCTTGCACTTGCATCTGTAAAGTTCAAGGCTCTGACAAAGTTGCAACAAAGTCCCTGGGCTTTTCTACATGGGTGCTTTACCCCGGGGTAGCTTCAGAGTGGCAGCAGGCAATCTGCATGACGCAGCCGTCACTCCGAAGGGATCCAGGGGCAAAGCCCCAAAGCCCCATGCTAAAAATAGTCAGGAACGTACCCTGACTTTTGTTTAGGTTGAAGCCAGGCTCTGCACCTCTGAGGAGTCTTTTTAAAGGGAGGAAACTAAATGGGGTGTTGGAGGGGGGACAGGGAGTTCCAGGCTCCCTGCTGAAAATAAATGCTTTTTTTAAAAAATGGGGTGGGTGGGGGAGGAGAGGAACGGGGCAGCAGGGAGGCTGCAACCACTGCCGGGATAAGCACAAGGGAAGAGGGAGAAATGGGCAGCCGGCTCTCCTCCCTCTGAGCTCACTCTGGCTGCCCCATTCCTCTCCTCCTCCCATTTTTTATTTTTAATCTTTAGATGTGATCCTTCTAAAGGATCACATCTTTAGAGGAGGACGAGGAAGAGCTGGAGTCTAGCCCTATTCCACATAAATTGCTGTTATTTTGGTTGTTGGGGAAAGTATCATCCATCATGGGGGCTGTTAAAACATTTGTGATTTTCTGGTCTGCATTTAATTTTTCTTCACATGTATGAGTTTGCACAAGGAATTGTTGTTTATGTGGTCAAGATAGATTATGAACTAGTCCTACAGCTTGAATCAAGTATTCAGCAGAGGAGAGGAGGAAGAGGAAGAGGAAGAGGAGGAGGAGAAAGAAGAGGAAGAGGAAGAGGGAGGAGGAGGAGGAGACAGAATTAGTGAATTCCAAATTAGTGAATTTGAGCACAAGACATTAGCCAGATCTACACCAAGCAGGATATAACACTTTGAAAACAGTTTGAAAACTGTATATGCAGTGTGTCCTGGGCCCCAACAGTTGTCAATACCGTTATAAACCATTTTAAAGCTGTAGTGTAGGTCCTGCCATTGACTTTTCCTTGCACAGTCCTATATTGTAATAATGCCTACTCCAAAGTAAGTGGGCTGAGGATTGGGTCTTGTGTTCACTTAGTTCTGTAGCAACAAAGAGAGAGAGAGAGAAATGTCAATGCTATTTTATGATCCCCAAGAGCCACACATTTATTCAGTTATACCAACATAAATTAAATGCAAAAGATTTAATAATCTCAATGCTTTGGCTTGTAGCCTTCCTCAAGGCACTAACCTTTAGGCTAATTTATGGGCTTTTTTACTGACTAAATCATTTGCCTCTGGGAGCTATAAGAATTCACAGATCCCCTCGCTTACTTTTCTTTCTGTTTGGTAAATAAAACCAGCTTCCTCCTGAGAAAAGTATGATCTGGAAAGTTCTTCCAATGCAGGCTACTTTGTTCAATCCCTAGGAGGTTTGAGAATAACTGTAGCTCCCAGGGGTAAAGCAATTAGGGAAATGAATGCATAAAGGCAGCCTTCTTTCTATCATGCTGAACACTGCAGAACCAAGGACTACATTGGAAACTTAATTAAAGTTATGTCTTGTACTTGTAATTACCAGATGGATTTTGTAGCTCTGAACCACTGCATTCATTAAAAACAACAACAACAACAATAACAACAACCCCACTGTAGAACACCCTTTGGTCATTTCCTCCTCCTCCTCCTCCTCCACCACCACCACCACCATACATAATTTCCTTACTGCAAGGAGGAGAGTGTGCATGAGCTCATTGGTCCTGCCTCCTTCCACAAGGGGCAGGGCCAATGGCCTCATAGGCACTTCTCTGCCCAGTGGGCACAGAGGGAGCAGGACCAACTGGCTTGTTGCTGCTCATCCTCTCATGTGATTCTAATTGTGTGTGTGATAACAGCTGAAGGGGGCTTCTCTGTGTGGTCCATCACCCTTAGTTGTTGATGCTTGGAGAAGATTTCTTCCTTTACTCCCACTGGCTTTCAGCTATGAGTTCAGCCATTATTTTCAACAGGAGGTCCATATTTACTTTGCATATATTAACATTTAAAGCCCTAAACAGCTTGGGGCCAGGACGGAATGCCTCCTCCCGTATGTACCTGCCTGGACCCTAAGATCATCCTCAGGGGTCCTTCTCCGTGAGCCCCTGCCAAAGGAAGTGAGGCAGGTGGCTACCAGGAGAAGGGCCTTCTCTGCTGTGGCACCCTGGCTGTGGAATGAGCCCCCTAAAGAGGTTTGCCTTGCACCTATGTTGTACTCTTTTCAATGCCTGGCATCCCCAATACTTTAACATTTTATCATCTTAGTCTTTTAACTTCCATGTTTTAAATCTGTATTTTAAATCTTTGTATTGCTCCTCGGTTTTATTCTAGCTGTTCTTTCATATTGTACTTTTATATTGTATTTTTTACAGTGCGGTTTAGGTTTTATAATTTAAATTGTACCTATGGTTTGGTTATTATGAACTGCCCAGAGAGCTTCAGCTATTGAGCAGTATAGAAATTCAATGAATCAATGAATAATAAATATAAGCCTTCAGCCACCCCTGACCTCTCCAGAGCTTCATGCACAAATGTTCTAGAGCACAAGTCACTTTGATTTCAAGGCCGAAGGAAGGAGAGGGATATGTGGATGTGTAAATGTGAGGTTTGCATGGGTCTCCCATTGAATGTATTGACTGGTGTGCAGGGCCGGCGCTGCCATAGAGGCTGCTCTGGCAGCAGCCTAGAGCACCAAGCAAAGGAGGGCACTGAACGGCACACCCGGAAGCTGCTCTCCTAGAGCTTCTTCCGGGCATGCTGTTCCAAAGCCGCCCCCCCGGCCGCCCCCCAACCCCAGCGTACTGGCTTCGAAGCCAGCACCCGGCCGGAAGCTGCTCCTGGCTTCGAAGCCAGGACGCTGGGGTTGGGGGGCAGTGGCTTCAGAACGGTGTGCCCAGAAGCCACTTCCGGGCACACCACTTCGAAGCCCCCACCCCGCCCCCAACCCCAGGGTCCTGGCTTTGAAGGCAGGAGCGGGCGCGGGGGGCGGCTTCAGTACGGTGCACCTGCCTAGGGCACAAAATAGTCTGGCGCCAGCCCTGCTGGTGTGCTCTACAAACCCAGGAAAGAGAAGAATAGTAGTCTGTTGAGTCATGTGATAATAATCTCCTCCTGTAGGTCTAGTTGCATCCACACTGGTATGTAAAGTAAGTCAAGGAAGCAAAGCATTTTATTATGGGATGGTAACATTGTGTGTGGTTACCACATTACTATTTTTTTTTTAAAAAAAAAATCAAAATCCTTTACAGTTTGGGGGTTTCAAAAAAGAAAAGAAAAGAAAAGAAAATGACATACAGCATAGAGGTGACCTTAGTTAAGAAACCTGCAAAACTTCAGTAGGATAGGCAGAGTGGTGGTGGTGTGTGTGTGTGTGTGTGTGTGGTGGGTAGGTGGGTGAGTGTGGTCAATTTGTTCACTGCTGTACTCTCTATTTCTTTCCCAACAGACCCTCATACAGATCAGAGTTCTCCCCACCATTGCTAGCAGCATGTGAATGGCATTCTATAGCAGGATTATTGGGTTCTATGTATGTATGGGGTCCATGTGCATGTGTGCATATGGCACCTGAGCCAGCATCACATGCAACCCTCAAGGCCAAAAATGCTGTGAACCCCTGTTCTCATCCAATAACTTGAAAACTTTTATTGCCGTGGAAGTTTTGGTTCCTCTATGTCTGGAACCTAGGTAACTGTAAACCTCTACCATCCCATTTTTCAACAGACTCTGCCTTTAAGTTTCTATATCCATGTTGCTGCTTGTTATCCCATTTGCCTTCTGTTAGACAGTTTTGCACAGGAACATCCAGCAGCCTTATCTACCAAGTAACCACCCATCATCTCATAGGCACCCTTCACCAATTTTCTGGTACCGCTAAATGCCCAGATACACCAACTTTGTTTTATTGAGCATTTTGTTTACTAGAGATGAATGATTGCTTCTCTTTAAAGCAGTAATAGTGCAAAACATGATATAGCTATAGATATAGAGAGTCCCGGAAGAGAGCTGGAATTCATTCAAACCCTGTTTTTCCCAGCAATCTTAAAGTCTTATTTTGAAATGTCTCCCCAGCCTTTCATTCTTTAAAAGGTTAAAGATGGCCACAATTTGTATCTTTGACAGAAGCAATCCCAATCACTCTCTTTTTTAGTCCATCCTGGTAACTCAATAATAAAAGACTATTTTACAACACAACATTTATTTTTTACCATGACTTCGGATTAGTTAAATAGAGAATGGCAAGATTTCTTTTCTTCATGGGAATTGTGAAAAGTTGGGGAAGAGAAAGCAATAAATAAATAAAAATCAACAAAAGAGGGCTCAAAAATCACCCCCCAAAAAAGTCCAGCAAAGTGTGGAACCCTCACCAGAAAAACAAATCTTAATCTTACTGAAACTCTGCCCACTTTGCAATTCATCTGACGTTTCTTCTAAGATGAACTTCCAAACTTTGAAATTTCAATTTAGGTGATTTTTTTTGGTGGCAATTCTAGTCCCAGATTGTATTATCCTTGCCTTCTACAAGGACAGCAGCCTCAAACATCTTCCAGGACATCCAGTGCTAGTGACAGTCATATGGAGGACATTTATTTATTTATTTATTTATTTATTTGTTTACATTTATATACTGCCCCACAGCCGAAGCTCTCCGGGGGGTTCACAAAACAGGCATGCACAAAACAGGTTGACTAGCAACCTGGATGAAGGTATTCTATGGGTTTCAGGTAGCGAGGACAAGGCTGGCCATCCATAAAGAGGCCTTCACACAAACTTCTCTGTCTGTTCAATGAATGCATGGAGGACTTCACAGGACCATGCAGGCGAGTCTCACCTATTTCTAGAACTGGGGCAAATGAAATCTTTGACAAGTGTCCAAGGGGTTTCCTCAAGTATAGGAGCTATTTGTACTTGCCTGTGTATGTATAGAGAACTCATTCTCATGAACATCCATCAGACATTTATCAGGGGAAGTGGGAGGTGGAGTGCAGTTCAATTGGTAGTCAGGGTTGGCACATATGTCCCTGTGGCCTTTCTACACATGTTCTTTCAATGTGTAGAGGGGCTATGTATATTAGAATGTGTACCAGCATTTTTCACAGGAATTCCAACCAGAGTAAGGAAGCAATGGAGATGAGGTGAGGTAAACTCAAATCACAGTGCATGGAATCCAAAGTGAGACAGATCAGATCCGAATTGGGCCAAAGCTAATCAGGCCAAATTTAGAAGATCTGAACCAGCATCCGATGTGAATTAGCAGGTACTGTTCACAGCCCTACTGGACACCCAAAATGGGTCAGCCATTGCTCAGCAGGTACCCAGGAAAGCCAGGTGTGAGGCCACCTGGGAAACAATTGGACTCCCTCTCCTCCCCATTCTTCCCCAAACATGGAACTGCTGCCTCCATTCACCAGCGATTTTTGTTTTGTTTTTCTGGTATTTTTCTGGATTATTTTTTTTAAAAGAACAGATAAAGAATGAGGACTAAACTGGAGAGTGGAGAGGTTTTGAAAAGGAGCAAAGGAAAGGAAGAGGTGGAGCAGAAGGATCAAGGGAACAAACAAAGTAAAGCCTACAACAACTACAATATTATTTTTTACAAACTGAAGCCTACAACTACAAGATTATTATTATTATTTTTTAAAAAAAGACAGAGAAAGAGATGGATTGCATGAAACAGCAAAGATTACACAGAAAGGAGGGAAGGATTTCAGAAAGATCAGATCACAGCACACACACACACACACAATTTATTGTTTCTGTTTTCTTATCTAGCCTGCCCAAGCAAACAATTCACATCATTACTCCTACACAACTCCAAACCACACTGAGAAACGAGAAGATAGCAGAATCCTCTGATCTTCTGAATCCCTCCTCCAACACTGTGATTGGGATTCAGGGACAACTTCAGCCCCAAAGGGCCAAGGCTCAATTCCCCTTTCCAACTCCCCCTCCCTACTCTAACAGAAAAAAATATATTGCACAGACAGGCTTGAAAAAAGTTCAAATCGCTGAATCGTGCCAAGTCAACTTGGAGCATGATGAGGCACCTCAGAGTGATTTGGGGAGCTGGAGACCAGACTCAACCTTGTCACAAGGCACTCCAAATTGTCCCACCTTGCATGAATTCAGGATTTGGTCCTGAGGTGATGCACAGCCCTAGTATCCAGATCTCATTTTGGATCTGGATTCAAATCTCCGAATCGCCCTCTGAAGCAAAACAGGAGATGGGGTGTACACAGCCCTGATTTGTATAGGATTGAGCTGTAAATCAGGCATAGTAACATCCAAAATTTGCTGAATTGTGAGAGATGATAAGTAGGCATGTGCTCCGCTCCGATTAGAAGCATAGAAGCAGGAGCGAATTGGCCTGCTCCGCCTTGCCCAGAGGTGGAGTAGGAGTGGACCGCGGACCCCTAGAAGCAAGGCGAAGAGAAGCGGCCATTTTCGGAGTGCTCCTCTTTCCGCGGTCCGGTCCGATCGCCATCTTGAAACATTTTGCCCATAGGATTGCATTGCGGAAAAGAAAGGGGGATAACTGTGTTGTTTTTGAAGCTATCTTTCTGAAAATTCTTGTGCTTAGAGAGTCGTGGATGGGGGTCATTTTGAGCCTACTCTCAGCTCTCTGCGTGACGTGGTTCGTGTGCTAGAATTTTTAAAAAAGTAGGGTAAAGGCGGGAAAAAGGTTACCTGTTTCGATTGCTGAGGGGCAGAGTAAACTCCTGGTCATGATCACATGATCCCAAAGTTGGAGGAGGGGATAGGCAAAACGGGTAACTTGGGATTCTGGGAACTTCTCTTTCTTAGTCTGAATGGACTTTTACCAGTGTTTTTTAAAACAGTAGCCCCACCAAATGCACAAACACAACCTGAAATCATATACTAAGCCAATAATAAGAGAGCACTGCTCCCCACCCTAACTTTGGGGAACAACTGAAAAGATGTGGTGCAAGGAGATGAGCTCCCCTAGGGCATGCCATGTGGACGTGCCTCCACTCTCTCCTGTACTTGGAGGGCTATCAGAGCCCTCCAAAGAGAGTAAAGCAATGCCTATTATGAGTTGAAGTGAGAGCTTGACTTCTTAGTTGAGCTCTCGTGGTGGAGCAATGGCTTTCATGAGTTGAACTGACAGCGTTGCTTCTTAAAAGACTGGTCACTAGGACCAGTCAAATTGGCAGCTGCTTCCCCCTCCCCTGGGCACGTCCCCCTATGACTTGTAAAAGACAGATATAGCCTTTTTAAAAAAGTTCTTCTTGTTGTTTATTCAGCAACACTGCTGCTTTTAATTCCACCCCTCCTTTGTTTGTTTATTTATTTATTCCATTTTATATGCATTACTGGCTTATCCTTGGCTCACTTCCTTATGCCCCCAGAAATGTCTGCTGCCTGCCTGCCTTCCCTCCCTCCTCCCCTGCTCACCTCGCAGGGATGTTGTGTGTGTCTGGCTTTGACTCAGGGGAGAAGTCCTTCCTGCGCTCAAGTTAGACTTTTGGAAGTTCCAAATCCATTTTTCAAGTGTGGAAGAAGATTCATAGGTTTATCTCTACTCCCCAATTCATGGCATGTTGGGATTTCATGCAATTGACGAAGCTATCGAAAGGGGTGTGAATGGGTTGCCTGATTTTCATAAATTCCCCAAAAATCAGGGGATGATGGGACTGCCTTAAGTCTGGGTGTGCATGTGTATCCCTGGATAAGCTGTCATGGTGGTGAGTTTGAGGTTTCTAACATGCAAATTGACGGAGCTATCAAAAGGGGTGTGAATGGGGTGTTGGATTTTCATAAATTCCCCAAAAATCAGGGGATGATGGGATTGCCTTGAGTCTTGGCGTGCGTGTGTATACCTCCATGAGGTGTCATGGTGCCAAACATGAGGTTCCTAACTTTAACAGAAAAAAAGTTGTATACTTTTTTATCTAAATGCAAGCCTATGGGGGGGGAAACGGAGCTCCGATCCGGATCTGGAGCTCCGCAGCGGAGCGGAGTGGACATGGGCGGATTAGGGGCGGAGTGAAGTGGCCTGATCCGCAAATCACGGATCTGGAAGAGAAGTGGAGCGGGGGGTCCGTGCACACCCCTAATGATAAGAATTATTAAATTCAGTCTGGTTTGGGGATAATGGAAGTTCCTTTTGTGCTTTTTAACTGCATTTATTATGCTTATATATGGCTTAATATAATAACTCTTAGCAGTAATTGTAATTTTAGTAGATGTGTTTTCTTTTGTTGTGTTGTATACATGGTTGTATATGATTCTAATGGATACATACCCCAAAATATGATGAATATGTAATACATTAGTTACCTATACCTATTCTCAGACTGGTGTGTTAGCTCTCTTTCTTCCTCACAGTTCCCGCTGTGGGAAGACCAATATTTTGTCTCATTAGTCAAAACTAACTTCTGAAGTTACATTTATGAGTCAACAACTTGATTTAAGACATTCCTTAAGAAGAAACCATTTATTTCACTAAGCACAAAACACATCTCATTTGGACCACCACAAGCGGTATTCCATTTGTGGGAAGAATCTTTGATTTACAATGAAACAGAATCATATTTACAGTTACAACGTGTTTCCCCCCTTTATTTGATTGTTTATATTCTGAGGAAGCATCCCAACAGATGCTCTTTTAGTCAGCAATATGTTAATGAAAAGGTATTAATATCAAATATTCTAACAGGTGCAATTTGAACCACCAGGTGTAACATTCCAGATTAATATATGCATGAGGGAGAAAAATAGTATCACCCATCATTTTGAGACAGAATGGCTTGATAAACACCACAGAGGCAGGAGACCTGAGGCAGATGCTAAATTGCTGCAACTAGTCACACCAGGATGAAATGAAGGTAAATAAGTTCCCATCAATGTTTCTCTGGCTCTCTTTACAGTTAGAGAAATATCTTTAAGGCTGTACCCCTATGCACAGTGGGCTGTGAGTAATCACTATGGAACATAGTTACTTATGAGACTTTTCATTAAACATGCATAGGGTCACACTGCAAATTAATAAACAGCAAGAAGAGTAGAACTCAGCTGTCTTTATTTTTAGCCATTAGTAATTACGTTTCACAACTTTTCATATGGACATTTATTCCCATCTCAATGGATATATAGAAATTGAAAGTGTTTGATTGATATTTGTGAATTCACAGATATAAGCTGCCCTGATCTTAACTATCCAAATTAATGTGGAAATGAGAATTTATTTATCTATTATGCTTTTAATCTGCCCAGTAAGAAAATTTCTCTGGGTGGATTATGTAAAGTTATCTATTGACTATTGCACTTTCCAAATGGTTTTACATTCTTCTGGGCATAAAAAGGTAATATGCATTTTTTTTTAAAAAAAGTGTATCTTGACAGAAACTGCATTTAAAAATAAACATTTAAATACAGTGTTATATCTGCATTTCCTAAAAAATAAAATAAAAATGCAAATACATCCCTATTCCTAGTAGAAAGAAGACAAATTCTATGTGCACTCCTATGTACAGTTACTTGTGTGTAGACCCCATTGAACTCAATGGGTCTTCTGAAAGGATCCAGCTGTACAGTCGTATGTCTGCTCCAAAATTATATTGGTGTCCGGGAAAGCCGCCAAATGGCTTGACAAAGAAAGATTAGACCAGCTGATAACTAGGCAACGGATGGGTTTATTTACAGTGTACAAACAGTGCAGGGAAAGGAGGTGCAAGCTGAGGTTTGAACTCAAAAGTAAAAGGGACGTAGCAGTTCAAGATGCAGGCTTACAGAGAAGTCAATGTTCAGTCCGAGGTCTAGGGAGAGTGGCAAAGCGGGGAATTGGTAGTTCAGTCCAAGGTCAAACACAGCCAACGGTCAGCGAAGTCCAACAACACAGTCCAAGAGTCACGGGAGCAATAACAGGCAACACGTAGTCATAAACCAGGCCATAGTCAAAACAAGAGTCCAGAGCAGGCAAACGTGGTCCCAGGGTCCGGGAGTCAAGGCTGGATTCAGGAACCAGGAGTCCACGAGGTCACGAGATCTAAGAGCCAAAGCTTCCGCCAGAAAGCTCAGATAATCTCTTACAATTAGTCTTGGCTCATGGCTGCGTACTTATCCTTAGTCAGAGTCCTGAGTCATGGTCTCTCAGCTGATCCCTAATTGCCTGGCGTTTTTGGTGGAGGCGGCGTGACCGGCGTCTGGTTTCCTTCTCCGCCCGCAGCTGGCTGAAACCGGGTATCTCCGCCTCCTCCTCAGGCCTCTGCAGCTCCTCCGTAGTCTCCGTGGGCATTAAGTCTCCTGAGCTGGCAGAGGTCCCAGCTGGCATTGGTTCTTCTCCCTGAGGCTCCACCACCGTCTCTGCCAGTCCAGCCTCCACGCTACCTGGGCTGGGCCTCCTGGCACTGGGTCTAGCCTCTGCCAACTCCTCCTCATCTCCTGACTCTATTTCTGTACAGGGCATGACACTTGGTTTGATATCAGTTTAATTGTCATGGCTTTCCTCAAGGATGGCTAGACCTGTAATTTTGTGGAAGTGCTGAAAATTCTCTGTTCTAGTTCATTGGCTTCCCATACTGAAGTACAATCCTCAAAGGTGTGACAACGATTCACTTTTTTCCAGTTGCAAATTCTCATGCATCGTCCAGCCTGCTGTCTGCCCATTGACAGAATTGGAAGTGTGTGTGTTTTCCCATTTAGAAAAGTAAGCCAAAAAAATCTGCTCCAATTCACATAACTTCCATATTACATAATTAACATTCTGCACGTTTTTCTTAGCTAAGCATACCATCGTTGGATGCTGAAGAATGCCATGCAGCAGTGGAAGAAGAGAGATCAGAGTTGTAGAAAATGTTGTGTGTATGTGTGTGTGTGTTTTAAAAATGGCATATTTGTTGGTGTATTTTCCAGTAATTTTCATACTTTTGTATAACTAAATTTGCATAGAATGCCAGAATGCCAGAGAGAGAGACTGAGAGAGAGAGAGAGATTCTGCAAGTCCACATCACTCAGAAAGTGCCAGAATTAGGGATGTCCATCACTGTGGAATATGGGCCTTTGGGGGCTTCGTTGACTCCCGGGGGACCCAAATTTGCTCAGGCCAAGCCCTTGGGGCTTTTCGCAAAATCTGGGAACATTTTCTGTTGCTGTTGCTGTTGTTGTTGTTATGTACATAAATATAAATGTTCAAAGTTTGCACGTAAAATTTGCATGATGTTTGCAAATTTCAGCCACAATTTGTACAATTTGCACAATTTGTGGCCAAAACATGCATAAATCATGCAAATTATGGCCAAATTTGCATAAGTCATACAAATTGTGCCAAGCAATTTGAACACGTTTCTATTTACATAAAAACCCTGGGGGGAAATTGTGAGCTGACTCGAACTGGAGGTGGGAGAGCTGATGAAAATCGAGTGAGCTCCATGCCCTGGATGGATTCTTCTGACATCTCTATGCAGACTCCACAGATCAAATTCAAAGAAATCTGAAGGCATTTCTATTTTGGATTACTCCAGTATCCCTAACTTAACATATAGAGAAGGAGGGGATAAGACAGCAGGTTACCCCAATGTGGCAACCCACTGGCCCCGGTCTCTAGCCATGTATAGGACAAAGATATGAAAATAGGCAACTATGCATGTACTGCCATATATTCACACAGCTGTTCCATGCAATCAGGAACCACAAAGCAATCTTGCGCTCAAGGCGCAAGAGCACAGGGTCATTAAAAACTTGGCAATCCCATTCAGTCATAAAATAACTTTTGCTATAGGCTCTCACTTAGCTTGAACTTTAAAAAATGTTTTCTTTTCTTTGGAGATTAAAGCCATTTCTGAATATTGTTTTGTTACTTAATAGGCTCTAAATAATTAGATGGCATTTCCCATCATGTTCCTGTGTGAATTACTTCAATCAGTGTGCTCAGTAAGCTTTACGAGGAATCAAGCTTTATGAGGATTGTAACTGACTTAAATGCATTTATTACTCCCTATGCTATGTGCTTATTATAACAATCAAAGATTTGTCAGTCTAAAGGGAGGACAATGCTAACAAGATGACACCTGCCTTGGGATTAATGTCTTTATTATTAATGTAAGAAACTCGACTGGATTTGTAAAAGAAAGAAAGAAAGAAAGAAAGAAAGAAAGAAAGAAAGAAAAGAAAACCTCAAGATAACCAAATAATAATTGTATTGCTGCAGAAAGGCCACAAGTTTCCTTCTACTCCTCTGTCTATTTGGCATATTTCTTCATCAGCATGGTTAAATATGATTAATCAAACAGCAGTACTAATTAGTAAAGTGTGAAGTAGCAGAATTTGATTGAGAAACTGTATGGGATTCTCTCTCTCAGCACTAATATTTAACACACCCTTTAATTTTACAATTTACATCAAGAAATTCAACTAATGTACATCATGGAGATCAACCCCGAACCCTTATTGTGGGGGTGGAATTGCCTCTTCCTCCACACCATCTCTGCTAGGTTTAGATGGAAAATCTAAATTATTGTGGGGTGACGTGATCAAAACGACGAGCCAGAAAAATAATCTTAGCCGCAGAATGATGAATGGAAACGAATGGGGAAAGATGAGAAGTAGGCATGTGCTCCGCTCCGATTAGAAGCGTAGAAGCAGGAGCGAATTGGCCTGCTCCGCCTTGCCCAGAGGCGGAGTAGAAGCAGACCGCAGACCCCTAGAAGCAAGGCGAAAAGAAATGGCCATTTTCGGAGCACTCCGGTTTCCGCGGTCCGATCTGATCACCATCTTGAAACATTTCACCCATAGGATTGCATTGCAGAAAAGAAAGGGGGATAACTGTGTTGTTTTTGAAGCTATCTTTCTGAAAATTCTTGTGCTTGGAGAGTCGTGGATGGGGGTCATTTTGAGACTACTCTCAGCTCTCTGCGTTCTGCTAGAATTTTTTAAAAAACCGGCGGGAAAAATACCTTTTCCAAAGGGCTGAGGGGCAGAGTCAACTCCCGGTCATGATCACATGATCCCAAAGTTGGAGGAGGGGATAGGCAAAACGGGTAACTTGGGATTCTGGGAACTTCTCTTTCTTAGTCTGAACGGACTTTTCCCAGTGTTTTTTAAAACAGTAGCCCCACCAAATGCACAAACACAACCTGAAATCATATACTAAGCCAATAATAAGAGAGCACTGCTACCCACCCTAACTTTGGGGAACAACTGAAAAGATGTGGTGCAAGGGGATGAGCTCCCCTAGGGCATCCCATGTGGACGTGCCCCCACTCTCTCCTGTACTTGGAGGGCCATCAGAGCCCTCCAAAGAGAGTAACCCAGTGGAGCAATGCCTATCATGAGTTGAAGTGAGAGTTCTACTCCTCAGAGCTCTCGTGGTGGAGCAATGGCTTTCATGAGTTGAACTGACAGCGTTGCTTCTTAAAAGACTGGTCACTAGGACCAGTCAAATTGGCAGCTGCTTCCCCCTCCCCTCGGCACGTCCCCCTATTGCTGGTAAAATACAGATATAGCCTTTTTAAAAAAGTTCTTCTTGTTGTTTTTTCAGCAACACTGCTGCTTTTAATTCCACCCCTCCTTTGTTTATTTATTTATTTATTCCATTTTATATGCATTACTGGCTTATCCTTGGCTCACTTCCTTATGCCCCCAGAAATGTCTGCTGCCTGCCTGCCTTCCCTCTCTCCTCCCCTGTCCGCCTCGCAGGGATGTTGCGTGTGTCTGGCTTTGACTCAGGGGAGAAGTCCTTCCTGCGCTCACTTGGAGTTTTGGAAGTTCCAAATCCATTTTTCAAGTGTGGAAGAAGATTCATATAGGTTTATCTCTACTCCCCAATTCATGGCATGTTGGGATTTCCTTTGAAATGGCCCCATTGAGATGTCTGCAGGTTTAAGCCCCGCCAAAAATCAGGGGATGATGGGACTGCCTTGAGTCTGGGCGTGCGTGTGTATCTCTGGATAAGCTATCATGGTGGTGAGTTTGAGGTTTCTAACGTGCAAATTGACAGAGCTATCATAAGGGGTGTGAATGGGGTGTTGGATTTTCATAAATTCCCCCAAAATCAGGGGATGATGGGACTGCCTTGAGTCTTGGCATGTATGTGCATGCCTGGATAAGCTATCATGGTGGCGAGTTTGAGGTTTTTAATGTGCAAATTGACGGAGCTATCGAAAGCGGTGTGAATGGGGTGCCCAATTTTCATAAATTCCCCAAAAATCAGGGGATGATGGGATTGCCTTGAGTCTTGGCGTGCGTGTGTATCCCTGGATAAGCTATCATGGTGGTGAGTTTGAGGTTTTTAACATGCAAATTGACGGAGCTATTGAAAGGGGTGTGAATGGGGTGTTGGATTTTCATAAATTCCCCAAAATTCAGGGGATGATGGGATTGCCTTGAGTCTTGGCGTGCGTGTGTATACCTCCATGAGGTGTCATGGTGCCAAACGTGAGGTTTCTAACTTTAACAGAAAAAAGTTGTATACTTTTTTAGCTTAATGCAAGCCTATGGGGGGGGGGGAAACGGAGCTCCGATCCGGATCCGGAGCTCTGCAGCGGAGGGGAGTGGGCATGGGTGTAGCGGGGGCGGAGCGAAGCAGCTTGATCCGCAAATCGCGGATCTGGGAGAGAAGCGGAGCACGGGGTCCGTGCACACCCCTAATGAGAATAAGGAAGACCAGTCAACAAGAGATTACAATAGTTCAAGCGGGAAATAACCAAGGCATGAACGAGAGTCTTGGCGGAAGAGACTGATAAGAATGGGTGAATTCTAGAAATGTTATACAAGAAGAAATGACAAGACTTAGCTACAGCCTCAATATGGGAGGAAAAAGAAAGTGAAGAGTTAAAAATAAAATCAAGACTACGAGCTTCCTCAACAGGATAGAGTATAACTTTATTAGCAGTGATAGAAAATGGGAGAAGAGGAGAGGGCGTTTAGGAGGAAAAACTAGCAGTTCTGTTTTTGCAATGTTTAGTTTCAGGCGATGCCAAAGCATCCAGGCTGAAACATCAGTGAGACTCCACATCTCTCCCCTGCTACTAGAACTTCCCTGTCCTCTCCTCCTCCTCCCCAGAGGGAGGAGTGGCTGGGACTGCCATTTTGTCTCCACCCTTCAAGGCAAAACCTGGCCTGGCTTGGCCTTTGGGCTGCATCCATGCAGCCCTCATCACAATGTAGGAGCTGTGGCCAGGGCTGCTGAAGCTATTGCTGCATTGCTTGAGCTGGTGTGTCCGCTCATGGCACTGTGCACATTGGGCCCATGAGTGGTGGGAAAGTGGCTGTGTCAGCTGCCTGCAAGGTGTGGTGATTTGCTGCTCGGTCTGAAGAGATGGAGGAGGCAGAACTGCAGTCCCAGCCAATGCTACCTACTGCTGCTACTACCAGCACTGCTGCTACCAGCTCCCCCATGGCTATCCTTGCCTGTCCCACTGAGGACAACATGGAGCTGTTTGGCGTAGAGCAAATAAATCATCACTGAACCACAGAGCAATAGGAGAGCCAAGAAACATACTATTTTGCTATTAAAGTTTGATCTTTGAACTTCTTCGAAGTTTCAAAATTTTCTGCATGTCTAAACTTATCATGCTTCTGTTTAAAAGGAAAAATGAGCAAAATCAGTCAGGTAGTTCTCTAGTAAGAAGCCTTACACTACCTTATTTTTATGTAGATTACTACTAGTAGTAGTAGTACTAGCACTGACTCAACATTTTAAGTTTTGCAAGGCCAGAAAGAAAGGGGGAAAGAGCCTTTCTTTTCCTGTGCTTGATCATAGCACCCTGAGGCTGAGCAAATGCAATGTGAATATTTACATGAAGTTCAAAGGGATGCAATAATTGATGGTAATGGAATGGAGTGCATGCCTGGAGCCAGAAACGGGGATAGATGCCTGAAGATATTAGTTTCCTAGAGGCTTAGTTTAAACAGAATTGACATGCTATCAAGCAAAGCCCCTCCTTTCCCTCTGGAGACTCCATCTGTCAGTTAGTATGTTTGGTGGTACCTTCCCACATTTATCACAAGTTTAGCTACACTGGATGAGAAGACTGATGTCTGTATGCTAATTAATTACTCTGGGTGAGGGGTGATTTTAGGCAACTGCAAGCCTTCCACAGGTTTCATTTTCCAAGCCTGCCAATGCCTGGGAATTCTCATCAGCATGTCCTATCAAAGCACCAAAGAGGTCATCTCACACACTTCTTACAAAATGTGAAGTGGTCATTTTGTGAATTTTGTTGCAAATTGAGGTAGTCATTTCCTTCTCCAAGAGAGGGTGCTACACTGGATAGAGTGGTGGCAATGAACAGCAGAGATGTTGTTTCAAACATCTGCTCATCCATCAACCTCAATGTGTTGCCATCCCTCAGTCTTAGGGCATGTCTACACCTAAGGGTGTAGAGGGAGGGAGGGAGGGAGGGAGGGGAAGGATTGTGGAGGGAGGGGAAGGATTACCTGCTTCTGTGATCCTCCCCCAGTGTCTAGATGGCTGTGCAATGTCCTAGAAGGGAAGAGGGATATCGTGGCTGCCATTTTTATTTGTATTTTGAGAAGAGCTGCGTGCATGCATGACGAAAAATATAAGTTAAAAAACACATGTGCGCAACTCCCCCCCCTCCGCCATTCCAGGTATGGCAAAATTTCTGCACCCCCACCCCCATAGGCAGGGAGCCTCCCTGTGCAGCCCCATTCCTGGCCCTGCTACTCATGGGGATGAAAGGAGAAGCCGGGAGTGGGCACCACGTCACCCACGATCCTCGGTATGGTCCCAGGATCATGGGTAAAATCGTGATAACTGAGGTCTTGATTATCCTGGGGAAATGGAGAGGTTGTCCCTGCTTGACCCCGGGATCCCCTGTGCGTCATTTAGATGCACAGCGATGACCTCGGGATGACTCTAGGAAAAAGGGCTGGTGTAGACATGCCCTTAATTTTTTCTTGGGAGATTGAAGCATCTGGTGTTTTATTATATGACAGCATTTACTTAGCAGATTCTACTAGTTAGCACAATAGACTTTGTTCCATGCTATATTTGGTTCAGTGATGGCATGCAATTATATACAATGTGGGTGGGTTCACCTAATGACCCTGGTTCTGCCTTTGACAGCAGGCTGCGGGAGGAGCTACAACTATTAATTATTTGGTATAAGAAGGGATAGGGGGAGAACTTAGTTTGGTTCTCATTTAATGCAAGCTGACCTGATTCACACTGACCAAACAGATATTTGAACTGGAACGACAAATTTTGGAATGCATTTCTATGATCAAAACATGTGTACAAAACTTTGTGTGTGTGAGGGGAAATTGCACACGCAAAAAGTGTATAATGGACAACGGAAAAGTGTATAATTTTTCATCCATGCAGAAATGTGCGTATAAATCTGTGCACATTTTCATGAACATTTTTCATATATATCTCACAGACTGATGTTGAAACAGGACAGAACGAATATGCTTGAAGAAATGTGAATGTGATAGAAATCAAAACAGATAGATTTATCAATCCCTAGAAAGAAGGTATCACCAAAAACACCACCTCTGTGTTGAATGGTCCCCATGATAGGGGTGGTCATTGTGGGGAAATCCAACACTTTGCCGAGATGGATTTCCCTAATGCCCCACCCCACCCAACTTGGCTTCTATTTCTGAGCTGAGACAGAGCTGTATTCCCCAAATCTGGGAAAATGTGCATCTTTTCTTGTAAAAATGTCACTTTTGCCAGTAATTTTCAGTTGTGGCTGTAAATATGCCCAACTTGTGTGCAAGTGATGTTTTTAAGGGGCGGGGAACACACATGAAAATCTACAAACTGGCTTGACCTGACATGGATCGAATCAGGCCAGGTCATAGATATATGAACTGGAGTCCAGAGGCAGGGGTGAGCTGCTGAAAGGACCGTGACTTGATCCCCGGAGGGATTCGTCTGACATCCCTACCCATAATGTGAATGATCAATTACCCTGTGTTGTGTGATTTCATCACATTGCTTCCCTGTTATCAGCCATTGCTAAGGACAAGTCAGGGCAGGCAAATTCATGTCACAGAGAAAAGACACACTACAGGAGAGAAGAAGGAACTTGATACAGGGATGCCATTTTCACTCCCAATATTATTTTGAATGTGTCATTTTGGCCATGTATGCTTCCTCCACCCACCCACTGTTCATCTCCATGCCAGAAAAAGTGCCACTTTCTTAATTTCTTTCAGTCAGGCTGTTCCCAAAACCTCAAGAGGACTTGGGGGGTGCAATCATCTGCTCACTTACTTGGAGTACGCTCTATTAAATTCAGTGTGACTCACTTCTGAGTAAATATGCATACAGCTGCTTACCTTGTTCCAGGCCATGTTGATCTATGTTCCCCCAGCCCGTCACACTCGTGGTAACATTTCCCACAGTAAGCAGCAACTTTAGGAGCTACATCTATGACTTTCAAATCATCATTTGAATTCATGGGCTTTTATTTGTTTAAATATCTCATATTTAAAAGAATCTCTTGAGCTAAATTCTGAAACTAGTCCCAAAGCAGTATCATAGCAACACTTCATCAGTCATTTAAAAGGGTGACTCATTGCAGAGGTGAGGAAAAGGTTGTTTGCTATCCATAGATTTGTAAGTATAGAGTGAAAGAAGAAGAAGGAGAAGGAGGAGGAGGAGGAGGAGGAGGAGGAAAAGAAAGAAAGAAAGAAAGAAAGAAAGAAAGAAAAAAGGCCATGGCAAGACAAAATAACTTGCACAAATCTTTTTTTAAAAAATAACTGAACCAATGAGATTTCATTTTTTTTAAAGCAACAGCATTCTAAAATGATAATAATTTGAATATTGGATTGTTTCATATCTGGTATTGATTTTAATAGGGCAATGACATTTTTCCACCACTTTATCTCTATTCCAGGAAAACCTTAAGGAACTATAGCTTTTTCAGCTTTGCACCAGCATTTAAGGCCTATTCAAAGCCACTTGACAGACAGGTCCTCTGACCTGTAAGCCACGCCCATGTGCCAAGAGGGTGGGATGATACAACCCACTTTGAAGAGTGCCCCCCCTTTCTAAAACACTCTGAAGTTCCCAGAGAACCAGAATCTTCAAGGCTGAGACAGGGAGTGAACAAACAACTACCATGGGAACTTCTGACAGAGATAAGCTTGCAGAGACATCTGACATTCTCAAACCATTTCCTAATAAATCTACCCACTACCTGACACCTATGTTCTTAAATATCATCTGCTTTATTGCTAGGGATGTATGAGAATTCCATTTCTGTTCACAAAACCTTTGAGCCTGCCTACGTCTGAAGCTCTAACCAGGGACCCACAAGCAGGACATGGTGCAACAGCACCCTTCCACCCATATTGCCAAGCAACTAGTGTATACAGGCTTACCACCTCTGATCCTGGAGATTGCACTTAGCCTTTGGGTTCCCTGGTTCTATTAGGAGAGGAAGTGATTCATAACAGCCATCCTAGATCAGACCAAGGGTCTATCTAGACCAGTATTTTATTCATTCAGTGGCCAAACAGGTGGCTGTGGGAAACCCACAAGTAGGACATCTCAACAAGGTTACTGTAGAGCTGGGAAATGTGAACCAAATTAACTTTTTGCAGATAGCATGGGGCTGGGAAACCAGGGAAGAAAAAGTTAAGTCCACCACACATATGTGGGATGAGGTGAGAAGGTGGCCATGGCTAGACCAGGCCTATATCCTGGGATCATCCTGGGATCATCCCTGTGCATCCAAACGGGAATCCCGGGAGCAGGCAGGGATGATCCCTCCATTTACCTGGGATAACCTTAGGTCTACCTAAGGCTGGTGAGAAGCTATTCCAGATTGAGAGAGCTCACTTTGGTTTGAGTGAGCTCTCTCAATCTGGAGCAGCTTGGATGCCCAACTTCCTATGAGATACCTAAACAACATCCCTCCTCCTCCTCCTCCTCCTCCTCCCTCCTTATTTGTGCTTTGTTGTGAGTACACAAAGCAGTTGATGACAGGTTACCTGATGGCAAACATTTCCAATGAATTCTGAACAATGTGGCTTTGCCTGAGTGTTTACAGAAGCAACAGCCTTTCTGGTCAAGCTCCAAGAGGTTGATTCCTTCCTTTAATAAACTCATCTTCCAAAAGAGCAAGCCCTAGTCTTTCAAGTGCAGCACAAACACAAGAATATTCCATCCAATCCATTATGCTACAGCTGTTTTCTATTTGCAACGAGGGATGCGAGTAGCAGAATTCTCTTTGACTTCAGCAATGCCAAAAGAAGGCTTACAGAAGCAGTAATTCCCAGCCAGCCATGAACACAATATCATAAAACAGATGCAGCAGTGCTTGAAAGAGAACTTCAGGCTTCTGATGAATGGAAGAAGGTTGTGGGTTTGAAAGGGATTGAGAGTTTCTTACTTGTAAGCTTTTTCTTTTCTTTTTTCTTTTACTCTGCCACTTAGTTTGAACTCCATTGTATGCCAAAGAAAGGATGCATAAATACTGAATGCCATCAACTTTGTCATCCACCACCCTGGTAGAGGGGGGAAATCTCATTTCTAGAGTTTCATTTTTCATTGTGGGGGCTGTTTAACATTTCTTTCTTGAATGTTGGGCAGCCAGTTTTGACTTGAGAAGATATACAATGGAAGTTGCTGTGTTATCAGATCAGGGCATGAAAAAGAAAACCAAACTTTTGTTCCTTAAAAATTGAAATCTGTATAGTTCAGTATGAAGAGAGAGGGCTTGAGTCACAAGGCAACCAAATCCAGTACACAGGAGATTTAAATCATACATCAATATTTGGAGCAGAGCTATTTATTATGTATAAAAAAAAATTGGTCCAAACTGGCATCTCTGTGTCAAGGCCTGTCACTCCCCTTGTACAACATATGGGTGTTCTCATGTCATAATAATGGAGGTTTCCCTTCTACCATCAGCAATAGCCTTTGAGGCGGGGCAAGGCTATGTAGTAGGTGGATTGGGAAATTACAGGCCAGTTCGCTTAATGGTTTCTCTGGGTAAATTAGGCATAGCTATTAAAGATGAAATTAGGACACATATAGAAGGACAAGCCCTGCAGATAAAAGGAAGTCCTTCTTCACATAGCACATACTTAAACTATGGAATTCACTACCACAAGATGTAAAGATGGCCACCAATTTGCATGATTTCAAAAGGAGGTTGGATAAATTCCTAGAGGAGTAGGCTATCAATGGCTACTAGTCATGATGGCTAAGTGCTACCTCCAGTATCCAAGGCAGTAAGCCTACATACACCGGTTGCTGGAGAACATTGGCGGGGTGGTGCTCTTGCACCCATGTCCTGCTTGTGGGTTCCTGATCAACAGCTGGTTGGCCACTGTGTGAACAG
This sequence comes from Elgaria multicarinata webbii, assembly GCF_023053635.1. NCBI lineage: Eukaryota > Metazoa > Chordata > Lepidosauria > Squamata > Anguidae > Elgaria > Elgaria multicarinata. The sequence goes on from NC_086176.1 coordinate 25,162,320, forward strand.
AGTGCTGAGCTAGATGGAACCTTGGTTTCATCCAGCATGGTTCTTCTTACGTTCTTCCATCCATCCTTGTCTACATGGTGCCCATTCCTTTCTCTTGCAAATGACTTGTTTCCTTCACCAAGATATACCAAGATGTTCGGCCATGGCAACGGCACACATCACAGGCTGGACATGGCAACAATAGGAAATGCTGGCTGGGGATAGTGACGGCAGCGGCAGCAGCAATGGGACAGAGTGACTGGGGACATTGGCAGCGGCAGCAGGACACAGCAGGTGGGGATGGGGGGATCGGAGGCCAGGGGAGGTCATGGGGGGGAATCAGGGGATGGAGGACCCTATTTTTTTAAAAAAATATATCCTTACCTGGTCGTTGGTGCACTCCTGTGCATGCAGCCGCTTTAAGAGAAAAAAATGGTGGACGCAATGGGGCTTCCCTTGGCCCCATCGTGCCTCAGGTGTAGACGGGGCCTACAGGCCATGCTACTTGGCCTACTGGCCCCTCCTCGTTGCCAGATTCGGCGGTAGGTCTAGCAAGGCCCTTGGTTCAAAAGTGTGGAATTAGGAAAAATTTGCATTAAAAAGATTACATGCAAACTGAATGATTTTCTACACCGCAAATGCCTGCAGGGCCATCTTGACATGAATGGCCCTTTGCAGAAGAGAAAGGAGCCTAGAGCACGTTGATAACACCATACATATCACTTGATCCTTTCAATGCATGCATGATGCCCAGCTTAACGGGTGAATTCTCTCGCTGAAAAAGTATGGTTTGATTGTTTGAGATCGGTTAGTGCATTTCTCACAACTTTTTGTGCTGCAGATATCGAGCGACGAGCAGGCCTGTGAGAACCAGCCTATATAGTGAAAGCTTATATCTAATGCTATCTGAGAAACTTTACCTTGACTGTTTTTGTGTGGAATGATTTCTGTAATTGAACTGACAGAAGCACTACTGTGCTATATAGGGCAGAGAGTGTCAGGTGGTGAAGCACAATCTTTTCTCCCCCCCTCCCCCCTCCCCATCACATTGTTATAATGTTTTCCAGTTTTTGACTAGTAACATGCTGTATAATGATGACGCATTGAGAATGGACCCACTTGGTGATAGCCTCAGTCTGTTTTATTAAGTATCCCCACCGCAGTAGTTGATGAATATTGAGAAGAAGAAGAACAACAACAACAACCTCAAGCCCTGAGGACACTGTGTGGCTTTTTAATTTAAGGAATTTTTTACTTTTTTCATGGCTGGATACCAAAGCTGAGAGAAAACAACCTTTTTGTCAAGATTTACATTTCCAGGTGGAAATCAACACAACAAATAATGAATATTTTACTTTATCGGGTACAGGGAGAGAGAGAGAGAGAGAGAGAGAGAGGCCTTAGCTAGACCTAAGGTTTATCCCGGGATCGTCCCAGGGTCATTCCTGTTCATGTAAATCACACACAGGATATCCCGGGAGAAGGCAGGGATGACCCCAGGATAAACCTTAGGTCTAGCTAAGGCCAGAGAGAAAGAGAGAAAAACTTTCTTACTAACCCCTTGGACAAAAAGACTGCTGAAATACTCTCAGTGAATTAATTAATTTAGTGATGCAATGAGATTAACTGTGACGTCAGAGTCCCGATGTGTGAGGAATTTAATCTTTGTGAATTCTGATATGAACAGAGATGAACAGACTTGATCCGAAGCTCCAAGACTAATGTACAGGATTAGAATTTCATTTTGAACTGGCTTGCACACTCTCCAAATGTACTAGCACAGTACTTGACACACACGTATACACCCACACACACACATTTTGAAGAAAATGCATATATTTAGAAATGCATATTTTGAGAAGATATGTTTTAAAATACATGTTTAAATATGTCTTATACTGCAATGAATATTGCAGATTAATGGAGAAATAGGACAGGACAGATTTTTGACTGAACAGAATTGAAAGTGACAGAGACCAGAAATAGACCGATTCATCCATCCCTACCTCAGAGCTAAGGAAGAGCTGAGAAAGCTGAATTAAGAGGGTTTCAGGAGGCCTCAAAATAGTTTTAAATAAATAAGATTATTTAGATCACTAGGACAAGAATTTAAGGCTAAAGTCCAAAAGAGACATTTTCCTCCACTCTTTAAGTAAGAAGCCATCTTAAGAACATAAGAACATAAGAAGAGCCAGGCTGGATCAGACCAAGGGTCCATCTAGTCCAGCACTCTGTTCACACAGTGGCCAACCAACCATCGGCCATGGACCAACAAGGCAGGACATGGTGCAACAGCACCCTCCCATCCATGTTCCACAGCAACTGGTGCACACAGGCTTACTGCCTCGAATACTGGAGATAGCACACAACCATCAGGGCTGGTAGCCACTGATAGCCTTTGCCTCCAGGAATTTATCCAACCCTGTTTTAAAGCCATCCAAATTGGTGGCCATCACTACATCCTTTGATAGTGAATACTGTAATTTAACTACACACTGTGTGAACAAGTACTTCCTTTTATTTGTCCTGGATCTTCCACCAATCAGCTTCATGGGATGACCCCAGGTTGTAGTATTTTGAGAGAGGGGAAAAAAGGTCTCCCTATCCACATTCTCCATACCATGCATAATTGACTACACCTCTATCATGTCTCCCCTTATCTTCCTTTTTTCCAAGCGAAACAATCCCAGTTGATGTACCCTTCCCTCCTAGGGGAGATGCTCCAACCCCTTCATCATTTTAGTTGCCCTTTTCTGCACTTTCCCCAGCTCTATAATATCCTCTTTTAGGTGTGGTGACCAGAACTGTACACAGTATTCTAAGTGTGGTCTCACCATAGATTTGTATAAGGGCAGTACGATACTAACCATTTTATTCTCAATTCCATTTCTTATAATGCCTAACATAGAGTTTGCCTTCTTTACAGTGGCTGCACACTGGGTGGAAATTTTCATCGAGCTGTCCACCACAATCCCAAGATCTCTTTCTTGTTCAGTCACCACCATCTCAGATCCTATTAGGTTATACTTGAAGTTGGGTGTTTTTTGCCCTACCTTGGAGCCTCGTGTGGCGCAGAGTGGTAAAGCAGCAGTTTCTGCAGCCGAAACTCTCCCCATGGCCTGAGTTCGATCCCAGTGGAAGCTGGTTTCAGGCAGCCGGCTCGCATCGACTCAGCCTTCCATCCTCTCAAGGTCGGTAAAGTGAGTACCCAGCTAGCTGGGGGAAAGGTAATAACGGCCGGGGAAGGCAATAGCAAACCACCCCGCTATAAGGCCTGCCAAGAAAACCTCAGCGAAAGCTGGTGTCCCTCCAAGAGTCAGTAATGACTCAGTGCTTGCACGAGAGGTTCCTTTCCTTTCCTTTCTTGAGCCTAAGACACTTTTATCACACCACAACTGTACTAAACAAAAGTCATATGTAGATGATTTTTTGACCCAGCAATCCTGGTTAGACACCAGCAGGAGGCACCACCCCAGATGCAGATTCTGTTGATGGGCAACCAAGCTGGTGTTCAGTTTTTGAATGACTGATGAAAAAGGAGAATGCCACAGACTGGATAAATCTGATCCGAAATGATATGAATCTGAAATGAAAATTAAATTCTGGTTTCTGACACACAGGCCGTTTCTACACCAGCCCAAAAATCTGTGTCACGTCTGAGACCGTGTGCATTCAAAGGAAGGATGAGAACAGGTTTTCCCAGGGATGAGTACTCCCTGTGAAAACCTGATTCTTCCCATGGTCTCGGGATCGTCCTGAGACCTCAGGAGGTGTGCTTGCCCATCCTGGCTTCTTCCCTCCTCCCTGTGAGTAGTGGGGATCAGTAGAGGGAAGGAACGGGGCTGGGAGGAATTGGGGATGGGGGGAGCGTGGTCCTTACATTTTGTTGGTGCTCACATGCGCTTATCTCCTTTTTAAAAAAATGGTGGTCATGAAACACTTCTTCTTCCTGGGACGTTGTGCCTGTATGTGGACTAAGGGGAGGATCTCATGATCAGGATATCGCAAGATCCTCCCCTCACCCTCTCTCTATACTGGTATGGTGTAGAAAGGGCCACACACACTTTGGAGTTTGTTGGATCACTAAGAATGTATTAGAGCATCTTTTCCTTACTGTATTGAATGAAATTTGAGGCAGTAACAAAGCCAATATCCAGTGAGTTGCCCTACGATTAAGGGATGCCCATGCAGAGATCTAAATCTTGCCTCTCTCCTTGTGGTGCTCCTGTGAGTGATGCTCTTCATGCATCTGCAATGAGAGAGCAGAACAGATGGGGAAGGTGTTAGTTCAAAAAATGAAAAATGAAATATTTATTTTGAAAACGGCTTCCAGGAGATTATTTCCTAAGTCAAGATCCTTTCCTCTCCTCCTCCTGCTGCACCGCTTTTGCTCAGCTGCAATATTAAATGAAAAAGGCAGGGGAAATTTCCATTAATACTCATGCCACCGGGGGATTCAAGTGGATGGGATTTAGAGCAAACATGGATTTCCATTGTTGATTCAGTTGTTTATTAGGCTTCTTATGCAGTAGCACTTAGAATAGTGGGGAATAGGAAAATATGATTCCGTAAAGGGTAAGATAAACATTTAAAGGGATTCAAGGCTTGGGTAGGATGGGGCCAAATCCGGAAGGAACAGTGAGATGCTGTGTCAAATGAGTATTAATTAATTAATTAATTAATTAAAATATTTATATGCCGCCCTATATCACTAAGGTGTCAGGGCAGTGTACAGATAAAAACATACAGTATACAACAATAAATATACACAGTTAAAAACAAATTAAACCATGATCCAAGTTAAAACAATATATAATTTAAAAGCAATAGATACAGTTAGCAATATTAGTTAGCTTTAATATTCATGAGCCACTTTTCTGCACAAAGATGCCCATGGCAATGTACCAAAAATGAAAAAAACTACTACTACTACTACTACTAATAATAATAATAATAATAATTTTATTTCTTACCTGCCTTTCCATTTGGATCGAGGCAGGAAATGATAGTAAGTATAAAATACATAAAATACTGATTAAAAACATAGTATACACTGTTAGAACATCCTAAAAGCATACTAAATCATACTAAAGGCATCCTAAAATTCCACTACATAGGCCTACTGGAAGAGATCAGTCTTTAAAGCTTTCTTAAATGCTATAAAAATAATGCCATTGTGGAGCTGCCTTGAGGGAACTGCTTGGTACTAAGTCAGACTATTTGACCAGGGCATTCCCGTCATCTGATCTTGATGCCAGAGATCCAAAGTAAGTAAGAGACTCTGTGAGCAAAGTCCTGTGGTTGAAATGCAGCCCCTCTCCAGGGAAATCCATCAAGCAATAACGAACCACACTGTAAAAATAAAAACAACTACAGTAATTCAACCAGGGACATGGCTAGATGGGGCAGTATCCCATGGATCACCCCAGGATCTTCCCTGTGCATCCACATGACACACAGGGCATTCCAGGAGCAGGGAGGAACGATTCCTCCCTTGGCCCGGGATATCGCCCTACTCTTTCATTCCAATTTTTCCCGTGGTCTCAGGATGATCCTGAGACTGCGGGATGTGTGGCCCGCCATCACAGTTTTGTCCCGGCTCCTTGGGAGTAACCGAGAGGAGCTGAGAACCAGACATGGAGCTCCTCAGGAGCTCTGTGACCATCAGGGTTGGGGTGGGGGGCGAGCACGAGTTCTTTTTTAAAAACTAATCAAAAACTCACCATTTCATTTGAGCGCTCGTGCACTCTTTTCCCATTAAAAATAAAAAATCCAAAATGGCAGCCACAATGTCATGCACTGCGTGTAGACAAGGGGGATGATCTCACAATCATAAAATCATGAGATCATCCCCCTCAACCCCCCTCTAGACATGCCCCAGCTTTGTAAATAAGTCCAGAAAAGCGGCTATCTCTCCAGGGGCAGAATCCTATGGGCCGCTTATGCCCCTGCCTACTCTTTTCTGCCCCACTGATGACCATCCATTAGCGTTGGGCCCTTCTAATTTTGTTGGGCAAGCAGAACCCAAGGATAACTTTGCGTTTCCTAGGGGAAGCCCCAAAATGAGCGGAAACACTCGTTTCTGAAAGGAGGCTAGTTGGCGGAACTCCCTTCTGTGAGCTCCACCAACCTGCCTCCTTCCAGAAATGAGAATTTCCCATCGTTTCCAGTTGTAAAATACTCAGTATTTTAACACTTAATTTTAACTTAAATTTAAATTTTACTGTTTTAACTCTGTATTTTAATCTTATATCAACTTTGCTGTGTGGTTTTATCCTGGTTGCGCTTTTTATACTGTATTTCGTAATTGTGTTTTAACCTGTTGGGTGTTTTACTGTGGTTTTAATTTTTGTGAACCGCCCAGAGAGCTTTGGCTATTGGGCGGTATAAAAATGTAATAAATAAATAAATAAATAAATTGTCCAGAAGTGCAAGCAGTCCCCTTTCAGGTTGCCGTTGCACAAGCAGTGGGGGAGGGGCAGATGGTGCAATGGAATTGAAGTAGCAGAAGAGAATCAATGGGGATGGAAGTGCCCCATTTGATACTGCTCCTAGTCGTGGAGAAAACTGTCAATAATAAATCATTAACATTGACAATATCCACCAATTTTTTGGTGGATCAAACAAACAATAAACAGGACCTATCAGTAGAAGCTGTCAGTAAACAGAGCCATACTTGGCATTCCACCCTGAGAGCAGTTCTTGTCAACGCTGTCACCGTCTTCTTACCTGAGCTCAAAAATTTATTCCCTTAGGAAAATTATCAGGCTACTCCATTTTTACATCAAACTTTGTTTCCAGAAACTCAGTGGCAATTTAAGGATTTGTCAACAGCCTTTAGGAGACTCCTATCGTCCTGTTTTATTCCTTGAAAATGCCTCAACCTTTTCACTGTAGACAACTGTACACAATCCTCATTAGCTCTGGTGAGGTCTTCTGGGATGTGGGAGAGATATATTCAAAGGGTCTCTGGCCAATTCCTTTGCCATCAATGCTGCTGCAACACTTTCCAAGTTGGATAACCAATTCACTTGAATTGCTGGAGATGTTTCTGGTTGAATTCCTCTGCAAAATAACCTCTGGTTGTATTAAATATTTAGGAATAAGCTTATTGTAATTTAGTACAAAGTGCTGCCTGTGAAGAAAGATGTACAGCCATTGAACAAAAGGCACCTGGCTGTGAAATGAACAGTAAAGTCGCTTGAATATTGATTTCCAGACATGAAATTAAAGAGATTATTTGCTGTCTACACTAGAGTGACCAAGAAGGGCAAAATGTGTAAATTGGGAATCTACCAAAGTAAATTCCAGAGTTTATGTGTGAGACTCATTCTAAATTTTGGCTATGCATCATAAAGTGCCATCGCCTGAGGTAAAAATCTTTCAAACAAATTCTTAACTTAATTCACAGCAGATTTAACATCTACTTAAAAACAAAGGGGGGGCATTTCTAAAACTTAAGTTGACTTTTGCTGGTGATGAACTTACAAGAAAATGAGCTTTTCCTAAACTGGAAGCTCTAGTTGACCGTAATCACTGACTAAAATAGATTATTTGACGTAGTTATTTTTTTTAAAAAAGATAATGGCATACAAATGATGTAATAATGATCTGTGAAGCTTTCCGGTGCAGTCCTATGCATGCTTTCTCAGAAGTACATCCCACTGTATGACAGAGAAGCAGGCAGGTCACCAAATGAAGTGGAAAACCACCACGCCTCTCTCCCACCTCCCTTCTCCTCTCCCTCAATCATGTAATCCCCTCCTCACCATGGCCGCCTCCTCCTCCTCCCTCTCCTGTGATCCCCTCTCCTGCCACTACCTCCCCCTCTTCCCATGTGTGATTGGTGTGCCTGCCCACCGCCAGGCAGCTTACTTCCCCAGTGGGGATACGTGCACCCATGTCGCCAGTGCACTGCCTGTGAGGTCTTTCTGCCTTCAGGAGCTTCATGCACCTGCATGTCCATCCAGCATGGCTCCTTAAGGCAGAACTTACAGAGGAAGCTGGCCAAGTTTGCAGGCAGTGGCTGCGATCACCACAATGGAAAGGTGCCATGGGCCCTCCTGGGCAGGAATGAAGCAAGCAATGGAATTTGCCACTCTTTCCTCCTCTGCTCCCTCACGTGGGTGCTTCCTCTCACTTCAGGTGGGGCTGGCTGTGAAGAGAAGACACCAGGCAAAAGTCAAAGGCCACAGGGTGGAACTGCAGTTTTTTAGCATCACCTTCTGGGAATGACCAGGAACGGCTGGAACCTTCCTACTAATACGCTATTAACATTCCACCCTGTACTACTGCATCTGTTGTTTATGAGACCTGGGTCAAAAAGGTGGAAATAATAGGTTGGTTGATTCTCTGCCTTTGGTTTCTTTGATATACTATAGATGTCATCAGCAGAGGATGGTGACTCCACTGACTTCGATGGGACTGTAAATCCATTCTGGGTTACAGTCAGAACCAGCCAGAACTCTAATGGAGCTATCTAAGATGCTGAACCCATTTCAGCAATATGGTTCAACACTTTGAAGAGCTCCTTTAGGGTTCTGGCTGGTTTTGCCTCCACTGAATGAGACTTCCACAGGGCATTGATGTGAGAGCCTCTGTGGATGGATCTGACATTCTCTCTCTCTCTCTCTCTCTCTCTCTCTCTGTGAGATTCTCATTCTTCTAATCAGGTTCAGTTCATCTCAAATACAGCTAACTTATCCAGTCATAAATTCGGTTCATCCTGAATGCTGAGAGAGTTTTTTAAAAAAAATGTTGCATGAAAGCATTTTTGTGTACATTTATCCCAATGCATGCTCTTTTTCTCTGCAGTTTTGCTTAATATGCACATTTTTGAAAACATTTTTTCCTAACGTACATTTTTAGAATAATTTTCTCTTATGTGCACACGTTTGAATACATTTCTTGATTGGAGGACTCCACTGTAAAATTCAGAGAAGTGTAATTTTTGGAAGATAACTTAATTATGGTTTGCATAGTGGTTCAAAAGTGTGAAATTATGGAAGTTTTTAATAAAATGTGAACTGAAGAGATTTCTTTCCCCATCCCTCCCATGTAATTCTTGAAAATATTTGATACACATGACCCATGTCAGCAGGACAGTTTCCTGGCACTAATATGGGGTATGATAAAGGGTGCAGTTTGGGACATGTTGATTCATGGAGAACACACACGTGATGATTCCTGGAGACCGTCATGTCAATACCCCCTCCCTTTCACATGTGTCCACCAAGCAATTTCCAGAGTACATCCCCTTCCTGTTCCCTTTGCATGATAATACATTCACTTCTGTATGGAAGAAAATGTAGGAACCTTCCAATGAGAAAAAAGTTCCCCACTATAGACCCTAGAGAAAAATGTTTTGTGATTATGGATGGATGGACAGCCATCTGCGTTGCCGTGTGCTTGCCAAGCTGTGACTATCTGTATGTTCTTGTTTGGATCCTTGGGCAATCTGTAGTGCAGTCTACAGGCACCCATTGAGTGCCCAGTGGTGGCCAATCCCTCATCAATCCACCATTTTGTGAAAAAATGGTGGCTCGTTCCCCCCCCCGCCCCGTAAAACTAATGTTGTGTAATGGCAGCCACAAAGGGGCCATTTACACAACCTTAACATTGGCAATGGAACAAGTTATCTCCCTCCATCAAGGTTTCTCTACATTGCATTCTTATGAATCCCATGAAAACAAAACAGAAATATATAGATTGTTTCTAATCTAAATATATTCAGAACTTGTACAGCAGTGATTATCCATGGATATTCGTGGCAATCATGCCCTTACCCTGGCTTGTATTTTGAGCACTTGCTTATAAATGAATGGGCTTATATAAACAGGCATCATAGGGATTTATATCCCCCTTGCATACGACTGTTGTCTCATGTACACTGGTCCAAAGTAAATGGGAATTCAGACTCTGATGCCAGGGAGAGTGGATTAGGCTGGTTTTGTGAATGTATAATAAAAACTGCAAACTTTCCTTTCCTTGTTTTCCCCACCAAATTGTAACTTAGCCAGAAAACAGACCAGAGCAAATTAGGCGAATATTTGATAACTCCAGACACAGCAGTATCTGCCAAAAGTGCATTCCAATGGCATTTTTTAAAAAATAAAATAAAATAAAAAATAAACAAACATTGAAATGCACAACACATCAGTGCAGCTAGCACAATATTTATTTCCTTCTAGTAAAAATCATTGGCTCTAACAATGTGGTACTGCAACTATTACATTGTCAAATTTGCATGTATGCAATATAACACACATCGATTTTCTAGGTATTATTTTGCATCAAAATAATAATATGGGGGGGCTCACATGTCTTATAGCACAGTAGAGTTTTAGGAAGCTTGGAAGTCTTAAAATCAAAGGGAGGTTTTGCACTTGTGTTTAAATAAGCAGGCAGACACAGTGGAATGCTGTGCTGTAGTGATGGTAGCAGTGGAGGCTGGTGGGTCTGATTTAGGTGGGACTGTGAATCAATTCTGGGTTACAGTGAGAACCAGCCAGAACTCTAATGAAGCTATCTAAGATGCTGAATGCATTTGGCTGATGTGGTTCAGCACTTTGGATAGCTCCTTTATATAAATTCCTAGAGGCAAAGACTAGCAATGGCTACTAGCTGTTGTGTGCTATCTCTAGTATTCGAGGCAGTCAGCCTGTGTGCACCATTTGCTGGGGAACATGGGTGGGAGGGTGCTGTTGCACCATGTCCTGCCTTGTTGGTCCCTGGCTGATGGTTGGTTGGCCACTGTGTGAACAGAGTGCTGGACTAGATGGACCATTGGTCTAATCCAGCATCAGGGGTGTGCTTGCTGCTTGCAGTGGGGAGAGAAGACCTTGGGGCTGCAGGAGCCTGGGCTCTGCAGTCTCTTTCCCCCAGCTGCTGAACATCTGCTGACTAGTGCCCCGCCTTGCTTCCAGGTAAAGCTCCAGCTGGCCAGAGGCAGCGCCTCGGCGACGCGCAGAGTGCGGCACCCTGTTTTGAAGAACCCTGTTTTGAAGAACACCAGCCGACCAGCAACCAACAGCAATTTTTTAAAAACTTTTAATCAATTTTTAAATAATTTTTAATATGTGCCTGGGGAGCTCTGGGGAATATGGGGGTGCCTGCATAACTGTGGTCACGGGTAGGGGGAGGTATGGTGCTGGGGGAGGAACAGGCCAGATGAGGAGAAGAGGGGACAGATTCCTTACAGCTATCCCCTCTTCTAGTCCTTCCCCCAACCAGATGGTTCCTGGCGGCCTTATCAGCTTGCTCTCGGGTCTGGTGGTGCTGCTGCTGAATGCCAGGTCAGTCCAAAACAAAATCTCTCTCATCCATGATTTGATTGTGGATGAGGGGGCTGACCTGGTATGCATCACTGAGACCTGGGTGGGGGAACTGGGAGGGGTTGCTCTCACCCAGCTCTGCCCTCCTGGGTACTCGGTGCAGCACCAGCACAGACTCGAGGGCCGGGGAGGGGGGGTTGCCGTGGTCTATAGGAATACAATCTCCCTCTCTAGGCTTCCTGTTCAGTCGAGTGCTGATCTTGAGTGTCTGTACTGTGTGTTGGGTACTCGAGACAGATTAGGGATTCTGCTGGTGTACCGTCCACCCCGCTGCCCCACAGTCTCCCTGCCTGAGCTGACGGAGGTTGTCTCGGACCTGGTGTTGAGAACCCCCAGGATGGTGGTTCTGGGGGATCTCAACTTCCATGCCGAGGCTGCTGTCTCTGGAGCGGCTCAGGACTTCATGGCTGCCATGACAACCATGGGGCTGTCTCAACATGTCATCGGCCCAACACACGCAAAGGGACACACGCTTGATCTGGTTTTCTCGACTGGGCAGGAGGATGGTGATCTGGAAGTGGGGGAACTAACATCTACCCCCTTGTCATGGTCAGATCACTTCCTACTGAGGTTTAGACTCTCGGCGGCCTTTCCCCTCTGCAAGGGTGGGGGGCCTATTAAAATGGTCCGCCCCCGGAGGCTAATGGACTCCGATGGATTCCAGAGGGCTCTGGGGGATTTTCCTGCTGATATGGCCGGTGCTCCTGTCGAAGCCCAGGTCGCTCTGTGGAACGCAGAGATGACTCGGGCGGTTGACACGATCGCGCCCAAGCGTCCTCTCCCTCTGAGCAGAGCCCGGTCAGCTCCTTGGTATACACCTGAGCTGAGGGCAATGAAGCAAGAGGGGAGACGGCTAGAACGCAGGTGGAGGAAGACTCGTGCTGGGTCTGATCGAACACGGGTTAGAGCTCACTATCGAGCCTACTCTGTGGCGGTGAGGGTGGCAAAGAGGCAGTTCTTTTCCACCAGCATTGCGTCTTCTCAGTGTCGTCCGGCGGAGCTTTTCCGGGTGGTTCGCGGCCTGTTACACTCTGGGCCAGGGCGAGAGATGGTGGAACCCTCGGTAGCACGCTGTGACAAATTTGCACGGCACTTTGAAGATAAAGTCGCTCAGATTCGTCATGAATTGGACACCACACTTAATGCAGCTCCACTAGTAGAGGTGTTCAGAGCGCCGTCCGGTTCAGTTTTATTGGATGAGTTTCAGTTAGTGAGGCCCGAGGATGTGGACAAGGTGCTTGGCCAAGTCCGGTCGACCACCTGTGTGCTTGACCCTTGCCCCTCGTGGCTCATTACATCAAATAAGGAGGGGATCGCCGGCTGGGTCCAGGAGGTTGTAAATGCCTCCTTGAGAGAGGGAGTGGTGCCGGCCTCTTTAAAAGAGGCGGTAATTAGACCACTCCTGAAGAAGCCTAATCTGGACCCGGAAGATGTTAACAACTACAGGCCGGTGGCTAATATCCCTTTCCTGGGCAAGGTGCTTGAGCGGGTGGTTGCAGGACAACTCCAGGCACTCTTGAATGAAACGGATTATCTAGATCCATTTCAATCGGGCTTCAGGCCTGGTTTTGGAACAGAAACTGCCTTGGTCGCCCTGTGGGATGACCTCTGTCGGGAGAGAGACAGGGGGAGTGCGACCCTGTTGGTTCTCCTGGACCTCTCAGCGGCCTTCGATACCATCGACCATGGTATCCTTCTGGATAGGTTGTCTGAGCTGGGAGTTGGAGGTACTGCGTTGCAGTGGTTCCGCTCCTACTTGGATGGCCGATTCCAGAAGGTGGTGCTGGGGGATTATTGCTCTGTGCCGTGGCACCTAAGCCATGGGGTTCCACAGGGCTCTATCTTATCCCCTATGCTGTTTAACATATACATGAAGCCGCTGGGGGAGGTTATCCGGAGATGTGGACTGAGGTGTCATCAATATGCGGATGATACCCAGCTCTACCTTTCCTTTTCATCAAACCCAGGTGAGGCAGTGGCTGTTCTGAACCAGTGCCTGGGCACGGTAATGGACTGGATGAGGGCTAATAAACTGAAACTCAATCCAGACAAGACGGAGGTACTGTTAGCGGGTGGTTCTTCTGTCCGGCGAGGTGATGTTTGCCCTGTCCTGGACGGGGTTGCACTCCCCCTAAAGGATCGGGTCCGTAGTTTGGGGGTGCTCTTCGATCCAGAACTGTCACTTGAGGCACAGGTGAACTCAGTGGCAAAGAGCACCTTTTATCAGCTCAGGCTGATATACCAGCTGCGCCCTTATCTGGACAGAGATAGCTTAGCTACAGTTATCCATGCTCTGATAACCTCTCGTTTGGATTACTGCAATGCGTTATACGTGGGGCTGCCTTTGAAAACGGTCCGGAAACTTCAACTGGTGCAAAACAGGGCAGCAAGGTTATTAACAGGGACTGGCCGGCGAGATCACATTACGCCAGTCCTTTTACAACTTCATTGGCTGCCAGTCCAGGTCCGGGCCCAATTCAAAGTGCTGGTATTGACATTTAAAGCCCTAAATGGTTTGGGGCCAGGTTATCTGAAGGAACGCCTCCTCCCATATGTACCTACCCGGACCTTAAGATCATCTACAGGGGGCCTTCTCCGTGAGCCCCTGCCAAAGGAAGTGAGGCAGGTGGCTACTAGGAGGAGGGCTTTCTCCGCTGTGGCACCCCGGTTGTGGAACGAGCTCCCCAGAGAGGTCCGCTTGGCGCCTACACTGTACTGCTTTCGTCGCCAGCTGAAGACCTTTTTATTCACTCAATATTTTAACACTTAATTTTAACTTAAATTTAAATTTTACTGTTTTAACTCTGTATTTTAATCCTATATCAACTTTGCTGTGTGGTTTTATCCTGGTTGCGCTTTTTATACTGTATTTCGTAATTGTGTTTTAAACTGTTGGGTGTTTTACTGTGGTTTTAATTTTTGTGAACCGCCCAGAGAGCTTCGGCTATTGGGCGGTATAAAAATGTAATAAATAAATAAATAAATAATAAAAATAAATTCTTATGTTCTTAACTGAAACCCAGAATAGATTGGAGCAACCAGACTCCACTGAATGTGAGTTTGTGAGCATGAGAGAAAACCAGCTCATACCCTGAGGGCATATGTGAACCGTGTGTGTTTGTGTGTGTGTGTGCGTGAGAGAGAGAGAGAGAGAGAGAGAGAGAGAGAGAGAGAGAGATGCGGTTCAGCACTTTGCACAGTTCCTTTGGAGTTCTGGCTGGTTCTGAGTGAAACCAGGAATGGATTCACAGCCCCACTGAAGTCAGAGCCACCAGCCTCCATTGAACACCAGCATATCAACTGATGTTAATGGGGTAAATCTGGCCTTCTTAGTTATCTGCAAGAGACACCCATCAATGTGACAAACTGAGGTGCCTGCCTTAAAGGACAAATTATGGACATTGGTGGTGGTGTTGTGGTGGTGAAGAGAACCATCCCCAAGGACACATGCCTAGAGTGGCTGCTCTTAGGAGAGGGGGAAAACTACTTTAATTCAAATCATAAGGTTGGCCCTGGTTGCTTTATCAGTTGTTATCCCAGTATAACAAGTTATTAAAATATATTCAGAATAGGAATGTCAAGATTTTTGTGACATTTTGTGACAAGATTTTTGTGAACCGCCCAGGGAGCTTCGACTATTGGGCGATATAAAAATGCAAATAATAATAATAATAATAATAATAATAATAATAAATCCATCCTGCATATGTTTCATGGATTGCCATTCATTCATTCATTTCATGGATTGTGCTGTGTCTGGCATCATTCATTCACGGATGGATTCTGCAGGTTGGAAACATGAATTCAATTTAGTCTATCTTGAATTCCTCACCATCCATCCCTATCCCACACAATAGTTTTGTACACACCTAGTAACGTATTCTAGCAATCGTCATTACAATAAACCTGACACAACAACCTGCTTCGCTCCACAATGAAATTTTTCAACGCATCACAATTTTTACCATCTG
The DNA here is from genome assembly GCF_023053635.1 of Elgaria multicarinata webbii. Classification (NCBI taxonomy): domain Eukaryota; kingdom Metazoa; phylum Chordata; class Lepidosauria; order Squamata; family Anguidae; genus Elgaria; species Elgaria multicarinata. Next base: position 25,177,603 of record NC_086176.1, read on the forward strand.
GGAAAAGGATTACAGGAATGATCAACTGGAGATGGGATAGGTGGGATTATTTTCCTTATCATCATCATCATCATCATCATCATCATCATCATCATCATCATGGGGATAGTTCCACCTACATGGCCCCATGACAGCTGTGAGCTTAAGGGAATTCTTTTGGATCTTCTAAGACTGCACAAATCACAGCAATGTCATATAGACATCCACACTCTTGCTTAAATGAGTCTATCATCATTTCACTTAAGACACTTGCCAGCACATTTCTGTGGAGGAATTTAGGGCTGCCACATAGGTACACCAGCCCTAAGCTACTGGCCATTACCATACCTTCTGGTAATGTATGTAACAAATGATGTTGATTTATAATAATGATGATGAGGGAACCGGTGTTGGCATTTGTGCAGAAATGAAAGCCATCAATATATTGACCACTACAGATGAGTGAAACCAAGCTGAACAATTCTGATTTCCTTATTGATTCCCCACAAAGTTTTGTGAACTTTTTGTTTGAGCAGGAAGTTATTAATATACTTTGAAATTTTGCTTTAGACAATATTTGGTGACAATTATACCTAACATTCCTGGAAGTAATGGTTTTGTTTCATCTAAAGATACTCTTTTTGTCAGGAAAATAGAACTATGCTACTATAAGCTTCCCTTTAGTACTCTGTTGAGATGCCATCTGGGCCTGGAGTTTTGCCTGCTCTCCAAGATCTTTAATTGCATCCTATGTTTCTGCGCCTTTTCATTTTTTTTTCTTTTTTACGAGACAACAGATTGCCTATTCAAGGCAGACACCCCAGCATGTCATGCTGCAGTGGCTGTCACCCATAAAATAGCCCCAGAACTACATGATGAAAAAGTTGATCCTTGAATAAATTTAAGATTCCATAGAAATAACATCAGGAAGATGTCCCCTACTTCTTTTTTATTTTATTTTTAAGGCATGAATTGTGTTGTTTATTTCTTAATTTCCCATCTTCCCATCTGCCTACAATGTTTAGGCAATGCGCACATAAAAAGGCATAAAACTAAGCATTAGACACAAGCAATGAACTGCCAATAAGACCAGATAACATAAGAGGTATTGATTTGCATAATTTATGCAGTGATTTATTTGTTTCTTTGTCTTTGAAAATGTTTCTTCACTGCCCCTCATGTCAACATATCATGGCAGTTTAAAATAATAATATTGCAATTGTAATGGCATAGAACTGGGATATCTCCCTTCCTCCAGAGAATGGAGGAAGGGAGAAGATACCACATAAAAACTCACTTGTTTGTGGTGGGATTTTATATATAGTTATCTGCAAGAGACTACTAGAGTGGTGGTGAGTGAATGACCATAAAGTATAGCTCAAGAACGATCATATATTGTATAGCTCACTCATTCTCCAAGTGCTAATCCTTACTCTATGCACAATAAGGAGGTAAAAGCAGGTTTGGTTGAAAACCAAGTTTTGCAGTAGTATAAAATACCTTCAGAAAATAAAATTCTAAAGTGGGGTACCCAATGTACAGTGGGCATAGGCTACTGAAAGACTTTTGGAGATGGGGACAAAACCCCAGTGTGATGGGGAGCTGAACGGAGGAGGAATTGGGCCTGTTCAGACAACACGCTAAACCATGGTTAGGCCACCAACCTTTTTTGCAGCAAATGGTTAGTGAGTGTGTTCAAACTGTGCTTATGTAGCCATCGTGGATAGGAATGGTTCACACAACACGCTAAGTCATGGTTCACATGACATGTTAAGCCATAATGTTTTGCTCAAAATGCTTAACCACCATGGCTTAGCATGTTGTTTGAACAGCGTAACTGAATGCTATCCTAGACAACAGCTTGGCTAGTTGGCTGGAATCCTGAACAAGAGCACTAGTCCATACTGCAATGTTTAGTTGCAGAGCCCCCTTGTCTTCCATTCCATTCTTTTGTCTTCCTCTGGCTTGCTTACTCCTGTCTTCCATTCTTCCAGAATTCTGGTTATCCTAGTGGGATTTCAAAAAATAATTCTGGAATTGACACGTGAGTAGTTTGCTGCAGCTTTCCAAGCAGATTTAAGATTTGCTGTCTTAACATCATCACTGATGTAAACACATGAAATTAGTTTAAATGGAGCCTGAGCCAGATGGTTGAACTGCAATCAATGAATCCCTTGGATTTAGGGCTGCATGAAAATGCTTCCTCTTCATGGCTCCATTTGGATGATACAAAAAGGGGCATTTCAGCTGTTTGGGGAAGTAAGGTGGATTTCAGGTGTGGATGGGCAGAAAATGCACAGGGACTCCTCTAGATTCCTCATGCTAGTAGACTCCAATTTTATTCCTCAATACCATGCCAGAACACAGCTCTATCACAGCACAGTGTTGCACTGTACTGTGTTCTGGGGAAAATGCCCCCTCTTATTAAAAAGGAGGCTGCCAGAGGGGACATTATTTACCCCTAAAATGCCTTTTGGAATGAAGCCACATCACAATTTAGCATACTTCTGGGTCATTAGTTCAAAGACATAAATTAGGGCTGTGTACCACCTCAGGAAATATGAAGTGATACCAGGTTGGCCCAAGGCACCCTGAGGTGAAGCAGAGCAGGTCTGAATCCCTTTAGGGTGCCTTGGCCCAATTCAGGGCTGGGGTGGGTCACTCCTCTCAACCACCCAGGTATGAAGCCAGCCATGAATGCTTAGGCTCCCCTCCTTCCCTTCCCCCTCCCTGCTCATCCCCAAACCCAGAGCCGCCACCCCTGTTGTCTGCTGAACTTGTAATTTCTGTCTGTCCTCCTCCATTACAGCTGAGATTTACAAGTAAAATGGAGGCTCTTTTCATAGATCTATACTCACAAACTATGGCAGCCATAAAGGGTCCATAGATTTATGAAAATTGTTTGTTCTAATGGAGGATGATAGATTGCAAATGTAAGTTCCACAGGTGGCAGTTCCCAGTTCAGAGGAGAGTGGGGAGGGAAGGAGGAAAGGAGAAGGGAGGAGGGATGGAAGGAGTGAGGTGAAGCCCAATGGACTCCCAGTCCATTGGACTCCCAGTCAGCCTTGCACCAGGGTTTTCTGAGTGCCTGTGATGATGATTCACAGCAGGCACCCAGGAACCTGAAAGGGCTGACCCTCTTCATGCAGTGGGGGGACGGGGACCTTTCTTCAAATTTGTTTCCAAAGTGAGGCAGCCTAGCCCCAAAGTACCCTGAGTTGTATCAGGGCCATTTCAGAGATTCCAAAATGGCCTCTGAAGTGAGTTGGGGTGGGGGGCTCTGCACAGCCCTAATATAAATGGCAACCAGCTGAAGGAAAGGCCATAAAGGCACCTTGGAGTATTGTTCCCCACCCCTGACATTTATCCTTCAAAAGATTTAAGAAGGAAGACAAATTTTCTCATTCGTGCCATTTATTCCCTCTCCCCAACTTCAGCAGAGAGTTCTCTTTGGAGATTTTTTAGACAAGTATTACATAGATTAGGGTAATCCATCTGACTTCTGCAGAATTGTTTTAGAGTAAACTGTGCAAGATGTGTGTGTGTGTTTAATGCCTGCTGTTCCTTAGAAAGCATTTCAGAACACTCCAATGCTATTGTAGAAATGCCACATTTTAGAGACTCAAGAAATGTGCATCCAGATTGTTGTTAGAGGTGGGTTGTCTTTGGTTTCCAAAAATAATTGCAGCAGATTCTTAGCTTTCTGTAGCTTGTGAGCTAAGATGATTTGGCCTGCAGGACATTTAATGACTTACTGGAGACTACATAAAATCACAAGTGGTGTGGAAAGAGAGATTAGGGATGCAGATTTTCAATCTCTCAAAATACTGGGAATTTAATGAAACTGATAGGAAGTAGGTTCAGGCAGACAGATGAAATTACAGTTTTACACAATGTAATTAACATGCGGAATTCATTGGCCCAAAATGTGATTAATAATTACGACCGTGCTGAATGTTCTGATTTTCTCATTTTAGTTTTCTGGCGTATATTAGTGAAAAATGCTTGTCTGTGAAAATAGTCACCTCCCCACACCCCGATTACTCTCCCCATCTCTAGCCCCATGCTCCCCTCACCTGCTATACAGGGAGGAAGATAAACGGTAAAATTGAAATGATACGAGTTTTGCATCCGTTGCAGTAATTTCACTCTTGCTTACCATCATGTGCAAGGGATTCATCAACGATCATGCAGAAGAATTCTTCACTTTTGATGCTCTCAAACATTGTTTTGTGCATAGCTGTTGGCTGCTAGTGCTACCATGGTTAGCAGCAAATCAATCCAATTATTGGTGTCATTTGTTCATTTTCAAATTATGTCCGGTGAAATACACTAAGTGCTCTAATTAAAATCGTCTGGGAAAATTGCTTGTGGTTATTATTGATTTGTTTACAGAGCTGGCCTGGCCGATAGTGTGATAATATGTGATAGCCCAGCAAATCGGTACCCCTGAGGATTCTAAAATACTGTGATTATAATATCCTTTGGCAAGATGGATATTGCACTTGGAACATATCTCTTTTCCAAAAGAATTGTGCATCTAGATTCGTAACTTATACTTAATGAGAGGTTTATTGTGTCTGACATGTTATAGGGTAGGCAATATTAGCTGCTTTCAAGTTTCCTTCAGCATAAGGCTTGTTTCAGCAAGAAAACTGTATCTAGGCTGCAATGTGGCACCCTCACCTTGTATGAATATCATATGTAAAAAATAAATTTAAAGAAGTATACCCTGCCCTTCCTCCCAAAGGCCGTGTTTCATCTCTTTATCTATAAAAACTACACGGATGTAAGCATTTTTGTTAATTCCCATCTAAAAATTCCTAAAAAATTAAAGCATGATCCCATCTGATTCAGTCCCCGCAGAGCTAAAGATCTCCTTAAGAGCTACCACTGTGCCAAGTTTTATCTCTTTATCTTTAAAAATAAGGGAGCGGTAAGCATTTCTGTTAATACTGGTTATCCAAATACGGAACGGTTCTTTGATGGGTAATTCAATGAGGCAGAGAGAGGAGGAGAGGGGGGTCTGCTCCAAAATCAAGGCAGAGAATCACCTTTATGGAGCTCCAGATCGAATTTTGAGGCAGAGAAGACCCACTTTGCACACCCCCTACTAGCTAGATCCAGCCAGGCTAATAAAATAAATTGTGTGGGTTTTTTCCACATAAAATTTGAATAAAAATGATACCAACTCTACTTAGCCAGCTAAACCTTCTGGATGAGATCATGGCAGTAAAGATTTTCTGTGATTGTTTATCTGTCTATTTTAGTGGTATGAACTTCTCAGCATGCCGACACTCTAAAATAAAATGATTATGGTTTACTTCTTCATCTTCATCATCATCATCTTCACGGATCGAAGAAAAGAAGGAAATCAGAAATGCCAGAGCTCTCAGGGGATGGCAGAAATATAGGGTAACTCTGGTGTCTCCTTAGCTTAGAAATATCAATGTGCAACCATGAATTCAATGCAGTGAAGCCAATTTTCCTGTAGCAGAAAGCCCCTTTGACTGAAGTTACTGGATAATATCACACTAAATCTGGTTTAAAATGTTGAACAAATGGTTTTCTTATCTTTCACGCACAGAAGTGACTTCTATTTGTGGCACACAAATATATGTGCGCGCATACATGCCTGTATCTTATTATTCTAATATGTGATGTGCACACACAACACAATATTTCATCTTTTTCAGCCCTGGAAGAGAAATAGAAGTGTGCTATATCAACCCCTAAATGTCATTTTCCATGTCAAAGCAATGGAAGGTTTCTTTTTTAAAAAATAATAATCAAGATTTATGACTTTTCATGCTGAGATAGCTAAAATTTCCTCAGGGCACAATCTTATGCATGTTTAGAGAGAGAGAGAGAAAGTCCTACAACTCCCAGCATTCCCCAGCTGGCTGGGGAATTCTGGGAGTTGTAGGACTTTGTTCTCTCTAAACATGCATAGGATTGCACCCTTAGTAGGGATGTGCTCCGCTCTGATTAGAAGCGGAGAATCAGAAGCGAATTGGCCTGCTCCGTCTTGCCCAGAGGCGGAGTAGAAGCGGACCAGGGACCCGTAGATGCACGGCGAAGAGAAGTGCCCATACGCAGAGCGCTTCTCTTTTCGCGGACCAATCCGATCGCCATTTTGAAAAATTTCGCCCATAGGATTGCATTGCGGAAAAGAATAGGGGATAACTGTGTTGTTTTTAAAGCTATCTTTCTGAAAGTTCGTGTGCTTAGAGAGTCGTGGCTGGGGGTCATTTTGAGCCTACTCTCAGCTCTCTGCGTGCTGTGGTTCACTTGCTAGAATTTTTGGAAAAATTGGGTAAAACAGCGAGAAAATACCTTTTTCGAAGGGCTGAGGGGCAGAGTCAACTCCTGGTCATGATCACATGATCCCAAAGTTGGAGGAGGGGATAGGCAAAACGGGTAACTTGGGATTTTGGGAACTTCTCTTTCTTAGTCTGAACGGACTTTTCCCAGTGTTTTTTAAAACAGGAGCCCCACCAAATGCACAAACACAACCTGAAATCATATACTAAGCCAATAATAAGAGAGCACTGCTACCCACCCTAACTTTGGGGAACAACTGAATAGATGTGGTGCAAGGGGATGAGCTCCCCTAGGGCAAGGACGTGCCTAGTGCACTCTCCTGTCTTTGGAGGGCCATCAGAGCCCTCCAAAGGTAAATCAATGGAGTGAATGCCTATCATGAGTTGAAGTGATCATTTGCTTCTTAAAGACTGGTACCTAGACAGGACCAATCAAATTGGCAGATGATTCCCCCTCCTCTTGGGCACGTCCACTCCCTTCTTACTGGTAAAAGACAAATAGAGCCTTTTTTAAAAAATTCTTCTTGTTGTTTATTCAGCAACACTGCTGCTTTTAATTCCACCCCTCCTTTGTTTATTTATTTATTTATTTATTCCCTTTTATATGTATTACTGGCTTTGAAACTATCCTTGGCTCACTTCCTTGTGCCCCCAGAAATGTCTGCTGCCTGCCTGCCTTCCCTCCCTCCTCCCCTGCCCACCTCGCAGGGATGGTTTGGTTTTTGTGTGTCTTGCTTTGACTCAGGGGATAAGTCCTTCCTGCACTCACTTAGACTTTTGGAAGTTCCAAATACATTTTTCAAGTGTGGAAGAAGATTCATATTTAGGTTTATCTCTACTCCCCAATTCATGGCATGTTGGGATTTCCTTTGAAATAGGCCCATTGAGCTGTCTGCAGATACTGGGGTGTCCGACTTTCATAAATTCCCCAAAAATCAGGGGATGATGGGATTGGCTTGAAACTTGGCATCCATGTGGACACATGGGTACACTGTCATGGGACCAAAGGTGAGGTTTCTGACATGCAAATTGACATAGTTGTAAAATGGGACTTGATTTGGGGTGAGTTAAAAGGTTAGAGCCCCACCAAAAATCAGAGGATGATGGGATTGCCTTGAGTCTTGGCATGCATGTGTATCCCTGGATAAGCTATCATGGTGCCAAGTTTGAGGTTTCTAATGTGCAAATTGACGGAGCTATCGAAAGGGGTGTGAATGGGGTGCCCGATTTTCAAAAATTCCCCCAAAATCAGGGGATGATGGGATTGCCTTGAAACTTGGCGTCCATGTGGACACATGGATTCGCTGTCATGGTACCAAAGGTGAGGTTTGTGACATGCAAATTGATGTAGTTGTAAAATGGGACTTGATTTGGGGTGAGTTACAAGGTTAGAGCCCCGCCAAAAATCAGGGGATGATGGGATTGGCTTGAAACTTGGCGTCAATGTGGACACATGGATAAGCTATCATGGTAGCAATTTTGAGGTTTCCAACGTGCAAATTGATGGAGCTATTGAAAGGGGTGTGAATTGGGGTTATGGGTGGTGCGTTAGAGGTTAGAGCCCCGCCAAAAATCAGGGCATGATGGGATTGCCTTGAGTCTTGGTGTGCATGTGTATCCCTGGATAAGCTATCATGGTGCCAAGTTTGAGGTTTCTAACGTGCAAATTGACGGAGCTATCGAAAGGGGTGTGAATGGGGTGCCCGATTTTCAAAAATTCCCCAAAAATCAGGGGATGATGGGATTGGCTTGAAACTTGGCATGCATGTGTATACATCCATGAGGTGTCATGGTGCCAAACTTGAGGTTTCTTACTTTAACAGAAAAAAGTTGTATACTTTTTAAACTTTCAATGCAAGCCTATGGGGGGGAAAACGGAGCTCCGATCCGGATCCGGAGCTCCGCAGCGGAGCGGAGCGGACATAGGCGGAGCGGGGGCGGAGCGGAGCGGCCCGATCCACAAATCGCAGATCTGGAAGAGAAGCGGAGCGGGGGGTCCGTGCACACCCCTAACCCTTAGTACTGTGGCCAGAACCATTAGCCAGCTTTCTTTAGTCATTAATAGGTCCCTGTGTTTTTGCACAGAGCTATGGTTTCCAACAGGTACTGCATATCTATTCTTTGTTTACGTTGTCACCTAGCCTATATTTAAAGGAAGGTGAGTCCTAGAGCTCAGCTCCTGAACTTGCCAGAGATATTGACAAGCTCTGCATCAATGGAAGGGGATGGAGAGGCCTGTTAGTTTTTCTTTCTCCTGCATTTTATTTATTTATTTATTTATTTTCAACAGTTATATACTACTCCAAATCTAAACAGATTCCAAAGTGGTGAACAACCAAAAATGAAAATAGTAAAAAAGAATCATAAAAAGAGAAAAACACCATATTTATTTTTTAATTTTTTAAAAGTTATTAAAACCATGGCTGGTCGGTCATGGAAGGCTTCATGGAGTAAAACTCTTCTTAGGAGATGCCAAAAAATGCACAGCATTGGTGTCCACCTGACTTATAGAGGCAGGGAATACTATTGAGTGAAGGCTCTTCTCTGGATGGACACCGATTGGTTCATAGGTCCACGTGGATCCATTTGATTTCCTTCTCACTTGAAGCAATGAGCACATTTGGGACAATTCTCATCAAAACCAAAATTCTCACTCATCTGCACTGGGCACAGCTATTCCCAGGATGAAGATGACCATGTTGTACCTGCCTGCCATGTAGCTGTTAATGATGAGGAGCCTGTCAAAAAAAGAGAGGTGACAACTGAGCCTGACTCAAAACCAGACTTTGAAGAGCTAAGCACTCAAATCACTGGACCTGGATAGATGAATCTCTCGGTTTCAGTTTTGGTTTATCCCAGTTTCATTTTAATAATAATAATAATAACAACAACAGAAAGTTCTTTCCATCTCAAGTAGGAAGATGTATGAATTTTGGTAAATTCATACCAAAAATGAGCTAAAACAAAGAGGCTAGCATATTCAAGAATTGGATGGCAGGGTAACCATTTACACATTTGGGGTGGGGGGAAGAGTGCACATCACCAAAACAGAGGACAAAAAAGTGTACACATTTGTATGTGCTAATTTATATGTATAAATTCAAATTTAAAAGTAATTACTATTATTTAAATGGAAATACAGTGCATCTCACCACCTAACTGCCTTGCTCTGTCTTCTCTCCTAACTGTTGAATGGGGAATGTCAGGGCTCCTGCTCCTCTCCCTTCTTATGTTTTTGGGCCCCTTTCAAAAGACACCTTAAACCATGGCTTTAACTATGGTGGTTAAGCCAGAAAGCCAGGCCGTGTTCAGAAGACACCTCAAACCATGGCTTTAACCATGGTGACTAAGGAAAAAAAACTTTAGTCACCATGGTTAAAGGTGTCTTCTGAACAGGGACACTATCTTTAAATCAATCTTGGATGGGCAACCCTTCAAATAGAGGACACATCCAATTTTTTTCAAGCAGTCCTTCAAAGAGAGAACTCTTCTCTACAATGTGGGACACATGGCCACCATATTGTGGGGCCCCACCACTGAGAAGAGTTCTCAGGATTGCTATCAGGAAAAACACACATGAGCTAAATGAGATTAAACATGGCAGCTCGCTATGTATTTAAATAGGGTGACCATATGGAAAGGAGGACGGGGCTCCTGCATCTTTAACAGTTGAATTGAAAGGGGAATTTCAGCAGGTGTCCTTTGTATGCATGCAGCACCTGGTGAAATTTCCTCTTCATCACAACAGTTAAAGATGCAGGAGCCCCACCCTGTTTTGTATCTGGTCACTCTAGCTAAAGGGGGCAGGGCTTCTACAGCTAACCACTTCTCTAACCACTGACTCTCCAGGCAGGCCAGCAGGAATGGATCACTTCCTGGTGGTTTGGACTACAACTCCCACCATCCCTCATCATTGTCTGTGCTGGCTAGGGCTGATGGGAGATATAGGCCAAAACATCAGAAGGGCCACAAGTTGCCCAACCCTATTCTAAATGCTTTGCAGCATTTCTCCAAAAGTGCAGGCCAAGATGAGGATTAATGATGGTGACATTTTAAAAGGGCAGCCACACAGACCACCAGTCTTGCTCATGTTTGCATGACATGGTTTTAGATATTTTTTTCTTGCCCTGTTGGACTTCTGCCCAGCCAGGCATACTAAATCATCTGTAGTCTTCTGAATCATTTCTCAGCCTAGACAAGGGAATAGACCAGTGCCTCATTTTTGGCCTTGGAGACATTTATCTGGTTTGATGAGTTGCCTGACTGCCTCTCCTCAGATGTTACTGCTAGGGGCTCAACACAAATCACAACCTCCATCCCATCCCACCTCCAAGTAGCCATTGGCTTAGCTCTGCTGGCCCAGCTGCTGAGGCAGCACCTGGTGTGTTAGCCAGGAGCACTCTTATCTCACCTCCCAGTGCCATCCAGGATGCGTGCCACTTGGACAGATCACCTGAGCAGTGTGCATCTTTCCTAATCCCACCAGGACATAGAAATAAATTTTGATGTAAATAGAAAAGGAGGGGAAAGGATTTGCTTCATTCTGGCTTCAGAATAATAAGTGGGAGTGAAAAGATGAAACTTCTGTTTCCTAGTTATTTTTTTCTCCCACGCCCTGCTCAATTTGATAACCATTTTAAAGTAGTTTGGGTTTTTTTCTATTTCCTTCTAGCTTTAGAACAAGGATATCTGTGGGACAGTTCTCATTCCCCCACCCTCTTGTTTGCTCTTCTTCGTTCTGGATTTCCTATTTCTTTCAGGTTTTGAGGGGGTTCATTTTATTTCTGTTCCCCCTCTTACAGTTTTACTGTTGTGTTTTCTTAATGTTCTTTATCCCACGGCTTGTTGGGCCATGCAGAATTACCGTATTTCTTAGATTCTAAGACGCCATCGATTCTAAGACGCACCCCATTTTTAGAGATGTTAATTTGGGGGAAAAAGGGCATCTTAGAATCAAAGAAATACTTCCCTCACCGCCCAGCCAACCTCCTCCCCCCCCCGCGCTTTCTTCTAATGGTTGTGTCCTTTTCTTTTTTCCCTCTGTGAGAGAAGAAACTGCCGTTTGCGTGGGAAGAAGGGGGGGCGTTGAAACACAGAGTAAACTTAACTCTCCAGTCCCGCTCTTTACTTGTCTGTGCACCAGGGGACGACAACACGTGAGTAAGTCCCATGGAAATCGATGGGACTTATGAATAAATTTGCCTAACAAAAAACCAGCTGCTTAGCCAACTAGCTCCTCGCTTGCATGGCTCGAGGCTGCTGCAGGAGCTTCCTCTTTTCCTCTTACCATATTGCTTCGATTCTAAGACGCCATCGATTCTAAGACGCAGTCCATTTTTAGAGCTGTTAATTTAGGGGGGAAAGTGCATCTTAGAATCGAAGAAATACGGTAGCATAAAGTAGTGGCAAGATGCAGCTTTGTGTAGAACAAAGTAGCTCAGACCTGCCCAGGTCTGTAGTCCAAAACATCAGGAGGGCATCAGGTTGGGAAGGTATAGAGCAGGGGTGGTGAACCAGGGTTCCAATTTGGCCCTGCAGAAGGTCTGATCCCTTCTCTGGACCCACCCCCTACCCTCCAACCACCAATGATGTGGTGCTTTCCTGACTATTGCATGGTTTTCCTGCCATTCTAAATGATTGAACTGCCCCTCTTAAAGCTTAGTTACTGGCAGTAAGAGTTTTATGCTGCAGTATGCTGGTATATATTATTATTATTATTATTATTATTATTATTATTATTATTTGCATTTTTATACCGCCCAATAGCCGAAGCTCCCTGAGCGGTTCACAAAAACTAAAACAATTCAAAGTGTAAAACAAACAGTATAAAAACATGAGATAAAATGCACACATTAAAACGAATTAAAACATACCATACATGATTAAAACATCCTGAAAACATTCTAAAATGTCACTGGATAGGCCTGCCGGAATAGATCAGTCTTTATTGCTTTTTTAAATTCTAAAAGACTGTCAAGTTGACGAATCTCCTCCGGCAGGCCATTCCACAGTCTGGGAGCAGCAGAAGAGAAGGTCCTCTGGGTAACAGTTGTTAATCTAGTTTTTGCTAGCTGAAGTGGATTCTTCCCAGAGGACCTGAGTGTGCGGGGCGGATTGAACAGAAGAATCTCCTCCAGCAGGCCATTCCAGTCTGGGAGCAGCAGAGGAAAAGGTCCTCTGAGTAATACCTGTCAGCCTAGTTTTGGCTGGCTGAAGTAGCTTCTTCCCAGAGGACCTGAGTGTGCGGGGCGGATTGTACGGGAGAAGGCGATCCTGCAGGTAGCCTGGACCCAAACCATGTAGGGCTTTAAAGGTAATAACCAACACTTTGTACGTCGCCCGGAAACTAATCAGCAGCCAGTGAAGAGATTTTAAAACTGGTGTAATGTGGTCACCCCTAGGTGTACCAGTGACCAGCCTGGCTGCGATATTTTGGACTAATTGAAGTTTCCAGACTAGGCACAGAGGTAGCCCCATGTAGAGCGCATTACAGAAGTCAAGCCTCGAAATTACCAGTGAGTACACTACCGTCTTTAGGTCTTCCAACTCTAGGAAGGGGCGCAGCTGGCATATCAGCCGAAGCTGATAGTAGGCACTCCTGGCCGTTGCATCTATCTGGGCTGTCATTTGGAGTGACAGATCCAGAAGCACCCCCAAGCTGCAAACGCAGTCTTTCAGGGGGAGTGTAACCCCATCCAGAATCTTTACCTCCATTTTACCTTTGGCCCTGCCCATCACTGGAATGTGGCCCCTGAGGGCTTCTGCAAAATGGAATTCAGGTTCAATAGAGAGCTTCCTTCCCCCCCCCCCCAACAAAATAGCATTTTAACATCAAACCTGTAGAACATATTTATGGATGTGAATAGTCTGAATATGCTAGATGTGGGCTAGAGATTCCCTGGACTGTAATTTATATTGATTTTATATTGCATTCTTAAGCTTTTCACATTTTAAATTTATTGTGTACTTATTGTATTTTTATCATTTTCATTGTGTCCTGCCCAGAGAGCTTTGGCTGTTGGGCAGTATAAAAATGTAATACATAAATACATAGAGATTACATTAACTATGGGGATCCCCATCTTTGTGGCAACGTCTGTCAAAATCCCATAGTTGTTTTATTTAGTTTATGTATTTTATTTATTGCATTTTTATACCACCGAATAGCTGAAGCTCTCTGGGCGGTTCACAAAAATTAGTAGGGCTCACAAGTCTCTCATCATGCATTGCATCAAATATAGGAAGCTGCCTTATACTGAGTCAGACCCTTGGTCCTTCTAGCCCAGTATTGGTAACATTGATTGGCAGCAGCTTTCCAGGGTTTCAGGCAGGAGTCTTTTTTGTCCTACCTGGAGAGGCCAGGAATCAAACCTGAGACCTGCTGCATGCAAAGCAGGTGCTCTAGCACACTGAGCTATGCTGCCCGAGCTATGCATTAATGCTGCTCCATGTGATTACTGAACCTGCCCAGTTAAGAGTTCTGATTACATGGAAACCTAGGCATGAGTAACTGCGGCTCACACATGGGCTTGGGCAGTGCAAATGTCTGTGTCAGCATGTGAATGTCCTGGGTGGCAGGGCCATTAGGATGTCTTGGGGGCAGGACAGTGGTGGGGCCAGCAGCACAGCACAGCTTCCCAGTAATCCAGTGAACAGTCATAGCCATCACATAGTGGATGTCATCACACCCCACTTTACATCACTGATAGCTGTGGTGTGTGTGTGTGTGTGTGTGTGTGTGTGTGTGTGGAGGGGGGAAGCTACTGTGTGTTGACCTCAATTGTCAGAGAGAATTCTATTGAATGATTTACATATGGCAACATTCCCAAGATGTTTTGGACTTCAATTCCTATCAGCCCCAGCTAACATGAGCAATTATCAGAGATTCTGGGAGCTGTAGTCCAAAACATCTAGAGGGAAACAGATGGTGGAGGATGGCCAATGGATGAGAAGCATTTTACAGAGGCTACTGTAGCAGTAATCCCACTTCATTAATAGCCAAGGCTCTCTGCAAGGAAGGAGAGGGTGGTTCAGTGCCTCGGAAGTTTTTAAAAATGCAACCACTTTCAGGAAAGGCTAGTGCAGTGGTTCTCAACCTTCCTAATGCCGCGACCCTTTAATACAGTTCCTCATGTTGTGGTGACCCCCAACCATAAAACTATTTTCATTCTTCTCTACACGATCCATTGTCATGGGATGGTTTGCTAATGAAAATAATACATAACAATAGCTTTAATAATACAAAAGATGATACATGACATAGTTCAGTCAATACAGTTTCTTAAACCATCGGAAATATGTGTTTTCCGATGGTCTTAGGCGACCCCTGTGAAAGGGTCATTCGACCCCCAAAGGGGTCCCGACCCACAGGTTGAGAACCGCTGGGCTAGTGGCTTCAACTTTGTTGGGGCTGTGAATGCTTTCTGGGTTTTAGGTGCTATCCAAGGTGCTGAACATATGTTGGGATAGGGTTCAGCACCTTGGATAGCTGGCTGGTTTTGACTGAAACCCAGAATGGATCCACAGCCCCACCAAAATCAGTGCCACAAGCCTCCACTGACCCCTTCCAATATATCCATTTGTTTCATAGACATGTGGTTGAAAGGACTTCTTTCTTTTGCATTTTCGTATTCTCTTCCTTTGAGTTGCCTCATTTGCAAGTGCCCAAATCTCTCATTCATTTCAATCCCAGAAGTGATTTATTTTTATTTTTATTTTTATTTGTATCTTGAATTTAGCAGCAGCTTCTGAATTTCATTTTGCTACTGTAAATGGGTGTATTGATTTAAAGGAAAACAATAAAACCACTTCAACTTACAACCTTCTTCCTGTAGCACATAATGCTGAAACATGTTAGAGAAATGGTTAGTATTAGCCTATTCCACCACCACACCTGCTTTCAGTTCATTGTAAAAAATGTTACAGAAGCATCATATTCCCATTTCACATATACTTATAATCCAGCAGTGTGATTATTGTAACGTTGGAGGAAATGGCACACTTTATAGCCTACAAAAGAATGGAGTAGGAAAGCAACCATACTTCTCATCAGATAAAGGAAATGGAATATCAGCAAGAGCCTACTGTGGTCTGATACAGTGTGAACAGATGATGCAATTGAGAGGTCTGCCAACTTCAGATTTCAAAACTTCTAGTCCCTGAAGGAAGTCAGCGGGAAGAGCTAGACACAGGCAGGGATGAGTGAGAAATTCTTTCTGTTTGCATTGTGACATAAATTTTCTAAATGGGCATCTGCCAAACCAATGAGCAAACTGGGATGCAGTTACACACTGAAATTAACACTTTTTCAAATTTTGTGATGCAGTTCTCAATTGACATGTGCACGAAAGTCCATACAGTGGGGAAAATGCATGCGAAGTCCATGCATTAGAGAAAAATTATGCACACAGCCCAGAAGCTGTCAGTGCACATGGATCCAAAAGCAATCAGCAGTTGAAGCCTGTACATTTCCAAAACTGCAATGCAGTCTGTGGAACAAAGTAAAAAAAAAAGTTTAAAAAAATGCTGACATTTGAAACTTGTACATGAAAATATGTATTCTTTTGGAAAATGCACACAAACATGCTGTAGTCCATGGGAGAAAAATGTGCAGATTTCAAAGAAGCACATCTCAAATATGTGCACATTTGGGAACATGTGCATGGAAATATACACAAATATTCATGCGAAAATGGGGCACGCGATCTGGTATGGGAAATGGTCAAAATGAGCTTTGAAGTGCAATTTAGAAAATCTTAACATGGTTGGAGTTTGCTGACTCACCTATCCCCAACCTATACAGTGGAAGTATATATATACCACCCACCAAGTGAAAATTATGCAGCTGACTTTATTTATCATATTCCTGCAACCAGCTCAAAATGCCCGGGGTGTAATTGGTTTTAAAACTATGCAATTTTCTGGCAACTGCCTCAAGGCCAAATCACAAACCAAGACATTTTTTCCTTCTGTTTCTAGATAGATAGATACCCCTAATCATTGGTTTGCACATGCTGAAACAAGCCTATGCCAGATGCTGCATCACAATACCTGCAACACCCAAACCAGGACCTCTCTCTCTCAGTTCCTTGGTTGTGATGGCCAGAAACTGCAGGATGCAGCAGCACAAGAGTTCTGTGCAGAAAGCTATGCTTCTATTTCCTGTTTCTTTTCCAGATCAATCTGCACAACAGTTCACATCAGAGAGAAAGAGACAGAGAGAAAGAGTGCATTTTTTCTGAGTTTGTTTTGCAGCACTGTCTGAGACATCAGTGTTTAAAGTACACTACAAAAGTCATTATAACCTAGAAATAAGGATGTATGAAACCTCCCATTTTATCTTCACAGCTATTACTATACAAGCAAGAAGTGACCTCACACATTCAGAGCAGCAACCTACAAGAGCTGATATGTCATTTTTGCAAGGGTCGAGTTTTCTGGGATGTCAGTTTTCATGTCAGTTTGTTGTGTTTTGTTCAAATGTAGTTCTTTTTCCAGTAGATACGGGTAGAACTAGTTTAATTGTGCATGATTTCTCATTTAAAGCACCCGCTTTCAATATGGGACAAATCTGAGAGGAGATGGTTGTTCAGCCTTGTTCCATATTAGCACTGCTAATTGGTCAGTTTACAAGGTGCTATTCTTCTATTGCATTTTACACAAGGCTATTGCATTTTACCCAGACTTGTTGCACATGGTTGCATCTGACCATCAGTAAAGTGACACACAGCACAAAACAATGGGTGTTTACTCAGAAGTAACTCCTTTTGACTACTCAAGCACTTAAGGGCTGCTGCTTTTATTGCACAAAGTTTTGCTCCACTCACTGCTCTTTTCCTTTTGATATAGTTTCTAGAAATCTGTTGCAATATGCAGTTTTTTTAATAAGCAGTTTTGTTTTGTTTTTTTAAATAATGATGAATATTTGCTGCAATCCTATGTAGCTGGAAGTCATCCTCACTGCCACCATCGCCACCATCATCCTTAATGCTAAGAAGAGTGGTTCAACTATGGAACCAGGATCTCCCTTGCTAGAGGGACAGCCATCTGTTGGGGATGTTCTACATATGGATTTCCTACAAGGCCTCCTCCGTCTCTATGGTTTTGTTACTTTGGATTCTAGTAGCCAATATCGTTACACTTTTTGACCCATCTCAACGTGGAGATTTGGGAAAACCTTGAGACTAGAGGTGTGATCCTGTTGGGATGGCCCAAACTCAGAGGCTTATGGCCATCCAATGCAGAGCAGGAGGACAAGTGGAGCTGAACTTCACCTCCATTCTCCCCCCGCTCTGTATTTTTTCTAAGACAAGATCTGCATTCCTGCTTTGAAATGGTTTATAATGGTATTGACAACTGTTGGGGCCCAGGACACACTCCATATACAGTTTTCAAAACGTTTTCAAAGTGTCATATCCTGCTTGGCTTAGATCTGCCCTTGATGGCCTTTTTTCGCCCATCAGGCTGGGGCACATCAGAGCGGGAGAGAAGGAGGCTGCGGGGGTCCTAGGGATACATTGTAAGCTGACCTCACCACTCCCTCCCCCTCCCTGACCATTGGCATGCCACTTTTTCCCCTTTCCATGGTCACTTTTGCGAGCTTGGAGAGGCAGATGGTGTGGTTCTCTCTGTGCTGGCTGCAATGCGGAAAGTCAGGGGAAGAGGGGTTCAGATCCAGGAAACTGAAATATCCTATTCTCCTTGCCCAGACTGTCTAGGGACCATGAGAGTGTGATACTTCTTCTTGCTCTGCTTCAAGGTGACTGATAAGAGCAGATGACTGGAACAGATACAATACACAGCTATTTGATTTTTGATTATCCACCACAATGTTGACAAATGTATACAAGAAGAGTACAAGAATCTTGTAAATCTCCATTTTTAATTTTGGACCTCTTTTGAAATCTGTCTCCCCTCCCATTATTATTATTATTATTATTATTATTATTATTATTATTATTATCAAATGTACTTTCAAAACCCAAAAAGAAAAACGTTTACTAAAAGATAACCAGGACCTGGGGCAGACATGCTGATCCATGTCAAATTGGATTCATATGGGCATCTCAAAAATTATTGTTGGCATTGGCAGCTTTGACTTGTGGGTTTGGGGAGGAGGATTTGAATACAGGACTGTGTCCCCTATCATCAGTTCAGCTTGTACACATCTTGTTGCATTTCTTTCTATTGTGAGCGGCTTTGATTTATTATTGTAATAGAAAAGCAGGATATAAATAGTTAACGAACTGTATTCAGGTGCTTGCGCAAGTAACATGTATTCAGCCTGCAGCAACACGCAATGATTAAACGGGGATCAAAATTGTTTTCTTCCTAATCTAACCTGATATGTATTTCAAGTTAGCCAATCTGTCTTTGTGGAGCATTTAAACCTCCAAATGTAAAAGACCTCCCCATCCTGACTTACCTCTAAACCATGAATATCCCTTTGCTTTGCTGCTCTAAGGGGAGGAAAAAACCACACAGTTCCAACTTCACTATGTGCAATAAAATGGAAATATTTAATTGGATTGGCAACAAAGAGTGACTTCTCTTTTTTAGTGAGCTTGTGAAATAACAAGATGTTGCTTGGACTAAAGAGATAAGGAAGGTAACCATGTGTCACTTCGAATTAACTGCTGTAGCACAGTACATTTCCGAGTTTAGATTAATTTGGGACATGGCACTGACTGCTAATTAAGCAAGTGGAGGAAAGAGTTTAACTGTAAATGAAGCTGAATTGTTGTTGAGGATAAGGAGGGGCCAATTGATTTTACATTGGCCTGATTTGCACATCCATTGTGCTGGAAGTTGTAGTATGCACCAGTTTCCTGCCCATAGCCTGTTGGTCAAGTGCAGGGAACCATATTCAAGCAATGTCCAACACTGTCAAGAGCAAACAAGGCTAGAAATGAGAAGAGCATCAACAGTGCTGGGATGGGCGTGGGGCACTCCAGCACTGACCTACCCCATTTCTGATACTTATGTGAGCACTCAGACAGGGTGGCAGGTAGTTATAAACTACCCAGGGACAGCACAAAACATTTTGCTGCCTGAGGCAAAGAATAAGATTTGCCCCTCCAATTCCATGTAGAAAAGCCAACTAGATTAATAATCTTATTAATAAGATTAATAACTAGGACCAGAAGGTCTGAGCACATGAGTCCATTAGTCCGCTAGCTTAAACCATGATTATTAGTCAGGCAACTTAAACCTCAGAGAAAGGGGGCACTTAATTTTGCTTGCCTTTGATCTCTCCATCTTCCCTTCACCTCTGCCTTTGTTTTTTGATAGTTCCGTCGCAAGCACTCATTTCTGTATGAAGCCTGCTTCTCATTGTCCTCCCCTGCCATACCATCATCTTCAAAATATATGGGGAGTGCTCCGTGACACGGCTCGCTAACAGGCGCATGCATCTAACGTTCCTTCGCCTCCAGTGAGATGCAGCACATCAGATAGGCTTTGCAAGGGCTCTCCATATATTGAATTTGACATTTCTAGGGGAGAGCAGAGCTCCATCACAGAAGCAACAGCCTCACATCTTGAATACAAATCTTCTCTTCCATGCCTTGTCAGACACAGGTAAAGCTATTGCCATATTTTCCTGGTAAATTTAAGCATTCTGTATTGATGGAGAGTGGAACACTTTGAACATTTGGGATTTTGTGTGTGTGTGGCATTGTCTTGTGGTGGAACCCGAAACCACGGGTCCCTGTGGTTCGCTGAGTGGCAGTCACAGACTCTCAAGACACAATTTCTCTCATCTTAGAAGGTTTATTGCGAGCAGCCTGCAGTGCTGCAAGGTGACAGTCCCAGAAGACCTGAGGAACTGCCCAACAATTTCAGGAAAAGTTAACATATTTATAAGGTCAGGTCCTCTCAGATACAATGGCAGAACTTTTCCACCAATCATAATACAGCTCTGCAATACAATAACCAATGAGAAGCAAAGCGCCTAGGCATATACAGAGTTCAAGTACTTCTCTGACTAGAATACTATAATGGGTATTATAATAGTTACAGGAAATACATCTCCATCTGTTTCCTAGTTGTGGTTAGCATGCCTTTCAAAATATCCTACTATCTGTTTAACTATCTAACTGATTTGTGACATGTGGTTTCAGCATCAGCTGAATTGTGACAGCAAGTGCAACATTAAAAATAGGTTTTAATTAAGCAGGAATCTATGAACTTTATGATGTATAGGGCTAATGTGTTATAGATCCATTTTCCTATACCTGTGGGCTTTAGGTAAAAGAACCACCCAGCTGGATTTCCTCGACAGTCTCACTGATAGTTTTTTGAGTTTTAATACTAACTTTGAACTGATGCACACATTCACCCAGTCTAGGATCCATGAATTCCCCACTCTAAGTAGGGATGGATCGATCAATTCATTTCTTCTCCATGTTAATTTTCACATGTTCATTCACAAGTTCCCTCTGCCCTGTTTCTAAATTTGTTGCCAAATGGTTTTTGTTTTGTTTGTTTTTAACCAGCACAAAAAAGCCATATTTGATCATGTATTTAAATGCATATTTATGAACATATTTTCTCACAGAATATGCATTTTGAAACATATTTTCTGACAAAGAGAAAATATCTTGCATCTGAAAATACACATTTTATTACGCGATTTGCTACATTTCTTGAACTGAGAATACAGATAGGTGGGCAAGCGATGTTTGAGCTCACTAAGATTCTCTGAACATCATTTTGCTGTTCATCTTTCTATGATTTGTGATCATGTTTAGTTTTGCACCAACAAAAAGATTGCACAAAATGAACAGTTATTAAACATGCAAAAAAAACCAACAACCACACAATCTCTGCACAGTTGCACAAATTTTCCCCATAGACTAATGCATAAATTTAGTTCTATTTGCACTATTGTGCACTTGCACAAAAGCCCTAATCTGCCTTACTTAACTATGATTAGCACATATTTGAAATGTGCACACAATAGAATGAGGAAATTTGCACAAATCGAATACAAGCAATTGAGACTTTGCAAACATTTTCAGTGGATATGTTCTTCTGCTCATGCTTATGTTTGGGGTTGTGAACAGCATACGTCTGCACATTTTGTGAAGAGAAATGAAATTCTCATACATCCCTAATTAAGAATTGCACCTCAAACACCAGTGAACCACAAAATTGGAAGGATAAATGGGTTTCAAACTGTACATTGGCCTAGGAGGTGTGCACCAGGTTGGTTCCCTTCGAAATGTGGATGGAATGAAATCCTTAAACATCCCTACCCCATTACACACAATAGGTTGGATCCAGATTTAAGATGGATCACGGCAATGACGGAAGTAGTCTTCTCTGCACCCTCCTTCCCAAAGCACCCTCTCTAACCCCTGAAAATGATGCACAGAAAGACAGTAGACTCCACTGAATGGGGTATGGTGAGAGAGAGCTCCCCAAAATCAGGTGGAGGGACCTTCCATGAGCTGAGCTTCCTCTCGCAGAATGCAAATCTTGGATCCAGTTCAATAAATATAAGGAAGTGTGTGATGTAAGTACTATGTGCAGAACGCTGATTTGTGTACTAGTTCCTTGTCAAAACATATTTTGCCCAGCATAAAATTAGGTAACTATATACACAACTCCACATGTTAATTTCTATAAGGGAGGAGGCATTCTGCTACAGATTACATAGGGATATAAAATGAACTTTATTGGAGCAGATTGAAGGTCCATCTAACCCAGCATTCTGTTTCCAAGAGTGACTAATCTTCTGGGATGCTTACGAACCCTCCTCCATCATGTGCATTTCCGGAATATGGCATTCAGATTTCATTTATCTACCTAATACCAGTTGACATGCATATCCTGCATTTAGCTAATCCAATGATAGGTAATAGCTGGCCTTCCAGTTGTAGTACTACAAATCTGATCACTGGAGTCATCTCTGATGATTGACCAGGGTTAATGCATGTTGGGAGTCCAACAATATTGGGAGGGCCAGATGTTCCCCATCCATGGTCTAATCCCTTTAACAGCCATGGATATCCCCACTTCTTGTGTCAATTAAAATAAGCCATTCAATAAAATTGACCTGAAATCAATGGTGTGTACTAGGTTGCAGCTATACTTAATCCTATACACACTTACATAGGAATAGCACAGTGCTTCTTACATCCAAGTAAATAGGCATAGGATTGCAGTGTAAGTCATCACAGTCAGTAGTTAGAGGCCATGATGATGATGATGATGATGATGATGATGATCTGGTCCCCTATATAAATTTAACAGAGCTAAATGAGGTGATGGGTGGACCCATTGTCCAGTTATCGAACTGATCTGCTGGAACACTTTTTCCAATAAGCACTCACCTTAGGGCAGGACCACCACATGGGTATGTACATCCCTTCTCTGGAGCATCCCCTCCAACACAGTGGGGATGAACCTGGACTCATCATAGATATTCTTCTGGGCATCAAATACCATCTGTGAGTTAGTTTTAGCATTAATTCAATATTTTACTTGATAGTGATTTAAATATACCTCTGTCCCACAAAACATTCCCATCTTTTTCTTCAATATGGATTCCTAAATCTGCTTCGCAGACCATCCTATTCACTAGGGATGTCATGTGAGTCCTAGAGGGGGGTGGAGTCAAAGGGCTCCCCCCCTCTTGACCTCCCAGACCCCACTTTCTGAATCACAGCCACTTACTGGTCCACAAGTGCCAGGTGGCCACCAATCCCTTTAGCGAGCTGCTATTTTGCGCAAAAAATGGTGGCTCAGGGATTTCTGGGAATCTGATATTGCATAAATTGCAGCCATAAAGGGGCTATTTACACAACATTACAGGCCTGAATGGACCATTCACACCTGTAAAGTTGCATAAAAGGCCCCTTTACGGCCACCATTTATGCAATATTATCTTCCCGGAAATCCCGGAGCCACCATTTTTATGCAAGATGTCATCTTGCTAAGGGGACAGGTGCCCCTGCTCACACAGCATGGCAAGCAGTGGTGCAGAGGGGATCTTCTCAAAGGCCATCACAACCAGATGGAGGTGAGTCGGTCCATTCCTACTCTTCACTGGGCATCCAGAACTTGAAATAATTCTGGCCAAAGCTAAGATGTTGCAGATCTGTGTGAATACGTGTGCAAGTCAAAGCATTACTGAACTGTCTCCTTGAATCTACCGTATGAACTGAAGGAACAGCTTTCAACTTGGTTTTGCTACTAAGCACTGGACTTATGAGTTCTGTCGCTGTCTCCTATTCCTTCCACTAACTTGATCCTGGGTCAGGTCCCCAAGCATTTCCAATGCATTTGACATTTTTCAAATGCCATCTGGCTATTGTACATCTGGACTAATAATAAGCCACCTCCATATTTCATAGCTACCCCCAGCCTTCCGAAATGCTCTCATCTTCCACTTATACAATAACTCCTCTCCCGGCTTCTGAATTGCCGGGCTTTATATTCTGGCAGAGAGCTCTTTCAAAAGTGTGAAAAGTTGCAGGCGGGAGGCCTCTCTTAATGGCTCTGTGCTTAGAGCAAGTGATAAAAGAAAACCAACGGTAGATATATATATATATATTTTTTTTAAAAAAAAGTGGAAGCGAAAAGGGATTTGGGAATTGATTCCTTTAACTCCTGGTGACATTGTGAGAAAGCAACCAATGCAAAGACCTGCCAACTGATTGGGTAGGAGGGGAAAAATGTTTATTCTGTTCTTGTGTCTTTAACACAGGGGTGCAGAACCACTATCAGCCCAAGGGCTAAATTCCATTTTGGAGAAGCTCTCAGGGGCTTCATTATAGTGGTGGGTGGTGCCAAAGGCAAAAGAGGACAGTACTAAAATGCCAGCATGTATTAACTTAAAGCTCTTATGCCTTAGGAGAGGCATTTCAATCTTTTAGAATGGGGAGGGCAAAACTACAGAAAAGCCAGGAAACCACCAGATGTTCCATGATTGTGGGGCCAGGGAAAAGGTGTGAGGTACTCTGGGCAATGAAGGCTGGTGGCTCTGATATCAGTGGGGCTGTGAATCCAGTCAAAAGGAGCCATCCATGGTTTTGGACCCTATCCCTGAAATGGCTTCATCACCTTGGACAGCTCGTTGGTCAGCTCCCATAATACTAGAACCCAGTGGGGTCATCCCATGAAGCGGATTGGTGGGAAGTTCTGGACAAATAAAAGAAATACCTCTTCACACAGTGCATAGTTAAACCATGGAATTCACTACCACAAGATGTGCTGATGGCCACCAGTTTGGAAGGCTTTAAAAGGGGGTTGGATAAATTCCTGGAGGAGAAGGCTGTCAACAGCTACTAGTACTGGCTATTGTGCTATCTCCAGTATCAGAGGCAGTAAGCCTATATGCACCAGTACCTGGGGAATATGGGTGGAAGGGTGCTGTTGCACCATGTCCTGGTTGTGGGTCCCTGATTGACAGCTGGTTGGCCACTGTGTGAATAGAATGCTCGAGCCTTGGTCTGACCCAGCATGTTCTTTAGAGTTCTGGCTGGTTCTGATTGAAACTCAGAATGGATCCACTGAAATTGAAGCCACCAGTCTCTATTGATCCTGGGGAAACCCTGGAGGGCCAGGTTGGGATATCCAGAGCATCGGATTGGGACTGAGATTTTATAACCCTGTTTTATCAAAACCTTGATTGGCAAAAATCAGTAAGTGAAGCTTTTCACTCTATGTAACAGTTGATAAGTATAAGTGCCTGCTAATGTCTGCCAATCAAGCTGCTGGGGCGGGTGAAGCCCAGGAGGATGGGCTGTGATCTTGTGTATCTATGCCCAATGCTCACAACATTTTATTTTGGGGCAGCAGGTGCTTACAATCCTAGGCAGATTAGGAAACAACTATCAGTACTTCAGTTTTTATCTACTCAATTTGAATTTGATTGCAATCTTCAAAGATCTGGAAGATGGCGCAGGCTTATCCTTGGTTGTTCCCGAAAGTGGGACTAGAACCCAAAGGTGGAATTGGCAGGGAAACAGATTTCAGCTAAATGTTAGGAATAAATCACTCTTAGGGAGGGCTGTTCAGCAGTGGACCAGTCTGTCTTGTGAGGTATTTAAGGAGATGCTTGATGACAATCTAGCTGGGATGCTGCAGATGCACCTTGCAGTGCAGAACCTGCATTGAGCAGGGGGTTGGACTAGATTGGGGTGGGCAAGATATAAGGCCCCTGCTTGGGCCACTGTGGCTGCCACCCACCGCTCCTTCAATCCCAGGAGCAAGGTACTCCTCACAGCCTGCCAGAGAGCTGCCAGGAGTGCAATTCTGCTGGGAGACTGTGGAAAGCACAATTCGTTAGGGAAACAAGGTGCATGCTGCCTGAACTCTTGTTTCCTAGGGGATTTGCCATTTCTCTGCAGAATGTGACTCACGGCAGGCTAGGGATGGAAGAAGCAAGGATGTCCGAGCTCACCCAAATTATTTTTGGTTGTTTATTTGTATGGTGTGATGACAGGTTTTTGGGTTTGTTCAAATGTGGAAACTGCACACTGTGAATGGGAAAAGTGCAGAGTTTTGTGTGCATTTTTCAAAAGTTTGCATTTCCCCCCATCAACTAAAGCATGAAAATGGGTGTGTATGTGTTTTAAATGCACATTTTCCAAAGGCAGTCACAACTTTGGGAATATATGGACTTTTTTTAAGCATTCCCATTCCCATTCTCATACATCCCTAGGGCAGCCCCATTCTTTTAGGATTCCAGTGGTGTGGGCAGTTCTGTGGTTCCTGAGTTCCAGGATGGTGAATACAGCCCCCCAACTTTCCAAAGTTGCATGTCCCTGGACCAGCTGTCTTTCAAGCCTTCTGGCTTTGTGATTCTATTATGGTCATGGCTAGACCAGGCGATATCCTGATGATCTCCCCAGGATCATCCCGATGCATCCACATGACGCACAGGGCATCTCGGGATAAGGGAGGGATGATCCCTCCCTTGGCCCAGGATATCACCCTACCCTTTTAGCCTGCTTTTTTCATGGTCTCAGGATGATCCTGAGACCATGGAATGTGTGGCCGGGCATCGTGGATTGTCCCAGATCCTCATGAGTAACTGTGAGGAGCCGAGAGCCGGGTATGGGGCACAGAGCTCTTCAGGAGCTCTGTGCCCATCGGGGGTAGGTGGGTGGACTGGGGAATATTATTATTTTTAAAAAAGCTCACATTTTGTGATCAAGCACTTGTGTGCTCCTCCTTTTATAAACAAAAACAAAATGGCAGCAGTGGTGCCGTGTGCTGCGTGTAGACGAGGGCGATGATCTCACAATCATAAAATTGTGAGATCGTCACCCTCCAACCCCCTCAACTAGCCATGGCCTATGACTACATGGGGAGTGGTTTTGTGAATAGATCCATCACATGCCCATCAGCTGTTGTGCAGGTGAATACCACATTGCAACTAAAGGGCACACCATTCCACATACTAAGGCCTTTGCTAGCATTTGCAAAATAGGAATTATTATAGTACATTGTATAGCACCTTATCCATTGCATACAGTGAAATCATTATTAGGTGATCTCATTATTACAAAATATTATTACAAAATAATCCAAGTAGCAATTGCACTAACAATTTGTCTTTCTGAGAGTGTAAGAATTTAAGACATTGCAAGATAACCCAAGTGCCCAGCTCAGTCAACAGCATCAGAGGAGGCTAATTTACTAGGGTACCAATGAGTTGTGCATTAGGCAGAGTACCGTCCAGGCTTTTGTATTGACTAGGCAAAGGCAGAAGGAAAAATTCCCCGGAGCTGTCATACTCTGGGCTTAATTTCAGGAGCTGATGTTGCATGATGCAATTCCATTCTGTGCTCAAAAAGTCTCCAAGGCCTGAGCACTGCAAACACTGTCCCAAGCTGCTAGGTTCCATCCTTGATCCATATATTTCTTGATTCAAGAGATATATATGGATCATATTTACCTGTCAACTACAATTCATCAGAGGCTATTTCCAAATGAATGAATTTAAAAGCCATCCCATTAGAAACCATATTAAAACCACCCAAGTACATTTTTGGAAAGTCAGAATTAATTAATTGGGGTAGATCCAGATTAAGCCATGGCTAATTTAAGTCCCACTGATTTCAATGGGTCTATTCTAAATTGAATCCAACCCACTAAATTTTCTGGGACTCACAGGATCAGGCTGCCCAGTGTATGAATATCCACTAGCCTGACAGCACAACCCTAGTCATGTTTACTCAGAAATATAGCCCATTATGTTCAACACGACTTGCTTCCAAATAAGTGTGTTTAGGATTGCAGGCTAAATATTTCCCCCGGATTGTGACCCTTGCGTGAATGCCCCCTTGCTGGCAATGTAGTTACTGGTTCCTTGCAAAGCATAGAGTGGTCCAAGAGCAACATTTCCACATAAATCTAAAATAAATAAGTAGAGGCTGGTATTACACTTCCTTAAACAAGATTTTTCAAGTGTTTTCTGGAATTTCAAAGGAACAAAAGAGCGATTAAATAAAGCTAGCCTACTTTCTTGGTGGGGAAAGTGTGTGGACCAAACTAGAGCGGAGTTAAAATGGCCTCCTGAAATTCTTCACCCAGGCAAAGCAGAAATTCTCCAACTGTTTCTTGGGGGTGGAGCTTCCAATCAGCTTGTACAGCAACTGTGGCCATAGCTAGACCTAAGGTTTATCCCAGGATCATCCCGGGTTCATCCCTGCCTGAGCGCTGGATGCCCTGTGTGGCACTTAGATGAACAGGTTTGACGCCAGGACAATCCTGGGATAAACCATAGGTCTAGCTATGGCCTGTGTTGGCAGACTGGCCACCATTTTGTATCTCTCATAATGCCTCAGACCTAGCGTCATTCCTGGGCATTCTGAGGTGGAAAAAAGCCTCCATGGGACACAAAAAGGCAGAGATTATTCTGTAAAATGCTCCTCTTTTTAAAAAAAACAAAGAAGAAAGAAGAAAAATATCTTCTGAGGCATTTTGGTTCAATATTAGTCGTAACCTCCCTCCCTACCCACCCACCACCCCCAATTAACGGAGCTTATTTGTTAAGCTGCCCTGAGGACATCATCTAATGGTGTTGCCTGATTGGAATTGAGGTTAATCATATACATTTTAATTGATGTATTAATCAATTAAATCTTTGTGAATTTGCATATTAATGAAACTGTAGTTCTGAAGGGGGAAAACATTATTTTTAGATGATGATACGTCTGTTTTGCCAGGTACCCCCTCAGAAGGGAAGTAGCAATGCCTCTGCTGTAAACCATTTATATTAAACATAATTAAGCATTTGTATTAAAATAATTAACATTTCAAACAACAACAAAAGCAACCACCTTTTTGCCCAATCAACTGCAATTTACACATTCACCTGAGAATATGCCCCACTGAACATGGTGGAATTTACTTCAGCATAAGCATGCATGGGGCTGTTTAGAGCCTGAATATCACCAGTCTTTCTCCATCACTGGATGAGCATAAAAAAAAAACTGCACCAGAACAGGCCAATGGTCCATTTAGCCTGGCATCCTGTTCCCCACAGTGGTATACCAGATGCCTCTGGGAAGCCCATGGGCATGTCATGAAGGTGATAGCCCTCTCCTTTTATTGTTGCCTAAAGATGGTAGTGCACGCGCTGGTAACTTTGAGGCTCGACTTCTGCAATCTACTCTACATAGGGCTAGCTTTGTGCTTAGTCTGGAAACTTCTAACAGGTTGGTCACCGGTACATCTAGGGTTGACCATATCACACCAGCTTTAAAATCATTACACTAGCTGCCAATTAGTTTCTGGGTGAAGTATAAAGTTTTGGTTATTACCTTTAAAGCCCTACATGGTTTGGGTCCAGGTTACATGCGAGATTGCCTTCTCCCATACAATCCACCCCACACACTCAGGTCCTCTGGGAAGAATTTACTTCAGCCAGCAAAAACTAGATTAACAACTGTTACCCAGAGGACCTTCTCTGCTGCTGCTCCCAGACTGTGGAATGGCCTGCTGGGAGAGATCCGCCAACTCAATAGTCTTTCTGAATATAAAAAGCAATAAAGATTGATCTCTTCCTGCAGGCCTGCCCAGTCAAATTTTAAGACATCTGGCTGTTATTTTAATAATGTGTTAGTTTTTATGCGTTTTAATCAGTTTTATATATTTTATAATATTTTATATTCCATGTTGTCCCCCCCTCGATCAGAGAGAGAGAGGCAGGTAATACATAAATATATTATTATTATTATTATTATTATTATTATTATTATTCAGTGGTGTACTCTCTCTGGATCTAAAAGTTGCATATAATGTCTAATCACCATTGGTAGATCAATAGCCTACCAAACTTTATAAATCTGTCTGATGCCCCGGTAAAGTTATAGAGAGTTATAAGGCTAGTGAAGAAACTCCTCCATCCTGTGGAGAAAAGACTTGGGGTTAGGGATGGACAAATTTGCCAGGTTTCCTTTCTCTCGCATTTTTTTAAAAAACCCAAAAAACTCTGCTTCCTTCCATTCCATATATTGGGTAGGGGGAGGGGGAATTGTCCATTATTCTAAATTCTTATCAAAAACATAATGGAAAAAAATTCTAAGCCAACTGCACCAGCCAAATTTAATATGCATGGATATTCCGAAAATGAAGGGAACCATGTTGTACCTGCCTGCCATATAGCTCTTAAAGATAAGGAGCCTGTCAGAAAACAGAGGTGGGGACCCTAATTTGGCACCACAAACATGGTTGAATTAGGGGTGAGGAACTCACCTCAGCCCACCTCACCTGCTGCTCACCTGCCAGCCACCTGACCCTGCTTGTCACTTGTAGTGAGCTGCCTGATGGTCCGTGGGTGCCCAACGAGCAGCAAGTGGCCTCCTGCAACCATACCAACTTTGTGTATAATTGGTGGTTCAGCCTTTTACATCAAGGCTGGTTTTGCAAAAATGGCAGCCGTAAGGAGGCCGTTTACAAAAAATTACTGGTGTAAACGATCTAAATAGCTCTTTGATGTATCTGCCTTCCTTTGTCCCCAGTTATTTAATCTTTCCAAGGTGGCACATTTCAGTATGCAGTACTCTTTTATTGGCTAATTCCTTTGCTCACTAAAGTGCACTTTCAACAGAAAGCAACAGTAGACTAATTTGTCAGCTTGTAGGAATTCATCACAAGCTCGTACCTTTTTTTTTTCTTCCCCCAGAGATTGATGGACTCAGACTGTTGTTTACTGAGAAGCAGAGCAGGCAGTCATGTTGGGGCAAAAGGGATGAAACTCTACAGATATAAATCAAAATTAGAGTCTCTCGGCTGATGAAAGCTGCATGCCAACGCTTCTATGTTCTCCTGTTCTCATGGCTGGTGTACAATGCATACATAATCCTTACTTGATTGATTTTGTAATGTGGCAAAGACATTCAGAAGAGAGACATTATGGTTGATCACATCTCTCAGTGTATACTGCACCTGCATAGGAAAGAGGCGAAAGCCACAACTCACATGGTCCATAGCTAATTCATCGATTTAAATAGGCCTGATCTGGAATACATGGATTTGAGACTCAGGCCTTAGCTAGACCTACCTGAAAGTCTGGGACAGAGGAGGGAAGATCTCACATTGCGATTAACGCGAGATCCCTCCTCCGTTTACACATAAGGCACGACGACCTCAGGAAGAGAGGCATCGTGCCTGTCGTTTTTTATTTTTTAAAGGAGAAGGAGCGCACGAACGCTCGTGCACAAAGGTAAGTTTTTTTTAAAAAAAATACTACTTTCCCTGCTCCCCCACCTTACCCCCGATGGGCACAGAGCTCCCGGTCTCGGGCTCAGCCTGAGACCGTGGAAAAACTGGGCCCAAAGGGGAGGGCTGTATCCTGGGGCAAGGGAGGGATGACCCCTGACTGGTCCCGGGATCCCTTGTGCATCATCTGGACACACAAGGATGATCCCGGGGTTCGCCTTGAGATATAGCCTCGTCTAGCTAAGGCCTTAGCCAAGCCATACTTCTGAAAGCACTGGGGGGGCATCTAGGAGTCTTAAATACAGATAGATGATTTGTCAGTTTTGCTTTTTCCTTCATCCAGATTTTTTTTTAATGAATAAATCTTCTTTTTTTCTCCCTATCTCAAATATGAGATGGAGGAGACAAATTCAGGTTAAAGATGAGGAGACTGTCAGGGGTAAAAAAAAGAGCTGGCAACTTGATTTCAATGCTACAAACATAGTTGAAGATATAGATATTCAAACCCAGACTTTTTAGAGCCTGTCAGGTTTCGTTTCTGTCAGGTTCAGTTTCTTTTTAATGTCAAGTTCCTTCCATCCCAAATATGAAGTAATTTGCAAATTTCAGTGAATTCTTATTTTAAAAAATGAACTGAAATAAAATCCTCACCCATCCCTGGTCTTAAACCAATGAATCAACTATTTGCTGTAGGAGAAGTTTATCCAAGGTGACGAGTGGCAGAAGGAGAGAATTCCTGCAGCCAGGGTGCTTGTGACTCCACCTTGACAACGGAACCAGAATCCTACACTTACCATAAATTGGGATGACAATTGCCTCATCTCTTCACCCAGTTTCCTTGTTGGGTGCCAACCTCCCCCACAGCACTCTGTCACTGAGCTAAGTTAAATACATAGGATGGAGCAGACAGCAGTTCAAATGAGGCCCAGTCAAGGGGGTGCAACTGGCAACAATTATTTCTCCAAAGACCATCAATGTGAGCCATATACTGTGCATGTACAAAGGAGAGGTTCTTCTCCGTGGTGCAGCCTGGACTTTGGAATACCCTCCCAAGGGACTTTCTTTTCTTTTCGGCACCAAATTCAAACGTTTCTTTTTGCTCTGGCATTTTGCCATTTTTGTATGTTACAATTTTACAATTTAAACTCAATTCGATTTGTTTTTAAACTGAATTGGTGGTTGCGTTTCATTGGGCTTGCTGGTTGAAGAGTTGCTGTTTTAGTTTGCCTTTTAATGTGCAAATGTACGATTTTTTTTGGTTTTTAATGTTGGGGTCATCTGGAATCCCTTGAGGCTGTAAGACAGTTTATGCATTTCAGAAATAAATAATTTTTTGTGAACCGCCCAATGTAATAAATAAATAAATAAATAAATAAATAACAAATAAATAAATAAACTCCCAACCTATCAGATTTAAAGTCCCCTTCACAGATCAAGGCAGGAGAGTGCAAAGAGCAAACAACAGCCATGGAGAGAAGCATGACTGAATGAGGAAGTCCTTAGGACTGAGATGGCCAGAGAACGTCTCCTCTCCTCCCACCCTGGCTGTTCCTGCTGCTGCGGTGAAATGAATGCCTGGAGAAGATGAGAGCAGGATCAACCTCCCCATCTTCCTAATAAGGGACTATAAGCAGTGCTGCCCAACTGTGAATTGTGCCCAACCATCCTGTTGCTTGTGCAGTGAAAATCGAGCACATCCAGGCACAAGCCTGGAAATGAGCAGAAATGCTTGCTTCTGGAATGGGTTGACTGATGATGATGATATATTTATTTATTTATTTATTTATTTATTTATTTGTTACCCACCTCTCCCTCTGGATCGAGGTGGGGTACAACACAAAGTGGTTGGTGGAGCTCCCTTTTGCAAGTTCCGCCGACCTGCCCTGTTCTAGAAAAGAGTGTTTCCACTCATTCTAGGTTGCCCCTGGATGTGTAAAATCACCATTGCTCAATCAGTGGCCATCGCTTACAGAATGGAATTGGTGGGGCTGGCTTGCCACTCACGGGTGGTCACCGTTGGATTCTGCTTAATGTCTGCAAAGAATCCTGCACATACAATGTGTGGATATACAGTTCCTGGGTTTTTAAGGAGTTGTGCAGGGAGAGCCCGACTTGCATACAGTTATACATGGAGAAGGCGGGGCTGTTTTGACATGTGGCGATCAGGCACACATGATTCCCTCCCCTCTCCATGCAATCATATACTGTCTGAAAGGGACTGCCTTCTCCTGAACGGCTTCCTCTTGCTTAACTCCTTGCCTACTAGGGATGGGTGGATCAAGCTATGTTCAGCCTGCGTCACTTTCACTGAACCCACATGTTCAGCCTATTCCTCTTTCCACATCAATCTGCAAAGTTTGAGGAAGACAAAGCAGACCGAAATTGATATTTAAATATGAAATAAGTTAAGTAAGTAAGCATTTAATTACACATTTCTTAATGCATATTCTCTCAGAGTACCCATTTCTGAAGATATTTCAATATTGTGTTGGTTCTGTTTGTTTCTGGCCAACAGCTGAGCTGGAACATTTGTGAAATGTGAAAGTGATTCATATACCGTATAACCAAGGCTGCAATCATATACCTACTTCAAGCTCCATGGAAGTTACTTCTAAGTAGACATGTAGAGTTCCAATCTACACAGTAGTCCAGGAGATGTGGATTAGGGCAGAAGGTAACAGAATGTTTTTATATTGTTGTTTTTATGTTTCTGATGATTCTTAAATTTTGTATACTTTTTTAATGTTTCCTGTTTTAACTTTTGTAAACCGCCCAGAGAGCTTCGGCTATGGGGTGGTATATAAATGTAATAAATAATAAATAAATTTGCAAAGATGGGTATACAAGTAAAATCTGATTTCATAGAAGTTTTCCAAATGCTTCCTCAAAGTTTGTTTTGTCTCAGGTACATATCAGATTGTGATCGTCAGTTTCTTTTCCCCAATGTGTGCACCAATTGTGTGGATCTTTGAAATGTACACATTGTCCACCCATTGATTAAAGTGTATTTGTGCACATTTTCCCCAAACTACACATTTTTTCATGCACGTTTTTTTTTCAAATGTACATACATATTTTTTTTGTTCTTGAATTACATTGCAAACTTGGAAATGTACGGATTTTGATCACAGAATACATTTGAGTCTGTATTTGATCCAGGAGGTGTGAACTGGATAAATCCGGATTCAAAATGACTTGAAATGAATTTCTCCTATATCCCAACTGTTATTGCCTTTTTGGACAGTAGTGAGAACCCTCATGAAGCAGGGCCTTACCACTTTCATTTCTTCTGGAGTGGCAATAAGCTTCCAAAACCTTACCATTCCTTTGTCCATATGAACTCCTTGCTTATGAAGAATTTAATTGAGGATGCTGATGATCTAATAATTTTATAGTGTGAAGAGAATTCTTCTTAGCCATGCCTCCCAGAATGATTTCTCAGCATACGTTCCATTTAATACAGCCCTTCTGAAATTTAGAAATGTACTAAATAAATAAATAAATAAATAAAATTAAGAAGCTCTCTCTCTCTCTCTCTCTCCCTCCCTCCCTCCCTCCCTGAGAAGCCATTTGGCTTTGGTTATTGATTTACCACAATGAGAAAACTACTACTGATGATCAAACAACTAACATGACCCATACCTCAGCAATACTTAGAGAATTCAAATGTTGCTATTTTACTGGCCACATAGGAATGTGTTCCATTTATTGAGCAGAAGAGTGCAGAGGCATACCAGTTTCAAGTCTGATTTAGGAATGTATGAGAAATTCTTTTCAGTTCAGTTCAGACGAGAATCTCCCCAGCTAAGACCTCTTGAACTCAAACACTGACTCGAATACAATCTGAGCTGAAAGACAGTGCGTTTCAGAGCTTGTGATGCTATTCGCAGAACAAAGAAGAGTGCATTTGAAAATGTTTTCATTGACATTTTACTCATGGAAAAATATGTATTTTTGAAAAATGCCCACTAGCAGACTTCAATCAATGGCTGAAAAGTGTACACTTTTCAAAAAATGCACACAATTGATGCATAAACTTGGGGAAATGTGCATTGAAAAACATCTTTTTTTTCTGTGAATGGGAGAAAAAAATAACCCATTGCAACCTGGTACAGGCAGCAGTCAGGATGAGCTTTGAGGTAGAAATCAGACAATTTCAACAAGCTCAAGTCTGATAGATGTTGACATCCCTCATTTCACCTAGGAATTTAATTTGCCACAACAGTTGGGCAGCACTTCATGAGAGGTTCAGACCTTGCCCCATCTCACTGTAGGATGCCTCCACTCTGCCAAATCCCTCAGCAAAGGAGGGAAAGAAAGCTTGTCTGCCTGTCTGGAGGAAGCATCTGATTTCATTGAGCAATACCCAAACACAGTACGTCAAATCAGTATTTATTGTTAAGGCCAGGCACCTTGATTTTTTAAATTCCAGCCACACAACCTCAAAATGACTCATTTACCAGCTCAACCCACTACTTCTGCTCATTAAAGTATGAAAGGAGTAAAAAATAGCCAATGGCAAGGGTGGAACCAAGTAATCTTCAACAATAATATTAGCAAAAGTTTTATTAAAGTGCCAGGTGCCTACGCGTTTCGAACGCAGTTGCGTTCTTCCTCAGGGCTGCGTTCGAAACATGTAGGCACCTGGCACTTTAATAAAACTTTTGCTAATATTATTGTTGAAGATTACTTGGTTCCACCCTTGCCTTTGGCTATATTTTACTCCCCCACAGGGTTTTCCTTGCTTTTGCACTCATTAAAGTACGAATGCGGAGCAGAGGTTGCTTTACAAATACACATTTTAAATATGTTTATAAAGTTTGATCCATCCTGCATTTTACATCGCTAGTAGGGTTTGTTTGTTACTTCACTTTGAATGTGCCCTTCTCCTACCAAATTGGTGCTGTCTTCCTTGGACTTGACAGATTTCCAGCTTGACAGATTTTTACATTATCATATTTGAAGAGCTTTCTCACAGGATTTAGTTGCTGTCTCCTCAGGAAGATTAATTAAGAGGCTCCATAATGAATCACAGTAGAATTAAAATTTTATCATACAACAGCTTCAAGCCTACACATTCCAATTTGTCCTCTCTCATACACATTCTCACTATTGCTGTTTCAACCCACCCTCATCTCTCTCATACATTTTCCCAAATATACTCTCTCTCTCTCTCTCTCTCTCTCTCTCTCTCTCTCTCTCTCTCACACACACACACACACACACACACACACACACACACACACCATTCAGAAGACACCTTAAACCATGGCTTTAACCATGGTGAATAAAGATGCGGTTTAAGGTGACTTCTGAACATGGCCCAGCTCTCTGACTTAACCACCATGGTTAAAGCTATGGTCTAAACTTATGTCTTCTAAACAGCACCACTGACTTCATAACATCCAGGCATATGTAAGCTCATTCAATCTCTTACTAAATTCCCTACAATTTCTCTCATTTTGAGCTTTTTTTTTTTTTAATAATTTTTATTCATTTTCAACACTATATAAACATAGATAAACATTACCAAAATATAACTGAAACAAAACACAATAAGAAAAAAAAACATCAAACATCTGCTGCATACATATTGAATAATTGTTGAGTACAAATATCAAAAACTATTACATATACCTTATCATACTACAACATCTTCGTTCTTAACATAAAAGTGCACCCCCCACCTCGGGATCATTCTTGAGTCCAAAATCTAATCGTTTCTTCTGCTGGTGGTTTCCCGCTTCCCTTAGTAAACACAAACACTAGGAACTGTTTCCAGATTCCTTCGAACTCATTTATTTTAGTTACGCCTTTTCTCCACTTAATATTACATGTCAGTTTATCATTAATGGCTATGTCCCATACTTCTTTATACCATTCCTCAATAGAATATTCCCCTTGGATCTTCCAGTTCCTAGCTACCATCAGTCGTGCTGCAACCAACAAACTCGATATCAGCTCTATAGTTCCTTTTCCACACTTTATATCTTCAAATAGTGACAGCAATGCTATTTTTGGTGTTTGTTCTATTTTCATTCCCACTATTTCTTCAATTTCTGAGAACACCATCTTCCATAATCTTTGTACATATTTGCATTGCCACCACATATGTAAATACGTTCCTTTTTCCCCACAACCTCTCCAACAATTTGCTGAATGTTGATCACTTATCTTATTCAATCTAACCGGGGTTAGGTACCACCTCCATAAAATTTTAAAATAATTCTCCTTTATTCTTACTGATAAACTTCTCAACACTCTTTGTTTCCATAGTCCCTCCCAGCTCTGTCGCCCTATTTGTATCTTCAAATCTGATTCCCAAACCATTTTCTCTGTATTCTCTCTAAACTCCTTCTCTAACAATATTTTATATATTTCACTCATTAATCCTTTTGAAACTATACTACCTCCTTTTCCTTTCTCCTTACTTACTACTAATTCTTCAAACCTCGTCATCTTTCTGCACATTCTATTATCTTTAATCCACTTTTTATTCCATTGTTCTAATTGACCATATTCTAGCCAAGATAGTTTCTTCTCCTTTAACAAATTTTCCATATCCTCTCTTGTTTTAATATCTCTTACCCAATCCTTTAATTTTATTTTATTTTTCTCTTTTAATATTTTACATAATCTACCCTTTAGATCCTCTGGGAAATTCTTTAACATTATTATCGGTGCTAAGGGAGAGTTGCTCGGAAGCAGCTTCCCTTTAAATTTACTCCAAATTTCCCATTGAGTCCTCAGGAGTGGATTATCTATACTTCCAACCCACTTTCTTCCTCCGTCTTTAAAAAAAACATTCTCCAAATTCATCTCTACCTTACTTATGGTTTTTTCTTCCATCCAATATAAATCTCCTACTCCCATAATTGCTTCTACAACATGTCTTAATCTATTTGCTACGTAGTATAATTTTATGTTTGGGAGACCCATTCCCCCCTT
The DNA here is from genome assembly GCF_023053635.1 of Elgaria multicarinata webbii. Lineage (NCBI taxonomy): Eukaryota > Metazoa > Chordata > Lepidosauria > Squamata > Anguidae > Elgaria > Elgaria multicarinata. The sequence continues at coordinate 25,215,534 of NC_086176.1, forward strand.
TTTTTGGCTTAGGTACCAATTATTTTTATTCACTCTTGCTCTCTTTTCTCCATTACAATATTTATTAATAATATTTTGCCAACTTTTTATCTCGGTTTCTGATATTTTTATAGGTAACATCCTAAATACAAAATTAATTTTAGCTAATATCTTCATGTTTATCAAAGCTATTCTCCCAAACCAAGATAAATTTAATCTTTTATATTTCTCCAATTTCTCTAGTACCTCCTTCTTTAACCTCATTAAATTTTCCCTTTCTAAATTCTCTAAATTTTTTGTAATTTTAATTCCCAAATATTTAATCTCGTTCTTAACTTTCAATTCCATTCCCTTAAATTCCCAATCCTTTTCTTCCTTCTTGGTATAGTTAAACAACATCATCTCTGATTTAGACCAATTTATTTTTAACCCTGTAATTTCCTCAAATTCCCTCAACTGATATTGGGTTGCATCCAATGATGTGTCCCCGAACAATGGAAGAGAGACAGCTGGAATAATCGATTTCCCATCCCCCCCACAGTTCCCTGATGCCCCCCCCTCTGTTCTGGAGTGTTGGGGAATCCTCTCTTACAGTTCCAAACAGAATTTCTGGGAACATTCAGCAAAATGAGACATGGGCCATTTCTACACCTGCCTTTTCCCCCGAGATCATCCCGAGATCATCCCTGTGCATGCAAATGACACACAGGGGATCCCGGGAGCAAGGAGGGATGATCCCTCCATTTTCCTGGGATAATCCTTACGTGTAGAAAGGGCCATGGCTTTGTTTGAATGGCAATTCTCATGCCTTCCGTGCATCCCAAGCTAATGGTACTCTGCTTCGTTTTCAAGCCTAGTTCTTTAAACAAAGTCGGCCACATGTTTTCATTGCGTTGGTCCTAAATCATGGATTTGCAAATAGCTACCTGTTTCCCAGAGTGGGAAATGAAAGTTGCTCTCTCGCATGCACACCATTTTAATAAAGATTGGATATAACACCACATTTCATTTATCGTAAGTCATGGGTTGAAATACAGATACCGGGCAGCAGGGGAAAAAAATCTTCCAGCCTAACAGCCGGATCTCTGAGGAGTTTCTCTCAGCCAAGGTTCATTGATTCTAATTTAATTCCTGTAGCCTTTTGGGTCACTCTAGAGATAAGAGAGCTGCCCCTTCCATTGCTAACAGCTGTCAGGAGCAAGGATCATTATCAGGTTTGGTCAAATGGTTTACCCTGATGTCAGGGCTCCAGTGTGAATTAATCCCTGCAATAGCTTCTTAATGAGATAGGAAGAGATTCAAAATGAAAATGAAAGCAGATACTTTATATCTGAAACCACACACACTAATGGATCAGAAATAGGAACATAGCTAAACAGTTTGGCATTAATTTTACAAGAGATAATAGTCATGAATAAAGATGTCAGCATTCCACTAAGAGAAGATTTCATTAAGACACTATTATGAAATTCGTATTTGGGGGACAGATTGCATTTAGGTCTGCTAATATCATAGGGGCTGAATTTTGGGATCTCACAATTGCAATACTATCCATTGTGCTGGATAAGGTGGTGGCTCAGACGGTAAAAACTGCATTGCACCATTTCATATACAAGGGTGTGTGTGTGTGTGTTTAAATAGTCCTGTATGTAAAACAGAGGTACACGAAGCCATTTTCCAAGATGGGATAGTTTATTGCATGCAGGGAGACTTTGAATGTGTTTGTGTGTTGGGAGGGGGGTTCAACCCTGAGACTCCTCACCTACCCTTTAAAATGTACAATAGATAATGATAGATAGCCCCTAATTTGAGCATTTCATTCTCTATAATAGGTTGAATCCAGACTTGCTCATACTAAGAGTAGACCCATTGAAAGCAATGTGACATGTTAATTAGCAGTAATTGAGACTTGCCCCATTGATATGAATGGGTGTACTTCAGGTATGGCTAAATTTTGATATAACCCCATATGGCTGTACTAAAACTCTTGATGCAACCCATGTGCCTTTTCTTTTTCTTTTTTCGGGGGGTAATATTGTAATGTGTCCCCAAATCTCCAGGAATATTATGAGATGTAAATCTGAACTAATAATATAAACTAGAGAGAGAGAGAGAGAGAGATTTCTTTCAAGGCCATCTCCATTTGCAATTTATTCTTTGTTGAAACACTGTTTTGTGGTATTCAGTCATTTAGAGTTGAAAGCTGAACCTCCAGGAATGCTCATCATATTAATGATGTTTCTTTTTAAATGGCAATATTCACACCTTTTTGTCCACTGAGAACTAATTGACCCAGTTTGCATGTCATGACAGCCAACCATCGCTTAATTTAGCCTTGGGGCTATCGTGTCATACTGGACACCTGTGGGCATCCTTTTTGCATGGCGTCCTGCTTGCTGTGGTATGCCATGTCATATGAAACTTTCCACATCACCAGCCCAGTAAGGTAAGTAAGCAAGATGATCTCAGAGGACTGACTAGCTCAAAAAGCAGAAATGGAGGACGGAGAGCCTGTAAAAGCCTCCATTGCTCCTCCTTCCCTGTATGGCTCTTGCTGGCATGGCTTAGAAAAGATGGAAGGCTTCATGATCTGAGCCTTCCATCGATCAAACATCAATCCTGTTGGATAGCACTCCAGGGCAGGATCTACACTACCACTTCATAATTTTATTGGAAGTACACTGACAACTGTTGGGGCCCAAGATACATGCCATAAACCACTTTCAAACTGCTTTCAAAGTGTTATATTCTGCTTAGTGTAGATCTAGCCTAAGAGGAGGGAATTGTTAATGTGTCCTAATAGGGAAACAGCAAGAGGAAAAGGCACTGAAGTGTCCCAGAACAGAAGAGAAAAAGTCCACAGATGCCTGAAAACCCTTTTTATGCCCAACACATTTTGGAAAGGACTTTCCTTCCTCAGGGGCCACTTTTCCCGAAATGTGTTGCAAAGAATCATTCTGATGCTTTTTCTGTCTTAAAATGTTGTAAGCGTTGGAAAGGCTCTTTGGGGCACTTTTGGAGAAAAGTGCTCCCTCAGGAAGGAAAATCTTCCGAAATGTCTTTGGGCACAATCAAACTTTTTAAAGGCCTCTGCCACTTTTTTCACTTTTGTTTTAGTATGTCGTAATAACCTATCCAATTTCAAGGGGATCGTGGAACTTTTTTTTCCAGTTTATGCCTGGGTAGAGCTGTGGTTGGTAAAGATTTAATCACTCAATCACTGGAAATATCCAAGGGCTATAAATATTAAGTGAATGTCTTTGTAATCATAATGGAAACTGCAAGGGCCAGGAATACTGCCCCAAAGAATCCTACATGCTTGGACAGTGGAGATACTCAGCTAGCTAGCATTTTAATATGAACTTACCTAATTTAATACTTTTGAATGAATATGCCAACCGAAACTCAATCATCATTTGAAATGTGCCCTTTGCCAAATTTTGCAATGGAATTCTTCAATAATATATGGCACACCCCAACATGCATGCATTTGTGAAAATAATGTTCAAAATGCATTGCAATAAAAAAAAATTATATTAGGAAAAATTATATTTGCAAAAATATGTATTTTAGGCAAAATTGCCTAAAATGCATGTATTAGGAGAAAGGTACACAAAAATGAATATGAATTTCCATGCAAACTTTTTTAAAAAACATCTCAATCTGTGGTATGCGCTGGACTGAAAATTGGAAAAATGAGACCTGGAAGAAACTGAAATTGATAGATTCTTCCATCCATTTTGGGGGCAAGCCCTCCAAACCGAAAGTCAGTCCATGGACAAATGCACTATTCCTACCCTTCCAGACATCAGTATCTCCAAACTCAGGTCTTAGCATTGTCCATTATTATTATTATTATTATTATTATTATTATTATTATTATTATTATTTGATATAGCACCATTGATGTACATGGTGCTGTACAGAGTAAAACAATAAATAGCAAGACAGCAATAATGAACACCTTCTGCAAAACAGAATACATGCCTTGGTATAAAACTGTTCCCCATTACTTCTTTTCATTGAGCTGATCCATGGCTATTAGTAAGTCTGCAAACATAACTTACAACATTAACCAGGCTGTCAATAAAAGCATTTTAGTCAAATTGCCGGCCATCACTGAACAAGCAATGAGAGTAATGGGCCATTAATTTCATGGAACATGGAAGGTCAAAAGGGAAATATCCATCTGTCATTCCAAGTGACGATGGCAATGACAGAATGAATACTTTCTGAGATGAATATCTCCGTATGAAAAGGTTTATGGCAAATTATTCATGGATGGGGTTCCTTTTCTCAAAACCATTCTTCAGTTTTTCACAATCCCGGAAGACCTCACCGTTCTATTGTTATTTCGTATATTGATCATATCCCCAAAATTGTGGCATATAGACAGTTTTCAAACTATGCACTATTTCCATAGGAAACTATTAACTGGTGATATTAGCAGCATCTCTAAACATGAGAAATGCTATATATACCTGGACTTTGAAAGGGCGCAGTTGGCAAAGATTTAATTTTACACACATGCATTGTGCAGCATGGATAAGTGGACAAATGGTGGAAGGGTGTAGAAAATATTTTGAAGGAATTCAGTTGCCAGAAATTATTCAGAGTAGTAATACTGAAACTGACAGTAAAATTTAAAATTAATCTGTGGGATCCTAGCTTTTTAAAATACTTTGCAGAACAGATGACATCATACTGTGAAGTAATGTCACTCTGTTGTGCTTAAAAGGGGTTTTCACATTTCATGTCAGGTCTTTTCATAATAAGGAGGATCTCTCTCTCTCTCTCTCTCTCTCTCTCACACACACACACACACACACACACGGCACAATTCACTGGGGAAAGCTTTTGCGCAGACTTCATTGAAAAGGAGCACACTTAGGGGGAGTTTACATCAGCTGTTTATTGCAGGATTGTATAGGAATCATCTTTTACAGGGAACATGACGTTCACCTGCTCCTTCAGTGATCTTGGGTCCACCTCTCAGTTATCCTGGAATATCCCTGACTGCTTTTGTTGCAGTTTTTCTGGCTCTCTTGTGTCCATTCAGAAAAACCTGTGTCATTGCTGCTTGCCCTGAGTTCTGGGCTCAGCGAACAGCCAATCAGCTGTGAGGAGCATGTGCATGGGTATCAGAGGTGTGCCATATGTTTTGGATGGGTATCGGCGTGTTTCACCATTGAGTGTGCTTGGTTTTGTTTTTTAATATAAACATATCTCTGTGCAGGAGCACATATTCGACTGACTTCATATCCCCCATGTGTTGTTGTACATCTGCGCTCCTGCGCATGCCTCACAAGTGATAAAAAAAACTGTCCCAGGTAGCCATGCCATCTGTCCAGCACTGCCCACTTCTGCTGATTCACATGAGCAAACAGCATTACGGGCCACACATACACCCGGATTGGCACTCCTGTAATTGCGGTAAACATCAGTCGCGTGTGCCCCATGAACGCCGATCATGAAAGGGTTGGCTATTCGGAAGCATCCCTCTTCCATTGCAAAAGGGCTGCAGGTGTCGATTCAGCCTTAGAAACTCTTTTCAGACCTTCACACTCAATGCTTGAAGGTTTGAAGAGGACATCACATGCCTGGGGACATGGGTGGTGGGGCTGGTGTGTTTAGCTATGCTGTTTTAGCCTTCCTATACCTGAATTGGGTTAATGATATGGTGCAATTAGGGATGTATGAGAAATTCAGTTCAGTTTGTTTTTGATGAGGATTTCCCCAGACTCAGACACAATCTGCAATAAAAGTCTGTATATTTCTGAGCTTGCAACGTGATTTGTGTGGACCAAACAAAAATAAATTTGACAGCGTGCATACATCTGAAAAAATGTGCATGGAAAATGCATACTTTTGAAAAATGTGCAAATACATTTTAATCAATGGGAAAAGAATGTGTACATTTCAAAAATGAGCAGAATTTATTATGAGTATATTTGGCAAAATGTGCAGGAAAATACTCACAGTTTAGTATGGACCGAATTCGTCATGAGCTTACAAATGAAATTCAAAGAAACGCGGCAAACTTTGGCAACGAATTCTGCAGATTCACACATCCTTCAGTGCAATATGTGGTTCAGCCCTGACAATGTCTCCTTGTATTGAGAACAGTGAACACCATTACATAACCAAAAAATGCTTCCAATTGTCCACAGTGGGATGGAGGGTCTGCTCAGCCCAAACCATGAGCGATTTGCAGAGCAGAACCACCTCCAAACAGAGCAGACAATGCTGGATGAGATGAACCAATGGTTTGACATAGTTTAAGGCTGTTTTATTTCAGAAGGGAAGGATATAATACGACACCATTCTATAGCAACTCCTTATTTCCTCTCACCTGCAACTGGGGTGACCATATGGAAAGGAGGACTGGGCTTTTGTATCTGGTCAAGAGGGCAGGGCTCATTCAGCTTTAACTGTTGTGATGAAGAGGGCATTTCACCAGGTGCGGCATGCATACAAATCATACCTGCTGAAATTCCTTTTTCTATGCAACTGTTAAAGATACAGGAGCCCTGTCCTCCTTTTAAGATGGCCACCCTAACCTACAACTGCACCACACATCACAGGACTGCATGGACCAATGGTTTGACTCAGTTTATAGCAGTTTTTATTCGTGCTATGTGAAATCCTGCCCCTTGTTTTTGGGAACCTTTTCTCTCCCTGCGAAAGAGGCATTATTTTTTCTTCCTCTTTCATAGGGAGGGAGAGAATTTTGGAGATTTTTTTCCCTTTGGGGAAGAGGGCAGAGTTTCCACATACCTTTTTAAAGTGTAGCTGATTGCTGAGGCACCTTCTTTCTGTTTTTTTTAAAACAACAGCAACAATCCTGGCACTTGGAGGAGCCCAGAAGTTCTTATTGAATACCTATTGGAGATCATGTGACCTCATCCCCTCCAATAGGCATTCAAGAACAAAATCTGAGCTCCTGCAATTGCCAGGGGGTGGAGAGAGAGAGAGAGGGAAAGAGAAAGAGAAAGAGAAAGAGAGAGAGAGAGAGAGAGAGATTGAGAGAGAGAGAGAGGACCCCTCAAAACTGCCTACATTATATATATATATATATATATATATATATATATATATATATTATTTAGAGTATTTTTATCCTGCACGTCAGCCAAAAAGGCTCTCGGAGCAGCTTACAATTGATCAGTAAAGAAGACAGTCCCTGCCCTCAGGCTTACATTCTAAGAAAGACATGACACGCAAGGAAAAGGGGATGGGGAGGTAAGAGGGAGAAAATAAAAAGAAATTAAAGAGACTGTTCAGGCTGGTGGGAAGGCCCTGCTCCGTCCTTTCATCTCCCAATGGTGGGGAAGATCAATAGCTCCTTCTTCTTCCTCACAGGGTGAAGATGTTAGCCCTGGGGGGGGGGTCCAACTGAAGCAGGCTCCGATGGTCTCTGCCTGCTCCAGTCTCCCTGGCTTCTTCTTCCCCACAGGGTGAAGAAGTTATGTGAGAACCCTGCCCCCCTCCACAAGGAGAATACTCTCCAAAATTCTCAGCTTCCCTAGCCTCTTTTGCCAACATTTTCATTTCACTCCACCCCACCCCACGAAATGCCGAAAATGTAATAATTGTAATTTTCAGCACCACACTAGTTTTAATGTGTTCCTTGAAATGAAAGGAGATAGTACAACACCCTGCTGTTCATCATCTCCTCTCACCAAAAGCTGCACCAATGTCAGAGCTTCAAGTAATTTCCAGACTTTCTACTCCTAGGGATTTCTTTCCCGTCAATTAATCTGCCAAAACATTTTGCCTGCCTGCCGCAGGACCCACTAGTGTGTTGCAGAAGATCTCTGCTCATGGGATGCCAACTCAGTTCATATAGGACACCAAGTGTTGGGGGGCTTCATCATTGACTCATGTCAATGGAGAGCAAATGTACATATTATTATTATTTTACATTTTGGGGGTTGGGGAGTATAGAATTTGTAAAATTCCATCAGTACCTTATACCTCAAACAATAATGCTTAGTATAATTCATGAACATATCACCACAATTAAGCAGTAATGTTGAAAATGACAGAAGTACTGCTATGTAAAAATTCAGATATAATCAGAAATTGGATAGCCCGGGGGCGGGGGGAGAGAGTCAAAAACACCAAGAATGTGTGTGTTAATCCATTCTTCTAATTAGTACCTGAAACATTATGCAAATGAGCTCACTCAAAGGAATTGAGATGGCGTTCTTGCAAGATAGCATGTGTCTGTTTGTAAGGGAGGGGGGAGGTTTTTGGGTTTTTTAAAGATAATTAGTAGGATTTTTCCCCATATTGAAATAGATCATTTAGTAATTTCGTTCAAGCTAGATCTTGTCACCATTTTGAAAGCCCTGTTTCTAATTAAGCATGTTGAATGAAATGTTTATTCATTATTCAAACTCATCCTGAGTAATTAATGTGGATAGTGAAAAAATTACAGCATTCTATTGGGTTTTCTCTCTATTTCTGTGCTGCACAATGTTCACCATTTTACTGAGTCATTATCTAACTTCCCTTTACCCTGACAATCAGAGGATATCTAAAGCTCTGACAAATTTTCTTTTCTCCATGAATTTTGAATGTTCTCTGAATAGTCCAAGACTTGGGTAGGATCTACACTACTCTGTACAGCACCAGGTACATTGATGGTGCTAAAATAATAATAATAATAATAATAATAATAATAATAATAATAATAATAATAATGTTTTAAAATGGTTTACAACAGTAGTGGCAACTGTTGGGGCCCAGGACACATCCTATAGACAGTTTTCAAACCATTTTCAGTGTCATATCCTGAGTGGTGTACAGCCGTTTCTACACCTGCCTTTTCCCCTGGGATCATCCCTGTGCATGCAAATGACACACAGGGGATCCCAGGAGCAGGCAGGGACGATCCCTCCATTTTCCTGGGATAATCCTTAAATGTAGAAAGGGCGTAGATCTGGCCTTGCTAAGTATTGACCAAACATTTGAAATATGTATCTAATCTCTGATATATCATTTCAATTCTTGATATTTGACCTTATGGCATTTTATGTTTCTTGGTATTTGAGAGTAATTCCTGCATGATTCTATTTCATTTGTTGTGCAATGTTAAGTAGACCCTTACCCCGTGTCTAGCTTGCCTGGCCATGGGAAGGCCATTGCAGGTAAGGCGGAGAGGCAGAGAGGAACACCACTGGCATTTAGCCAATGGTGCCACCATTGGGGGCAGGTCTTAAGAGGCATTTTAGCTTGCAGGGCCTTTCCCTATGCTTCCCTCCCTTCCTTTCTGCAGTGTGGGCTTTGCTTGTCACTTTTTGGGGTGCAGAGTAGGAATTTTTGGCTCATAGTTGATTGATCAGGGCTCTGCATCTCTTCGCCTACTTCACACTGTAAGTGGGGCTTGAGTTGGGTTTAGGTCAATTGAGTTGTGTCTAAGGGCCTTGCTAGACCCACCTGATAATTCAGCCGGGAGTCAGGACGACGGCGCGCTGCAACTAGCACACGCCATCACCCTTTTCCACACGTCAACACGTGACGGGGCAAGAGGAAGCCCCGTCACGTCCGCCATTTTTTTCCCCTTAAAGGGCCATGTGCGCAGGAACGCAACACCAGGAAGGTAAGTGCTTTTTAAAAATAAATATAGGGTCCCCGCTCCCCCTGCCCCTGATTCCCCCCTCAATGCCTGATGCCCCCCTGCCCACTCACTCTCCCATCCTCCCCCCATCCCTGATGCCTTGTCCCCCGTCCTTCTTCCCCCCCCATGCCCGATGCCCTGTCCCCCATCCTTCTTTCCCACCCATGCCTAATGCCCTGTCCCCCATCCTTCTTTTTTCCCCATGCCCGATGCCCTGTCCCCCATCCTTCTTTCCCACCCATGCCTAATGCCCTGTCCCTCGTCCTTCTTTCCCCGCCCCCATGCCCCATCCCCGATGCCCATGCCTGTGCCCCTTCTTCTTTCCCCCATACTCCTGCCGGGTCTGGCCTTTTCGCCGGCCCCTATCTCCTCCCCATGATTCCCCCCCTGGCCCAATGGGCACAGTGCTCCTATGAGCACTGTGCCCAGTCCGTGGCTTCTCCCGGCTACTCACGAGTAAGCGAGCAGCCGGGAAAAGCCACGGACCCTGTTAGACCTTCCGCAGCCCCGGCCTGAGGCCGGGGCTGCGGAAAAACCAGTCCATAAGCGAATCCGCTTATGCCAGTTCAAGGGAGGTCTTAGCCCGGCCTAACCCCGGAATCCCCTGTGCATCATCTGGATGCACAAGAGGGAGACCGGGCCTCACACCGCGCTAAGGCCTCGTCTAGCAATGGCCTAAATCAGCTGAGTTGTGTTTAGGTCATTTTGACTATTTGATTAATTTGATCACATTTTGTTGCATGTAGGCAAGTATGGGTGGACACCTTTAGTGGGTCAGGGAAGGTATGCACTCTGAGGCACAGTTTCAGTGACTGGTGATGCCTGAGGCTTTAGCACCCCTAGTGGGAAGATGAAAATTACCTGTGAGGCCAACTCACCTCACCCACTCAGAGTTTTATGGCCTGGCTGTGTTTTTATATTGTATTTTATATCATGCTGTTATACTGTCTGTTTTATCCTTTGAATGGTTTTAATTTTTGTGAACTGCCCAGAGAGCTTCAGCTATTGGTTGGTATAAAAATGCAATAAATAAATAAAATAAATAAGTGGAAAAAATTATCTCAGGTGACCACTTAGCAATGGCTGCCCCTTTGGCGCAGTGTAGAACCAGATTAGAGGAATTTGCATGCTCTTGTTCTGGTGTGCCACCTTCACTAAGCTGCACCTTTCATCTGCTGTTACTCTGAGCTTGGTTCTTTGGGAGCTCAGTACTACAACCCAACAAACATCATTTTGCCTGAGGGCTCTGCTGGATTTGCTTGGTTGCAACAGTTTATCCCAGGTGGCTTTGGACACACTGTGAATTCTCTGCATGGTGCTTCCACATTTTTACAGCTCTATAATAGTCATTTGAAAAATGACCACTAAAATACACCCAACTGTGGGCCACTTCATGTTCGGTTTCATGCTCTGACATAAAGGGTCAATAGAGTTGCCAATCAAGTCTATGTTCTGTCTGGCATTGAGGCCTAAACAGGCAGTACATTCCAAACTCTGCCAGGTTTCTGGTGCCCAATTAATAGGGATGGGGGGGATAGTATTATTTTTCAGTTTACATTTTAATTTCATCCTTGTGAATGCACTATGTGATCCAAAACTCATCTTCCAAAATTTGCAGGGTTCCCCCCCCCAAATTCTGGAATGGAATTCAATAATAATAATAATAATAATAATAATAATAATAATAATAATATACAAAAATGCATATATTAAGGAAAATGATACTGAAATGCAATATGTTGGGGAAATTGCTTGCAAAAATATGTAGATTAAGAAGTACATACAAAAATGACTGCATTAGAAGAAATGTGCACTCATGAACTTTTTTTCAAAAAAAAATTAAAGTCTCAAATTTCTGGAGTGGAGGAAACAAACTTAAGGCTGGAGAAATTCTCAAAATTCGAGATGAAATCTAAAGCTAGAAAAATTAGAAACTGAAAGGAAGTGGAATTGGCAGATTTGTCCATAGTTACTGATTAACCATGACTCTGGGTGGGCTAAATTTTCTTACCCAGTTTGTGTTCCATAGGGTTGCTTTCCATGAGGACCTTGGCTACTTTCCATTAGACAGTGGCCAGTATTTTCCACATTGAAAGCCTTTGTGCACAACTTCCTGACCTCTACATTCTATTTGAACTTAGACTTCTAAGCTATTAACATCTGGGCTGAAACTGACTAGTCCACAGAGAGAGGGGGGAGGGAGGGGAGATTTAACCTCATTATATCCTAAAAACAAACTAATTTAAAAAATGGAGGACAATTCAGTTCCTGGACAATGCTTTGGACTATAGCTTAGAGGATCCAGGTTCAAATCCCTGCTCAGTCATAAAGTTTGAGTGACCTCCTAATATTCTTTCACACACACACACACACACACACACACACACACACACACAAATATGCTGCCTAACCTACCTTGCAAGATTTTTGGGAGGAGGAACAGTGTGCTGCCTGAGCTAATAAGGGTAAGTGTGGGATAAAATGTAATGAGTAATAAGAAGTGGCTAGATCATGTGAGTTTCAACAGAAAATCCTAGGACACCATGGATGCGTCAAGGACAAGATTTCAAATCTAATCAGATAGAAGCGTAATTATGATTTGCAAAATACCTTTCTGTTTTTATGTTTTATCACTGTGCTTGTCACAATGTTTGCTGAAGAAGCATATATATATATATATATATATATATATATATATATGTGTGTGTGTGTGTGTGTGTGTGTGTGTATACGTTAATGAAAAATAAATGGAGTATATAGTCTATTAAACTGGAATTGCCCTGTTATAGTTGCCCAAGAAAGTACATAACAGGCACATTTGCTTTATAGGGATCTCTTGTGAGATTTTGCAACTTGGACTTAATGAGTGGTGTTTTCATATCCGCACACTGTTCTGAGCTTCCAAAGTCTCCAAAGTAAAATTCAGATATAATTAACAAACAAAAGACTGTGTGCGAGGGATCTAAATCAAGGACACAATGTCAGGAAATTGAGTTAATAAATATTTGAAGATGCCACCAGGAGATTGCCTATTTATTAGAGAGCAAGAGAGGGAGGGAGGGAGGAAGAGAAGATGGGGTTACATGAACTCTAGACAATAAGGAATGTTCAACACACAGAACTAACCTTCAGAAATGCCAGTTTTGCAAGACAAAGAGGAGAGGAATATTTTAAATATTTATTTAGAACACATGAATAGATGAAAAGAAAATCCGAAATCTATTCTGGTAAACATTCACATTTTTTAAAATCCATTTATAGTGAAATGCTATACATGTCTAGTCCCAGTGATTTAAGCCTGAGTGCCGAATTCATTTCAAAGAAGCTCTTGGGGACTGCATTCTAGTGATGTTTGTAACCAAAGGCAAAAGGGGGAGGACTAAAAATACCAGTGTATGTACATTTGCACAAATCCACCCCCCAAGGTGACAAACCTCCCCCCCCGCCCCAAATCTGTGGTCTCTACGCAACTTAGAAAAAGCCAGTCGGCTACAGAATCTCAGGACACATTCATAGAAAACCAAACTGATTTGAATCTGTTGTGGATTTCTATGACATCCCTAGTCAGCACACATAAATAGTGCACATCTGTCCTTCGTACGCCTGTCTCACTGGAGGAGCAAATGTTCAGATGCATATTATACAATTTAGAACAATCAACATCCCCAGATCAGCAGTATTCCATTGCAATAAAGTGAAGGAGTTAAGCAAAACAGAGCTGCCTAGTTATTTATTTATTATCAATTAAAAGAATTTATAAACTTCCCTTCATCTCTACTGGTGCCAGAGCAATGTTCAGGACGTAGGACTACAGATAGACATATAAATACCAAATGCAATAAAAACAAAAATACCGTCATTCAAGCTGTTGAGAGGCAACCAATACAATAAACCAAACAAGACAACAGAGGCCGTTGCTAGACAAGGGTTTAGCCCGGTGCGAGGCCTGGGCTCCCTACTGTGCATGCAGATGACACACAGGGGATCCCGGGGTCAGGCCGGGCTAAACCCTCCCTTGACCCGGGATAACCGGATCCACTTGTGGCCCGTTTTTTCTGCAGCCCCGAGCTCCTGTATCTTTAACAGTTGCACAGAGAAGGGAATTTCAGCAAGTGTCTTTTGTGTGCAAGTAGCACTTGGTAAAATTCCCAATTCATCACAACAGTTAAAGCTGGAGGAGCCCTGCCCTCTTGACCAGATCCACAAAATAACAGGGCTCCTTCAGCTTTGACAGGATTTGTCCATACTGTTAGACAAGTTCTTCGCCCCAGGGACGGGATCCAATCAGCCCCTAAGCACGACTCCACACTTCAGCGACAGAGGGTTCAAAAGCGCTTTTATTGATTATTAACCAAGGTCTGGTCTCTTGAAAGGCGAGCAGTCAGACAAAGAAACAGGGAATTTGGTACAGCATTTGTAGCCTGCAAAGGGCAGTGCCTAGTAACAGCATGAACCAATCAGAACATAACACTGGGGCATAACGGTCTTCTTTATCTTTGCTAAACAATCTCGTTGCTCAGCTATAAACTAACCTTCGTGTTGGAGCAGAGGCTCCTGTTTTTGGTAGATAAGGCCAACACAAGACGACACCCTTGAGTACGTGGCGCCTCGCTTGCTACATAATGGCTACTTCATAGTTTCCTCCAAAAATGGAGTCACTTATGCTAACAATACCATTTCCATTTCTAGCATTTGGACTCCACACTATAGATACTTTTCATGCCAACTTCTGGAACCGGCAGTCACCTTGTGAATCTCAATACTATTTGAAGAAATGACTACTCTTGCAGTCTTGCTGAAAGGTCTTTAACAAAGGTTTAACTCCATTGGCACGAAGATCGTCTCATACCACAGCTTGCCTGGCATTTGGCATATGTCGGAAACACACCCAACAGTTATATATCCATTTTCAGTTTACTGAGCTGCTAGAAATATGGCTGAGAGACATGGGTGTCCCATATGCCTTACGTTAGTCACAGATCAGTGAATGGCCCTCTCAAGATGCAAAGGGACAAATAATTCATAGAATCATAGAATAGCAGAGTTGGAAGGGGCCTACAAGGCTATGAATTCCAACCTCCTGCTCAATGCAGGAATCCACCCTAAAGCATCCCTGACAGATGGTTGTCCAGCTGCCTCTTGAAAGCCTCTAGTGTGGGAGAGCCCACAACCTCCCTAGGTAACTGGTTCCATTGTCGTACTGCTCTAACAGTCAGGAAGTTTTTCCTGATGTCCAGCTGGAATCTGGCTTCCTTTAACTTGAGCCTGTTATTCTGTGTCCTGCACTCTGGGAGGATCAAGAAGAGATCCTGGTCGTCCTCTGTGTGACAAACTTTTAAGTATTTGAAGAGTGCTATCATGTCTCCGCTCAATCTTCTCTTCTCCAGGCTAAACAGGCCCAGTTCTTTCAGTCTCTCCTCATAGGGCTTTGTTTCCAGACCCCTGATCATCCAGGTTGCCCTCCTCGGAACACGCTCCAGCTTGTCTGCATCCTTCTTGAATTGTGGAGCCCAGAACTGGATGCAATACTCTAGATGAGGCCTAACCAGGGCCGAATAGAGAGGAACCAGTACTTCACGCGATTTGGAAGCTATACTTCTATTAATGCAGCCCAAAATAGCATTTGTCTATCTTGCAGCCATATTGACTGTTGGCTCATATTCAGCTTGTGATCTACAACAATTCCAAGATCCCTCTCATTTGTAGTATTGCTGAGCCAAGTGTCCCCCATCTTGTAACTGTGCATTTGGTTTCTTTTTCCTAGGTGTAGAATTTGGCATTTATCCCTATTAAATTTCATACTGTTGTTTTCAGCCCAGCACTCCAGCCTATCAAGATCACTTTGAAGTTTGTTTCTGTCTTCCAGGGTATTAGCTATCCCATCCAATTTTGTGTCATCTGCAAATTTGATGAGCATTCCCTGCACGTCCTTGTCCAGATCATTAATAAAAATTATGGGCGGTGTACTGAAAAACAGATTGTAAAGCATTTTCTCTTCCCCTGGAGAAGCTGTGTGTGTGTGTGTGTGTGTTAATCACATGAATTGGATCGCCTTATATGATAATATAATATTGTATTCTGCAGTCTGCTTCAGTACATTAATAAATGTATAACTGCATGTATGTGCCTTTGGAATTTAGTTGTCTTAGGCCATAGCAAGACCTAAGGTTTATCTCTAGATTGTCCAGGGGTCCAACCTGTTCATCTAGGTGACACAAAGGGGATCCAGTGCTCAGGCAGGGGTGAACCCTGGATGATCCCAGGATAAACCTTAGGTCTAGCTGTGGGCTTAGAAACTCTGAAGAAAGGAGGGTGCAGCACCCAAACTGGCCATTTGTGTTGCTAGATGAACCACAGCTAACAGAGCTTCTGTAGCTCTAGCAGCTGCATAACATGTAGAGTTCCCTCTTCTACAGAGTGGTATAAATTAAAAGCAGTGCTGATTACATAGAACCAACAAGCCACTGATGTGGTGGTAACAGATGATGATGATGATGATGATGATGAATGTATTACCTCTGCCTCCCAACTTTCTACCAAGGAGTTCAGAGTGGGTTATAAGGTGGGTTAAAATGAAAGAAAGTGATTGTCCCAATGTCACCCACTGAGAACTTCATCAATGAGTGGGGTTTTGAACCCTGATATCCCAACCTTAACCCAACACTCTTTTGTTGTTGTTACATTTATATCTCATTTTTCCTCCAAGGAGGCCAAGGCAGCATACACTATCCCCCTCCTCTCCATTTTATCCTTGCAACCACCACCCTGTGAGATAGGTTAAGCTGAGAATCAGTGACTGGTCCCAAGTCACCCAGTAAGCTTCCATGGTCAAGTGGGGACGTGAACCCAGGTCTCCAAAGACCCAGTCCAACAGTATAGCCATGACACCACGCTGGTTGGCTTAAACAGCATTTATTTTATTCATTCATTCATTTACAAGATTTATATACTGCTGTACATGTAATAACATTCCCAAGGGTGAACAATAAAAAAGAAGAAAACATGATCAAATTACACAATTAAAACATTTAAAATCAATTTATGTCAATAAAATCAGGGCTAGTCAATCTTGGAAGGTTTGTTTAAATAAAACCAGTTGCTGGAAGGTTTGTTTAAATAAAACCAGTTTAAATAAAACCAGTTAAAAACAACAACAAGTTGCTTCCTAGGGATGGGAGAATTCATCCACATCCAATTCATCAGGGGCTTGCCCTGCTGCCGCCTCCATTCGCTCCAGAGTCATTTGCCCTCACTCTGGAAATTGAGTATCCCTCCATTGCTGAAATGGCAGCCATAAATGCTCCATTTACTCAACAGCAGAAATGCACGATTTCCAGGGCTACATTGTGTGCAACAATGGGGGGTCTGTAAATTGAGTATTCATCTATTGCATAAATGGGGCCTTTACAGCTGCCATTTACACAATGGGGAAACGACATAATCTGGAGCCTTCATTTTATGCCCCGTGAAGGCTCTGGATGAGGACAAACTCCATCAGACTCCTGGACTCAGTCACCTGCTCACAACATCCCTATTGGTGCCTGCCTGACATTAACAGTCAGGGAGTTCCATGGAGCCTGTGCCAATACACTAAACACTCCACACTGGGTGGATTCCAACTGGACCACAAGCCTGTGGAATCATCAGGAATGACCTCATCTGATGACCTCAGACAGGCTGGTAAGGGAGAAGGCGCTCTCTCAAATATGCACTTAATATAACACATTTGTATAACATTTCAAAGCATTCAGTTGCATTGTAATCTTGATAACAACACTGCAATGTCATGTGGTACTATTAGTAACCCTATATTGAACATGTGGCAGCTGAAAGCAGAATGAACTGATATCGAATTGGGAACTCCCTAGCTCTTAGCCTCTAGAATATACCAATAGACATTTCTTTGAGTGAATGGAGTAAATGAGTTCAAGTAAAAAGTGGTGCACATTTTCACATGAGGATCCCAAAAGCAGTTGGCTGAATTCTATACCTTATATTTTCAAATCTGTTAAAATCAAAGAACTCTGTCCAAATATTAGCCTTTGGGAAAAGTAAATATTGTGTTTATTTAGACTTCTTCCTAGAATATTTTGTTTCACTGCTGTCTTCTTCAGTGAAGCAAACATTATTCTGTTCCAAGGCAGACTACAACGTTTGAATGGTTATCACCTGACCAGATTGTTGACATTTTGGATTACAAAAATTCTCTCCCCTCCTTTGTATAAATAGATGAAATAAATCATGCTTTCTCTTGCTGGTGATGCAGGAAGCAGAAGAAAGTAATATTTGAATTCTGTGGTTGCTAGGAATAATAAAAAAAATGATGGTAGAAAGGAGACTTCAGTTCCTCACCCAAAACACAGGCAATGACCCTGTTCAGATGACACACTTAGCCATGATGGTTCAGCATTTTGAGCTAAACATTATGTCTTAGCATGCCATGTGAACCATGAATTAGCATGTAATGTGTACAATTCCTAACCATGATGTCTACATAACCACGGTTTAAGCATGCTCACTAACCATTTGCTGCAAAACAGTGTGTGGTCTAAACATGGCTTAGCGTGTTGTCTAAACAGGCTCAAAAAGATTAAGCAATAGGCTGGTTGGCTGCAGTGCTATCGTAGGGTGACCATAAGACATGAAAAAACAGAATTTGTCAGGATTTTTGGAAACAAATCTGGGAAGGTGGGGGAATTACGAAATATGAAGAAAAATCTGAATTTTTCCCATCCCACCCCCAAAGGGCAGCTCTACTTTAATGGGAATTAACAAAAATGCTTACAGCTCCATCATTCTTAAAAATAAAGAGTTAAAACTTGGCACAATGGTGGCTCCTAGGTCAGGCTTTAGCAATGCCAAGTTTGAAGTCAATCCATTCTTCAGTTAGTTTTTAGAACTTTTTTTAAAAAATTGCAGTTTTAAAATTATTATTTTTAAAACTGTCATTTTTAAAGGTAAAGAGATGAAACTTGGCAACATGACAGCACTTAATAAGCTCTTTAGCCTTGCCAAGTTTGACTTAAGTCAGTTTGTATATTGATTTTTAGGATTTTTTTTTAAAGTTCAATGTTACCATCCCATTTGTAAGAAATTTTCTTCTACAAGGAAAAACACTAACACATGTGACCCAGAATGTATTTGTGTTTATGCTTGCATTTCGGGTTGCAAATGGGGTGACTTTTGACGTTCAATGAACTGAAACAAAGTCTCATACATCCTTATTTATTGACCCTTGTTAACCCAAACTCTCTCTCCCCTCCTTCCCACTATCTACCTATCTATCCTTCCCTACTTACTGTGGCTTGGGCCTAATCTACATCAAGCAGGATATTGCACTATGAAAGTGGTATGAAAGCGGTATACGGTAGGTGTCAATGGGCATTGTGTAGAGAGAGCCTAGATCTGGTGCTGTAAAAGATGACGAATCTTTGATGGTGTAGTCATAAGATTTTTATTTTAAGGATTTTTATTTTAAAAAACTCAATTAGTGTCAATGGGCCCCAACAGTTGTCAGTGCATTTCAATACTGCTATAAAGCAGTAGGGTGGGTCCTGCCTTTTATATACAGCTTTCATACTACTTTCATAGTTGATTATCGTGCTTGGTGTAGATTATGCCTTAGTTTAAGAATCTGTGGGGGGGAAAGGATCTGTGAAAGCATTAAATGACATTCTTTCCATTTAGGTACCACTAAACTAAGCAGAATTCCCATGAGGATAAAAATTATTATTTACTATACCACCCCATAGCTGAGGGTCTCTGGATGGCTTACAGAGAGTAAAAACAACAAAATTCACAGAATTTTAAAACCATTTCCATAAAACACACGAACAGTATATGCAAAGCCAACATATAGCTAAAGCTTTGAACAAACAACCATATTATGGGAGAAGACAGTTCTGGATACCTCACCAGATTCACCTGCTATAACACTGGAGCCTGACACAAGAGATTTTATCCTGGAAATGCCTAGCAAATGTATTATAGTGGGCCTCAGATAGATCTACGGTGTCCTTAGGGCCAGCATGTAATAGGCCCTGGATGACTCTGAAAAGCTCCTCTATTAAATACAGACAACAAAATGTTGGGTTTTTTTGCTTTGTATTTTTGCTGCCTTCAGTGCCCCTAAATATACCTTACCATAGTCACGCACCAGTGTTTGATTGCATGTACTAGGGGTTCTGCTTCATTTGCACTTAAGACAGAGAAATTGCGTATTTAAAATAGTTATTTCCTATTCTGTGTGGGGTAGAATTAATTTGCTTAAGTTTTCTCAAGGGGGCTTTTGTTTCAATTGGGCAACAAACTATGGAACTCCTGGCATAAGACATTTCTCCTCCTCCCACCATCCACATGTTGATTGGAATGGGAAGATTTCTGCATTGAGCAGGGGGTTGGACTTGATGGCCTTGTAGGCCCCTTCCAACTCTACTATTCTATGATTCTATGGCCTTTGCTAAACTGACCTGAAAGTCTGGTCGGGAGGAGGGGTGAGCCCGCCCTGCAGCTAGCGCGGGCTGTCACCCCAGTCTATATGTCAGACGCGATGGGCTAAAGGAAAGCCCCGTCACGTCAACCATTTTTTATTTTTAAAGGGCCGGGTGTGCAGGAGCTAACGAGTGCCAAAGGTAAGGTGGTTTTTTTGTTTTTTTTTAAAGGTCTCCCCACTGCCGCCTGGCCCGATCTCCCCCCCTGGCCATAATCTTCCCCCCGGCCGCGATCTCTCCCCCTGCCCAATGCACGGCTTCTCCCAGCTACACATGAGTAATGTGTAGAAACAGGCTACATGAGAAACAGGCTACACCTTCCACGGTCCCAGGCTCAGCCTGGGACCGCGGAAATACTGGGCTACAAGTGGAGCCCATTACCCCGGGGCAAGGGAGGGTTGACACCTGCCTAAACCCAGGATCCCTTGTGCATCATCTGGACACACAGGGGTGATCCCAGGTATCAGCCCGGGCTAACCCCTCATCTAGCAAAGCCCTATGATTCTAACTTCTCACAATACACTGTCATACATCAAATTGATGGTGCCCTGTAGGGGTGTGCACGGACCCCCCGCTCCGCTTCACTTCCAGATCCGCGATTTGCGGATCGGGCTGCTTCGCCCCGCCCCCGCTCCACCTATGTCCGCTCCGCTCCGCTCGGAGCTCCGGATCCGGATCCGGATCGGAGCTCCGTTTCCCCCCCATAGGGTTGCATTGAAAAGCTAAAAAAGTATACAACTTTTTTTCTGTGAAAGTTAGAAACCTCACGTGTGGCACCATGACACCTCATCGACATATACACATGCATGCCAAGTTTCAAGCCAATCCCATCATCTCCTGATTTTTGGGGAATTTTTGAAAATCGGGCACCCCATTCACACCCCTTTCCATAGCTCTGTCAATTTGCATGTTAGAAACCTCAAACTTGGCACCATGAAAGCTAATCCATGTGTCCACATGGACGCCCAGACTCAAGGCAATCCCATCATCCCCTGATTTTTGGTGCGGCTCTAACCTCTAACGCACCACCCATAACCCTAATTCACACCCCTTTCGATAACTCCGTCAATTTGCACGTTAGAAACCTCAAGTTCGGCACCATGATAGCTTATCCATGTGTCCACATGGATGCCAAGTTTCAAGGCAATCCCATCATCCCCTGATGTTTGGGGAATTTTTGAAAATTGGGCACCCCATTCACACCCCTTTCGATAGCTCCGTCAATTTGCATGTTAGAAACCTCAAACTTGGCACCATGAAAGCTAATCCATGTGTCCACATGGATGCCCAGACTCAAGGCAATCCCATCATCCCCTGATTTTTGGCGCGGCTTAACTCACCCCAAATTGTCCCATTCTACAACTACGTCAATTTGCACGTTAGAAACCTCAAACTTGGCACCATGATAGCTTATCCACGTGTCCACATGGATGCCAAGTTTCAAGGCAATCCCATCATCCCCTGATTTTTGGAGAATTTTTGAAAATTGGGCACCCCATTCACACCCCTTTCGATAGCTCCGTCAATTTGCATGTTAGAAACCTCAAACTTGGCACCATGAAAGCTAATCCATGTGTCCACATGGATGCCCAGACTCAAGGCAATCCCATCATCCCCTGATTTTTGGCGCGGCTTAACTCACCCCAAATTGTCCAATTCTACAACTACATCAATTTGCACGTCAGAAACCTATCCTTTGGTCCCATGACAGCTTACCCATGTGTCCCCATGGACGCCAAGTTTCAAGCCAATCCCATCATCCCCTGATGTTAGGGGAAGTTTTGAAAATCGGACACTCCAGTATGTCAGGGATTTTAAAGTTGCAATGCAGACAGCTCAATGGGGCCAGTTGAAAGGAAATCCCAACATGCCATGAGATAACCCTAAATCTTCTTGCACACTTGAAAAATGGATTTTTGAACTTGATAAAGTCTAAGTGAGCACAGGAAGGACTTCTCCCCTGAGTCAAAGCAAGACACATACACCATCCCTGCGATGGTGAGGGAGAAGGGAGGGAGGGCGAGAAGGGAGGGAAGGCAGGCAGGCAGGCAGGCAGGCAGCACTAAGGCATAGCAAACCAAACCCTAAGCGGGCGCAAGGAGCAAGTGAGGCAAAGATGGCTGGTTGTTTCTTTCGAAGCCAGCAGTTACGCCTTGAGGGGCACAGAGGAGGACGACTGGGAGCAAGCGTGCCGGAGGGTGCTGGGCATGAACCGCAAAGCCCATCTCCCAGGCACCAGGTGGGCAGAGAGGCAGGCAGAGCAGGCGAGGAGTCAGTCCTTTTAGATTGTAAGCCTATGCGGCAGAGTCTTGCTATTTACTGTTTTACTCTGTACAGCACCATGTACACTGATGGTGCTATATAAATAAATAATAATAATAATAATAGTCCTGGCAGATGCCCCACCATAGCAGCACCCGGGGGGAGACAGGCAGACAGCCAGGCAGGCAGGCAGGCAGGCTGCGGGCATTTCTGGGGGCACAAGGAAGTGAGGCAAGGATGGCTAGTTTCTAAGCCAGCACTGCAGTTAGTCACACATTGCAAACGCAAACCATCCCAGCGAGTCGGTCACCAAGGAGGACAGGCTAGCAGAGGGGCAGGCAGAGAGACATGTCATAGATCTAGTATTGGGGAGGAGTCAGTCCCGGCAGATGCCCCACCACAGTAGCACCCTGGGTGGGCGTTGGAAAACGCCATCTTGTGGGTCCATACTTCCCCCACCCCATGTCCTCCAGGGTTGCCTGACTAACCCTTGTGGAGATGGGAGATGGAGAGCTTAGAGTGGCAGTGCCAGCAGCAGCAGCAGCAGCAGCCTTCTGCTTTCCCCTGGAACCAGTCGCCTTGCCCACCTCTTTCCCCAGCAAGATTGCCTGGTGCTGCCTCTGAAGATGCATCTTCACGCTGCTGGTTCCATAATGCCCTGTAGATGAACCCCTGCTTAGGGTGAGTTTGCAGTGGCGACAGACAGCAAAGCGGGGATCTGCTCCCAACTCAAAGTGGTCCCACACGATGCTTGTCTTTCGCTTCTGTGGTGACACCACCAATTGCCCGCCTGAGCTCTCTGGTGTTGCCACAGAAACAGGGGTTGCAGCAGAAGAGGTGTGGGATGAGACTGGGGAGAGAGCCTCGGCCTGCTGCTGCTCCTCCTCAGCCCCCACATCCTGGAGGACCACCGCCTCTTCCTGCTCGTCTAGGAGGTCTGGAGACAGGTCCAGCAGTGGGTTCATGGGCTCAAATGATAATGAAGGAGTTGGGGATACTCGTCCTCCGCCGCCTACTGTAATGGCACTGCAGCCACGTGCCTCTTGTAAAGGGGCACTTTTCCCATTCCCACCCTCAAAAAGAGAACGCCGGGTACAAGTAGCAGAAGAGACTGCCTCTGCCTGCTGCTTGTCCTGCTTCTGTTGCAGAGCAGCCAGCCAAGGACTTGCCCGTTTGATTTTCACAGCAGGAGAGGCAGCCTGCTTACTGGTGCCAGCCTGAGCCTTGCCTTGAACACTGCTTTCACCATGCCCCTTCACAGACATGTGCCTGCTCCCTCTTCTCATTTTGATTATACTAATACTAATAATAATATGTATAAGAATATACTAATAGTAATAATAATATGTATAAGAATATAATATTAATATTAATAATAATATGTATAAGAATATACTATATGTAGGGAAATGGGACAAGAAGTGTGTGTATGCTTTGCCCAAACAGGATTTGATTAAATGTTCTATCTGTGGCTGTTGCACAGCAGACTCACAGTCCAAGTAACACAGAGCAATAGAGAAAAATATATTTTTTTGGTTTTTTTTTGGGGGGGGGTTGTATATAGATAGAAGGAACAAGGAAGATCAAACACAATCAGGCTTTAAGAGAGGGGAGGGGGAAGAACCAACTAAACAAACAAACACACACTCCAAAATTTAAAAATAAAGTTTATATTAAATCAAAGTAAGGGAAAAACACAGAGCAAACTAAGCAAAAAGTCAGAAATAAACAAACACACGCCAAGCTAAATCCTATCTCCAAAGTCCAAACACAGCAGCAGCTAAAACTACCTCCTATCCCCACGAACGCCAAAACCCACAAGATGCTGAGAGCTCTGACTGTGAGGGTGACTCTGGCTTAGTCCCCCCCTCAAACGCTGGGATTGAAGGATGCTTCATGAGGTAATCAATTCTCATCAGGATTGGGAGTTGAATGTGCCTGTCATCGCTTCAAATAAACCCCGCCGCGCCGCAGCTGGTTTACCCTACCATTTGTATTGTAAATGTACCCGTTTTTTAAAAAAAATTGCACGTGAACCACAGGACGCAGAAAGTTGAGAGTAGGCTCAAAATGACCCCCATCAACGACTCTCTGAGCACAAGAATTTTCAGAACGATAGCTTCAAAAACAACACAGTTATCCGCGATTCTTTT
Source organism: Elgaria multicarinata webbii (assembly GCF_023053635.1). NCBI lineage: Eukaryota > Metazoa > Chordata > Lepidosauria > Squamata > Anguidae > Elgaria > Elgaria multicarinata. The sequence goes on from NC_086176.1 coordinate 25,240,043, forward strand.
CCGCAATGCAATCCTATGGGCGAAATGTTTTCAAGATGGCGATCGGAGCGGTCTGCCTGAAAGAGGAGCTCCGAAAAATGGGCACTTCTCTTCGCCTTGCTTCTAGGGGTCCGCGGTCCGCTTCTACTCCGCCTCTGGGCAAGGCGAAGCAGGCCAATCCGCTCCTGCTTCTGCGCTTCTTATTGGAGCGGAGCACATGCCTAGTGCCCTGTTCCCTCTCAAATGTCTCTTATAGAGGCATTATTATGCCCTCTGGATTTTCTAAATTATCGTAATCCCAGTGGGAGGAAAATAATGCTTACCTCCATTTTCTCCACTTGAATGGCTATCTTGGTTAGGCTGTGAATACTTAAATATAGTCTAGCCAAGCCTGAGATTGGCAATCAAACAGAACAGGAAATTTCTATGAAATAATTAACATTTCGCTCACTATATGCAAGGGGGAGGCAAGAATTTGAGATGAGTTCTCTAGAGGCTCATCAAAGGTAAAAAAGAAAAAAGGGGGAAATGGGGGAAAGAAATGAAAGAAAGAAATTAGGATAGAGAAAGTTTGTATCAAACAGCTGGAAACTTAATAGTTTTGCCAGGGATTCTGACCTGAAGGCTTCATAGAGACATTTCTGTTCATGATGTTTGAGATGATCTCCCGGTACATGCAGATTCAGTGTTCATGCTGGCACTGCTAGGCCTGACATCTGCTGTTGGAACTTCAGCGGTTTATGAGATGGTGTGTTGATGTGACTCTTTCTGCCTCCAGCTATGTATGATAAGGTGACCACATTACAGGAAAAAATGGATTTGTTAGGATTTTTGGTAACAAATCTGGAAAGGGGGGAATTATGAAATTTGGAAAAAAAAATCCAGATTTGTCCCATCCTCCCGACCCAAAGGGCAGCTCTACTTTAATGGGAATTAACAAGAATGCTTACAGCTCCGTCATTTTTAAAGAATTTGAAGCAGATTATTCGTTGATTTTTAGTTTTTTGTTTTCAAATTATTATTTTAAAATTGTCATTTTTAAAGATAAAGGAATGAAACTTGGCACCATGATATCTCTTATGGAGGGCATTATCCATGTCAAGTTTGAAGCAGAACCGTTCATCTGTTGATTTTTAGGAATTTATTAAAGTTCAAGGTTTCAAAATTATTATTTTTAAAAAAACACTGGAGCCACATCCTTCAAACTCAGGTTGTCAATTCTTTGGGGTCTTGCACCATGAGCAGTTTCAGCTCTTAGCATCAAGGGGATCTCTAGTTTTCAGTTAAGAAGTGCTAGGCAAGCAGGGCACATTTCCTGTTGCAGATTTGGTGGGAATTTTGGCACATGGAGCTCAGCAGAGGTGAGGCGTCCACAGATCAAAATGTGGGAAAGGAGAGGTCAGTCAAAGCAGCCCACAGGGCAAAACAGAATGGGCCAGAAGTCTTTTTCTCAAAGTTCCACATCATGGGCAATGAAGGGTCATCCTTAGAGAAAATAGCATATCTATTACAGAGAGAGGGCCTTGCTAGACGATGGGGTAGCCCAGTGCGAGCCCCGGCCCAGACTCTGTGCATCCAGATGATGCACAGGGGATCCCGGGCTCACGCAGGGGTAACCCTCCCTTGGCCCGGGATAACCGGCACCAGTTGGGGCCCAGTATTTCCCATGGTCTTGGGTTGAGCCTGAGACTGCGGGCATGTAGCCTGTTCCATCACTTTTCCTGGCTACCACATTTACTCACGAGTAGCCAGGAGAAGCAGCAGATGGTGCGCAGCACTCTGCAGGAGCACTGCAGCCATCAGGGCAGGGTGGGGAGATGGGGGGAAAATGGAGCCAGGGGGAGATAGGGGAATCATTGATCGTGGGTGGGCAGGGGATCAGAGATTGCGGGCAGGCTGAGGGGAGATCAGAGATCGCAGGCGGGGGGATTGTGGCCAGCGTGGGGAAATCGGGGGCAGGGGGTGGGGAGCCCTTTTTTAAAAAATAAGTAAATCCTACCTTTATTGTTCATGCGCTCCTGCGCACATGGCCATTTTAAAGTAAAAAAAAAAAGGCGGACATGACGGGTCCTTCCTGCAGCCCATTGTGTCTTACATGTAGACAGGGGCAATGGCCTGTGCTACTTTTAGCGCAGGCTGGCCCCTCCTCCCAACCGGATTCAAAGGTAGGTCTAGCAAGGCCCACAGTTAGACTGAAGACACAACTCAGAGATGGCTGTAGCTGAGCCCTGAGAGGCTTATATGCCACACAGACCCTTTCAAGAGCATCTCAGAATCAAGCATTGGTGCAGGCATTGTCTGGCTGGAGACTTTTGCCGGCATCAGTTTCAGACAGAGTCACAACCCAGAGATGGCTGTAGCTTAGCCATGAGAAGCTGGCATGCCACCAGGACCGGTGCCAGACTATTTTGCGCCCTAGGCAAAGTGAGCTACTTGCACCACCCCACCCCCTAAATTGCCAACTTTGATTCAGCTGTTCAAGAAGAGTTTCTTAACTATTGTATTTTCCTTTTATTATGTTTTTTCTTATAACAGCTAATTTGTATAAAACTGTGTCCCTTAAAGGGCAGTACTGCGCTCCTCTGAAGTCATGCGACCTAGGCGGCTGCCTAGTTGGCCTAATGGTAGCGCCAGCCCTGCATGCCACACAGAGCCTTTTAACAGTGTCTTGGAGTTCAGTGTTGGTGCAGGCAGAGGTGGCTGGTGTCAGAGATTTTTAAAGCAAGAGTCACTGGATGCAGCCAAGCTATAAGCTGGCACCTTACTGCCGGCCACAGGATACAAGTGCACAGCATGGCTAGACCGTTGGGAGACTTTGGCAGAGAGAGAGAGAGAGAGAGAGAGAGAGAGAGAGATTTTGTTTGTGGCTAGAGGCTGGAGATGTTGGCTGACTAGCATAAGGCAGAGAGAGGCTGAAGGCAACTGAGATGCACCTGTAGCTTGGCTCTGAGAGGCTGGCTTGCCACCCAGAGTGTTTTAAGAGTGCATCAAAGTCATGAGGTTGTGTGGGAGGAGAGGAGGTGGAGATGGCCAGCGGCAGAAGTTTTTAAAGGAAGAGTCACCAGAAATGACCAAGCAATAAGCTTTAATATTCAATACCCCTGGCCACAAGTGTGCAGCCTGGCTGGACCGTTGGGAGACTTTGGCCCTTGGAGGTATGTCCAGCACCAAGGGGGTGTTGAGAGAGGTGAGGAGATAGTTTGAAGGTGGTGGCTTTGGTTTGGCTGCAAAGACTTAGCAAGAGAGACAACAGAAGCTGCACAGACAACCCAGAAACACCTGCTGTAACTTAGCCCCATGGTGCTGGCATGCAATGCAGGCAATAGAAAGAGGGTCTCAGAGTCACATGTTTGTGCAGTAAGTAGACAGGAGTGCAAAGTCTGGATGTGTCAAGTGGTGCCAATGCACAAGCCTTGAGATCCTAATTTATATAAGTTTTGTGTGAATAGGTGAAGTAGTGTCCACTGCCCACAACACCCACCCTAATGTTAGACTAGAGAAACTTGTGACAATCATACACACATTTTTAAAAATAAAAAAGACAGCCAGCCAGCCAGCCAGCATCATACCCCGTCAACAGTAGCAGCAGCTTGCAGCAGAGTGATGACACAGTCAGAAAATATATTTGAGGGAAGGGGAGAATGTCTCACACAGAGTATAGGAAAACCTTCAAAGTACAGCAAAAGCTACAAAAGTAGGAGTGAGCGATACATTGAATGTCTCACTTGTTCTTTATTTCAGTGATTTTAACATTAAGATGCTATGTAGAACAGATTTGTGTGCTATAAAATCAGATATGTGGGCACACCCCCTTGGTGCTGGACATGCCTCCTAGGGCCGGATATGTTGGTGGGCACGCCCCCTTGGGGCCGACCATGTTGTCCTCCTTTTTGGTTTCCAAAATATGTTCATACACAAACGTACAGAATTTCCAGGACCAATTCAAGCTCCTCTTTTTGACCTATAAAGCCACTCAACATGGCTTAGGACCTGATGGGACCTTTTCTCATATGCTGCCTACCTGTGCTATATGGTCATCTATGCCCCCTCTGTCTGAGGTTTGGAAGATGGCCATGAGAGGGAGGGAGGGAGGGAGAGAGAGGGAGGGAGGGAGGGAGGGAGAGGGAGAGAAGACCTTTTTTGATGGTGGCTCGTGGCCTCAGAATGCATTTCCTAGGGATGCTTGTCCAGCACCAACATTGTCTTCCTGACACTATGCTAGACTCCACCCCCTCCCTGGCCTTTGATCTTGTTATTTAGTCCCTGTGGTATGTGATGGTGTTTTTAGCTCCTGTTCTGACTGGTTTTTCATAACTCCTGCAATTTGTATTGTATTTTACTATGCTAGTATTTGGGCTTTTACGATATGTTGGAATTTTAAAATTTATTATTTTTTAAAAAATATTATAACTTATTTTATGTTGTTAATATGAGTTTGTACAGCACTCAGAGAACTCCTTTTATAGGTGTCTAACAAATAGGTGTTTTTTTTAATGTTATTACTCTTATTTCAGAGTTACAACTTTATTTGATTTATTCCCTCTGTCACCATTGCCATCCATCACCATCTCTTTCCTGTTACCCCATTGAGAGCCTGAGTCCATTTAGATCCCAGATTGATAGTAACCCTGGCATGGGTATACAGCTGTCAAGAAAAGAGAAGACTAGGAGGAATAGAACTGAGCGACAGAAGTTATTACAATGCAAAATGCTGGTAGCACCAGCTTATTCAGGCAGTGAGAAATATAGCAACAGAAAATGGAAATACAGAAAGAAAAGCAGTTTGTTGTAGATAGAAGCCAAGTGGAGGTCACAGTATCAAAAATCCTTTTCACACCAAATGTAATAAGATTATTTATATGTGTAAAATCCACTTTCTCTGTAAGGTGGCTCTCACCTTTTCTATTTATATAGAATGCCGATTCAACAAGGAGCAGGCGCTTGGGAATACAATGGATATTGGCTATTGGAGCCCTCAAGCTTAGATGGAATTCTGTAAGCAGATGAAAAAGAGAAGCTAACTGAGCTCCTGTTGCTTCAATAGAACCGGGGACTGATATATGTATTATGGTTGCTGCCACGACACCAAGCCTGGCCGCAGCTACTCCCTGCTCAAGCCAAGCACCACCACTTGATACGCCTGAGACAAGGGATAAAAACCACCTTCCTCCAAACTATGTGGAGAAAGGGGTTTAAATGGAGAAGGATTTTAATATATAAAATAAAACACTGTGAGTTATATGTGCTGAGGTGAATGATTGTCAGAGTGGGTGCTAAATGTGTAAACTTCAAATGATAAATGCCAAACAGACACGTGGGATTTTTGTGGTAGTTAAAAACAAAATAATTAAAATTTATTTTTAAAAGTTCACAAGCTTTGTTTCAAAATAAAACGTTTAAAAACCTTTTTGAAACCTTTCATCCAATCCTTTCACCCATTCACATACACACTTTCCTTTTTCTCACACAATCACTCTTGAACTTTCTTTATTATCAATATTGATTAATATACATCAACTACATGCACACCACACTCCAAAGACACCACTTTCTACACTGACCCTCAAATTTCCCAGAACTTAAGTACTCTAAACACAGAAAGCACTAAAGACTCTAAGAGTACCTAACAAGTCCCCTCACAATCCCCTCAGTCATTCCCTTATATATCACTCCTCCCCCCTCCCAAGACATTCTAACTCCACCCACTCAGGCCAACATTCTAAAACCCACAGACTTACAAACTGCAGAACTACATTTGGGAACTGACTTGTGAGGTGTAACGCCACAGTTGCCATCATGCATGTACAGTATCCATTCCTATGGACAGATCTACTCCCCCAGCCATAATGCTTGCACACCCTAACCATATGGTGCTGCAGTAATGATGTCAAGGGGTAATAAGGAATAGAAGGCACTCTCCCCAATATTTCCTCCTGCCCCACTAGATTTCAGTCATAATGTATTAAGGTCCAATATAACATGGATGACCTCTGCAGGTTGCTGAGAAGACTTCTACATGTTGCTGAGACAACAGCTCTTCCTGAGTGAGCTCCAGTGTCATTTTTCCTGGTCTCTCAGGCATGCACACAATCTGACAACCTGACACGGGATTCCCAATCCAGTAAGACTTCTTTATTGCATGAAATCTCATGGCAAAGCTTAATGGTTACACACTTCAGAAATCATATGGCTGATGGTCAGTAGCTATAGGCTCCAAGAAATTCCAGAACAGTCAAAAGCTGATCACTACTACCATGACAAGCTCCCCATCAATATGGTTTCCCTGTTGCTATCTCCATGGTTCTGAACACAAGGGAAAGTCAATCCATACATGGGTTCCAGATCCAGACAAGGGAGGGGAATGATTCCTGACATGATCCTTCAGGCAATCAAATTCTTGAAACAAACCACCCACCCTCACATCACACATTGGTAACTCAAAGGGAGCATGGTCAATGCTTAAACAAGATCACGGGGAAGGTACATCCTCAAACATGAAGATTTCCATGCCACACCCTTTGCACTACCAACTCTTCACCGAGTGAGTCCAGGCAGAGGAGAGAAAAGGTCCTACAATCAATGTTCAAGTCCAGTCTGCCAGGGCACTGAGCTGACAACAAACATAGGCCTTAGCTAGACCTAAGGATTATCCCAAGCAAATGGAGGGGTCAACCCTGCCTGCTTCTGGGATCCCCTGTGTGTCATTTGGATGCACAGGGATGATCCCAGGACAATCCTGGGATATAGGCCTGGTCTAGCCATGGCCAGAGACACACAATCCACAGCAAATGTGAGTTCAAGTCTATGAAAAAGCTGCGCAGTATTTTTTATGGCAAGTTCTTAGTAATCCAAAGTTCCACTTACGAAGAAGCATGTGCAGAGTGCCCCCAGAGTCTCAGACAATGATGGATCCAAACATGGGGGGGGTGCTCCTCACCTTTGCACCAGCTTAAAAAGGGAGGTATAGGCCTCTTCCAGACCACTTAACAGACATGGCCTTTGGCCTTTCAGCAATGCCCCTGTGCAAACAAGTCAACACTGCTTAGCCCATCAAGATGAACAATCTGGGTGACCCTTCTGCAACCCCCACCCTTTTTCTATCAATTTTCTATCAGACAGCTTCTTGCCAAGGCCGAGGCAAGCAGGTGACTTGGGGAAAATAAAGGCACTCTCACACTCTGCTCTGAGAACACTGAGAGATAAATTCACATAGACTGTAACATTCCAAAGGCTGACCAGGCCCAAAGCCTTCCAAAATACTTCTAATTAAATCTCAGCTAAAACTACAAGACCCCCACGACCATGCCTTCTATCCCTGACATCCAGCTATAAATCTGTCTAGGGCCCTGGGAGATCTATAATGGTGGATTTCTGAAGGCACCATGCTTCATCAAACTTGACTCTGCCTTGTTCTTCTAATGAATGAAAATGCTTCAGATTCGCTCCTCTGGGAACCTTCAGCTTAGTCAGGACACTAATAATGTTCTTTTCCAATACCTTGCTTTCCCAAATGTGTGTTGTTGTTGTTTTCCTGTGTTGTGGTGCTATTATGTTGTGAAGACGCAGATTTAGAGACTAGCTCTGGTGCCGATAAAGGTGATTAAAATCTTTAATAATTCTCGTCTGTGTCCAGAATGCTTGACATTTCGGATTAAAATTAATCCTTCCTCAGGAGCTGATGCTGGAAAGTTATTCTTATATGTTAGAAACTGGCCAATAATCAAACAGTTTGTACAGAATCCAAACTTAAGCGTGTGTAACTGGGCTAAAGGGAACAGACTTCCTTGCTCCTTCTCTCCATGGTAGCCTCTCCAGCTCCCTAAAAGGCTGCATAGAGACACAGAAGACCCAGTAGAACGGGGAATGGGCTGTGATGTAGGGAGAAGGTGGGATCCCTGAAAACTGGACAGAGGTAGAGATTAGACAATGTCTTTACAACCCCCCACAAAATGCTCAAACATTATTCCTGTGGAGCACCCATTCAATTCAATGCAGCTTATATAAGAGAAATGTTCCCTGGGTTTTTCCCCAAGAGAAATGGTGTGAACCACCCTCCCCCTCCCCCTCCCCCTCCCCTCCCCTCCCCTCCCCCTTCTTCTTCTTCTTCTTCTTCTTCTTCTTCTTCTTCTTCTTCTTCTTCTTCTTCTTCTTCTTCTTCTTCAAATAGACCATGATTCAACCAAAACTGAACACTACTATCAATATTTATTTATTTATTTATTTATTTATTTATTTATTTATTTATTACACTTACATACTGCCCCCATAGCGGTATATAAGTGTATATATTTCTGGGCGGTTCACAGAAATTGACATCAACAGCCATTGGTGTCAATAAAAGAATGTAGCAAGTGTTTCTAGTTCTCCAATTGAAACTAATGGAACAGGTGTGCTTAACTTTGCCTGGATTGTACCTGCTGTAATGTACTAGTATTGCTAATGGCATACATTCAACAATATAGCCCTCAGCTAAGATGACACCCCCATCTTTGCCATCTTCTTTGGCAGCTATGAAGTATGAGGAGATGTTTCAACCATTTGAGACGGTGTGAAAAGGGATGAAGTTTCCCCACCACTCCAGCATTAATGGCATTCATGCTTCCAGCTTCGGATGGATGCCGTTTTTCAGAGTCTACAACCAGATGTTTTACCTTCATGATGGGCAGAGAGGAGAGGAGCAGGAAGTAATCATTACTGTCCTCACTCGGAGAGGACAGTAATGATTATTTCCTGCTCCTCTCCTCCCAGTCTATCATGACACTAAATCAGAATCACAGCAGGAGCAGGAAGCAATGGTTCCAGGGAATGTGTGAATCAGCAGGACCTAAGGTTGTAGAGGTTTTCTGACTTCCGTATCAAAGCTTCTTCTGACTCATGCCGATACCAGATTGTGAGCTAGGTTGTTTCCCCCACCCCCGAATGTAAATTTGTTGTACATATTTCCCCAAATTTATGCATCAATTATGCACATTCCTCAAGTTCATTTTCCCACTGCACACATTTTTATTGCAATTTGTTTTCTTCCATGGAATTGCATCCCAAGCTCAGAAATGTACAGACTTTGACCTCAGATTGCAGCTGGGTCTGTGTTCCAGTCTAAGAAGGGTGAACTGGCTCAATTCTCATAAAAAATAATTAAATGAATTCCTTATACATCCCTACTAAATTCTTCTGCTTTTATGCTGGCCTCTTCTGATATTGAAAAAAAAATGGTGTACAGATATGAACTCAGCCCCTGCCAGTAGAGTGGTGGGGCTGTTGTCATGATAATTTGACAGCAAAAATGAGTGGAAGGTTACGATATCATAAACTTTTCACATAATTTCCATACCCAAGTCATCCATTTCAGAGCTGGGGGAATTACCAAAAGAAATTTCAGTTTAGTTCTATAGAAATGTAGATTAAATTAGATCTGAATGAGCCTCCATTACATCTTTCTTTGGCCTTTGCTAGACCAGGTTATATCCTGGTGTGATACCCGGGATTGAACCTGTGCATCCAGATGATGCACAAGTGATCCTGGCTTCAGGCAGGGATCAACCCTCCCTGACCCCGGGATATAGCCCTACACTTTGGCCCCACTTTTTCCATGGTCCTGGGCTGAGCCTGGGACTGCGGAAGGTGTGGCCTATTTCCATGGCTTAACCCCAGCTGCAGGCAATTATTTGTCCAGGAGCACTGTGCCCATTGGGGTCAGGGTGGGGGGAGTGGGGAATTTTTTTAAAAAAAAAAAACCCCAAACACCTTACTTTTCATTGCTCATGTGTAGCTGGCCCTTTAAAAGTTTTTTTAAAAAAAGGTTAACAAGTGAAATATATAGAATATTAGTTGAAAAGGGGAGACAGAAAGTATTGGCAAGATGATTTGGGAAATTGACTTGAAGGAACAAATAGGGCAGCAGAGCTGGGAAGGAATATGGAAACAAAGAGTGTTGAGAAGTATGTCTGTGAGGATAAAAGAAAATTATTATAAGATTATATGGAGGTGGTATCTAACCCCGATGAGATTAAATAAAATAAATAAGTTGAACTCAGCAAATTGCTGGAGAGGTTGTCAAAAAACAAATGAAATTTATTTACGTATGTGGTGGGAATGTGAATTTGTACAAAAATTGTGGGAAATGGTATTTAATGAGATAAAAGAAATTTTAGGAATGGAGATTGAAGAGACACCTATAGTGGCATTGTTATCATTATATGGAGAATTAAATTATAGCAAAGAGACAAAAGAACGAATTTGTTAACTGCAGCAAGGTTAATGATATCTAGGAATTGGAAGGTTCAAGGGGATTATTATATAGAAGATTGGTATAAAGAAATATGGGATATTGCTATTAATGATAAATTAACATGTAATATAAAAGTTAGATGAGGAATGATAAAAACAAATGATTTTGAGGGAATATGGAAACAGTTCCTAGAATTTGTCTTATCTAAGGGGAGTGGGAAAGCACCTCCAGAAGAAGCAATGAGATTTTGGAAACAGGAATAAGATCCCGTGGTGGTGGGGTGCACTTTTATGTTAAGTATGATTGTGTTAATAGAATAAATTAGAATATATGTTATCAAATGATATATATTTATGTATTATGTAGTATTGTTTTTTTATTGTATTGATGTATGTATTGTATTGAAGTATTAAATAAAATTATTTTAAAAAAAGTTTTAAAAAATGGCTCTCTTGTTGAGGTCACCTCACCTGACGTGTAAATGAGGGCGGGATCGTGCGTTATTCACAATGCGAGATCACCCCTCCTCCATCCTGCATTAACCTGTAGGTCTAGCAAAGACCTTTGTTCTTCCATCAAATGGATTCATTGCAATTATAATAAACCATACATGGAGCTAAAATAAACAACATTTTTTCTTCTCTCTTTTTTTTTATTTAGAATTGGTTAACTGGTGAAATTAGCAGCAGATTTATCTTCTCCTTTTCATCGAATGAAAACTAGAAAGCTATATAAAGGTTCTGGCTGTTCATTTAATTTTGAAAAAGGCCACCCATACATCCTACTATGGGGAAGCCAATAATAATAATAATAATAATAATAATAATAATAATAATAATAATAATAATAATAATAATAATAATAATGATGTTGGCCTTACTAAATATTTATGATGTGTCAGTTATCTTAATGGGTACTCTGCAATGCCATCTTTTCTATTTACCTAAACAACAACAACGACAAAATGTTTATTCATTGAATTCAAATTGTCATGCTACCTCAAGTATAAACTGCTAAGGAAGAATCTATATCAATTATATTTCTGGAAGCTTGTCAGAATCTCTTCCTCTACTCCGAGATTAAAAATTATGGATTTATAGAGAGATAAAACCATTTGCCAATCCATTTTATAAACACTGTCAGCCTGATTCCTCAATCTGTCTACTGTGAGACTATTAATTCATTCCCTTGTGTAAGTATTTTACATTAACATTAACGTATGACAAGTCGACGGATGAATGAAAGCAGAAGACCTATGCACTTAAAAGGGCTATAATGCATAAAAAGGAATTGATTCCATTAGAGGTCTTGCCCTGTGTATGAAATTGTTCTCATTGATTAGTCAACAAAACAAAACAGTGTTCCTCTCCAATGGTTGTTTGGCATTGCTATGGCTAGCTGGCTAGTTATTTCATTATCAGAAATGTTAAAGTAAAATATACACAAACACAAACACACACATCCAGTCTTCCCAATACAGTCAGAGTGCTCTGCATGGGAAAAACCATTTCCTGTGTTAATTGCCCTTTGGATTTGGTCTTGTATGTGTACAAAATCATGAATTAAAAGAATCTCCACCTGATACCCAAGGCGGGGCATATGATGTTCTTGTGGGATCATAGTTTCACGTGTACTGTTGGTAGCGCTATGCAGCAACCACAAGATTCAATTCAGATCCTGATTTGTAAAACAGCATGATTCTGTTAGACTGGTCTTGTGTGTCAACTCGGGGCCAAATCTGAAGCAAAGTTCAGAAATCTGAAGATTTGTGTGTTACATTGACTTTCATAGGAAACCCACAAGTGCTTTTTGAGGGCATAGAGACTGTCAAATAATAGAGAAAATGTGTGTGATGCTCCTTTAAATTCTGTTGTTGCCGTTAAAGTTGATTTTGGAGTGGTAAGGGAATTTTAAGCCCCCCCCCCTCCGCCCAATTGACTTTAGAATGGGAAAAAAGTAGGGGTGTGCACGGACCCCCTGCTCCGCTTCTCTTCCAGATCTGCGATTTGTGGATCGGGCCACTCCGCTCCACCCCCGCTCCACCTATATCTGCTCCACTCTGCTGCGGAGCTCCGGATCCGGATCGGAGCTCCGTTTTTTCCCCCATAGGGTTGCATTGAAAGTTTAAAAAGTATACAACTTTTTTTCTGTTAAAGTTAGAAACCTCAAGTTTGGCACCATGACACCTCATGGAGGTATACACACGCATGCCAAGTTTCAAGCCAATCCCATCATCCCCTGATTTTTGGGGACTTTTTGAAAATCGGGCACCCCATTCACACCCCTTTCGATAGCTCCGTCAATTTGCACGTTGGAAACCTCAAACTCGGTACCATGATAGCTTATTCAGGGATACACATGCACACCAAGACTCAAGGCAATCCCATTATCCCCTGATTTTTGGTGGGGCTCTAACCTCTAACGCACCACCCATAACCCCAATTCACACCCCTTTTGATAGCTCCGTCAATTTGCATGTCAGAAACCTCACTTTCGGTCCCATGACAGCTTATCCATGTGTCCACATGGACACCAAGTTTCAAGCCAATCCCATCATCCCCTGATTTTTGGGGATTTTTTGAAAATCGGGCACCCCATTCACACCCCTTTCGATAGCTCCATCAATTTGCATGTTAAAAACCTCAAACATGGCACCATGATAGCTTATCCAGGGATACATATGCATGCCAAGACTCCAGGCAATCCCATCATCCCCTGATTTTTGGCGGGGCTCTAACCTTTTAACTCACCCCAAATCAAGTCCCATTTTACTACATCAATTTGCATGTCAGAAACCTCACCTTCAGTCCCATGACAGCTGACCCATGTGTCCACATGGATGCCAAATTTCAAGCCAATCCCATCATCCCCAGATTTTGGGGGAATTTATGAAAGTCGGACACCCCAGTATCTGCAGACAGCTCAATGGGCCCATTTCAAAGGAAATCCCAACATGCCATGAATTGGGGAGTAGAGATAAACCTAAATATGAATCTTCTTCCACACTTGAAAAATTGATTTGGAACTTGAGCACAGGAAGGACTTCTCCCCTGAGTCAAAGCAAGACACACAAAAACCATCCCTGTGAGGTGGGCAGGGGAGGAGGGAGGGAAGGCAGGCAGGCAGCAGACATTTCTGGGGGCACAAGGAAGTGAGCCAAGGATAGTTTCAAAGCCAGTAATGCATATAAAATGGAATAAATAAATAAATAAATAAACAAACAAAGGAGGGGTGGAATTAAAAGCAGCAGTGTTGCTGAATAAACAACAAGAAGAATTTTTTTAAAAAAGGCTATATCTGTTTTTTACCAGTAAGAGGGGAGTGGACGTGCCCAAGAGGAGGGGGAATAATTTGCCAATTTGACTGGTCCTGTCTAGGTACAAGTCTTTAAGAAGCAAACGATCACTTCAACTCATGATAGGCATTCTCAGATTTACCTTTGGAGGGCTCTGATGGCCCTCCAAGGACAGGAGAGTGCACAGGGCATGTCCATGCCCTAGGGGAGCTCATCCCCTTGCACCACATCTATTCAGTTGTTCCCCAAAGTTAGGGTGGGAAGCAGTGCTGTGCTTTTTCTATCTCTTATTATTGGCTTAGTATATGATTTCAGGTTGTGTTTGTGCATTTGGTGGGGATACTGTTTTAAAAAACACTGGGAAAAGTCCGTTCAGAGTAAGAAAGAGAAGTTCCCAGAATCCCAAGTTACCCATTTTGCCTATCCCCTCCTCCAACTTTGGGATCATGTGATCATGACCGGGAGTTGACTCTGCCCCTCAGCCCTTCGAAAAAGGTATTTTCCCGCTGTTTTACCTGATTTTTCAAAAAAATCTAGCAAGCGAACCGCAGCACGCAGAGAGCTGAGAGTAGGCTCAAAATGACCCCCAGCCACGACTCTCTAAGCACAAGAAGTTTCAGAAAGATAGCTTAAAAAACAACGCAGTTATCCCCTATTCTTTTCTGCAATGCAATCCTATGAGCGAAATTTTTCAAAATGGCGATCGGATCGGTCCGCGAAAAGAGAAGCGCTCCGCGTATGGGCACTTCTCTTCGCCGTGCTTCTACAGGTCCCCGTCCGCTTCTACTCCACCTCTGGGCAAGGCGGAGCAGCCCAATTCGCTTCTGATTCTCCGCTTCTATTCGGAGCGGAGCACATCCCTAGAAAAAAGAAGGCATTTGGTAAAGGACTGGGAAGCTGGGACTTGAATAGAATCGATATTATGAATTCCAAACCTGAGCATGCACAAAAATCATTTTAATGCTATGGACAAAAGTTGAGTTAGGTTGGCAAAAGAGGTGAAGATGAAAGAAGGATCCCAACCCTTGTTGAGACTGGATGCAAGTGAAGACACTGCTGACGGAACAAATTTCTAACAAAGATGTGTGACCGACTAACAAACAACAGCAACAATAAATAAAACTTAACAGCTAGAGGAAGAAGCAAGGTGAACTTAAGGGAAAGAATTGAAGAAGGCTTTCAGAACAGGGCAGGTTGGAATAAGGATGAAGACGAGATTGGTTTGGTGTAGTTTGGATAAGGGCTGGAATCAGGAAGAATTATACATAGGACATCAATGGAGGCCTTTCACTGAGTGCCCTCATAAGCTCCTCCTGAACACCACAGGAAGCTCCATTGTGGCTCTCTCTCCCCAATGTCGGGACTCTGACCTCAGGAAATGGATGTCTTGGGTCAGCCTAATGGGCTGGGAGGAGAGACGCTATCCATGGATCCATGGCCCATCCCCATCGCTGGCAGAATTACCAAGTTAGATGGGTTCTGAGGCCCATCTAACAAAAAATGCTCATATGGAAGATGGAGGTCTTCATTGCGCCTCCTCAGTTGAACTTCTGTTGGGTGGAGGGCTCTGAGGTAAGACCTCTCCATCATCATTTGAGCTTGTTGTCTATAGGAAAATTCTGGGCAACCTTCAAGGAAGCAATCTTGCTTAGGGTGTGCACATGTCTATAAAGAGAGCTAAACATCAATTCTTAATTTCACAATGCCTCTCGTAGGTAGATATTAGGGGTGTTGAACCTCAGGCCTGTGGGCCAAATCCAGGCCATCTGGAGACCTCATCTGTTCCTCTGGGGTTTGCCAGATGACCACACCCCTTTCTTCTGACCACCAATATTTGGTGGTTTCCTGTTTGCATGGCATTCCCCATTATATGAGGTTGATATGCCCATTCTAAGGTTTAGTTACTTGCACTAAATGCTTTAAGCTAAAATATGCTGGTATTTTGGTCACACCCACTTTTGCCATAGGCCCACCCACCAGAGGAATGCAGCTCTTGAAAGTTTCTCCAAAACTGAATTTGGGCCTTTGGCTGTAAGAGTTCAACCCAACTCACATAGAAAGAACATGGGCAGATCAACATGTTGTCAGAAAATTAAATCTATAACAGAAAGGAGGAAAAACATTCCTTAGTCAGTGAATTTTTTCCATCTCTCCACTATATGATTGACTACTGCTAGTGAAAGTGGGGAATGGTACCAGCCCAAGAAACTTTACTGCCTGAAGCAGTGCCTGAATGACATCACCATCCTGCTTGGAGAAACACTTTAGAAAGAATTGATGTGGCATTCAGACACTAATTCACACATTAGGAAGATTCAAACAATCTCACTATACACTGAAAGAATGTGTGAGGTGGACAATGTATCTGTGAGTAGGGGGGTATGGATTTTGGAACATCCATTCTGTCTGCATTTCATGAATTGTCAGCTACCTTTCATTCCATCATCCGCTCTTTGGTGGAACTACATTTATTCTGAAATCTCTTCATCGGCTTCCAATTCACTTCAGAATCCAATATAAACTTCTCCTGTTGACCTACAAAGCTTTTCACAGTCTAGTTCCTTCCTATCTTTCCTCTCTCATCTCACACTATTGCCCCGCTCGTGCTCTTCACTCCTCAGATGCCATGTTTCTTACCTGCCCAAGGGTCTCTACTTCCCTTGCTCGGCTTCGTCCATTTTCTTCCGCTGCCCCTTACTCCTGGAACGCTTGCGAACTACAAGTTCAATCGCAGTTTTTAAAGCTCAGCTAAAAACTTTTATTTTTTCTAAAGCTTTTAGAACTTGATTTTGATCTTATTTTCATACTGTTAGTTTTACTCTACCCTGTGCCTATTTGGTGCATTCTCTTCCCCTTCTTATTGTTTTTTTTATGATTCTATTAGAATGTAAGCCTATGCGGCAGGGTTTTGCTATTTTATTGTTTTACTCTGTACAGCACCATGTATACTGATGGTGCTATATAAATAAATAAATAATAACAATAATAATAATAATAATTTGCAAACATGCGGAAATTCACATTTGTAGAAATTCACACTTGCGAAAATGCACAAATTCCCCACAAAATGCGCAAATCCCTCCCCAAACTGTGCATTTTGAGGTTTTACCCTATGGGAGAAATGTGCATTTTGGACCAGTTATCATTTATTGTATGTATTTTTCTATGGTTAAATTTATGTAAAATTCTGGAAAGTTTTTTTAAAGAAATACCAGTCCACAAGTCTGCAGAATCTGTGTGCTTCAGGGAAAGCTGGACCCCTGCAGAATCCACAGGTCAGATTCATAGAAATCCAAACTCTTTTGATTCCATTGAGGATTTCTTCACCATTGCCTTTGGCCCACAGCAGAAACCATGCATTTGGTAGCAGGGCAAGGACCCTACAAGCTCCACCATGCATACTGGTGTGATGGCGGGAGCTCTGATTCAGTTTGAGTACAGTGCCCTTTCCCATGCTGGCCAATCAAAGAGCTGGCAGGCAGTTTGGGGGTCGCACTCAGTGTTAATGGGGCGGGGCTAGCCTACATTGCCTCACCAGCCCTTTACATATTCCTTCAACAAAGACAGGTGATGGTATCCTGAGAGCAAGATACAGGGTTACATTTTAGTGCATGTTGTTGTGTTCGGAGAGTGGAAACGAGAACTCTACTTTGAGGCACTGCTTTCTGGGAACAACAGCAGCTTTTTAATTTTTAATGTTCCCTTTCTTTTTGGAACATATCATTCTGTCATATCCTGAGAAATTGCTGCTCTTCTGCTCTTTGAATCTCTTCCCAGGTTGCCGGCATGCAGAGGACAACCCACTTAGAATTTGACTGCACTACTTTTCCATTTCTGTGTTATGCTGGAGTATCATCTGGGGGACCATATGAAAAGGAGGACAGGGCTCCTGTATCATTATCAGTTGTGTAGACAAGGGAATTTCAGCAGGTGTCATTTGTATATATGGAGAACCTGGTGAAATTCCCTCTTCGTCACAACAGTTAAAGCTGCAGGAGCTCTACTAGAGTGACCAGATTTAAAAGAGGGCAGGGCACCTGCAGCTTTAACTGTTGTGATGAAGAGGAAATTTCAACAGGTTCTCCATATAGACAAATGACACCTGCAGAAATTCCTTTTTCAATATAACTGTTAAAGTTACAGGAGCCCTGTCCTCCTTTTCATGTGGTCACCCTAGTATCACCCCTCTTGTAAATATGAAAGAAATTCTTGCAGAAGCGATATTGAGCAACAGGTAAAGGAGGCCTTGAATTAAATTAAAGTTATAGCCACAAGATCATCATGGATGACACACTTCAAAGGCCGTAAAAGCCGTATTCATAAGAACATGTTTGTCTGGTTGAATACACGTTTCCTTAGCAACAGACATATTCTTCACAATGCCATTTTCTCCCTGAACCTATCCATTCTGGATTAGTTATTCCGTTATCCCTTGGTGTTGCTAACTGAAACAAATGTATTCTTTTTCTCCCAACATTAGCATTCAAAAGATTTTAGCTCCTCCATTATACTTCTGATTTTTCTAGCAATCAAAGGTATGATGAAGATTGGTACAAACTTTTGTTAATGGAGTTAACCTACCATCACTAATTATAAATGTGAATGATAAAAAGCCTTTTGTAACATAATGGATCTTTGAAAAGTACTGAAATCATTCTCCCCCCCACCCCATAGGAGACAACACAGGAGAGTGACAATGCATTTCATTTTGCTGTTATTTAGCAGCTCATCAGAACAACTTCAGTGGGTCTTAACATGGCTAGGATTACAAAAGCCTCCGTTTTGTATTACAACAAATCAGTCATCAACACCTACAGTCATAAAATGGGGGCCAAGGGACACAAGGTATTAAAATGGCACTTTAGAGGAAGTTAAGAATGTTTTGAAATCAACAGATGTCATCACTTAATGGGGATTATTGCTTTAAATAAGATGGCATTGTGATAACTTTCCTGTGGATTGTAGCCTAGGCTAGCGATCTTTTTCACAATCTTATCAAAGTGAAGCACTTTGACGTCACATTGATTTATTTATTTTTAGTGAGAGAAATCACTCCTGTTGGAATCTGTGGGATTCAAAATCCTCTTCCTCAACTGAATCATGCCCTTAGATTGCAGTCTCATGCATTTGAAATCGACGGTGGGACATACTTCCAAATAAATCTGTTTGGATTAAGGTTGTGGAAGTGACGTTAAAGGCATGAAGTAGCACTGGAAGATGGATTCAGGAAGGAAAAACAAAAATGTTTTATCACACATTAAGCATTTAGGGCCATTTCTACACCTGCTTTTTTTTCTCAGGATCATCCGTGGATCGTTCTTGTGCGTCCAAGTGACACACAGGGGATCCCGGGAGAAGGCAGGGAACATCCCTCCATTTTCCTGGGATAAACCTTAGGTGTAGAAAGGGCCTAGGTTGTAACACAGTGCTCCCTTCCCTGGGAGTAAGTCCCATTAAACTCAATGGGACTATCTTCTTTGAAGACGTGCATAAGATTGCACTGCCACAGACTTTTGCAATCCTTATCTCATCAGTATCTTCCCCCAAAAGCAGAGTGGCCAGATACAGAAGTGTGGATTTCAGGAGGCATAGCTTGTGATGCAAGCTGTACCTACTGACGTTTTCTTTTCTACACAACTATTAAAGTTGCAAGAGCCCTGTTCTCTTTTTTCTTCTGGCTACCCTATCCCAAACCCAATGAGGTCAGTTGCTGTTATTCTGCCTCCCCACTGATGGGCCACACCTTGCAGTGCTGGTAGAATTATGTGGGATGCAGGTAGTGACGGGGGGGGGGGAATGAACCTGCATTTTAGCAGTGATAACTATGGAATACTACAGTAGTAATTGGTCATTGTACCATTTTGGTCATTGTACCATTCTGCAGCTGCAAATCGGTGGGTTTTTTCTTACCAATGCCACATAGTTCAGTCTGGTTTTGAACTGAAAGGTGTGAACTGTGTAAATCCTGATAAAAAATGAACTGAAACTAATTTCACACACCTCCCTACCTTTGGCTCCAGCCCTGTTGGCAAAGTTCAGTATTGGAGGGACTGACTGTCCAAGTAAGGACAAAAAAAATCCCTTCATTACAATCAACCAAAATTCAGAATGGGGTGCATATATTTTCACATTTCTTAGAATTCTTCTGCAGGCATATTAAGACCAAATGGGTTAAATCCAATATTGTGCTATGAGACCATCTCTAGCATGATGGGACTTTCTCCCCCTCTTCTCCTTCCTGTACACCAACTGAAAATCTGATCCAGAGCGTTTCCCAGTCCCACCAGAACAGATTTTGAGGCATGTAAGTGGCTACAGGGAGGAAAGGGAATTAACACATACAAATACACACACACACACACACACACACACACACACACACACACACACAAATCCACTGATGGAATTGTTTCTATTAGCAGAACAACACTATTGAAAAACATCTTTAACTTCTGACCTGAAGAAGAGCTCTACAGATCTTGGTTTCTCCTAACAGAGAACGGCTGTTGTTGCTGTTATTTCTGCTGGGATTTGTTTTCTAAATAGAATAATTTTGGAAACACAGAAATAAAACAGTTTGAGAGCCACATATGTTATATAATGTCAATATAGGTATATTTTAGAGGTATGCATGGACCCACTGCTCTGCCCCGCGGGCCGATCTGAAAATTTTGGATTGGCCTGCTCTGCTCCGCTCTGCCCATACTCCGCTTCTCTTTGCCGCGGAGCTCCGGCTCCGAATCGGAGCTCCGCAGTGGAGGGGAGTGGTGCCAGGTAAGGCTGGGAGAGGAGGGTGGGGGAGTTACCGGGCCCTGCCGCCGTCGCCACCCGTGCGGTGATGGCGGCAGAGCCCGGTAAGGGACCAAGGGGGAGGGGGGCCTTACCTGCCTCCGTCCGTGGTCCGTCGGCTTCTTCAATTGAGCCCACAGTTCAACCAGGAAGTCTGGGCCGCAAGTGCGGCCTAGACTTCCTGGTTGAACCGCGGGCTCAATTGAAGAAGCCGAGGGACTGTGGACGGAGGCAGGTAAGGGAGAGGAGGGGGGTTTACCGGGCCCTGCCGCTGTCGCCGCATGGGCGACAGCGACAGCGGCAGGGCCTGGTAAACCCCACTTACCTTTCCGGCGGAGCTCCGGATCGAGGCGAAGGATTCGCCTTCACCTCGATCTTCTTCGCCACGCTCTGCCGGCCCCCCAATCCTCTTTGCCTCCGCCTTAAGGGGAGGCGAAGCACCTCGCTCCGCTTCTAATTCGCCGGTCCGATTAGAAGCGGATCACATTAGAAGCGGCTCAGTATATTTCCAGGGTGACACAATACACAGCTACTTACAATTAACAAATTCATTATTTTAACATGTTGGCTGTTAACCATTGTACACCAGGAAAAGATGGAAGACAAATGCAAAGCTGATGACAAGAACCAGAAAATCTGAAAATAGCCATTTATTTTAGCACTTTTGCAGCCTCGTGTGAAAACAGCTGTGTTCCAGCAGTATGTGGGGTTAGGAGAAGGAAATCTGTATTCATGCAATGTCATTCTCTATACCACTTTGTGGTCACCATAACATAATATAAAATACTCAGCCAACACCCAGAATGAGTTGGTACTACAACACCAACCATAGACACTAGCATCAAATGTGTGCAATAAATGTCCTTGGAAGTATTGTATGTGTGATTTAGGCCTTAGCTAGACCTAAGGATTATCTCAGGCAAATGGAGAGGTCATCCCTGCCTGCTCCCAGTATCCCCTGTGTGTCATTTGGATGTACAGAGATGATCCTGGGACAATCCCGGGATATAGGCCTGGTCTAGCCATGGCCTAAATTAGGTGAATAGAGGGAGTGGATGTCCATTGGAATAACCTGTAGAGTATGGTGACCAGATGTCCGGTTTTGCCCATACATGTCCGGAATCGGGGGGGCAAACCTGATCCGGGGGGAAATACCGTTTTCCCCATTTTGTCCAGCAAAACGCAGGGACTGGGGCTGCTGTACATGTTCCTGGGCTTCCTGGAATGTGTGTGGCAGCCCTCCTAGAGCCACCCTAGATCAGCACTGGGGGGCAGGGGCTGGGAGACGTGAGGCAACAAGTGGGGCTCTATCTTTGCTCCCCATCACAAGTGGCTAGGCCTTCCCCAGGTGCTTGCGATTGGGGGTGAAGATGGAGCCCCACCCATTGCCTTGCATTGCCCTCATGATGCGAGGCAGGGGGGCTCAGTTCGCTTCCCATCGCAAGCACCTGGGCCTGCCCCAGCCACTTGCAATGGAGAGCAAAGACGGAGCTGCACCCATTTCCTCGCATTGCCCTCATGCTTGTCAGCATGAAGGTGACGTGAGGCAGGGGCGGGGCTCCAAGTTCGCTCCCCATCGCAAGCGCCTGGGCCTGACCCAGCCGCTTGCGACAGTGAGCGAAGACGGAGCCCCGCCCGTTGCTTTGCGTCACCCTCGTGCTTGTCAGCATGAGGGCAATGCAAGGCGGGGGGCGGGACTGCCTCAAGCATCACACATCCTGGAGTTTTCTTGGCCGGTGCAATGGTGCCAGCCAAGAAAAGTCTTGGAGCGCAGGTTTGTCTTAATTGTGTGCTGTGAAATCAAACATGTGACAAGTGTTTGGGTGGGCACACCCTCTTGGGGGCTGAGCATGTTGGTGGGCACACCCTCTCAGGAGCTTGGCAAGTTGGTGGGCATGCCCCCTCGGGGTGGCCATCTTGTCCTCCTTTTTGGTTTCCAAAATATGGTCACCCTACTGTAGAGCCCAAGTTATTTCTAGATCAGAAATCATTTTAAAGCCACTTTAATTCTTATGTTTCACCTGACTGAACAGACTTTGATAAGAAGGATTGTTGTTGTTGTTGTTGTTGTTGTTATTTCCCACCTTTTGCCCAAAGCAGGTCCTCAAGGCGGCATCACAATTTTAAAATATATACATTAAAAACCTATAGAGATATACAAAAGTTAAAAGTATATTAAATGTATTCCAATATTAAAACATTTAAACATTCCCCTCTTTTCTTTCCCCATGATTTAATACTAAAATCCACAAACAAATACATCATTTTTATCTGTCTCTTGCAAATATTCTATCAAAGGTTTCCATTCTAACCGAAACATAGTTGTTGATCTTTCTCTCATTATTGCTGTGAGTTTTGCCATCTTTGCCAATTTCAGCATCTTCAACATCCATTCATCCATTGTTGGTATTGTTTCATTTTAAAAAAACCATTTATTTTCTAGCGAATTGAATTGGAATGGTTTAAAAAAATGTAGAAGGAATTTTTGGCACAGCACAAATAAAAACAATCAATGGTGCTATTTCAGGGGCAGCTTTGAACTTTGGTCTAATCACTTGGTCTGTGGGGTGGGTTTTTTGGGGGGGTTACATTCATCCTGTTTCTCATTTTTGTTGACTTACCTTGGCTACTTTGCTTTCAATCTCCTGTTGCTATTTGGTTACTAAGCATCATTCTCCAGTCTACCATTTTAGGATGCTTTTAATATGCTTCTAGTATACTCTTAAGGTGTGTTTTAGGATGTTTTAACAATGCATAGTATGGTTTTAATCAGCATTTTATTTATTTATATTTACTGTTGTTCCCTGCCGCGATCAAAATGGAGAGGGGGGTAAAAAATAAAATTATTATTATTATTATTATTATTATTATTATTATTATTATTATTATCTGTGACACATCTGGATCGATCAGGGGAGGTTGGGGAGGAATGATCTTGTTTTGGGGGGTGCCAGGTAAATTTGAAAATGTTTTGTTATGCCAGCTAACTGAGGCACAACAAGAGATATTTCATCAAGCTTTGTTTGTATCAGGGATGGACATCTTCCAGCAGTTAGAGGGCTGCAACCCTACCCACCCCCACTTCACTGAATTTGCTGTGGTGGGGTGACGATGGCAGGGAAAGGCTCTTTTTAACAGTGAAACACCATGGCTTCATGCTAAAATTTGGTGGCATGGTGGTGACAGCTGGGACTAATGGTTATACTGCTTTAATGTAGTCCCCTTTTTTCCACCACTGCCAAGATCTGGTGGCAAACGGCAGCTTTTAACTTTAAAAAAGAGAGGGGGGCTGTCATCATGCCAGTGAATTTTGGGGGTGCCATGGCAGCAGCAGGGCACTGAGGGCCATACACAAGTTGCATGTAGCCCACGCCTGGCTTCTAGAACCCAATTCTGCCAACTATTGCTCTGCATTGCTCTGCACAGCTGTGTAAATCCAGACAGTTCTCTTTCTTCAATTCCGTCTGCATCCCTTAGCAAGCAATGTGCCCAACCCCTATTGACTGCAAGCAGCACAATCCCTAAGAATACTATAATATAGGGTGGCCATATGGAAAGGAGGACAGGGCTCCTGTATCTTTAACAGTTGCATAGAAAAGGGAATTTCAGCAGGTGTCATTTGTATATATGGAGAACCTGGTGAAATTTCCTCTTCATCACAACAGTTAAAGGTGCAGGAGCTACACTAGAGTGACCAGATTTAAAAGAGGGCAGGGCTCCTGCAGCTTTAACTGTTGTGATGAAGAGGAAATTTCACCAGGTTCTCCATATATACAAATGACACCTGCTGAAATTGCCTTTTCAATACAACTGTTAAAGATACAGGAGCCCTGTCCTCCTTTTCATATGGTCACCCTACCCAACCCTATTGACTACAAGCAACACAATTCCTAAGAATACTCTTCCAGCTCTGTGATTCTCTGCTGGTCTTCAACTTGACAGAAATCCCTTTTTGTTTATTTATCGCACTTCCCAGAAGCTCATAGAAGCCTACATGTTTTTCCCATTAGACTCCCAGCAGCCCATTGATTGGCTGATCTGTCCCTGCCCAAATCTAATGTATTATTATTATTTATTTATATAGCACCATCAATGTACATGGTGCTAATGTAGCATTCAAGCCACTGCATCACACTGGCTCTGTAGGCCCTGCAATTTACTTCCACACCAAGGGAGAAAAGGACCAAGCACTCACTTGGCCAAGCGGTTCCCCTTGATAAAGAAGTAAAGTCTGCAGAGGAAAATCAAGGAAGGTTAGAGTGGGGTGATGCCAGCTAAATTTGAAAAGTTAAGTTAAAATCCAACCTCTGTTTCGAACAGCAGGCTTCAAAGCGTGGGAGAACATTTTATGTCTAAGAAGGTGTGGGTTGCTTTAACTGAGCTGTTTCTTTCCATGTTTACTTTGGCAACCCAGGGCACAAAGGGAAATTAATGTACTGGAAAGTGAATGATACCAGAAACCTCTACATCAAACAACAGTTGCAATTTGGCTACCGTAAAGATGGGGGAGTTGTTTAAAAAAATTAAGCTGTTACATGGAAAGGAAGGTTAGTTGCCTGTAAGAAGGTCAATAAGTTTTCCAATCCAATCTAAGAAAAAAGTTTCTGTAGTAGGGTGACCATATGAAAAGGAGGACAGGGCTCCTGTACCGTTATCAGTTGTATAGACAAGGGAATTTCAGCAGGTGTCATTTGTATATATGGAGAACCTGGTGAAATTCCCTCTTCATCACAACAGTTAAAGCTGCAGGATCTATACTAGAGTGATCAGATTTAAAAGAGGGCAGGGCACCTGCAGCTTTAACTGTTGTGATGAAGAGGAAATTTCACCAGGTTCTCCATATATACAAATGACACCTGCTGAAATTCCCTTTTCAATACAACTGTTAAAGACACAGGAGCCCTGTCCTCCTTTTCATATGGTCACCGTATTCTGTAGGCCCTTTCTCTGCCTTGACAGAATGGCTGTGGTTGGGGATGTTTTTGCAAGAGGAAAGGAACAGAAGGTAATGTGCTGGAGGGTGTGCAAATGCATGCATGCAGTGTTGTTCAGACAGAGCCAAGAGCTATAAAAGAAGGTTCTGCCCCAAATTCAGCCTCTTTTCTTTCCAGCTGTTGAGGAGAACCATCAGGACCTGCAACTCAGCATGCATAGAGGGAGGAGCCAGGCTGCCTGGACTCAATTGCATCTAGGCTACATTTTGAGTCCAGTGCCAGCCAGATGTTGGGGCCTGTGTCACCTGTGCTGCAATGGAGGCATTGGGGCACCCTTCTGCATGGGCATTGTTTGGGCATTCTTGCTCTGCTAGGATGCCAGTTGGAGAGTGCACTGTGATCCAGAACATGTGATAGTGGGAGGTCACTCTCCTTGGGCTGTGTCAGGTTCGAGCTGGGTTGGTCCTGTATTGCCTACACCATGGTCAAGAGAATGTATTAGCCAAAACCTATATCTAGGTTTGGATGCCTCTCAAAAACAGGGAATTGGGGGAAAGAAAGGTAAGAGCAAGGTGCAACAATGGACATGTCTACACTTAAGAGTGTAGAGGGAGTTGCCTGCTTCCATGATCCTCCTCTAGTGTCTTGACAGCCACGTGATGTCCCAGAAGGAAAGAGAGACATGGCAGCCACTTTTTTAATATAACAAGGGAGACGGAGTGCAATTGCGCACCAGCGAAAAACGAGTTTAAAAAAAGACAAACCGAACCCACTCCCCCCCACACACACACTTATGGGTGTAATCCTTTCAGCCAACCTGTAAAGTAGCTTGCCCCCATTTTGCAGATGAGCAGCTGGGACTGAGGAAGAACAGCTTATCTAAAACCACCTGGTAAATTCATGGCAGAAAAGAGATTCAAGCTGGGCATTTCCTTATTCATAGTTCAGTCTCTTAGATGATCATTATGTTCATTTATGGTTCACCTTCCTTCAAAGATTAATGTAAAAACTCTTCTTCTGATGTGCTGCCTGTTTTTAATGCCCAAATCCTCGAACTTTTTGAACTAACTGAATTTATAACATGTCAGATGGATTTTAGATCCTGGATATTTTCAACAGCAACAGCAACAGAAAGTGGGTGTACAAAACCAGAGAATATTAAGCATGCTTAAGACTCATGAAATCAATGCAATTTATCCAGGCATTGATAGGAGTGCAGCCAAAATGCACAACTTGTTGCTTTGATTTCAGCTGAAGTAAAGGGCTGCCTGTATGGTCTGGTGACCCCATACTGAGGGTTAGTGCCAAAGGTGGACATGCAGCCAAGAGCCCACTGACACTACTCCCCAGAAATTGCTTCTTTTCTCCAATATTGCAACCTGCTTGTTCAACTATCTCTCTCTCTGACCCAGGTAAATGTGGTGATGAGAAGGAAGAGCAGTAGATGCCATGGCCTCCTTGCTCACTGGATCTCAGCCTTTCAAGCAAGCGAGTGGTAGTGATGATGAGGAGGAGGAGGAGGAAGAAGAAGAAGAGGAAGAAGACATTGAGGGTGCTTTGCCCATACTCTCTCCAGAACCTGGAGTCAGCACTGCAGTCCCCCTAATGAAATAAATTCCTGTGTATGTTTCTACCCCATCACAAACCCAAGAAATTGTGGAGACACCCACTATCTGGAAAAACCCTCCCTCCTGCAGTCTGGGAGGCAGAAAATGTAACATCCCTTAAATGCCTCCTGAAAAGGCATCTTTTCACACAGGCTTTCCCTGCGCTGTAACTGCTGCTGGGTTTATTTTGGTTTTACATGGTATTTTTTAAACTTTTAAAGCTTTATAATATATCGTTTGGATTTGCTGTATTTTGTGCTTTTATTTGTGAACTGTCCAGAGAGCCTCAGCTATTGGGCAGTATCAAAACATAATAAATAAATAAATAAATAAATAGAAAGTGCTCCATCATTGGAGGAGCATCCACTAAAAAGCAGGAGTAGTAGAAGGCTGCATGTCTAGGGAAGAGCAAGAATTTCAGTTTTGGTAGGAATTTACAAACATTCATAGAATCATAGAATAATAGAGTTGAAGGAGTCCTATAAGGTCATCGAGTCTAACCCCCTGCTCAACGCAGGAATCCATCCTAAAGCATCCCTGACAGATGGTTGTCCAGCTGCCTCTTGAATGTCTCTAGTGGGGGAGAGCCCACAACCTCCCTAGGTAATTGATTCCATCATCATACTGCTCTACCAGGAAGTTTTTTCCAGATCTCCAGCTGGAATTTGCCTTCCTGTACCTTGAGCCCATTAGTCTGTGTCCTGCACTCTGGATGATTGAGAAGAGATCCTGGGATGATTGAGAAGAGATCCTGGCCCTCCTCTGTGTGACAACCTTTCATTCACAAAGTTCTCCATATCTGGGACAAAAAGAATTTGGTATGCATGTATTTAAATGAATGTGGGGAAAAGTGAAACTAACAGATCTGACTATCCAGGCCCAGAGCTTTTCGTACTTTGCTTTTGAAATTCTGGGCTTGAATCCCTGTGCATTCAACCATCTTTGTGTTACTGAATGAAGGTTTCTACCTCTTTTTTCTTCTTCTGACAGGCTCCTTATCTTTAACAGCTATATCGCAGTCAGGTATATTATGGTCCTCCATTCTGGGGAAAAAGCTGTACCTATTGCATTTCGGTGATGCAGATTTTGTTCCAGTTTGTTTTTGCTAAGTATTTGTGGGAATTCATGAAGTTTATATTCTGGAGGTAAAGAATTTGAGACTGAAGAAATCTGAATGTGGGAGAAAGCAAAACTGACAAATTCACCCATCTCTAGGCACATCCACTCAGGCGCTAATGGGCTTCCACTCCGTCCTTCCCACCCATGCCTTTGAATATGTAAGACCAAGGACTGGGCGGACTTTGTCCACTACAAATTTGTACTCTCCTCTTTCTCTTCTGCCATTTCACTGGCCAAACAGCAGCACTACTCAATGTTGATCCAGTCAAATGCTAAGCACCCTCAGCGGCTCTTCGCGTCCTTCAATTCTCTTCTGAAGCCTAATCCGCCATCTCTCCCCGCCTCCCTGTCTGCCAACGACTTTGCCTCTTTCTTCAATGCTAAAATCCAAACTATACGCTCCGATCTAGCCAACTCTGCTCCGCTTCCAGCTCCTGTCCCTCACCTGTCAGTTCCTCCTTCAACTCTCTCGGCATTCCCTTCGGTCTCAGCTGATGAACTGTCTAAAATACTGCGCTCATCGAAGCCTTCCACTTGTTCCCGTGATCCGATTCCCTCTCGCGTCTTTATTAATCTTATCCCCGCTATCCTCCCGTCCTTGCTTCACATCACTAATTTTTCTCTGTCCTCTGGTTCATTTCCTTCTGCTTTTAAACATGCTACAGTCTCTCCCATTCTCAAAAAACCCACTCTTGATCGACTATCCCTGTCTAACTACCGACCTGTCTCCCTCTTGCCCTTTGTCTCAAAGATCCTGGAACGTCTGGTCTACTCTCGTTGTCTTGACTTTCTCTCTAATAACTCTGCTCTGGATCCCTTTCAATCTGGCTTCCGTCCTTTGCATTCCACTGAAACAGCCCTTACCAAGATCACCAATGATCTTCTTACTGCCAAGTCTAAAGGCCATTATTCTGTTCTTATTCTCCTTGATCTAACCGCAGCCTTTGACACGGTTGATCACGATCTTCTCTTAGATTCCCTCCACGACCTTGGACTCTGTGGCTCTGTCTATAACTGGTTCGCCTCCTATCTAGAGGGTCGCTCTTTCAGCGTGTCGGCTAACGGCAGCTCGTCCTCCTCTTTTCCCCTTTCAGTTGGGGTTCCGCAAGGCTCGGTGCTTGGCCCGTTGTTGTTCTCTCTATACATGCTGCCCTTGGGCAAGCTCATTCAATCTCACGGCCTCCAATATCACCTGTATGCCGATGATACACAATTATATCTTTCATCTCCGGAACTTTCTCCAGATGTTCACGATCGTATCTCGGCATGTCTTTCAGATATCTCAGCCTGGCTGCTTCATCGTCGTTTGAAACTTAACATGGCAAAGACTGAATTGCTAGTTTTTCCTCCTAAACCTTCTCCTCACCTCTCATTCTCCCTTACTGTCAACGATGTCACGCTTACTCCGGTCAAGGAAGCTCGTAGTCTTGGCTTTATATTTGACTCCTCGCTCTCCTTTACTCCTCACATCGAGGCAGTAGCTAAATCCTGTCGTTTCTTCCTGTATAATATTGCCAGGATTCGACCATTTTTGTCTGTCTCTTCTGCCAAGACTCTCGTTCACGCACTGGTTATCTCTCGGTTGGACTACTGCAACCTTCTTCTCTCTGGCCTTCCTTCGTCTCACATCAGTCCGCTGGTCTCTGTCCACCACTCTGCCGCTAAGATCATCTTCTTGGCCCGCCGCTCTGACCATGTCACTCCACTTCTGAAATCTCTTCATTGGCTTCCAATTCACTTCAGAATCCAATATAAACTTCTCCTACTGACCTTCAAAGCTCTTCACTGCCTAGCTCCTGCCTATCTCTCCTCTCTCATCTCACACTATCGCCCCGCTCGTGCTCTCCGCTCCTCTGATGCCATGCTTCTCGCCTGCCCAAGGACCTCCACTTCCCTTACTCGGCTTCGTCCTTTTTCTTCTGCTGCCCCTTACGCCTGGAACGCTCTTCCAGAACACTTGAGAACTACAAACTCAATCACTGCTTTTAAGACTCAGCTCAAAACTTTTCTTTTCCCTATAGCCTTCAAATATTGAGTTTGTTCTGACTTTACACTGTTGGTTTTGCCCTACCCTGTGCCTGTTTACACTTCCCTGTGCCTGTTTGCATTCTCCTTCCCTCTTTATTGTTTACTACAACTTATTAGATTGTAAGCCTACGCGGCAGGGTCTTGCTATGTACTGTGTTATCTGTACAGCACTATGTACATTGATGGTGCTATATAAATAAATAATAATAATAATAATAATAATAATAATAATAATATGTGGTTAGTGCTGCAACTTTCCTAAGTACTAATAGCAAATTCATTTTCTGAGTGCCAACTTGTATGTTACCCAGATCAGCAACATCCATGCAATAAGTGAGGTAGCATCAGGCTCAGGAGGACTCTGAGATTTACAGAAGCATCCCCTCCCCCACAAAAAAGCTATAGGTTAAATCTCCCAAGGGGGGGCAAAAACAGCCTGGGGGGACTAAATAAGTTCAGCAGCCACAGAATACTATGGGCATGTCTACAACACAAGGGTGTACGGGGATCCTCCCTGGGCGTCCAAATGAGTGAGAGGAGTGCATGTGTGCTCCAACAAAAAGGTAAGGGGAAAAATCCCTGATCCCACTTCTCCACCACACCCCCAATGGGCATGGAGCACCTGAAGAGCTCTGTGCCCCATGCCCGGTTCCAGCCTCCTCGAAACTGGGATGGCTGCCCACACCACCCATGGTGTCGGGACGATTCTGAGTCCACAGGAAAAATCGGGCTTAAAGCCATCCCAGTTATCCCAGGGAAATGGAGGGATCATCCCTCCCTGGGCCCAGGATCCCCTGTGCATCTTGTGGATGCACAGAGATGATCCCGGAACGATCCTTGGGATAAGCTATGGTGTAGACATGCCCTAAGTCTATTAGGGAGGGCAAAAAGTGGGGAGGGAGGGAAAATGAAATAGAGTATCATGGAAAAGGGCTGGATGGCTGGAATCTTTAACACAAGCATTGCTGATTGCAAGAGGTAACATGTTTTGTCTTAACTGAAGTTATTGAAATAAGCAATAGCCATTAGTTAAAATCCACTGTGTTAAGTGAGAGAGAACATAATTGTTGGAAAAGCTGCTATGTGATTAATGCATGTGGGAACAGGGAACTAGATTTTAATCTCTCCACCCACGCTGTATAGCCTTCATTTTTGGTTTCACGTTTGCCTACTTGCTTTGCCTGCTTTAGCTTAGCTGTAATGAGAAAATGCCTGACCATGGCAAATGAAAGGTCCTGTTTAAAACTCTCAGCCATTCCTTGCTTCAGTCTGGTCAGACAAAATTTACTCTGCCATAGAAGTTTCTAGGTCCACTTTGAAGATCACGCTTGCATGAAATATCTGAAGGATGCTGAGGGGGAGATGGGTGAAGAGAAAATTGCTTCTAGAACAGCCCTTTTTTCTCAGAGGGGGCTTCTCCACAAACAAAGGCTTACATAGGTTTTTGGCTCATGCAAAATTAAAAGTCAGTGTGGAGGTTCCTACTCTCAGTCAAAATAGCTGCGGAATGTCAAGGGACCCAAAAGAGACCTGCTAAAATCAATGCAATTTCTTGAAGGGGTTGACAGAGTTCCTGCAGAAAAACAACACATTTTCAAGGAAGAATTGTCTGTTTAGAATGCAAACATGCCCCCCTGTATGAAGCCCAGTGTTTGCAGTCAACTAAAAAGGAACTTGTCACTGCTCACAAAAGAGAAGGATGAGCAGATCATTGTGATATACCTCCTTCCTGCTCCTTTATTCTTTTACTTGAATCTAAGGTCCCAGCTCTGGAGGGTTTATCTGGTTGAGCTTTTATATTGTATTTTATATTATGGTTTTATACTATTGTTCTATAATTTGAATGTTTTTAATTTTTGTGAAGTGCCCAGACAGTTATTATTATTATTATTATTATTATTATTATTATTATTTATATAGCACCATCTATGTACATGGTGCTGTACAGAGTAAAACAGTAAATAGCAAGACCCTGCCGCATAGGCTTACATTCTATTAAAATCATAGTAAATCGATAAGGAGGGGAAGAGAATGCAAAAAGGCACTGGGTAGGGTAAACAGGCACAGGACAGGGTAAAACTAACAGTATAAGTCCAAACAGCATCAAGTTTTAAAAGCTTTAGGAAAAAGAAAAGTTTTTTAGCTGAGCTTTAAAAGCTGTGATTGAACTTGTGGATCTCAGATGTTCTGGAAGAGCGTTCCAGGCGTAAGGGGCAGCAGAAGAAAATGGACGAAGCCGAGCAAGGGAAGTAGAGACCCTTGGGCAGGCAAGAAACATGGCATCAGAGGAGCGAAGAGCATGAGTGGGGCAATAGTGTGAGATGAGAGAGAGAGATAGGAAGGAGCTAGACCGTGAAAAGCTTTGAAGGTCAACAGGAGAAGTTTATATTGGATTCTGAAGTGAATTGGAAGCCAATGAAGAGATGAAGAGTTCTGGCTATTGGGCGGTATAGAAATGTAATTATAAATAAATAAATACACCTTTGCCTTCCCTTCTGCTGTCACCAATTGAATCTCTACCACACCCAGGTACCTCATAAACTATACCAGTGTGAATTAAAATGAATGTTTATTGATAAGGAGTAAGTTTCAGTTGTAAAAGCTTATTGGTTTCCTCAGTAAAAACTGTAATGGTTACAACAGGCACAAAGCATAATGGTTTCAGATCAATGCTTTTAAAACAGTTCCAAATACAACTTTAATTGTTACCCTGCCTACTCTCTCCTCTCTGGTCTACTCTAACACTCCTCCCTCAATCTAATCCACCAAAATAATAAAGCATGTTGTTCCATCCTCAAACTACCCTGACAGACCTAAACCCCCAAACCCTCTCTCTCACACACACCATTTTAAGATATCCCCACAAACACACAGCTAACACCTCCCATTCCCTGCTATCTACCAATCCAGCCATTCCAACTATCAGCCAATCAGCACTCACTCTCACACCCTGGTCCCTGCAACATAAACACAGTGAGTACACTTATA
This sequence comes from Elgaria multicarinata webbii, assembly GCF_023053635.1. Lineage (NCBI taxonomy): Eukaryota > Metazoa > Chordata > Lepidosauria > Squamata > Anguidae > Elgaria > Elgaria multicarinata. The sequence goes on from NC_086176.1 coordinate 25,273,010, forward strand.
TAGACACTCCTAACACATTTCAAAGACTTACACTACATAAATAGGCACAATACAGCAAAACATCACTATCATCATATACAATAAACATAATTTTCACTAGGATAGTTGCATTTCAGTTCAGCTAGATTGCAGCATGTTCCCTGCCTGGAGTTGTCAAAACAGGAGCATCTGTCAAGCTAGTAGGCTCTGTTGAGCTTTACTTAGCTGGTGGGCTGCATTTAGCTTTCTGGCTCACCAGTTGCACTGGTGTGCCCTACAATCTATTTAAAATGGTGGAATACATTTTGAAATCAGTCAGATTTTGTTCTTATATTCTCCTAAACGGGATGTGCTTAGAAGGCTGCAGTTCTATGCATCAGGGTCATCAAACTTTTTGGTGGAGACATTCAGAATTTTGAGAGTCTCATAGTTGCTCTCACAAAATAATGTGTAGGGTGACCCTATGAAAAGGAGGACAGGGCTCCTGTATCTTTAACAGTTGCATAGAAAAGGGAATTTCAGCAGGTGTCATTTGTATATATGGAGAACCTGGTGAAATTCCCTCTTCATCACAACAGTTAAAGCTGCAGGAGTTATACTAGAGTGACCAGATTTAAAAGAGGGCAGGGCACCTGCAGTTTTAACTGTTGTGATGAAAAGGAAATTTCACCAGGTTCTCCATATATACAAATGAAATTTCCTTTTTCAATACAACTGTTAAAGATACACGAGCCCTGTCCTCCTTTACATATGGTCACCCTAATGTTGTTGGGGCCCTTGCCCAATCATAAAATGGCTGCCATGGTGGTCATGGAAGGTTACAGGACACTTATTTCCCAGAAGCCAAACTGGTGAAACTAAAAGAATAATAACTTGTCCAAGAACCTAAGTATAAGACAAGGGCCAAGCTCTGAGCTCCAAAACAAAAAACATTATTTTAAACCCATTTATTTATTTATTTATTTATTTATTTATTACATTTCTATACCGCCCAATAGCCGAAGCTCTCTGGGCGGTTCACAAAAATTAAAACCACAGTAAAACACCCAACAGTTTAAAACACAATTACGAAATACAGTATAAAAAGCGCAACCAGGATAAAACCACACAGCAAAGTTGATATAGGATTAAAATACAGAGTTAAAACAGTAAAATTTAAATTTAAGTTAAAATTAAGTGTTAAAATACTGAGTGAATAAAAAGGTCTTCAGCTGGCGACGAAAGCAGTACAGTGTAGGCGCCAAGCGGACCTCTCTGGGGAGCTCGTTCCACAACCGGGGTGCCACAGCGGAGAAAGCCCTCCTCCTAGTAGCCACCTGCCTCACTTCCTTTGGCAGGGGCTCATGGAGAAGGCCCCCTGTAGATGATCTTAAGGTCCGGGTAGGTACATATGGGAGGAGGCGTTCCTTCAGATAACCTGGCCCCAAACCGTTTAGGGCTTTAAATGTTAATACCAGCACTTTGAATTGGGCCCGGACCTGGACTGGCAGCCAGTGAGGTTGTAAAAGGACTGGCGTAATGTGATCTCGCCGGCCAGTCCCTGTTAATAACCTTGCTGCCCTGTTTTGCACCAGTTGAAGTTTCCGGACCGTTTTCAAAGGCAGCCCCACGTATAACGCATTGCAGTAATCCAAACGAGAGGTTATCAGAGCATGGATAACTGTAGCTAAGCTATCTCTGTCCAGATAAGGGCGCAGCTGGTATATCAGCCTGAGCTGATAAAAGGTGCTCTTTGCCACTGAGTTCACCTGTGCCTCAAGTGACAGTTCTGGATCCAAGAGCACCCCCAAACTACGGGCCCGATCCTTTAGGGGGAGTGCAACCCCGTCCAGGACAGGGCAAACATCACCTCGCCGGACAGAAGAACCACCCGCTAACAGTACCTCCGTCTTGTCTGGATTGAGTCTCAGTTTATTAGCCCTCATCCAGTCCATTACCGTGCCCAGACACTGGTTCAGAACAGATGGCACTTAAAGATGGCATTTAAAGATGGCACTGGAGGGCAGCACTTCACTTTGAAGCAAGCCAGTTAAAAAATAAGAATTAAGCAATATTAAGAAATAAAATGGCAATTAGGAGGGGCAGGAAGCTTTGGGGGTCTTAAGAGAGGTGTCTGTGGGCATGTTGGAACCCAATGACACCATGCTGGAGACCCAAGATATGCACACTTACCTGAGAATAAGTCCTATTAAACTCAGTGGGGTTTACATCAGAGTAGACACATGTAGGATTGCTCTGGAGATTGATTTACCGGGTTTCCCTTTAGCACAACAGATCTTGTCAGGTAAGGTGCTTTCCATTCATGGAAGAAATTTCACATCATAAAACTTTGTATTTTTATTTTATTTTTATTTTTGCACTTTTCAAAAGGGTGTATGTGGGGGGAAACCAAGAATGATGTTGCTGTTATCACCATGGTGATAGTGGCAAATTTCCAATCAGATTGACCTGGCTGACAATAAAGCAGCATGTTCCATCAGAAGGAAGCCTGTTTACATCTCACAAGCTAGTAAGAAACAGATTTGCAGTAACTAGAGCTGATACTGATGAGAGATCAGAAATGAGTAAACAATAGGATTGTCATCGATTACTGCTTTAAGCTCACACACAAATCCCCAGTGTAAGGTTCATCTGCATCATGAAGGTCCTCATCAATGTATTTTTAAAGCAGGCAGAATCTACACTATTGCACTGAAGTGCACGGACAACTGTTGGGGCCCAGGACACACACTATATACAGCTTTCAAACTGTTTGCAAAGTATCATATCCTGCTTGGTGTAGATCTGGCTGGAGAGGAATACAGTTCTAAGAAGTAATAAGACAGGTAGAAATTCTAAGGATTTGAGATCATTCATTGCCTTCTCACCCAGGAGTGTAGAAACAGACACAAGAAATGGGCTCAGCCATGGGCCATGTATGACCCACTGCAGTGGCTCGGAGGGATAGGTTTGTGGGGAGATGAAGGCTGTAGCTAGACCTAAGGTTTATCCCTGGATTGTCCAGGAGTCAAACCTGTTCATCTAGGTGACACACAGAGGATCCAGTGCTCAGGCAGGGGCGAACCCCTGGATGATCCCAGGATAAACCTTAGGTCTAGCTGTGGCCGAAATCTCCTCCTCCAAGGTTGGAACTAGGAAGAGGCAAACAGGCAATGTTTGGGATTGCTAGGATTCTCCGAACATCATCTCACTGCTTGTCTTGTGCCAGATTTCTGTTTGCAATCACTGCTTGCTCTGCATAAACTGGAAAACTGTGCAAATCAAGCAGCAGTTGAATGTGAGTTTTGTGCACATGTCCCTGAATTTGCACAACTTCCTCGATTTGCACAACTTTCCTCCATAGACTAAAGTATGACTGATTCAGTCTACAGGGAATTTTTTACATTTATGCAAATTTATGCAAAATCAAACTGGGAAAGTTGTGCAAATTGAACCCAAACACATGTCCAGCAATTTGCTTAATTTTCACCCTGAAAAATGAAATTGTCGTACATCTGTAGTAGGAACTTTGTCTCTGGCATTGAAGGAGGAGATCTACAGCAGATGCTATCTCAGGGCCATAAGACAGGGATGTTGGAGGAATCCACCTGTGGGTGTGTGAAATTGTTGACTTTCATTATCTTGCTCCCCCCTGACTCTGGCTCACTTACCCACAAGTTGGCCCAACATAATCTGTATCAAGTCTGGGCAGTTAATGGATTTGTTAGGCACAATTTGCACAAATTAAGCATAAAACAAATGCAATGCATGAAAATTAAGCAAATTACAGTTGAAAGTTGCATAAATTACACAAATTGCAACTGCAATTTGCATAAATGGCAATTTAAAAAACAAGGAAGTTCTTGGATTGGGGGGGAGGCCACAATTCAGGTCACAAATGCAAGTCAAGCCAGGAACTCTGGGGAAATCTGGCAAAGCCAAAATGACTTTCCTATGACAGTGCTCTCTAAAATAAGACTGCTCTCTTAGGGCCTTGCTAGACCTACCTTTGAATCTGGTTGGCAGGAGGGGCCAGCCAGTACGGGCTGTCACCCCAGTCTAAATGTCAGGCGCGACAGGCTAAAGGAAAGCCCCATCGCGTCTGCCATTTTTTAATTATTATTATTTTTAAAGGGCATGGGGTGCAGGAGCACAACATCAATTAAGATATAGGTTCCAGCCTATGGACATGGACCATCCATCCGGCATGGTCTAGCAAGGCCCTCAGTCCCCTTGACTAAAATACCTATACCTGTTATTTGGTTGTTTTAATATACTAGTAAACTGTTGTGTTAAACCTCAAGTGTCTGATGTGCCAATTCATCTTAACTCTACAGGCCAGTAACCTCAACTTACTGGCAAGGTGAAGGTAAAAGAAGGAAGAAAGCAAAGATCCTTATGGAGTTGCTCATGGAATCCATGTCTTGGGTGGAACTCTGATAACAACGTAAGATACAATATAAAAGTGTAAAGCTACAGTATAAAAACAAAGTAAAAAAACCAAAATAAAACCTAGCAACCATGCAAAGATTTAAAGTACAGTGATGGATTTAAGAACAGTATGAAACATCCAATAGTAATTGGTGCTATCTGGCAGAGCAAAGTAGTCGAAAAGGGCTCCTTCATAGGATGAGTATCTAACTTTCAATGGGATGGACTCAAAGCCACCACACTGCACAAAGGAAGTAGGAAGTGTAATTACATCTAGTCTTCTATAGAACAGTAGGTTGTGTGACTGTCCTTTGCTAGAACTACCTTATAACCCAGGATGGAGGAGGGAAGATCACACATTGTGTTTAATGCGAGATCCCACCTCCATTTACACGTGAGGTATGACAACCTCAGGAAGAGAGGCGTCGCACCCGCCATTTTTTAATTTCTTAAAGGAGAAGCAGCACACGAACGCTCGTGCGCTGAAAGTAAGTTTTCATTTTAATTTAATTTAGTTTCCCTGCTCTCCCCACCCTAACCCTGATGGGCGCAGCTCCTGGCTCTGCGTGAGTAATCGTGCGGAGCCGGGTCAAACCGCGGCAACGGGCCACATGTTCTGCAGTCTCGGGCTCAGCCTGGGACCGTGGAAAAGGTAGGCTCAAAATGGAGGGTTCTATCCTGGGGCAAGAGAGGGATCACCCCTCCCTGATCCTGGGATCCCCTGTGCATCGTGTGGATGCACAGGGATGGTCCCGAGGGTCACCCCGTGATAAAGCCAGGTCTAGCTAAGGCCATTGTTTCAGGTATCATTAACAGAACACATGCAGTCTTGTGTTAAAAAAGACATTTATTTATTTATTTATTTATTTATTTATTTAAAACATTTATATCCCGCCCTATATCATTAAGATCTCAGGGCAGCGTACAGATAAAAGCATACAGTATAAAACAGGTGAAATGTCATATGCTGTATTCATCAGAACTGTGTAAAATTGTTATTCCTGCTTTATGCTGCAGTCACCTTAATGAAATCTACTTACTGCCATTGCATCGGTGGGTTCCCCCCACCCCGAAGTTGGTTGAAAAAGTCACTTTTAATTAAGAACCATTCCTCTAATGCATCATTTTTCATTGCTCATTATCTCAAGCCACAGTAATTGAAAATGAAAGCCCCAGGCCTCAAAGGACTGGTTGGGCTCAATTTAAATGTTCAGCGCACACCACAAATGGAGCACACAAAATTACAAATAATCAGATTAGTCCTTTATCTAAAAGCCCTGTCCAAATGGCTCAGAAGTGCAGCAGGAGCAATACAGCCCTGTCAACAGATATATGGGATGCGGTTACATTGTTGAATGACCCTGCAGCCTATGGCAATGCCTCCCCCTAATCAATGTAAAGGATTAAGCTCTTATGGTGCAACTATCAAAATACCCTCTGAATGGAGCTGCAGGGATGTATGGAACAGCAATGCTGGTTGTTCCACACCTTGGTAGGTGTTCATTTTGTGGGTGAGGGAGGACGCATGAAAGAAGACACAGACACCAGAGCATTGGGTATAACTAGGGCCTCTTTATTGAATAATTCTGTTAATCCAACCCTCCCCGGATCTGAGTGTGACAGTGCGGGAATCTCACATCTACTCAGGCCTACTGCCTGCCAAAGGGCGAGCCACTCTCCAGGCAAGAAGCCGTTTCACCGGCTCCCTGCCTGTACGACACTCTGAGAGTGTGGAGAGACCATCCCACTGCACCCCCCGCCCACTGCCATAAGGGACAGTGGGTAGATGCAGTCAGTATGGTCTCCAACTGCACGCCATAGCCTGACTCGCAAGCCGCACAACCCCGAGGAGCAGGTCCTCTGGCTATGCAGCTCACCGCCCAGGGTGCCAGTGGGCTCACCGTCCCTGTCCTGGGTTTAGATTCCCGCACCTTCCTGCTCACAAATTAACCTACTTATAACCCAGATCGCCCTAACGCTCCTAGTATGAAGTAGGCGAAAACCACATTGTGGGAAAAATTCCTACTTAACCCTCCTTCCAAAAGGAGCAGCTGGCTAATCCCAAACTAGGAACGGGCGGGAGGGAGGGAGCCAAAAAACAGAAAGAGGCCGAGCCTCGGGCGGTGCGGCTTTTATAGCCGCGGCCCCGCCCCCAGCACACGAGGCTCGCACACTGAGCCATGTGAGCTCTTGCTCCTTTCCAGCCCCTCCCAACCCACAACCGTTGCTTTCCCGCCCAAACTTTCAGGTTGGGCGGGAAGCATATTTGTGGGTGAGGGAGGACGCATGAAAGAAGACACAGACACCAGAGCATTGGGTATAACTAGGGCCTCTTTATTGAATAATTCTGTTAATCCAACCCTCCCCGGATCTGAGTGTGACAGTGCGGGAATCTCACATCTACTCAGGCCTACTGCCTGCCAAAGGGCGAGCCACTCTCCAGGCAAGAAGCCGTTTCACCGGCTCCCTGCCTGTACGACACTCTGAGAGTGTGGAGAGACCATCCCACTGCACCCCCCGCCCACTGCCATAAGGGACAGTGGGTAGATGCAGTCAGTATGGTCTCCAACTGCACGCCATAGCCTGACTCGCAAGCCGCACAACCCCGAGGAGCAGGTCCTCTGGCTATGCAGCTCACCGCCCAGGGTGCCAGTGGGCTCACCGTCCCTGTCCTGGGTTTAGATTCCCGCACCTTCCTGCCACAAAAGGGGACCAAGCCTCAGCTTAGGTCCTCTTTCCCCCACCGACCAGGGAAAAAATCCCGCAGTCCCACACTCAGATCCTGCAGGAAAATATCATTTCCTGCATCGGGAAGGTGGACCCCATCTGCCCTATAAAGCTCTGTTCTGTCCGGTGCAATATCGGGGTGCGGGATGTCTCATCCCCACTTTCCCCACAAAACATTCTAATTTCTCTGTTCACCTTGTGAACCGCCCTATTTAAACCTTTGGTATTATGTCCCTCACGCCAATGGCGCCGAGGCAACATGCAAGACCAGACGATCCACGACAGTGGCCATCGTCTCCAAGTCTATTTGAAATCCTCTTCAGCCTGTATAATCAGGGCCTTTCCTTTTAGAAGGCCTAAATCATTGCCTCCCAGGTGAATCACCAACACCTGTGGATGGCCAAACTTAACCTCAAACTGTGATAGTATGAAATAGACCTCCCCATCTCAAACCTCGCCGTCCAACCCAGTGAACGGCGGCTGCCAGTCCAAGCCTCAGCAAAGAACCCATGCCTGTCTGAGACGCTCTGCGACTGGCCCAGAACACCATACTGTGTTCACATTAGAATCAGGGGAGGTTCCAATCTTGAGTGAATCGCCAACACCTGTGGAGGGCCAAACTTAAACTCAAACTGTGATAGAGTGTGAAATAGACCTCTCCATCTCAAACCTCGCCGTCCAATCCAGTGAACGGCGGCTGCCAGTCCAAGCCTCAGCAAAGAACCCATGTCTGTCTGAGACGCTCTGTGACTGGCCCAGAACACCACACTGTGTTCACATTAGAATCAGGGGAGGTTCCCATCTTGACTCAAAATCTGGTGGAAATGAAAAACTATTAATTCCACATCCAATTAGTAACGCACATAGGTCTTGAAGGCTCTAGAACGCCATCTACCTATGGCCCGAATCTTTGTTTCAGGCATCCCAGGCCACTACCGCTGTAGATGCCGCTCCAATTTGGGAGGAGTGTGTTCCAAATTGGCAATTATCTAGTCCCATAGCCAGTAACGCCTTCTTGGCTACAGACCAAAACTGGAACTTGGTCACTGGGGACTTGTCCACATGTCGGAATGGTAGCCCTGCCGAGTCTTCTAGTAAACAAGGCTCTCATTGCTGCTACTGGGCAAATTTCAGAACATCTAGCAGACGCTATTATACTAGTGCCTCTAGCTCTCTGATCTGTCTTAGATTGCCTAAGGGCAATCCTAATCTTGTCCCCAAGAATTGAATGTCCTTAATTTGAAAGCTTTGTTAGACACGTCTTTCATAGAGAATGCCAGTACCTCGCTAACTCGGAACACACCAAAAAACATTATCAAGGCACTGGCATGAAATAAATCCTGCTCATAAGGTGATGAACATATTGCTATCTACTGTTGACGTAGTCCCAACCGTATATCCGGGGTAATTGGCTTGTGTTTGTCGGAAAGGGCTGGAGCAATTCTAGCCCCAGCCCTCCAGCATACGCTTGATTCTAATGTCCAAGGTGTGTGCCGTCGAACCCCATAGTCTTAGCCTCAAATGACAAACCTGCTAATTTCCCTTTCAAAGTCCTGATGGCTACGCCTCTACTGTGCGAAGCCACGCGGAACTGCATTATGTGGTCCATGGGAATATGCCATTGAGCTGCTAAATCTGAGGAGATCAGAAATGCGTGGAATTCCCTACCTGCGTGCTCTTATAGCGCTCAGGTACCTGTGACCCAGACCTATTCATGGCTTCAAATGCTTCGTCCCTCCAAGATCCCACAAGTGTTTGGGCATGGGATCTGGAAACTATCTATCTGCAGGGGCCAATTCCTGGAACCTGGAAATCTGGTTGCGCGACAAGGCATCAGCGATTCCATTATCCAGCCCGGGAACATGCCTTGCATAAAATATGATATTAAACTGGAGGCAAAGGAGCATCAAGCTCTGACTAGTCTCATTACTCGCTTGTTTTGGAAGATAGAATTGACAACCTGCACTGTGGCTTGGTTATCACACAGAAAGTGTATGGATGAATTGGAAAGGAGGTCAGCCCACTGCCAGACTGCTATGACAATAGGAAAAAATTCCAGCAAGGTCAAGTCATGGCAGATGCCTTCCTCTCTCCAACCTATTACCCATTGTTGAGCACACCAGCGTTCCTTAAGGATCACCCCAAAGCCATATGACCCCGACGCATCTGAGTGCACCTATAACTGAACTTCTAAAAGAAAGTTAGCACTCGAAAAGGAATGCCATTGAATTGGTTCAAAAAAGAAGCCTATACCTCCAGGTCAGCTCTCATTTCGGCCAATACCCGTATGCGATGAAGGGGTCACTTGACCCCTTTCATCGCATCGTATAATCGCCTGGACGATGCCTTACAAGGTGCTATCACTCTGTAGGCAAAATTCATGTAGCCTACCAGCTCCTGAAGTTGCCTCATAGTGATCTTATGGGCCTTGGATATGGTTTCTAAGAGGTCTTTGAGAGATTTTAGCTTATCTCTGGGCAGACTGCAAGACTGCTTACTGAATTCCAGCAAATCAATCGATATTCTCTCTGGGATTTCTTGGCACAATGCCCAGGTGAGAAAGCCTCGAACGAGGCAGGGGAGGTTGCACAAACGGGTCTAAAACCCTACCTGCAATCACTTCCTTTAGAATTCCACCCCCCTGAACCAGATCTTCCATTGCATTAATGGAAGCCTGATTCTTGGAAAAAACTGGGATCGGAGGACCCTGAAAAGAAATTCTAAGGCCAAACCTAGACCTCTCGAAAAGAAATGACGCGACATCCTGATGTATATAATCGCGTAAAGCTAAGGATAATTCCTGGATCTTAATTGGGCTGGGGCCCTTTATAACAGGGCTGGATACATTGGGCTTGTTACCAGGGCAGAATTCTCTTCCACCCTTGGAGTCTTTGATCTTGGGACATCCAGAGTATGGGTGATCCCCACCACAAATAGAGCATTCGTGCTTAAACTTGCACTGTGTCCGCGCACACGTGCCCTTGGAGCTAAACTCCCAGCACAATAATCGGGGTTGAACCGATTGCTCGTCATGCCCTTTATGCTGAAAGGCCCCATCCGGGCGTGATAGAATATGCCCGCTATCAGCTTTCGCCAGAGATTGGTTTAGCTGGGGTCATAAATTATAGCCATAAATCTGGCTCTTTCACATCCCATTTAACTTCTGGGTTAAACTGGGCCTTCAATCTGAAAAGCCTCATCATACCCAAGCCATGCTGGGCCTACATATTCAGTATAACATCTAAATTATATCTAAATATTTAATTAACACTGTTGCCTTTTCGGGGTGCTTCAATAAAGCCACTCTTATGAATATTATATATCCGGCCAACCAGTTGGCCCAGGTTCTCTCAACCTTTCTCTTCTTACTGCGTTCCTGATTTCTTTCATTGTTATTATCCTTGTCTTTCTGTTCTTCCTCTCTAAATAAGAGAGAGACAGATCAACAAACTCGCCTTTCTTAATCTTCCTTTGGTGGCATGTAATAAATGACATCCGATAGGCGTAGAAATTGCTCTATAAGGGGTATTACACCCTTTAACAGAGGAATGAGGATCACACTTTGGCTCCTCTTTATTGGTTTCCCATTCAGTTTGTATAGTTTGCGACGCTCTAATAGGCACAGGAGCAGTGCATTCAATAATAGGAGCTGCAGATGTCTGGGTCTCAGAAACTGCTTGCCTGGTAGAAGAGAGTCTGGGTTGCCAAACAGACATACATGCTTCTGGGGTTACCTGTAAAGGGGTTTCTATTTCCTGTGTATCTCCTAGCTCACTAGGACTAGAAAAGGCCAGAATGGGCTCATGGCCCACAGAGGCGTTCCCCCAAGTGCAACTGGTGAAGGTGTATGACCTGCTGTGGTGCACTGATACTCACTACGTGAGGAACTTGCAGATGATGCCAACGTGGACATAGCCACCGCTGCAGGTTCTGTAACTTGGGAAGCCTCAGAAGCTTGCACTGAAGTTGACTCGTCTTGTGTGACGTCTGCTGCTTGCACTACAGAAGATTGTTCTGAAAAAGTAACTACAGATAAATCACTAGCTCTTTACTCTTCTGCTTATTAATCCCTGTATTTCGTATCCCTTGCTTTCAGTTGTTGTTTGAGGGCTGCATTGTCTCACTCCAAAACAGCAATGCGTTGTAAAACCAAGGACCAAGAATGTAAGCCTATGTGGCAGGGTCTTGAAACCAACCGTTCTACTCTGTACAGCACCATGTACATTGATGGTGCTATATAAATAAATAAATAAATAAATAAATAAATAAATAATAATAATAATAGAAGATTCTTCATCGTCAGATGAAGAGGAGAACCAAAAGCGAAACTAAACTTTTCAAAATTATCACTTAAACCAATGCTAGCTGGTGCCAACCTTAGCTTCAGCAAACTGGCTGGCTCAAAGGCTTTTGAGACCCAGCCCAATACTGCAGGGCAAACACAATTAAAATTAAAATTAAAAATAAAATTTATTAATTCAATTCAATTACAATTAAACTGGAATTTAAATCAATTAGCTAATAATAACCAGATTAGATTAATAAATAAAAATAAAATTGCCAACTGCAAGTAAGTAAATAAAATAAAATAAAATAGAATAGAATCAAGTAAAATTCACAATTCAGCTACACCTAAAATAATTCTGGGCAATAAAACTTGCAGTTTGGGAGAAACAAACCTAGAATTAGGCCAGAAAAATTGAAACTAAACAAAACGCTGAGGGAATCAACTAAAATACGATTGGGAACCAAAAGTGAAACTAAACTTTTCAAATTATCCCTTTAAACCAATGTTAGCCGGAGCCCACTTTAGCTTCAGCAAACTGGCTGGCACAAGGCTTTTGAGACCAAGCCCAATACTGCAGGCAAACACACTAAAGATCAATAATATGGGCCCTGAGGGCCACACACAAAGCAGAAGGGTAGAACAGGGACAATAGAATGAACGGGAATATGAAGAATAAACTATGAAGGTGAGGAGGGGGCTGGCTAAGAATGGGGCTGGAACTGGGAAGAGATGGGCTCTAGAAAAGGGGGTGATTTCCCCCCCCCTAAGTATTCCCCACTGCAGGTATATTATAAAGGTCTGCCCACTCCCAAAGTGACCGGGGCCAGGCAAAAGCCTACCCGAAGGCAGCCCCCCCAACAACCCCCAGGCTCTTTCAAGCGTCCACCCTATTCCCTCCAAACCAGCTGAAATAGAAGAAAGAGGCCGACGACGACGCTCGCCGAGGCTGCCATGTAGCTGCGAGAGACTCGGCCGCCGTAGTCAAGCCTCTGGGCTGCCGAATCTGCTGCCGATTCTTGCTGCTGCTGCTGCAGAGACTGGTCTCTTTGTCCGTGCTGACAGCCAAAAAACAGAAAGAGGCCGAGCCTCGGGCGGTGCGGCTTTTATAGCCGCGGCCCCGCCCCCAGCACACGAGGCTCGCACACTGAGCCATGTGAGCTCTTGCTCCTTTCCAGCCCCTCCCAACCCACAACCGTTGCTTTCCCCGCCCAAACTTTCAGGTTGGGCGGGAAGCATATTATGTTTGATCCTTTGCCTTCATTCAGGGGTGGGGAGGAGGGTTTAGGTGAGTGCTGAATTCCCACCCACAGGGCCTTCTGTATGCTGGATGATGTCAGTGATTGGGGCCAATTTTGCATTTTTCTGAGCCTCTCTCAGCATGCAGTGTCCCCATGGGATGGTGAGGGCTGCAGAAATGAACTTGTCAGTATATATCATGCCCATGGAGGTGGTACATAGGAATGATGGATCTACCTCCGTGTGACTTCTCTGGATGCTTGTCAAGCCACCGTCCCCACTCACTCCCCCCCCCATCAGACCCACATTTATGACCACCATTTGTGTAAGATTTGATTTACCCCAAAATACAAGCCACCATTTTCACACAAAATGGTGACTCACTGAAAGGAAGAATGGCTGCCAGGTGCTCACGGCCATGTCCGGTAAAGGCTGGGTGCTCACATGGCTCACCGAGCAGGGTTTATCTGATTTCTGAAAGTGTGGTGTCTAGAACTGGACACAGTATTTGAGATGAGCACAGAGTGGAACTATTACTTCCTGCGATTTAGAAACTATACTTCTATTGATGCTACTTGAAATTGTGTTTGCCTTTTTTGCAGCCACATCACACTGTTGACTCATATTTACCTTGTAATTGACTACAATTCCAAGATACTTTGCACACATACTACTGTCAAGCTAGGTATACCCTCTCTCCATCATATACCTGTGCATTTGATTTCTCTGTCCTAAATGGAGAACTTTGTACTTGTCTCTGCTAAATTTCATTCTGTCATTTTCTGTCCAATTTTCTAACCTATAAAGGGACAACATTTGTCATCCTGTACACTCATTCTCCAGGATTTCTCGAAGATAGTGCATAGAGGTTCTGAGAGGTCATCCACTAGGTCCTTCAACATCCTAGGATGCAATTCATCTGGACTGGGGACTTGAATGCACTTAAGGTGCTTAGATATTGCCTGTACGTATAGGCAAACTCCCCCACGTCCTGTTCACTCCCTTTTTATGTGCACATGGATGATGATAGAGTTTGCAAGCATTCTCTGCTCCAGGGATAATACCCCCTTGCTACTTTGACATTCATGACTCAGTTGAGCAATCCAGCTGATTTATGAAGACTTACGATTCCAAACTGACTGGCATAAATATAGTGGATCTGAGAAGTGCTGCTAATCCAGCTCTGAAAAACATAACCTTTGCCAGCAAAGCAACACACATTCAAGCTTTGAGGCAGCAGTGGAGAGCTTGATCTGAATTAAGCAGTATAGTGAATGCTATGTCACACATATTACCATTTTTAAATGGCTGCTTGTGATGGAGTCATGGAGGTAGCAGACTTATAATAGCCTCATGTGACAGCTAGGGTCAACTGATGCATCAAATGGTCAGGCTAAGTGGATGTGGTCATGGGCTTGATGAAATATAGAAAAGGGGGAAATCTCTGCATGAAAAAAAGAGAGTCTTTTAAGAAAACGAGCCAGGGGAAAAGTTCTGACCTGATGGCTTTGTGGGAGATTGATTTACTTGTTTGCTTATTACAATCACATCATTTTCTTAAACCAGATTGGCCCCCAGAGGAGCTTACAGCTAGAGATGCCATGGGGGTCGACTTGAAACTGGCAAGGATTCAAACACAAGGGGTCCAAAAGACGTGACTCTAAATGGGAGGGGGAGCCTTCCAACCACCAAATGCCACCTCCCGAGATCTCAAATTCTAAATGTTTAGAATAGTATGGCCCTCACCTCTCTCTGCCCTCCTGCCACCACCACCACCACCAAAGCTAACCCTGTCAAACAGTCCTCCAGCATCGAGACATGCTCTCTTCTTCCCTTAAGTTCTTAGCAGGAGCAGGAGCAAAGGCAGGGCTTTTTTCCCCATTCTCTCTCTGCCTGTCAATTTCCCTCCCCTCTTCATCATCACAGAGGGTGTGTAATGCTAAGCAGGGTGGTCTCTGGGAGGGATAGTTAACTCAAAGGCTCCTACTAGGGATGTTGCGGGCACCCAACTGGCTACGGGACTCCAGCGGACTTCCCTGCACAAGTCCCCCAGACCCAGCTCCTTGGGCCTCCATTTACACAACTTGGAAAATACACAATTTCTGGAGGCGCCGTTGTTGCACACAATAGAGGTTCCAGATGAAGGCAGATGGACTTGCAGCTTCATTAAGTGTCTTCTGAGCTATGAAGAAGCTTGCTCAATGCTAAGAGCAGGGATTGGGGGGGGAGGTTGGCTTGGCAGGTATCCAACAGAGGTAAACATGGGTGAGTCTTTCCCTCCTTAGCTGCTACATCTGATTTATGGTGACAGACAGATAGCAGACAGACAAATAGATGATAGACTACCAGGGATGTCAGAGCAATTCATTTGGGGGTAGAGCTCCACAGGGTTTCACCAGCTACCCCCTCCCCCTCAAGACTCATATATGGGCTGGCTTGACTCATCATGCAAGAAGTCAGGCCACACCAAGTTTTTTTTTTGGGGGGGAGGGAGTATTTGTGCAGCTGTAATTGTTTACAGAAATCATAATTTCTGCAAAATCACAGCCATAAATAGTGCAACTTTGGAAAATTGCAGGCACAAATGGTCTCTTAGTGCAATTCTGTGCAAATCACATCATTTACGGCTGTGATTTTGCACAAATCACGACTCACAAGTAATTTTTTTAAAAGCCTGCAAAGTTTTTGAGTTTTGGGAACTGACTCACTGCTCGTAAGTGCCAAAAAGGGCCAGATTTCCCATGACGGCCATCCCTATAGAATACAAGGACATTTATCCCAGGGATGTGTCTTCATGATGCTGGTGGTTCCACCAGTAAAATGTCATTCCTGATGGTAGCTGGCACAGGGGTGAAGATGCTCCACATGATGTGTAGGGACTCTATGATTCGCTGTGATAGTGTTATGGCCTCAGTATCCGGAAAGTGTGACTCAGAACTGTGTTTTCAAGTAGCTTCTGTGTGATGTGGGCCTGCCTTTAAAGACACACACACCCAGCCCTACCATTGGGCAGAGTGAAATGGCCACAACAGGCAGCCGCTTTTGGGTATGATGAAAGGGCCAAACATTGTTTGCTATGCAATATGTTATTTTTGTTTTTACTGCCGCAGACAGGCTGTTCTCTCAGAAGCCGAAATAACTTGACAGGCCTTAGATTCTATCACTTTGATAGGCAGCAGGGAGTGAGACAGACACCATTTCATTTATGCTTTAAAAAGAGACATGTTTGGGCCAGGCCATGCTACAGCATGCCACAACCTAACTATTGCAAGGAAATGAACATATCACTCTCATTTTGCCACGCTTGTTTGGTTGCCTATCAGCTTCCAGGTCCCATTCGAAGTGCTGTTTCTGATCCTTTTGTCTCTTCACAGCCTGGGCCTACTTCAGCCTCTTCCCATATATGCCTCCCTGTCCTTCTGGTCATCTGAAGAGGCCAGGCTCCACGTTGATGCTGTTCATGAGGTAAATCTGCTACTAAGGCATGGAGTGCACTCTTTTAAACAATAGCACCAATTTGATGGAAGAGTAGGGTGACCAATTGTCAGGATTTCCCCGGATTTGTCCTGGTTTTTGTTCTTTCCATGGTGTCAGGGGGGATTTTCTATAATTTTCAATAATGTCCTGGAATGACACACCTTCCCCTTTAAGGCTGCCATTAGCATGGCAGGAAGGAATGACATGCTTTCTTGAGGCACATCATTCCCCCACCCTGAGCTCCAATTGAGGTCTTAAAGGGGAAAGTGGGTCATTCGTGGACATTATAGAAAAGGCCCCAATTGGAGTGGATGGTGGTGGTGCAGAATGAAATCCTTTCCCCTCCTCCACTCCAATCGGGTTCTTTAAGGTGGCGGGGGAATAACGTACTTTCTGCAGGACTCAGAAAGCTGCTTCCCCACACACACACTAGGTGTCCTCTTTTTTAGTTTCCCAAATATGGTCACCCTATGGAAGAGCATCCTCTGAAATAAAATTATTTCATTATTGGCCTTCCACCATTTGGTGATTTCCCCCCCACTATTTACCAAGGTTTCATTCCACTATCATGACTTTATTAGTCTTTGCTTACAACAAGGTGTTTTTTAAATATATATATATATATATATATATATATATATATATATGCTGTACTTCTATTGTTTTCACTGCTGCTTTTGTCTTGTAGTGTGTTATTTTTAACCCTTATCTTATGTACACCTCCCCCAGACTCTATGCCACCAGGGCAACTTTTTATTATCACGTACGCTGCCTGGGACAACCAGTAAAAAAGCAACATAAACATTGGAAATAAGCAAACAGATGGAGGTACTGCATCACCTTTTAGAAAAGGCAACTGTGCAGATCCTATAGGCCTCTCCCTTATGGCTGGGAACTGCATGTGTAACCGACATGTGTGGGAAGGTGGCTCAGCAGTGCCAATTGCAGCGTGACTTCAACTTCACCTCTGTGTCTTGCACCACCGAGAGACAGATGGTGTGAACTGCTATTAGGCTGCCAACATAGGTGCAACCACCAGCTGCTGCTAGTTTTTTCAGTCATTCCTGGCTATGAACCAGTTTTTGTTCCCTGCTTTTTAAGAGTTCATTATACTAGCAGGGAAGCCAAACATACACACAGAGAGAGAGAGGGAGAGATCAAAAAGGTATACGGAAAATCCTTGAAGTTGGTCCTTGCTGTGACAGTTCCTTCCTATACTGGAAGAGCCACAATTCATGCTCTGCTGTTCTTCTGAAGATGTTCACTCCTTTTGATGGATGGGACCCCAGGGATGGGCAATGGAGAAAAAGTGAAGAAATGCCAGGATGTTTTCTCTGAGTCTGTTTTGCTTGATGAACAAAACCAATTTGAAAAGCCTGTGGGATTAGAAACCTATAAGAAGCAGCTGTGCTGACATCTCGTCCATGATTTCTCTTCCCCTACTCTCCACCCCGTGCCAAACTTTTGCTCAGGTTGGAGAAAATAGTTCTTTTCTTGAGGAAAAAAAAACCAGCAAAGCATATGTAGGAAAGACTTAAATGATGATACAAGATTGTTTAGGTAGCATTTGCGTTATGGCATTTTCCATGGTAGTAGTTATTACCTTAATGGGACACATAGTGAAAAGCCAATTTGTTCCAATTTGCTTCAAACAAACAAGGTTCTTAACACTCAGATAGAAATATTGCTTCTGGGCCAACTTAAAGTAGAAGGAAGGCAGCATTATTGCAAGCAGCAACTAATGAAACTAGTGAAAGTACCCAGCATGCTGCCCAGGCAGCAACAATTTCTAATGGGCAAAGTGGGAGAAATGAGTTGAATTCCTTCAGGCTCCCTTTAAAATCTGAGCTGGAGGAGAATTGGGGAAGGGGAGGGTCATAATTCTGTTCTTGCATTAGAGGAACTAAGGGCCTGGAAATCTCTGCTCCCTGCCTTTGGAATCTAGTGCTATGCTGAAAACTTCAACCGTTCCATTTTTGGCATTGGAGTGGGGGCACAAAAACTTGGGTGAAAGAGGCTGGGAGAGAGCATTTCAGAGAATGTTCTCCTTGTGGAGGAAACAGGTTTTCCACATACTTTCTTTAAACGTCGCCAGTTGTTGAGGGGTCTTCTTTTGTTTGTTCGTTCTTTCTGTTTTAAAACACCCCTTGCATTTTCAGGAGCCCAGGAGTGCTTACTGGATGCTTATTGGAGAGGGAGAGGTCACATGGTGTTCAATAGGCATTCATGAAGAACTGCTGGGCTCATCCAAACACTAGAGGAAGGCAATGGGTTTTTTGTTTTGTTTTTTTAACTAAAAAAACAGGAAGAAAGCCCTACAGCTACTGGCTACACTTAAAAATGATAGGTGGAAAACCTGTCCCTCTACCCAAGGGGAAAACTCCCAAAACTTCCCCCCTCCCTGCAAAAGAGGAAGAAAAGCAATGTCTTTTTTGCAGGGAAAAAGAAAATTCCTGAAAATATGGGGCAGATTTTGGCCCAACGTTATTGGAGACTGATTCCCTTCAACATCTGGAAATGACAAGCAATAGGAGTCTTGGCAACATCCCCAGTTAGTCTTACTTCTGTGATGCTGGAGAAGAGAGAAAGGGCGGGGGAGGGGGTTGTGTCCTGTGAATCCAAAGATCCCTCATTCTTCAAACATGCTCCAATGTGTAGGAAGAATTATGCCAGCCACAGAGCTGGAATAAAGCATTTCTCTCCTATTGCTTGCAGCGGGAGGTAAACAGTCACTCCCACTCAAAATGGAACAAACAAACAAACAAACAATAAGAAGAAGATAGAACAGGGCGAAACACCACTCTACCCTGCAGGCCTGAGCTCAGCAGGGCTTTGGATGCTGCTGAGGCTCCAGAGTTGGAAATCTATACATCAGGCATCAGGATGGCTCTGTTATATTTTGAGTCTGCCCAATAAGAAAGTTCTCCAAGTGGGTTACATAATACAGCACTGTAATTTGGATAGAAATGCAAGTCAACTCACCCACGTAGAAAAGACTGTTACTAGTTGACCAGGCTGTCGGCTCAGTCTGTGTCCAGGTGCTAACTAGTGATCAGCTACCTCAAGGCTTTGGCTGGTCTTTTTGACTTTAAAGCAAACAGGGACTGGATTAGGGATGTCAGAGGAATCCATTTGGAGGGTGGGGCTCAGCGAGCTTCCCTTGCTTCTGACCCCCAGACTTTGGTTTGTTTCCTGCAGAATGGCCCAACTCGACCTGTAACAGGTTGGGTGAGTTCATGGCTTTTGTGTTGTTGTTGTTATTATTATTATCGTATTTCTTCGATTCTAAGATGCCATCAATTGTAAGACGCACACTAATTTCAGTACCACCAACAGAAAAAAAGCTTTGATTCTAAGAAATAATAAACGCACCCGAGATTCTAAGACGCACCCCATTTTTAGAGTTGTTTATATGGGGGGGGGAACTGTGTCTCAGAATCGAAGAAATATGGTATTATTATTTTCCAGAAATAGAAATTTGTGCAAATTTCAGCCACAATTTCATAATCAGCACAAATTTTGGATACAATTTGCACAATTCGCACAAATCACAGAAGTGATTCCTGCGGATTTCTATTTGCACAATTTTTAAAAAACATATGAACAGTTACTGGATTTCAGGAAAACCTGTGGCTGAGCACGTCAACGAACTCCATCAAGCCAACAAATGAAACGGTTGTCCTGGCAAGGGACTGGACAGCCTTTCAAAGAGAGGATGCCTTCAAATAGATGATTGTCCCCTGTAAAATACAAAACGTGGGGCAGGATTCTGTTCAAGACTACTGCTAATGTAAATTATGTTGCACTATCATAAGTGCCCCCTAGTGCAGCACCAATACAAAATGCTACTGTGATTTGGAAGAGGTAGTGATGAATCACGGTCACTCTTTTATGTTCCTAGATTATTACTTTAATTAGCCAGCTAAGCTTCTTGCTTTCTTATTATTTCTCAGTGGGCATGTCTAGACAGGGTGATATCCTGGGGATCGTCCTAGGATCATCCCTGTGCATCCACAGAGATGATCCCTCTCTTTCCCCAGGATAGCCGGGACAGCTTTAATCCTGACTTTTCCTGCAGTCTTGGGACAATCCCAAGACTGTGGGATGTATGGGCAGCCATCCCAGTTTCGTCCTGGCTCCTCGCGAGTAAACATGAGGAGCTGGGAACCGGGCATGAGGCACGGTGCTCTTCAGGAGCTCCATGCCCATCGGGGGTGGGAGGGGGAGCGGGGTCTTCTTTTAAAACAAAAACCTACCTTTATTGACCAAGCACTTGTGCCCTCATTTTTGATAAAAAACAAAAACAAACCAAAATGGTGGGCACAACGTCCTCTTCCTCCCGGGATGTTGCGCACTGCATGTAGACTGAGGGGGAGGATCTCGTGAACACCATATCACGAGATTCTCCACCTTCAATCCCTAGGTCTGGATATGCCCAGTGCCAGCTATCTTGTGAGATGGTATAACTTGAGAAGCATATTATTTACTTTTAGATAGTCCCTTGGTGAGACTTCAAGGTCTACCACCAAGTATGGATGGGAGCATCTGCGATGGTCTCATAGCTTTCTACAGTATGCTGGCCATTGGCCACTTTCTAGAGCTAATCCTTTCGCTTTGCAAGAGTGTGTAAAGGCACTGGAGTATGGATAGAATTTAGATGGGATCCAGAGAGAGAGGCGGGTAACAATTATTATTATTATTATTATTATTATTATTATTATTATTATTATTATTATTTCAGCATTGTGGTATTTTTGAGTCCCTGGGTCACTTCCAGGGGGGAATCTCATTGCAGGCCAACTGGGAAAAGATGCTGCATGCCATTAGGCCGTTATTGGAGGCCATCCATTGCCATTCTGAGAAGGTTCCTGGCAACTGTGGGGACATAAGCCTGATAATCTTGCTCTGTAGTTTCTTGCTACAAGCATTGCCCTCTAGCAGTTTGCTTTCCTGTTGTGTTAGTTTGTTCCTGCTTAATAAAATATTCAGCCTTCACACATTGCTGTGTTCATTGTTTCTGAATCTAAAAGAACCATTGCCTCTTGGCAACACATACATCCCTGTTCCGTATGCAGTACCCAATTGGTAACTGGAAGTGACTGATTGATTTATTGATTGATGGATTGCACTAAACCCCTGTGGTGGGTTGTGCTGGATTGTGAAAGCACATGCAATTTTCATCAACCCACATTAAACCAGCTATAACTAGGGATGAGAGAGAAATGAATTCAGTTCCTTCTTTGATAAGAACTTACCAAAAATTGTAGATGTCTTCATAAACATGACTGAAAGAATGAATATATATAAACATAGGAAAAAGCAAAACCGACAGATCTGTCAAATCCAGGCAGAGGACTTTGATTCCTTAGCTCTTAAATATCTGGAGTTGAATCCCCACACAATCAGCCATGTTTGTGGAGGTTGCTATCCATTCCCCCCCCCCCCCCAAGAGAGAGGCTCTCCATCTTTAACAGCTACATGGCAAGCAAGTACAATATGATGGCCCTATTCAGAAGACACCTTAAACCACGTCTTTATCCATGGTGGTTAAGCCAGAATGCCAAGCTGTGTTCAGAAGACACCTTAAACCATGACTTTAACCATGGTAAATAAAGCTTTTTGCCTTATTCACCATGGTTAAAGTCATGGTTTAAGGTTTCTTCTGAACACGGCCTGGCTTTCTGGTTTAACCACCCTAGTTAAAGATGTGGCTGGTTTAAGGTGTCTTCTGAATGTGGCTGATGAAAATAGCTGTTGAGGTTGGCTGGTATATATGGGGTAACAATTGCATTTCAGATTGGTTTTTATAAGAATTTACCACCATTCGCAAAATGTCTTCATATATAAGGCAGAAAGAGCTAGAGATTTATTTATTTATATTTTTAAATGAATGTGGGGAAAAGCAAAACTGATAGATTCATCCCAAACCTAGCTACAGATCTTTCAGCCATTTTTTCGCTCTTGCCTTTTGTTCAAGCCAAGCATTTTGGATCCTCTCAATGGGAGGCAGTTTTGGTGAAAACTGCCTCCCATTGCTATCAAGCAAAGAGCTTGATAGTTTGCAAAGATGAAAGTGGGGGACACCCATTCAAAAAAAGAAATTTACCTTCCATTCATATACAACCTAATCACTAGGGCAAGTGAGCAAAACATGTACCATTTTCTCAGTGGACGTTTCCAGAAGTCAAAACTGCCAGTTTTTACGTGATCAGGAGTGGTGAGGCATTGTCTTTCCCATTGGGATCTGCAATGTCACTGTCTTTGGCTATGCTGCCTCATCAGTATTCTAAAACTGTATTCTTCTAAAGTTGTGCTAAGACATAGGCATTTTGGTCAGAATCTTAATACTTGTTGGGTTGGCATTATTTATTTATTGCGATCCTTTTTAACCTGCCCTTCATGATGAAAT